>NW_024361718.1:0-600000 GCF_014805655.1 Passer montanus
TAGCTAGCTGTTCACAAAATCCTCCACAGCATTGGGCTAAACTATTTCCAGAAACCAGAAAATTTGGGAAATAAGAGATATCTTAGATGCTGTCTGGACCCCTCCCATCTTCCCTATTACTTTTCACAGCTGGTGTGGAATCATGTAGGAAAACCCTCTGGACACGGGTTGGGTGTGGGTGCGTAATGGAGATGCCTGCTGCACATGTCTTCGTGGCAGCAATAAATGCCACGTTACCCTTTGCCACCCCATGGACACAGAAGAGAACGGGGAGAGGGACAAACGAATCACAAATGCTTGCTTGTCTCCCTGCCCCACTGTGACAGGGGCTGCCAGGGCTCTGCCTGCCCAGCCTTGCTCACCAAAGGACACCCTGGGGGACCAGCTCCAGTATTACAGTCCATGGGGGGGGGGGAAAAAAGAACAAAAAGATCTGCTAAAACAAATTTTGGTAAAATGAAAATGCTGCTAGAGGGACGAGGTGGCCGAGTGGTTAAGGCGATGGACTGCTAATCCATTGTGCTCTGCACGCGTGGGTTCGAATCCCACCCTCGTCGGTTTCCCCACCAAGCCCCTTCCTAAGAGTTACTGTTTTGGTGCTGCTTGCCCCATATCTTTCTGCCTTTTGTGTTTTGCTTTGCAGTGTCAAATACACATTACATCTGCCCCTGGACTGCTGCTCCGCGGCCTGAACCTGCTCGTTGTGGCTCAGGGATGGATGTGGCCTTTGTGTGCAGTGTGGCAGGGGAGCAGGGTGCCTGAGCCCACCTGGGTGTCTCTCTCCTGCCATCCCATTGCCTGCTCTCCAGGAGCAGTGAACTGTAGGCAGGGAAGGTCAGGACTGGGATGCTGATGGGAATAAAAAGCTGCCCTGTGTCTGGCGTGTCCCAAAGGTGCTTGCTGTGGGGATGGAAGAGCTGCTGTGCACTGGCAGCTCCCTCCTGTGCCTGGAGCAGTGCTCACAGTGGAGATTTGTGGAGACAGGAGAGCGTGACCAGTGGCAAGATGAAGAGGAAAGAGGTAAAACTGCTTCTGGAATCTCAGTGGTCTTGTAGAGAGGAAAGCCCTGCATTTGGGATTCTGTGCTTTGAGGCACCTGGGGAAAGGTATCATGCCAGTCTTTCCAGTGCCTTCACTTTCTCCCCTCTCCTCCTCTCCACTGATGAGGATGTGGCCAAGAAATGTCATGGCTTCAAGGCAAGGTGAGGATGCTTAGGCTTAGCTGCCCACACCTTTTTGACCTTCACTGTGGCTACATTTCCTTCCCATGACTTAGGGAGATGTCCCTGGGGACCAGTGAGAAGCTGCTTCCCTCCATCAGTGTCTCCCGAGCCAGAAACCATAAGCAGGCTGCAGGAAAACACTGGCCCCATCCCATTCCACTGCCATGAGATGCTGTGGTGCTTGGCCAGGCCTGCCACCCCAGGAAAGGGGCATGTCCCTGCCTGGACAGCCAGGTGCCCTGCAAGGGATCTGCACGAGATTTCCTGGGAAAAATGCATGAGTTTGGGTCCAGCCCTGCAAAGAGACCAACCTGCAGCTGGAGATGATGAGATGGGCTGGGGTGGTGGGTGCAGAGGTATAGCAGTGCATGGCAGGGGGATTTCTGTCACAGGATGGGACCTGGGACCTGCAGGGCACAGGCAGCCAGGAGAGGATCCCCACTGATTCCCTTAGGGCACCCTTCAACCCTGCCCTGGCACACACATGTCCCTGTCCTGGTGAGTGGTGATGGGTCCTCCTGAAGGGAATGTGCCACTGTCAGTGGTGCTGTGGGGCATCAGACCACCCAGGGACCTGGCAATTACAGGGATCCTTTGGCTGCGTAGAACTGGATCATCTGCAGCCTCAGGACAGCGCCTGGCAGCCAGAGCCTGGCTCTCCCCAGTGGCACCTGCTGGGCTCCCTGGGCTGCACAGAGTGGCCCTGGAGCATCCCGAGTCTGCTTTGGCAAGGACACAGGCAACCAGGATGCTCTGTGCCTGGGTCTGGCTGCATCAAGATTCTGCCTTCTGGCACTGGGGTGTCCCACTCATCCATCAGCCATCTGAAGTGGTCCCTGACTGTCCTGCTGCCAGGAGGCAAGCCCTGGGTGAGCGCCCTGCATGCAGACATTCCTTGGAGATGGGATGCTGTAGGTCTGTTGCTGCTTCAAGATGTGTCCCTGCCTTTGGCTTTCAGGAGAAATTTTAAGACAGGGGTAAGCTCTCACCCTCCAGCCAGTCTCGGACACATCCAGCCTTTGGGTCATTGGAAATCAAAATGCAAAGTGCTACTGGGACTGGTGATAGGAAGGGAAATGGATTATTGATCCCGGGCCATGTTTTTTGTGTCCTTACCTGCAGGAAGAGGCAGGGCTGAGGTGGCACATATCCTGGATCTGTGCAGAAGTTAAGAAAATGATCTGACATGTTTCATTTGGTGAAATTTTCTCAGGTTTGAGGTTTGTCCAGAGAAAGTCACATCTCAAACAGAAAGTGCTCATTCCCTGAAATAAATACAGATTGGAAAATTCAATCTTTTTCTCCCAAATATCTGCCCTTTCCCCCACTGTTTTCCTGTTTGAAAACAAAAACCCAAACAAACCAGGTTGGTAGAAGAAGGGTTTAATTCTCAGGCTGTGCGTCCAAACTGCACTTGTGGAATCAATTTATTATTCAAGAGTGGTGCAAAAAGCAGCACAGTAAAGCTTATACTGAAATGTCATCTTTTCCTGCTTGCCAAGTCACCATTTAGGAGATTATGAATGATGAACCCACAGCATCCTGCCTTACTCCAGGAGCTGCCAGGTTGCTTCTCCCTGAAGCCCATGTCCTCTGCTGAACCTCAGAAAACCTGATTTCCTTTTCCCCCTTCCAGAATGATGTTAAAAAATAGCTGAGTTTGGCCTCAGAACCTTGGAAAGACAGGCAGAGAGGAGTCACTAGGGACCATTTAGTGTGATCCATTGTGGCCAAGTCATCTCAAGAACTCAAATGACCCCCCAAACCCAACAGGGTTTAACAGGATGCTCACAGCCCGACACACACATAGTACATGTCGCCCAGTACTGTCAGGGTTTATTCCAGGTCAGGAGATGTTTGTGCTGTGAGTTTGGCTCTGCTGGTGTGAAATGAAAAGCCTGTTCCAGACTTTCCTTGCCTCTAGAGCTCATGATGGCTCATCATGGTCCTGCTTGGGACCACATCAGCAATTCCCTCTCCCCACTGTGAGGGTGATTCACATTTAAGTGCAGGTTGAGATGTTTGGGATGTTTAGTTGCTAACAGGCTTCCAGCAGAGTGATCCCAGATCCCTGGTGTCACACCAGAGCCTGTAATTACTGTAATTGACTCTGTCTTGACTATGTCATCCCATCACAAGGAAGGACACCTGTGACCTTCTGGCTCACTGCTACCACCCTATCCAAGGAGTGGGATGGAAGGGCTTTTGCAAGTCAGCTCCCTGCACAAAAATCAGCCAGTTTAGGTATGTGTCATCTGTGGGGCTGGACTTCAGAGCCCATGATCACTTTACTTTTAAAATCTGATGTGCCTTCCAAGCATGACTTATACCCCAGGTGTGAAGAAGAATAACAAAAAAACAAAAAACAAACAAACAAAAAAAAACAACAACAAAAAAAACCCCCCACACACACAAAAAAAAACAACCTTAAAAAAAACAAACAAACAAAAAAAAACAACAACAAAAAAAACCCCCCACACACACACAAAAAAAACAACCTTAAAAAAAAACAAACAAACAAAAAAAACCAAACAAAAAACCCCCAAAACAAAACAAAAAACCCCAAACAAACAAAAAAACCCCAAACTCCTCTAAGTGCATCCAAACACATAACAAATTGCTCATGCTGGGCTAGGTCAGGTCTCTGTCCACATTGCTCATCCACACTACTGCAGCCCCTCAGCTTTCCTGCCGTCCATGAGACTCCTGGCACAGGATTTCACTCCAAATGGATGTTCCTTACATTCAGTTTACATCCTTGGTCTCACCTCAGGTGTATCAGAGAGCTGAATTGGTTGTGCTGAGAGGAAGGGGGGGATACGTCTGCTCTAAATTCTGCTGAAACACTCTCCTGCCTGGTGGCATAAAGACCTAAAATGTCCCTTGGCCTTAGGAAGGAAGGTAATTAATGCCTGTAGCCCGAATCATTTCAATCTTACTCAGTATTACATGGAAGAAAAACATGAGAGATGAAAGAGGGAACTGTTTAATCAGTTGGGGGAGCTTTCCAGGAGAAAACTGCTGGTTGTTGGGGAGTTTCAGGCTGAAGGCACACACCCACTCCCCTGGGGGGCTGGGCCACCCTATAAAACTGTGGGGACAGTGCTTGGCCCCACCACCTGCTCCAGCTGCCACCACTGCCACCTCCATCTGGGTAAGTCGAGACAGGCTCCATTCCCTTCCCTACCCCTCCCTCTTCCCTTCCAGCTGCACAGGACATCAGGGAAGGGTGTATTTCTGCCCTAAAATAAAGAGTGCAAGGGGTTGTAGGATGCAGGGCTTACAGGGTCCGCAACCACATAATCAGTTGCAACCTGCATGATTTTCCTTGCTGAAGGAGAGAAACAAATTAGAACAGGACATGCCTGGGTTGCAGGGATCAATGTGTCCTTGTTTATGGATGGTCATCAAAGGTCCCTTATATTTTGGGATGGGATGGCTCAGTTCATGTTGTGTTGATTTAAGTGGGTTTTGCTTCAACCACATGCATCTTGTGACCACCTTGCTTGCCAAAGTCTCCCCGTCAGCTTGGAGCAGGAGTGGGTCTGCTCTCTGGTCCCAAAACCTGGTGCCTCCAACTTTCCCAGACTCAACCTGCAGCTCAAACACAACTCCCCTCATTCTCCTGAGTGGTTTATGGGGCAAGGTGGGGGGAAGCTTTCTTTTGGTGCTTCTAAAACATCCAAACTCACCCTCTAGCTTGCTCTCCCACACCTCTTATTATGGGAGGTATTGCGTGAGGGCTCAGCAAGGACAGACCAACCTCTGCCTTGCTTTTACATCCCAGCTCTGGCTTTCAGGTGCACATCCTTGCTGAGCCATGTCCTGCTACGACCTGTGCCTGCCCTCCTCCTGCAGTCCCCGGCCCCTGGCCACCAGCTGCAACCAGCCCTGCTTCCGCCGCTGCGGGGACTCCACCGCCTTCATCCAGCCGCCCACGGTCGTGGTCACGCTGCCCGGGCCCATCCTCAGCTCCTTCCCACAGAACACCGTGGTGGGCTCCACGGCCTCGGCGGCGGTCGGGAGCTACCTGCGCTGCTGCGGCATCCCTGTGGGCTCCCGGGGCCTGGGCAAGGCAGGACTGCTGTGCCTGGGCACCAGGCTGTAGGGTGTCTCCAGTGGGCTCCTCCTCCTGCCTGTGCCAGCAGTGTGGTCAGGAAAGGCAAGTGAAGCACACAACCAAGACTGGGGGAGAGGACTAAGGAGATGTCCCTGGGCTTCCCAGCAGTTTCCCCAGGAGGACGGTAGCCGTGCAAGCTTGTCACTCCAGACCATGCCTCTGTACACCTTTGTCTCACTAAGTCTTTATATTTCCATGTTCTACATGGCATTTGCTGCTGGCTGGGCAATAAATGCTTCTAGCAGGCTGTAGATGGCAGATGATAATCATGGGGTTGTGGGGCAAGGGGACACCTTGTAGGGATCAGCTTGTCCCAAGTGGGGTTTATCCATTTCTTTATTGAGCACTGGAAACACACTTGTACTCTGAACTGGTTCACACTCCTTCTTATTAAAGACTTTCTACATCATAGCCTGAGTCTTCTGTTGTTCCTTGTTCAGGAGCCTGGAGGGGTGACATCCTCTGGAGGCATCTTGCTGCTGGGGAGGTTTGGTTTTTACATTAAATGGGAGTTTCTGCTGCCCAGCTCTTCCCTGTGCTGACAGACATGTGTGGTTTGCTGGGACCAGTCCCAAGGCAACTTTCTTATCCTGGAAACCTCTCCTCCTGCCCCATGGCAAGCATCTGCTCAGGGAGGAATTCCTGCAGGAGTACAATTTATAGCCTGTTCCCTCAAGGAGCTAGGAATGTGAAGGTTTAACATTTCAAAATGGCATTTACCCTGCATTTTGCAGTAATATTTTGGGGGGCTGAGCTAAGGAGGTGGGCATGGAGTCAGGGAAAAAAAGGTAGAAGTGGGATTTTTGGAAGATGGGCTTCTTTGGATGGGCATTCTATGCCAAGATCGCACAGTGTTTAATGGGTGACAGTGAAGAGTGAAAAAGAAGCGACAATAATTACTTTATGGATAGGGGACACTGATGTCTCTGGAAGATGTAATGAATTGAGTTAAGCCTCTTTTTAAGATACCATGGATCATCAGGCAGAACTTTTTCAGCTGATGGAAGGAGGAATAGGAATATTTGCATAAAGTTTGTGAGCCTTTATAATGAGGGATTATGCTGAGCTTGAAAGCTTATTGGTCATCAAAAGCCTTTGACCAAGCTCAACTGGTTTTATTGCCCAGGAGACCTTTGCTGAGGTGCTCCTAATTTGGAGGCAATTTACATGGCAATTTCTCAGCAGCCAGTGCACCAGGAGAAGGGAGGTGTCCTTCTTTCAAGGACTGCTCAGATATTTTTATCCCAGCTATTGCAATTGTCTGCAGAGACAGGATGCAAAATTTTGAATTTAAAAATTACAAAAAGCTTTGAAATTCCAGCAGAAGTTTTGTTGGGAAGCTGTGGGTCTCTGGGCCTTGTGCAGCTGCCTTCCTCAAGCCTGCTGCACTGAACAGTCCAGGAGGGAGCAGGTGGACAGAATAATGACATTTTTATGTCGCTTTGCACTGAATGACTCCACTGGTGAGGGTATACAGATTTTGATTTTTTTTTCCTGAAAATCCAATGTCTACAAAAATATACACAGCTTCTTGATTTTACTTGAAAATTGTGGTGTCTTAGTGCAGACAGTTGGGGAAATGAGGACCTTGGTGCCTTTCAGCACTGCCTATCCTGAGGGCCAGGGGACTCTGCATCCCATGGGAGCTGTGACTCCAGCTGGGAGCTGTGCCTCTTTGGCTTCCAGCTCAAGAGCAGTTGAATTCACCATATTGCCCCCCCAAGCCAGTCCTTGCCCCAGGCAGGACCCCCCAGACCTGCTGATCAGGCCCTAAATACAGGTTCCTGTAGAGGCAGCGCATTCAAGGGCTCCAGTGAGAAACACAGAGCTACATAACAAGACAGGCATGAAAAATATTGCTCAGCAGGTGGAGGCACATGGAGGGAAATAGCTAGGTCCTGGGATTTGGTCCCAGCATTGCTCACCTATAGCATTCAAAAGCAGAAGAAGCATTTTTGAGAAGAGCCTGGAGTATGGCTCAGGTGCCACCCTCTGGCCATGCCTGTTGAGGTTTATGACTCCTGTCCACTTCCCATCTTCCCTCAGCTGCTTCATGATCTTGGAGGAAACCTGCTCCCTGTGGTCATTCAGTATCCTCAGGCTCCTGAAGGACACGTACCTTCCTACGTGGAAGGGTTGATGAGGTGGGAAGGAGAGGGGATGTCATGGTTTGAGGAGGAAAAAGCACAGAGAGCTGTTGTGGAAAAGGGGAGATTGCTGTGAACAGCAAGTGAGTGGGACCATCTGTAACAGAGACTTTGCCTGTGGAGGGTTAGGCTGGTGGGGCACTGAACAGGCTCCCCAGGGAATGGGCAAAGCCCCAAGGTTGCCAGAACTCCAGGAGCATTTGGACAACCCTTTCAGGCAGAGGGTGGGATGTTTGAGATGTCTGTACAGAGCCAGGAGTTGGATTTTGGTGCTCCTTATGGGTCCCTTCCAATTCAGGATATTCTATGATACTATGGAAGCCCCAGGCAGCGTGGTGCTGGTGGTAGGGCTGGGATTGGTGGCAAGGCTGGATTACTGGGGGGCCAACACAGCATGTCAATCTGCAGCTTCTCTGCACATCCAGGTGAGAAGACAAAAATTGCGGTGTGTTACAGCAGTGGGAGAGGATGAAAACACAGATCCCCCACTTGTGCCTTTACAGGGTTGCGAAAGGTGTATTCCAGACTGGCACTGGGCTGAGGGCAATGCTGGGAGGTGAGCTGCATCAACAGGCAGCATCCTTCATCCTCCTCACTGAGGCAAGCACTGCTGGCCAGAGCACTTTGGGACACACCTGGAGCCAGCCAGGTGAGAGACAGAGCCCCTGTAGCTGGGGGCCTGCAGGCATGGCAAGCAGAGAGATGGGACTTATGTGGCCAGTCCCTGGATGTGTCCAAGGCCAGGCTGGATGGAGCTTGGAGCAACCTTCCAAATTGAGGAAGCAGAGAGAAAGTGGCTGCCTGGCCAGGATAAGAGGGAGGAGAGGCCACCACTGAGGATATCCCACCCCAGACACCCATGGATCAGGCATAGGGCAGGGACTCAGGGTGCCCTCCCTGCCACATCTGGGGAGCCAGACAGGCAGTGGCTCTGCCAAGGGCTCCTGTTCTTCCCCAGGGCTGGAGATCCCCTAAAATAGGAAAATAATAGCCTGCCCACATGTGTGAGTCAAGGGGGAAGAAGCAGACAAATTAAAAGGCATAGACATGCTGGTCTGGCCCTCCTGGTGCTCCCTGTGGTAATAGGGCTCACAAGACTTGCGTCCTGCAGCCCTGTTGGCTCCACATGTGTCACCCTGAGCTCACATCACCAGCAGACACCGCTCCTGGCTGTCCTACATCCTCCTCTACTCTGAGTTTTTGCTGTGGAGAGCAGACCTCAGGGAAAGACTGGGATGAGCACAGTGAAGGTGGAGTCCAGATCCCAACGGGTCCTAGGAGGGAATCTAAGTTTTAAACTCAAGAATTGTGTGATAAAACATTCCAGGGCTGTTAATTCACATTTGCTGAGAGGTGTCTGCATACCTCCCAAAGAGGAGAAGCGTGATGCAGTTATTGCTGTGTGGAGTAGCTCCTGTCAGCACTGGTTATGTGGATTGAAGGACCTGTGTGGGGGTTATGAGACCTGGAAATAATGGGGTGCAGAGGTTCCCTTTCCTGCTCCCCTCCACCCCTCTGTGATTTGAAAGGCTGTGGCTGAACCAGCCTCCCAGTTCCCCTCAGCTGGCTCAGGGCATTTGGATGGGGGGAATCTCTGCTCTGGCACAGCCATGTGTTACAATCGGTACTGGAGGCTCACTGCTGTCTGCAAATCATCTCTTTGCACTTCTGTGTGAAGGGGGGTCCCCAGCAGCTGGGGCCCCTGCAGCAGCGCATCTTCCCACCCCAGCACAGCTACAGGCAGCTCAACCCTCAGGAACTGTGTCCTGGAAAATTCCCCATGTCCTGCCCTGGAACTGTGCCCCCATGGCACCCACAGGAGCACCAGCACTCTGCTGACCCCCGTGAGAGCTGGGAAAAAAGAGCAGACAGTTACCCGGCACTCACAGCTCTTGTCCCTCGGGAGCCACACCAAAACCACACTGGGATCTGTGGGGCTGTGACATGGATTGGAACAGGGCTGGTCCCACATCCTGGCTTGGCAAATTCTTGCAGGTGCTTCAAGAGTTGGCAGCAACAGGCCACTGGGGTAGGGGATGTAGATCAGCAGAAGAGTACTTGCTTTGCATGCAAGAGGCCCTGGGATCAACCCCCAGCATCTCCATCTTCTTTTGCCTCCCCGGACTGCTCCCTGCTGGATGCAGGGCTGCCAGAGTCCCCTCAAAAGGCCCTGGGGTTACCTCTTGGCATGGTTGGCCTGGAAATTCCTCCTTAAGGCTGTGGGTGTGCTGGGGAAAAGCACATCCTCAGCTGTACCCCAAAATACAAACTGTGGGTCTGGGGAGGCAAAAGGGGTGCACGCACTCCAGATTGCTGGTGTAGGGATGGTGTTGGTTGTTGGTGTCATGCACTTTTGCAAGAGATCCTGATTCAACTCCTGGATAAACCCTCCTTTGGATACAGCCCCTCCTTTTTGGGAGAAACCCCTCCTTTGAATAAAGCCCTGGCTTTGGAGATGACCCTTTGTTAGGACAGCTCCTCCTTTGGGACTGCACCCCTGCTGCTCTTTGCTGACCAGGTGTAGGATGATCAGCCCTTGCATCCCCCAGCTCCCGGCAGACAGCATCCCGTGGGGTGGCTGTAGTGCCTCTCATTCAACTGACATTACTTTTGGCACATAAACACAACCCTTGCAGTGCCAGGAGAATGTGCCCTCCCAAACAGCCCGACAGAGGGGATGTAGCTCAGTGGGAGAGCGCTTGCTTCGCATGTAAGAGGCCCTGGGTTCAATCCCCAGCATCTCCAGTTGGTTGGTGGTTTTTTTGTTCTTTTTCCTCCACGAGGCGGCGATGATAAACTCCTTTTACATCAGGTTTTCCCGGCACCACGGCTGCGCCGCCCACCCATGGCCAAAATGGCAGCACGGACCCAACCCTCTAGCGTCCCCCACTGGCCCGACAGCACCTTCCCCACTCAGGAGAGGACCAATCCCGACGATGGCTTGGCCGTGTCAGACCACCCGTGTCCCTTGCGCAAGGCATCGTCGCCCCACGCGTGCCCGCAATCCAGCGACGGAGTGCCCAAAAAGAAGGGCTCGTCCGGGATTTGAACCCGGGACCTCGCGCACCCTAAGCGAGAATCATACCCCTAGACCAACGAGCCGGGGTGCATGACTTGTCCCGCACCCCCACTCTGCCTCGCCACACCCCGCACGCTCCCCTGCTGACATCCCGACAAAACGGGCACGGTGCAGCCAGCTGCCAGCGAGCACCATCAGCCACCCCCGCGCTGTGATGGCCTTCACCCCGAAGGCGTTGGACTCGAAATCCTGTAGGGATTCCCTGCGCAGGTTCGAATCCTGCTCACAGTGACAGGTTTTACCCAATGCCCAGATACTGCGAGTGTTGGGGTGTCTGCCCTCTCTGGGGGTCCCGGTAGAGGCTGATATGAGAAGGTCATTGGCATCCAGTGCAGCCCCGTTCCTCTCGGGAGGTTGTGATGCTCTGGGGCGGTGACACATCTGAGATTCTCCAGCTTTTGCAAAACCGGGAGAAGTGAGGAAAAAGACACTGAGGGGAGTGGCATGGGGAGGTTTCCCGTCTTGCTGAGTGGATGGCCCCTCACCACCCTGTCCCACATCTCTGGGACAGCAGTGCACCCCACCTTGTTTGTCCAGCTTCCAGAAGAGATTCTGGGCACCACTAGCCCTCCTTCCCAGCACCTCTACATATACAACTCTAGGTGCATCCCAAGACACGTGGGAAAGGAAAACATCATGCTTTGGTGCCCTGCAGGCTCCAGGCAGGATAGGGAAAGAGCTTGGGGCATTTCTACACAGGCTGGAAGTGCTAGGAGGCAGTGCCAGGCCTTTCCTAGGGAGCTGTGGCAGCCCTGCATCCAGCAGAGAGGGATCTGGGGAGGCAAAAGGACATGGAGATGCTCGGGGTGGATTTCAGGGCCTCTTGCATGCATGTAAGCACTCTCCCTCTGTGCAAGAGCAGAGAGGGGGCCCTGGGATGCCCATGCTGGAATAGGGAAACCTTGCTTTGGGTCCCTTCCTGGTCATCTTGAGCTGCTTTAGGGATCCAGATGTGAGACTTTACCAGGGGAAACCTGCATTTGTGCCAGGAGGAAACCGTGTGGTGACTGGATGGGACTGGAGTGTGCAAGGAGATATGGGGCCCTCACTGGACCACCTGCAGTTGCCCAGTGAGCCAGCCAGGGCTCCGTGTGTCCTGAGACACTGTGGGAGCGGGGAGGTGCCTCTGTTGCTCCAGTGTGAGGCGAGAAGGGAGAGGAAGCAGAAGAAAACATTTTATCCCCAGAGTAGAATCACGGGGGACAGTGAACTGGGGACTGAGGGTGCTCCGAGCCAGACAAGGACCCCCAGCAGTGCCCCCAGTTTGGGACAGGGAGGAAAACTAGTCCCTCAGGCTAAGGTACACTGGAAATTGAACCCAGGATCTCCTGTTTACTAGGCAGGCGCTTTGACCAGCTGAGCCATGGCACCCACTGGCCCTCCTGACACTGGGTGTTCCTTAAAACACCGGACCCTCTGCCCACCTCTCTGCCTACATGCTGTCCCAGGTTTGGGATTCCCCAGCTGCAAACCCCATCTCTTTTTGCTGCTGGGAACACTCCCAGTGCTGACACAAGGCCCAGCACAGGGAGCCCAACATATCCCATAAAGCACCACCAGCTGGGTTTGGCAGTCCCCAAACCCTACAGGGGCGTGCTGCCTCATCCCTCACCCTCGCAGAGCTGTTCTAGCTGCCACCCTACACTGCCCTGAGGTGACAGCCTGTCTCATCTCCCTTTCTGGCTGCTCCCCACCAGCACCAACCATCACAGAAAGACAATGGTCACCGCAAGGGACAGCGTGAGCCCCGTGGGGAAGGGACGCTGCGTGCCTCCACACGGGCCAGCACCCGGCTAAGGAGGGAGATGTCGGCAGGCAGCTCCTTGCTGCCTGTCTTGGGGCGCCAGGAGGCAATGGCAGGTCAGACGTGGCCACAGGCAAGGCCAGGCACTTGTTGGGGGAGGATCTGGTGAGTCTCTGGGGTGGCGGTTTGCATCAGGGCGGGGTCTGGAGAGGCAAAAGCAGGTGGAGATGCTGGGGGTTGATCCCAGGGCCTCTTGCATGCAAAGCAAGCGCTCTCCCGCTGAGCTACATCCCCCCGCCCCTCTGGCAGAGCGCGTGCCCTGGCGTTGTCCTCCCTCCGGGAAAATGCCCGTGTCTGCTGCCTTCCCCTGGCGGCCGAGGTGGGGAAAGCTGGGGAAAGGGTCTGTGCAGGCAGTGCGGGCCCCTGAGGTGTGATTGGGCTGGTGAGGGGGTTGGGAGGCGGGGAATAAGTGTGGGGCAGAGCAGGGAGGTAATTTTGCAGGCGCGGAGGGCACGTAAGGGGCAGGCGTAGGTGTGGCAGCAGCGTGTGGGGCGTGTGCCGTGTCGGGCAGGGCTGCGGTGGCGAGTGCGAAGGTGAGGGCAGTGTGTTTGCAGTGCGTCGAGGTGTGGGCGTGGGGAGGAGCGGGTGTGTAAAAAGCAAGGGCTCGTCCGGGATTTGAACCCGGGACCTCTCGCACCCTAAGCGAGAATCATACCCCTAGACCAACGAGCCATAGTCTGCGCGTTCGTCGGTGTCCCAGGACACCGCGGACATCCCGGCAAAACGGAGCGCGGTACATCCCGTGGCCAGCGAGCCCCCCCTCCCCCAGCCGCCGCCGCTGTGATGGCCGAGGGGTGAAGGCGTTGGACTTGAAATCCAATAGGGATTCCCTGCGCAGGTTCGAATCCTGCTCACAGCGATGGATTTTAGCCGGCATCCATGGTGGGCGTTATAGTGCAGTTGCAGTGACTTGTCTGTACCTTGTGGTAACTACAGCATCTTGCTGGTCGCAGCAGATTTTTTTCCTTGACTAATTGGTGCTGGTGAGTACTACCATCTGGCCCCACAGAGCCCTTGTGCCCGGAGCTGTTCCAAGAACGGCGGGGCCAGTAGGATGGTGTTTATCCAAGCCCCTTTCTGTCCCCTGGCCACAGATCGATTCAGTTAATGAGAAACTCTGCCTTGGGAAAGAGGCAACGTGCTGGCTGCTGAGAGGCTTTCGCTCTTCAGCGGGACGGGAAAGGGCAGGAAACCCCCAGGGTGTGAAGAGCCGAGCCAGGGGCTGAGAGCTGCAAGCAGACCGTGGGACCATGGCCAAGCTGGTGGAATGCGTCCCCAACTTCTCAGAGGGGAATAACAAAGAGGTGAGGCAGTACGTGGAAGGGCCGAGGGGTGGGTGACACCGGGCTGCTGACAGCCAGGTTTCCCCCCTGCAGTGCGGTACGCACTGCTAGATTCTGCCATGCTTCCTTTGCAGTTTCGTGCATCTTTCGCTACTTGGCTAGTGCCAAAAATGCCTAAATGTAGCTTTGGAACCCTTATGGCAGCTCAGTGGGAAGCAGGGGCTGAGACCTCTTCCACCATTGCCAGTGGGTTGTTGCAGCACCAGGTTTGGAATATTTCCCTGCAGAGAAATATTGCTTGCAGTTGTGCCAAAACACGCTGTCAAGGTTAATGGAGTCTGTCCTGGGCATCAGCCTTCAACTGAACTTTGGCTCTGCCAGTGGCAGGAGAATTTAGCAAATCCAGCATGGCTGTAAAAACACAGCCTCCTCCAGGGAAGAGGCTTAGCAGAGCCAAATGTGTTGGGAAGCTGGCAGGTAGATGTATCCTCAGAAACATCAATTTGTGGTGGTACTCTGTGACATGCAGCAGCAGCCAGGTTTCTCTCCCCCACCACAGTGAGTTTGGGGAGCCAGGGGCACCCCAAACCTCCTGAGTGGAGTGGGATGCTTGTGCAGGGCTGCATCCCCGTTGATCAGGGGTCATTCTCAACCCTATCACCAGTGGGAAGGGCGAGAGCTGAGATGCCCCCTCTCTTGAAAAGCCATGGCTGTTGTATAGTCCCAGCCATCTCAGCCCCCTTGCTCCCTTCTGCTGTCTGGCAGGTGATCGATGCAGTGGCACAGGCCATCTCCCGGACACTGGGATGTGTGCTGCTGGACGTGGATGCCGGCGCCTCCACCAACCGCACCGTCTACACCTTTGTGGGGTCCCCTGAGGCTGTGGTGGAAGGGGCATTGAGCGCAGCCCGTGTGGCTGGGCAGCTCATTGACATGAGCCAACACTCGGGTGAGCTTGGGAGAGGCCCAGGGGCTGGGCTGGCACAGAGGGGACTGCCGTACTGCTGGGACCAAGCATGGCACTGGAACAGGGACTGTGGTCACAGGCTCAGGCCCGAAAGAGTTTAAGAAGTGTTTGCGATGCTCTCAGGCACATGGTGGGATTGTTACGGCTGCCCTGTGCAGGGCCAGGGGTTGGACTAAATGATCCTGGTGGGTCTCTTCCAACTTGGGTTAGTCTGTGATTCTATGATTTTCTCACAGCAATGGTGTCCAGTCTGTAAGAGTGTGCAAAAGTGTGTTCTCCCTCCTTGTCTGCTTGTTCTTCCCATCTCCCATTCCTATACCTGCCCCGCCACCAGGTGAGCACCCTCGGATGGGGGCCTTAGATGTCTGCCCCTTTGTGCCAGTGAGGAATGTCAGCATGGAGGAGTGTGTCACTTGCGCTCACATCTTCGGGCAGCGCTTGGCAGAAGAGCTGGGTGTACCTGGTGAGTGGGGTCAGGAACCTCTCCACATTCCATCCCATCCTGCATGATTCCAACTGTTGGAGAAAGTGCCAGTCCCTGCGTGGAGGTGCTCACCCCCAGCTGTGTCTTGCAGTTTACCTGTACGGAGCAGCAGCACGGCACGAGAGCAGGAAAGCCTTGCCCTCCATCCGTGCCGGGGAGTATGAGGCACTCCCTGAGAAGGTGAGCCTGGTGGTGGCACGGGCTGGGCAGACTTGACCTGTACTTCGCTGGCTCAGGGAGCATGCTGGGGGCTGGCATAGTCCCTTTGCACCAAGAGGAGCTGGTGACACAGGTGGTCATGGCAGATTCCAGCTGGGGAGGGAGATGCCCTCCTTGGAAGGGTGGCATGTGCTCCGGGCGGTGCCAGCCCACACACTCTCTTCCCTCCTCCCCAGCTTGCAAAACCAGAGTGGGCTCCTGATTTTGGGCCCCCAACTTTTGTCCCCCGGTGGGGAGCCACAGTGACGGGTGCCCGGACCTTCCTTATTGCATACAACATCAATCTGCTGTGCACCAAGGAGCAGGCTCACCGCATTGCCCTCAACATCCGTGAGCAGGGCCGCGGCCCCAGCCAGGTACCTCAAGAGCATGGGCACGCCAGGAGCATGCCTGCCTGTCCCCACACCTCCTGGGCTGTGCCCTGAATGTGGCACTTGTTTGGCAGCCCGGGCGCTTGAAGAAGGTGCAGGGCATCGGCTGGTATTTGGAGGAGGAGAACATGGCCCAGGTTTCGACGAACCTGCTGGACTTTGAGACCACACCGCTCCACACCATCTACGAGGAGATTTGCCGAGATGCACAGGTGGGTGGCCTGGGGTGCTTGTTCCCAAAGGGGCTGAATAGCACAAAACTCCCAGAAACTCACTAACTTGCTCCTCTGTTGAAAACTTTTCTGTGAGCTTCCCATGTCCTGGGAAGGGATGAGGACGACCAGGCTGAGGCAGTAGTGGCAGCAGGGCTCTGGGGAAAATCACATTTCTGATGTCCTTGCAGGAATTGAATCTCCCTGTGGTGGGGTCTCAGCTGGTAGGACTTGTTCCCAAGAAGGCCATGCTGGATGCAGCTGACTTTTACATCAAGAAGGAAAAACTCTTCATCCTGGAGGAGGAACAGAAGATCAGGCTGGTAATGTGGCTTCTCCTGATACCAGCAGAAGGGTGGGATCATGGGAAAGACACATCCTACCCCCTACCAGCCTCCCAAAATGGCACTGAGCAGAAATTTGGGACTGCTAAGGCCTCAGGCATGACATTTGTCTCCAGTGTGGATTTTGCGGGTGCACAGCAAGTGAGACAAGTTGCTTTATTGTGCTGAGGATGCCAAGATGCACAGGGAGCAGGAACCACGTGTGAGGACTAAGTGTGGGTAGCAGCTTCTTGTCTTGCCTGCATGGAAGCCAGGAGGGGAAGGAAATGTACCTAGAGCTCAAGGGCAGTGTGTGGCATTATGGGAGGCTGTCCCAGGACGGGGAGTAAGCTGGAAAGGAGGAGACAGGCTTTGCTGTTCCGCTGCAGGAGGGAGGGACTTTTCCAGCCTGTGGGGAATGTGCTAGATAAGAGCAAGCTAATGATTTATCAGTACAGCTCCCAGTCATGCGGAGGTGACCGCACACCACCCCCTAGTCTGCGATGGGATGGGCTGGTGGTGCCCGCTGTCCTCTCCCTGGGTGGTGGCCCAGTCCCAGTGCTGACTCACTCATGGTTAATTAGCAGTGGGGAATGAGGATGCAGTAGGACTTGCATGACAGGGCTGACGCAGTGGTGCTGCTCCTTGCAGGTGGTCAGTCGTCTGGGCCTGGACTCCCTGTCTCCATTTCACCCCCGGGAGCGCATCATTGAGTAAGGACCCACATCCTACTTCTTGTCATGGTGCCCATTCATCCCTGGATGGGGGGATCCTGATGCCTGCATCCTGCATTCAGCTTGTTTTGGGAGTGATGGCTGCTCCCAGCTCTTCTTCACAGCCTGGGGACATCTCTGCTGGGTGGTTGTGCAAGAGCAGGTTGGTCCCTGCTCCCAGATGCTGATGGTTGTGAACATGGAGTGGGGGAACTCCAGGTTGCTTCAGCACGCAGTGGGAGCAGGTTTCATGGGCAGATTTGAATATTAAATTCCTTACCCTATCCCCATGCAAAATTTCACTGCCTCTGGTTCACATGCTGCAGCACCTGGTGTGACATGAGTCTGTGGGGGGAAAGGAAAGTAAATCCATCCATGAGGTGAAGTCCTTGTCACCCTTCCTGGGCAATGGCTGCAGAGGCATTTCTGTCCCACCAAATGCTGCTTGCATCAGCCCAACCTGGCTAATGCAGAGCAGCCCCCACACCACCTGTGTTCCTCAGATGTCCCCATGGGGTTCCCAGTCCTTACCCTGGCCCTCAGGCTGTTTTTAGTTAGTCCCCTACTCATTCACAGGGTTGATGCTGGAGAGGGCAGTGCTGGGTGAGAAAGGTCTGGGTGGTGGTGGTGGTGTCCCTGCACCTGGAGGGCTCTAAAACACCTGTGCTGCAGGTACTTGGTGGAGGCAGGAGAGGTGGATGGGGGGCTGGTGGCCAAGCCACTGGGTGCCTTTGTGCGAGCCGTCGGAGCAAGGTCAGCAGCACCGGGAGGAGGCTCCGTGTCTGCAGCTGTGGGAGCCCTGGTATGTGCCCCACACCAAGGGGGGCTGAGTGTCCTTGGTGTGCCTAGGGGATCTGGCACGGTGGTAGCAGTGGGCACTGTGTCCTACTGGGGGATTTATCCTGGCAGGGAGCAGCGCTGGGCAGCATGGTGGGGCTGATGAGCTACGGGAAGCGGCAGTTTGAGGACCTGGACCCCATCATGAGGAAGCTGGTCCCCCCTTTCCACCAGGCCATGGAGGAACTGGTGGCAATGGTGGATGCTGACTCCCGTGCCTTCAGCAGCTACATGGTGAGGTTCCACCAGAGGCATCCTGCAGGAAAACAGGAGGGCTTTCCAGCTGGGAGGAGGGCTGGGATTGCTGTGCTCTGGATTCCTTAGGAGCAGGGCTCTGACCTTAGAATCCCAGAATCATTAAGGTTGGAAAAGACCTCCAAGATTATCAAGTCCAACCTTCTACTGAGTACACCCATGCCCACTAAACCATATGGCAAAGTGCCACTTATTGCTTTTTGAACACTTTCATGCTAAAGCCAGGGCCTGGGGAAGAGACATGGTCACCTAAGGGAAGTTTGCAAGAGCATGGGAGCTATGGGATCTGCCCCGATCCCCGATGCAAGGCACGGTCTGGGTGATGGCAGCAAACCTGCTTTTCTTTGCCTGCAGGAAGCCATGAAGCTGCCCAAGAACACCCTTGAGGAGCAGGAGAGGTGAGCTGGGCTGATGGGGACTGGCTGACTGTGGGGACACAGCCACCCAAGCACCCAACCCAGGGCTGTCACCCCTCCCAGGCGCACAGCTGCCATGCAGCAGGGGCTGAAGATGGCCATAGGGGTGCCCTATGGCCTGGCAGAGAAGGTGAACGGGCTCTGGCCTGCTCTGAAGGAACTGGCACGACACTGCAACCTGGCCTGCAAATCTGACATCCAGGTATGGCCCCAGCTCACACAGACTTGCCCTGCAAGGTGTTCCCTCATGTCCTGAGCTCCAGGATACATGTCTCCAGCTGTGCTTCCCAAACTGGCCAGTGGTTTCCACCCAGTAATTCTTTGGCAGCCATTTCCTGAGAATACCAACAGATTGGAAAGTGCTGCACACTGCTGGGTGGTGCAGGGTGGGAGTCCTGCAGCATAAGGGTCTGACCTGCTTCAGCACTGTATGGTGGAGCTGGTTCACCAGGAGAGCTTCTCGCAAGCCCAACTTTTCCCAGGTGGGAGCCAAAATGCTGGAAGCGGCAGTGTTCGGAGCTTACTTCAATGTCATGATCAACCTCAAGGACATCACAGACGAGAAGTTCAAGCTTGTGGTGAGCTGGGCCGCCTGAGCGCCCATGGCGGTGCAGCTGAGGGGTGGCAGACGTGGCGGCGGCGGCCTGGAGCCCCTCGTGCCTGATTGCCGCTGGCGGGATGCGTGCTGTGCACGGTGGATGGCTCTTCTGGCCTGTCGAGTGGCAAATGACTCATCTTGTTCCCACACAGATGTCACAGAAGGTGTCTGGGCTGCTGGAAGAGGCGAAGCAAGGCTCGGCGGTCGTGCTGGCACTGCTGGACAAGCGGGTGGCCTGAGAAGGGCTTGGGAGTGCTCTGGGTGTTCTGGAGTGGCGAATGCAGCTGGGAAATACTCTTGTCCTTGCCTAGTCTCGGTTGGTATTTGCCTGTGGAGAGGTGTGTGAAAAATACGTTCCTCTCCTGTGAAAATTTTAAAAGTTTAATAAAGGACAATAGGAGACAGGGACCATAGAGCATATTATGGCCGGGTGCATCTTGGCACTGGGCCAAGACCACACTGTTCCCTTTGGGGATACCCCTTAAATACCTTTTCCCTTACATCAGCCTGTTGCATATTCATAGACCCTCATGCATATCCATAAACTAGTTGACATTTTCCAGGAACTATTTTATATGGCCCCTTCTTGGGTTCACCTTTTTAGAGCATGTGTGTTTCTTGGCTGTGGTTTTGGCTCCTTCTCTTTATCACTTCCAGTTTGGGCCTTGGTCCATACCTTCTTCAGCTGATGAGTGCTGATAGTTGGCATATCTGTAGCAGGTGTCCTCATCCTGTGTTCATTGAGTGTATCCCATCCAAGCAGGCATTTTAACACAAGCATAGCTATTTTACTACTATGTCTAAGCTTAATTAACAGTAGAAATACAAACGATATCTTTAAAACAAAGTTACTTTAACACCACACATATAGAATCCATTTTAATATTTGCAAAAATCCAATATTATAACATCTATATATAACATCTGTATAACATATCTATAACAACTGGTCTGCTCAGGCACATCCAGCATCATATCCCCTGGCCTTTCCCTGGACAAGGGGGATTTTTGCTGTCTGGGACTTGGACCCCAGGCTCCGATCCCTGGGGCAAAAGTAGACGATTGGGCTGGCAGTGCCTGGGACCACAGTGATACTAACAGAAGGGATGGCAGGATCCCTGTAGCACTGCCTGCAAGGAGATCCCTGTGCATGAACACCTCCTGACCCTGCACAGTCCCTGTGTCTAGAAACCCCCATGAAACACCCCATGAAACACCCTCCTATCCAAGATCTGGGGCAAGACCTGGCACACAGTCCCTTTCTGCCGGGTGCCTTTCAGGCTGTGTGTGACAATTCCAACCTGTTGAATTGTGTAGGAAGGGGGCACTGCCAAACATGAGGCACCATCAGAGGTATTAGCAGGAAGATGGGGTGGGTTGAAATGGGAGAAATCCTACACCTTCCTCCTAGATCCTCCAAGAGGAAAACCTGAAAATCAGGGCATCCAGCCCTGTCTCCTGTTGACCGGGTGTGTCAGCAGATACTGTGTCCTCCACCTGCACACAGTGGCAGCACCCTGAGCAGTGTCAGGCCCCCACACCAGCTGTCCCACAGCCCCATCTGTGGGAAGGTCACCCCTGTTCCTAGACACTGTGCCTGAGCGGGGAGCAACGAGTCAGTGTTCATGGTGGGGTCAGCTGACTCACTGCATCCCTCCCTTGACACCGGGAGCTGGGATCACTGCCCTCCATAGCCTGTGTTTATTATCCCCGTGGGACCTTTGTGCCGGCTGGGAGTGGCGTGTTGACGTTTCTTGGGTGCCCATGGTGACAGTGCAGTGTCACCTCTCAGGTATCACCCCTGCCTGCCGCACCCGTGCTCAAAGGGGCAGGGCCCTGCTATTTAAAGAATGCCCTAGAGCCTGGAGAGCCATGCCAAGGACAGGAATCCCGAGTGCTGCCAGCATTGCTGCCAGCATTGCTTCTTCTGAGAACTCTTTCACAGGTTTGGTGAGTGCAGGGCAGCACGGGGACAGTGGGAGCATGGGCACCCGTGGGTCAGGGGGCACTGTCCCCATGGTGGGCACTGTACCCAGGCATGTGTGCCTAGTCTCTTGTAGCTCACGAGGACATGAGCGTGGCACCCAGGCTGGGCCAGTGTGGACTTATTTCTATTAAAAATGGAAACCACATGCCTGGGCTTTGGGGGTGCATGGAGTGGGGGACAGTCACTCTGGGAGTTGGTGCTGTCACCAAAGGGACAGGATGGTGGTTGAAGTCTGTGGGGGCTTGGCACTCTGGGGGAAGCAAGCATGGTCCCTGTGCTGGGGGAAGATGTGGGACAGAGGAGACATGTCCCAGCTGCTGGCTGGGTGATGTCTCATGGCAGGAGGTGACTAATGGTGACTGTCTTTCCCTTTCAGCTTGGAGACCACTGAGGATGTGTGACCCCAACAAAGGTGAGGGGCTGTGGGGCCAGGCAGGGCTGTAGGTACCATACAGCTCTACCATCAGGACTTAGAGGGGAGATTTATGCCATGGCCTCAGACACCTGGGGGATTTACCTGCATGCCAAAGGGGTGTGGGGTGTCCTTTATGAGGAGGAGGTAGACCAGGGTGGGCCCTTTGGGTGGAGGGCAGCACCAGCTTCCTGCACTGTCTGTCTGGGGGGAGCCTGTCTCTGCCCACTAACAGGCTCCTCTTCTTCCTAGGCCTGCCACAGCCGCACCTTGCCGTGTGCCCTCCCGCCCCTCCAGGATACCCCGGTCCTGGCACAGGTTCCTGCCCTGGCAACATGGCAGTCTGCCCCCCATACCCTGCTCCGCCTGGCCAGCACCCCCACGGGCACCCCCCATTGGGGCATCATCCTCACGGGCACCAGGAGCACCATAAGGAGCACCATAAGGAGCACCATAAGAAGCACCATAAGAAGCACCATAAGAAGAAGCACTGCAAGAACCATGAAGGCAAGGTAAGAGTGGGACAGCAGTGAATCCTTCCCTAATTCTTCTGCTGACCTCCTCCAGCATATCACAGCATCTGGCCTAAGCAGCTGGGACTCTCCTCTCCTACCCTATGGTGGCTGGAGAACACTGCCCAAACATCAGTGTCTTTTTTTAGATGTGGAAGCTCATTAGAATAATAAATAGCCAAGAATGAGTCATATTATGTGAGTAATTTAAAAAGCAATCCATGAAATTCCTTGAAGCCATTTAAAGTGATAGCATGGCTCGGGGCACACTGTGCAGTGTATTAAATTCCAGGACTTTGTCCTGCTCACTTGAGTGCAAGTCGTGCCTCCATAATGGACAATCAGTGTCTTGCAGCAGAGGAACTGTTTGGCTTCCCCTTTAAAAGAAAAAAAAACTAAAAAAAAAAAAAACACCCACCCAAAAAAAAAAAAAAAAAAAAAAAAAAAAGAAAGAACGAAAAAAAAGAAAAGGAGAAGCAATTCCCTGCTTAGAGTAAATTCTGCAGAAAATACCATTCCAGGGATGGGCACCATCCTGAGCAGGTCTAAATGAAGAACTGCTAAACAAGGCCCCATTTCCAACATTGGAGGTGGGAGCATTTCTCAAACAAATCCTACCAGCAGCTCCTCTCACTGGGAAACAGCTCTGGTAGTGATCTGTCGTGATGTTGGTCTTTGCTGGCAGAAAGCAAGACCTTTCTGGAATTTCCTTTATTGACCTTAAGAGTCTTGTAAAAAAATAATAAAAAACCTCCAGCCTTCCCACAATATGGGGCAGCCACCACAGGGTCACTAACCCATCTCAGGAATGCTATGACAGAGGCTCGTTTCCCTGGTGTCCTAAAGTTGTTCTCTCTTTCCCAGCCCTCTGATGGCTCACACAGGTCAAGCAGCAGCTCAAGCAGCAGCTCTGACTCTGACTAAAGGTCTGGCATGTCCCACCTGCTCCGTGGTGATCAGCAAAACATGAGGCCAAACTCCTCATGGGAACGCCCTGCATGTCACTCCTCTCCCTCCCCCTTTCCCTGGAGCAGTGATTTCACAGCCTGCTGAGTGATTTTTTCTTGTGTGCAAGAGCTTGTAAATAATTTGACCTGGAATCTTTGAGTTAATGTACAACATTTCCACCCTCTGTCTTCCGGGAGAGCCTGCTGAAAGTCATCACATGCTGTTTACCAATCTGCTGGTGTCCGTGTGTTTTTTCCTGGGCAATGATGCTGGCTGCTAACATTGATCCCGTAAAACTCCTTACATTTCATGTGAGGTTTCCCAGGTGTAGCAGAGGGAGTGGCTGGGGGATGCTGTAATTATGTGGGCTGCCATCCTCCACGCTAGGGTAATAATTTATAGGAAAAAGGTCACCATGGCAGAGGGATTCTCCCATGAACAAATGAGGAGCATGAACAGCTGGAAGTGTTCAAGACCAGTGCTTGGAGCAATTTGTGTCCCTGCCCATGGCAGGAGCAGTGGAATGAGATGATCTTTCAGTTCCCTCCTAACCCAAACCATTCTGTGATTCCATGATTATCTGGATTTACCAGCTTGAAACCAGGAGAATCAGCTGCTCACTAAAAATAATTTAAAAAATCCTCACTGTTGCAGCCCAAATTGCTGCTAGTAAAGTCCAGGGTAAGGAAGCAAAAAGGGCCTTTGCATAATATCCACAGATGTTTAATTCAGCCGCACAGTAACATGTTCAGGTTCCAGGCACGCACACATGGAGGGTCCATGTTTTTCTCCCCAGGGGCCCGGGGTCACCCTGGTCTTGGGGCAGTACAAAGATGAGGGACAATCAGGGAATAGGGAAGGAGTGGCTCAGGGACACAGGAGCAGACACAGGAACAGGGGAAGGAGCCGATGGGATCTTATCAGCTTTTTGAGGGAATTGCCTTGTGTCTCCCTAACCTAGGGATCCCCCTCCAGGGTCTCCACACCCCACAACTATGGAAAAAAGAAGCTTTTTCAGGATAGGTTGGAAAAGGTTTGTTTATTTTTGCAGACAGCACAATTTGAGTTCAAATCTGGGCATTGCTCAGCAGATACTGGTGGGAGGAAGGTACCATGAATGCTTTGAGCATACTGGGATGACTGGGAGGCAGCTCTGGAGGCTGTCCAGTATTTTGTTGATGCTGGGAATCATGCTGCCCCTCTCAGCTGAAATTCTGAGTGCAGTAATAGATGAGCAGCTTCTGATGAAGGGCAGAATAACAGAAGGAATCAAGGCAGGTATGGCCCACAGGAAAATAATGATCTTAGAGATGATTTGCAAAATTTAAGACAGATAAATCCCCCAAAGGAGCATCTGTGGAAGGCAGCAAAACCTCTCACACCATCCCACTGTTCACAGAAAGAAGGCACTGAGAGATATTGAGAGTTTGACTTATTCATTGGTCCTGCTACACTGGAAAGGTTTCTTCCATCTCTTATAAGCCCTCCTAGGATTACAGTACATACACAAGTCATGGCTTGGTGTGTGCAAAGCTTTACAGAAGTACTTCATATGGCTCTGTATCCTGCTTTGATCTGGGTTTTAATTAGCACCATAAATGTAAGATACATGGCTCTTCATCATGAAAATCAATAAAGAGCTCTGGATTTTGGTTAGAAAGGAGGATCCAGAGGGCAAGTCTTCAGGGCTAGCAACCATACAGGGGGAAGAAAATACAACAGGTAATATCAGGGGTGTGTATATCAGTGAGAGAAGGATTGTGTGCGTGCCCTTCTTTTAACAAATCCACCGAATGAACCTGTCGAAGAAGCTGGGCTGGGAGAGGCTGTCATAGTCCTTCTCCCGGAAAATGGCTGCCCGGTCCCCAAGACCAAGCTTCAGCAGGACATCCATGTCCACATCACTCCCCAGAGCCACCACCGTGGGCATGACATCTTGCTTCTTCATGGAGTTGATGGCCTCCTCCAGGTTCTTGCTTCCTGTGATGCCGTCGGTGATGAAGACGAAGGAGAGCTCAGCATTGCGCCGGGCAAGTCGCTGCCCATTGCCTGGGCTGAGCACAATGTTGTTGATGGCGTGGATGATGGCTGACCCAATGTTGGAGGATGAGTCTAGGTACTTGATCTGTGCCAGGGCGTCAGAGATCTCGGTGAGGTTGTGGGTCAGCGGGAAGACCACGTTCTGGTCCCGCTCACTGCCGTATTGCAGCAGCGCGATCCGGGCATTCATGTGGTCGCTGCTGCTCCGGGCCAGTGTCAGCTGCCGGGCCACACCCTCCACGAAGCGGTGGGCACTCTGGAAGTTCTGCTCCCCGATCCTTTCCGAGCCGTCCAGCAAGAAAACGACGTCAACGGGGCGCTGGGTGCACTGGGCTACAGCAAGCTCTGCAGGGGGAAGAAGAAGACAGGAGCTGGGAGGATGAGAAGACTAAGGGATAATTTGGGTTGGAGTTGCCTCTGTGCATCCTTGTCCAAAGAAAGACCAGCCCAACCCCACTACCAAAGCCTGTCTTTACAGCTTGAAATGTAGGAGCTTTGCTTTTGATGCCCTCAGCTACTTGGCATTTAATTAATGTTAATTCTGGGGCTGATCCTTGTGAAGTTAGACAGGTCTGTGCATTTCAGTCCCAGAATTACGCCCACTGCCCTACATCAATTTCCAGCTCTTATTTGTGAAAGGAATATCCAGAGATTAATGGCAAGCAGCACCTGAAAACCTCTCAGTTACTTCGGGAGAGTGGTTTACTGTCAGAGTTACTCTTATCATAAAATCATAGAATCAGAAAATCTCAGAATGGTTTGGGTTGGAGGGAACCTTAAGGTTCATCTTGTTCCTCCCCCCTGCCATGGGCAGGGACACCTTCCAGTAGACCAGGTTGCTCCAAGCCCAGTCTAACCATACAGAATATATGAATATATGCAGTGAATAAACTCAGGAAGAAACAAAAAGGAGAAGAAAGTAGCTATCTTTTGAGTCAGCTGATAGGGACCATTATTTTCTCCTTTTCCTGTAGTTATGTGCATTGCATTTAGTGTTCCTCTGGGTTCCTCCTGAGCTGGCAGAAGGACAATGCCCATAGCACTCTCAAGCAGTTCTGTGGGTCTGAGACTGAATCTTGAAAGGGTGAAGTCCCGAAGATGCTGCCACGTTGTGTTGCATCCCTGGCAAAGAATAGGAGCTTCTGGAGCAGCCCCACCTTGAGCATCCATTTCTGGCAACAAAGGGTAACCTTGGACGTAAGAGTGTAACGTTAGATTGAATTTCCACACTATGAGCAAATCCAGCCTGACAAAGAGCTTCCCTAGAGCTGAACAGTGCTTTTGCCAGGGTTCAGCACAGAACTGGGGAATCACAGAATCTGAATGGTTAGAAAAGCCCTCTGAGATCCTCAAGTCCGGCCATTAACTCAGCACTATTGTGTTAACCTCTAACCCATATCCCTAAGCACCACATCACGTTTTTTGAATGCTTTCTTGGATGATGACTCCACTGTTTCCCTGGGCATCCTGTTTCAGAGCCTGAGCACCCTTTCACTGAAGAAATTCCCCCTAATATCCAATATAAATCTCCCCTGGTGCAACCTGAGACCATTTCCTTTTGTCCTCTCACTTGTTACCTCCCCTCTTTTAAAGCAATAAAGGCACATACTCACCTCTGCCCAAACTTCTGTGAGAAATGTTGTGTAAAGGCACGTTGATGCTGCAGTTCCTGGTACACAGGCACTGCTGCCACAAGGATACCTTGCCTTGGCAGCACCTGCACTTCTGGTCCTCACCTGCTCTGAGCAGCCGTGGAGGGGGAAAGGCAGGAAGGAATCCCCCTTGCAACCACACAGCCCAACACCTATGTGAGGGTCTCTGAAAGCAGGTGGGAGCAGGGGCTGTGCATCATGTTGGGGCAGTGTTAACAGCCTCCCCCAAGGCCTGCCCACATGTTTTTTAAGACAACAAGAAAGACTGAAAAACTCCTGGCTAAGCAGAGGGCAGCATCACTCAATGGAGCTTCAGCGAGAGCGTAGTACACATCTGATAGGAGCATTCTCCAGGCTCACTGGTCAGCCCTCACAGCTGGAGAAGGCTGCCTTCCAGTGTTTGATAAGGTGCCTTTACATACGTGTTATCCCAAGGGAATGTGAGGCAGCAAGGCCTTGGGTTTGTCCTGTTCAGTGTCAGGCTCTGGTTGCAGCTTGTTCCCATTTCTGAGAGGCTGAGGACCTGAGCACCCTTTCCTGCAGCAAGATTCTCATCCTAACTGGAAGAGAAGCACTCAAAGGCACCACCATGAATTAGGCCAACCAATGCTGTCGTGCTTTTAACTGGTGCATTGGTCTTTTTTGTGTGGATCATGAATGCCTATGGCTCACAGCTGAAGATGTCTAACAAAGGCAACACAAATAATCAGAAATATCATTGATTTTTCTGCCTTTAATGTGTGCAGAGCAACCCCACCCATTCACATCACCTTCCTGTTTCTTCTAAAACCTGAGGAACTTGTATTTCCTCTATTCTTACCCAGAGTTGATAGTGGAGATGAAAGTGAGGTGGGGACTGATGTCCCAGACCTTTTTGGGGTTTCCCCCCTTCCCAGCCCCTCCTGTCTTTGGGAAGGCGTGGACCATCCTTTACACAGCTCCTTATCTTTCCTTGCTTTGCCCAAGAGCTTCACTGAAGGAACTGCTACTGTGATGAAATCCATCTGGTTTTATCAGAGGGATTAGCTAGGATTATGCTCAAAAAACCACTCCTTCACCAATTTGCCTCTAACAAGAACAAGCACAAATACTCCTCATGCAAAGAGATGTTTTCTCCCTCTACCCACCTCTAAAGAGCTGAAGGTTTTTGAGAGGTAAAAAACTTTGTTTCTAATGTTTTTCTAGCAATAAATGGCCACTCTGTGATGAAATTAAATAAAATCAACACCCCTTTAGCTGAAATCTTCCCCAATCCTTTCTTTCTTTGTCAAAATGTCCCAGCCCTGGGATCTTATCGAATCAGTGAGGTTTGGGAGCTTTTCCTCTGCCATCATGGCTGAAGCAGCTTAACTACTCTGAGTTCAGTCCTGCATCCCAGCAGGCTAAGTCACACTAATTTTGCAGTAAAAAATTCAAAAGAGAATAGGGAGTTTGGCTTTGCACAGACTCTCTGGAATATGTGAATTATGACCAGAGTCAGGCAGAGGCTTATCTTTTTGCTTTCACTTAAAACACAGAGCACATCGTGGAAAGCCCTAAGAACTCTTTTCCCTCTATTCTGCACTGATAGCAGTAGAGTTCTCTGAGCAACTTGTCCCTGGGAAGAAAAAGTGCTGAAACCCTGGGGGAGCACTGCAGTAAGTGCAAAGCGGGAAATTCCAATGGCTGAGCTTGGCAACTGGCTCCACTTTTTACACCTGGAAATATTACAGCCACATTCCTGAAGATGGAACATCTCCCTTCTGCCCATTAAATATGACATTTGATCATTGTACTTTATTGCAATAATACCATGTCAGTCAGAGTAAGCGCTTCTACTCCTGTGTCTGCACACAAAATCCCACTACCTCTAAATAGAGCTTGAGAGCAGTAAAACTGGAGGTGGGAATGGCACTGGCCTGCCTGACTTTATGCAACCAGGGGCAGCTGAGCGGATGGAGATACCAGACCTTTTCTAAACACACATACCTACAGTGCAGATGGTGGCTCTACGGTCTCTGAGCCAAAGCAGCACTGGGTGTGGATTGAGTAGGCTCTGCTACATCAAGTTTGCTTTTAAACAACTCACATCAGTTAAGGAGTTTTGCTTTGGACCACCTGGCCCCATGTGACAGAATATCTGATTTTGTATATGGACAGGTACATGTTGTGGATTATGACAGAGGAAACACAAATGTACAAACAGAGAAAAAGGCCAGGGAAGCTCACAAAACTTCTGAGAGAAGCACTGCCCAGGTGACAGCACTCCCTATAGAAAGGGAGGGTTGCTCCCTCTGCCATCCTGCTTGCTCTTTCCCTCCACATCCCCAGCTGCCCACAAGGGGTTCCACAGAGGCACTGTGGTGAGCAGAGATGCATCTTGCTTAGTCAGCCTTGCAGGACCCACAGAGAGCCTGCAGTAACTGAGAGAGAGGATGCAGAAGATGCTTTGGAGGGGGTCCGCAAGGACATATGCAGGAAGGTGCAGGGAAAATGCATCATTAGGCTCTTGGCAAAAAAGCAGCAGACAAAGCAAGAGCATTCCTTGATATTGCTGGGGAAAGCCACCATGGTGGCCAAGCTGGAGGGAACTGCTCCTTGTGTCCTGTCCCCAGTTGAGTGCAACCAAGCCATTCCATTGCCTCTGTCTCTCCTGAACTAAAAGCATCTTCCCCTGTGCTGTCCCCTCTGCCACACAGGAGCAATGAGTTCCACCTCCACTCAGCCTCCACCTCCATGTGACCCACAAAAGAGGTCTCAGCACAGCCCTAGCACAGTCTCTGGGTCCCCCACAATCTCACTGTGCACCATTTTGAAGGTGTCAATGAACAAGTCCATCCACTCTTGCCGCTCATTTCCAGTGGCAAACTTGGCTTTTTCGGCAGTAAAGGCCAAAGTGGCCACCAGCTGGGTGTACATGCTGGGGTCCCGGGATTCCCGCGTGGAGTTTAGGAACTGGGCGATCGAGTGTATGGTGCTGGGGAAATCTATGTTGACTCCCTCTTCCATGGGGTGGAAAATAAGTGGGTTTACACTCCCAGGGTTCCTGTCATCTGCAAGTGAGCGTCAAAAGAATATTTTCAGGGCTTGCTAGCAATGGCTGCGTCTCTGAAAGCTACCTGGCTTTCCTACTTGCACTGCACCAGAGAAGAGCAGAGCTAATGAGGACAGGAAAGTAAAGACCAAAGTCAGATTTTAAATCTTTCTGCCATTTGTGTCTAAGGAACCATGAGAATTGCCCTGAAATCTTTCATACATCAACTGAGCGACTCCAGCAAATTACACAGAACCTGAACTCCCCAGTTCCTACTGATCCGGCATAGGCACGATGGAGAAGGAGCAGTGCTCATTTCCTTCTGCGGATGGGATTCAGCCATCATGTAGCTTAGGACTGTGCTATGTGCAAACTGCCCACATGATGCTGTAAGGCAGAAACACATCTAAGGACAGCATTATGTGACCTCCTTGCCTGGTCCTCAGCCTCAGGGCAGTAACTGCAGTCAAAATCATGTGGTGTCTGGGCTTGTCAGAACCCTGAGAGCCTCTGTCTGCACCTGGCTGTGCATTTAACTGTGAATTTAACTTTGAATAAAACCCCAAAGCTCAGAGCAAAGCCTTTTGCATCAGTTAGCAAGAGCCTCCCAGAATGTCATGCGGTTTCTATGAAGCAAGTAATTAGTTCAGATTTGCTCAGTGTTCAACCCTCCAGCATCCTGTTAGCAGTAACTGATGAGAGACAAGGGGCTGTGCTGAAATGGGAAAATCTCAGGTAAAACCCTGAGGCAGCATGGGGGGAAGACAGGCTCTATGTGGTACCTGTCCTTGCCTTGTGCTCCTGGCATTACCCAGGTTGAAGCTGGGGCAGTTGATTTGCCCCTTCAAGTGTCAGAACCACCATACTGAGCCATGGGGCCCAGAATGTGGCTGGTTTAGCTGCCTCCCTGACCTGTCTGTCTGGCTAGTCCACAACACATGCATTGGATGTGCACTGGCTCACTCACACTCCCTCTGAAGGGCACCGTCTCCACCCAGAGGAGCTGCATGGGAATTGGCACAAGCTCATGGGATGCTCTGAAAGAACCAGAGAAGCCCTGGGCCTTGTCATGTGCCTTATGTCCCATTCTATGCAACACGTTCCCTTGCCACTAGGGAAGTGTGACCACTGCACATCCTTCTGAATGACAGCAGTGCAGCATGGACCAGCCAGTGCAGTGGGTGGGAAGCTCTTTGCCCAAAGACTCCTGAACTTATTACTTAAAATTTCATCTACCAGATCTAGAACAACTTTTGCCCATGCTGAAAGGGTACTTTGACAGGAGGTCAACCTTACCCAGCCACATCACTCTACCTGCCAAGTTGTCAGGGTCTTGCCTGCACTTAGCCTGGTTTGTGTATGGCATGGCTTAAGGGATTCACTAAAGATGGAACCCCCTCAGATGCCTCCTCAAGCCATTCCTGTTCTGGTCCCCAGGGCTACCAGACACCAGTGATCTGTTCTGACCTTGCATCAGGAACAGGAACACCCAACTGCACTACAAGGAAAGGACTGATAATTTTGCCCTGCTTTGCAAGGCTTTGATGGCCCAAGCCCAGGAGAAACAAGTGTGCCACTGCTTGTGTTCCTCAAAAATGGGAAGGCTGCAAAGACCAAAACCTTTGAAGACACCTGAACAATCATCAGTGTGGCCTGGGTATTTCACCTCCTTGTGCACAGATTTGCAGGCAGAGCTCCTCAAAGGACACAGCAGAGAAGCTCAGCATCATGGTTGCACACTGTGTCCCCAGTATGGCCAGGTGCAAATACTCAAAATACCAGCAAGAGATTTTAGACAGGAATAATTATAGATTTTCTCTGGATTTCTGTGCATCCTGGTACCAGTTTTCCTTTCCTTTGCATGGAAACAAAGGGAATTACTTAAAAATGAAATTTGATATTCTGTATAAAGCTCAGTTGAAGCTGGGGACTGCCACAAAAACATTAATGGTAAGAGAAGAGATAAAAATTGCAGAACAGGCAAAACTGTGGTCCTCTATAAACTTTGTGTATCAGCACGGAGTTCATCTATAGTATTTAAACAGACACTGGGATTCAGACAGATAGGATCTCTAGGAATTTGAGATGCACATCTGCCCCTAACAAGCAAAATGTGAGCCAATAAAGCTACCTTCAGCACACAGAGCACCAGAGGATCCTTACTGTCTTTTCCTTTAATACAACACCCTGAGTTAATTGTTAATTAAATACAGCCAGCATTAGAGAAGACAAAGCTTTAGGTCCATCCACTACATTGCCATTTTCCAACAGTCCCTAAAATCTGCTCTGCCTGTCACTCCCACAGAGCATTCTGCTAAAAAGGTCATGTGAGTGGGTGTTAGCAAGGAGATTTTTGACTTGAGTTTGGAGGTCAAAACCTGGTGGCTCCCAGGAATTTGGATGGGGAGAAATATCAGGGATGAGCCATGCTGGTGCACTCACACAGTGCACACGTACCTACCTGTGCAGAGAACTCAGAGACAGGAAAAGAGCAGGACATGAAACCCTGGAGCCTCTCTTTGCGTAAAGTAACACTATTTCCCAAACTCCTGCCTTCCAAAGGGATTGAACAGGGTTGCACGCCCCTCTCCTACTCCTGACCATCATGCAGTCTCCCCCCAGAGTATGTGCAAATGGCATGAAGCACTTGTAATGTTTACCTGTCTGACAGGGCAGCTCGGGGCAGATGACCTGTGGATCTGGAAGCAAAAGAAACAAGGAAAAAATGAGCCATGTGTTGCCATCCTCTTTCACAGTTTGCACAGTCAGAGTGCAGGACAAGATCTATTACAAGGAACACCAAAGGACTGCCCCAAAAGGTTGGTCTGTATCTGAGGAAGGACTCTTAGTTCAGGGCTAAGCCAGACCCCACTATGGATGACCCAGCTGTTGGCCAATTTACTGGGACACATCTCTGCCCCCTTCCCCAAACCCTGGGGCTCAAAACTCCAGCTCCATGCAAAGACAGGGACAGACCTGGGCAGAGCACATCCTCCATCTTGTCAATGAACTCCTCTGCCACTAGGTCTGAGAAGAGCCTCATCTTCTGGACTCGCTGGGGTTCGTTGCAGGCAATGGAGACCAGGGTCTCACTTTGCTCCGGCTGGTCGAACATGTCTCCTATGCCGATGGTGTTGACCACCACATCTCTACCACAAAGAGCCCCCAGGTTCTTGTCATCGTCCCGGGGGTCATAGCGCCCGTCTGTGATCACCACAGCGAACACTTGGGCTTTCTTTCTCCTGCTTTCCTTGATGAGCTTGTTGTAGGCAAACTGAAGGGCGGATGGTGTCCAGGTGCCTCCAGCGATCCACTCCAGGCGCTTCACTGCTTCCTTGAAGCTCGACAGAGAATCAATGCGCTCATCATCAAGCTTGATGGCTTCAAAAGTCCCCTCGTGACTGTACTGTACCACCCCAACACGGGCACCTGCCAAAAAAGTGTCATATTACTTGGCTTTGCATCCTTGAGAAAAAGTAGAGAGAGTCAAAGAGCTTCCCAATTGGTCTGAAAAGACGTGGAAAATTGCCATTGAGGTTGAAAGGATCCAAGACCCTTTTCTTTTCCTCATGCCCCACTGTGTCCCCACAGAGTCCAGACCTGTCTGTGACTTGGGGTCCTTGGCAATGGAGCCCAGCCTGCTGACCACGTTGATGACAAAATTCTTCTCCAGAGTGAAGTTGGTGTAGCCGATACTCTCGGAGCTGTCTATAACAAACATGATGTCCAAGGCACCACAGCGCTTCTCACAGTCTGAGGAGAGGGACAGGGGGAGGGAAACACAGGGTCAGTGATGCTGGGAACCTTCTGGTTACCCCCTGTCACAATCCCTCATGTGGTTTTTCCCCTTCCCTGGGGAGAGGTGATATCAGCTCACCACAGCATCCGCACGTCTCTCGCACGTAGGTCATCACGTCGCAGTCCTGCCAGGAAAGGGGTGCAGTGTGAATACTTCCCTCTAAAGTGAAGGCTCCCCTTTCCCTTCCCACCCAGACAGCCCTCTCCCTCTTTCCCCCGCTCCCATGGGAAGCCACAGGCCACCTCTGCCAGGCAGCAGCAGGACCTGATGTCCTGTTTTGTTCTTAGGCTATGCACAGAAAAGCCATGATTGCCCCAGGAGGAAGAGTAGCAGGGGTTACTTACAGTCAGACCAGGATCTCCTGGTGGGCCAGGGATCCCCTGTAAGAAGAGCACAGGGATTTCAGGCACAGTTTTCCCAAGAGTTCTTTTCTTGGGAACTAGATGTCAGAGCCATAAAAAATGTGGCCTTTTGCAGAAGGGGAGGGAGAAGGCCCACTGTGAGCCAGTGGACACATCTGGCAGCTGTGTCCCCTCCAACAGTGTCTGCTCAGACACAAGGCAATGGGACTGTACCTCAGGGCCTGCTTCACCAGGTGGACCACGCTGTCCAGGCTCTCCTCCTGGGCCAGGATCACCCTGGGGAAGAAGTAAAGAAGAGTCAAATATTTCCTGGGCAATATTGGTAATGCAGTCCCTGGTGTTCAGGACCCCTCCTGACCCCCTGGTCACCCCCAGCCCTGCTAAGCACAGTCACCAGCCTACCACACCTGAGCCTGAGGACAGGGATCAGGCAGAGACCAGCAGTGTCATCCCCAGCACGCATGGCAGCAATGTGGGAGGGAGACACTGACCCTGGGGCAGTACAGGGAGTTTGCTTACCGGCTCCCCCTTCTCTCCTTTGGTCCCTTGTACTCCTTTTGGTCCAAGCTCACCTCTTCCTCCCTGCTCGATGGAAGAAGAAACAGATCCGGCATGGAGCACATCTGGATGTGCTCAGGCAGAGGCTCTGCTGCATCACAAACACATGCCTGCCTGGCCTGAGAGAGCATGCTCTAAAACAGCAGCCCAGAGCACAGCAAACAGTGTTTATACAGGCATTAACAAAAAAAAAAAAAAAAAAGTTCTGCAACACATTTTTCATATGATTTCAAGAGGAGATGGGCTTGGGAGATATAATCAGGCTCCAGCTGCCAGGAACATCCAAGGTAGTTGCTGGCAGAGCTGGCTCCTTAGTCATTAACCCAGAGGGCTGGGAGACAACTCCTTGGCATTCCAGTCAGTACAAAAAAAAAAGAGTTGATGGAGACAAGCACACTCACCTTCGGTCCTGGCTGCCCCTTCTCACCCTTGTCACCCTGCAAAACGAGAGGAGGAAGAGGTTAGCTGCTGTCCAGGACTAGCCCCACACTGTGCACCAGTACACTCAAAGATTGCAGTGAGGGGCAAAAAGTTGAAGAGCAGCTGTAGCATCAGGCTGATGCTTGAGGGACCATCACCATGACTGGAGCTGGGTGCCCAGCACCTGATAGACTGTGATCAGGTTCAGTCCTCATGTTGAACTCCCTTTCTCCTTCACAGGCTTCACACATCTCTGACCCTGAGCATTTTTCTTCCTCCTTCCCTGTTTTCTCATTCGGTTAGTATCCAACAGAAACAACCACTCAAACAGGTTTCCTCACGTGCTGGATGAGGAATACGTACCTGAGGTCCTCTGGGTCCAGGGTAGCTAAAACCAGGCCTGCCTCTGTCACCCTTGGGTAGAAAAAAAAGACTCATGAGATACCAAACCTGGCCCTTCTGACCTGCTTCTGTCTGTGACAGTTATAGCCATTTTCATCTTCTCTGGGTGTGAGACACCACCAGGAGCCAAGGCTTCTGCAGCTGGCCCTGAAGCACTGGAAACAGCTTTGCAGAGCAAGGATTTGAAAGGTCTTGGGGATGTCATGTGCCAGGGATGCCCTTAAGTTTGCTCAGAGTGAGGAGTGTAATCAGAGCTGCCTTGGTTAGAGAAAGAACTACATCTCTGCCCCATAGGGAGGCTCAGATGTGATTCTGTTTTTGAGGCACACAAGTTTCTGCCTACTTCTCTCTCTCTTTTTTTTTAATTTTTTTTTAAATAATAAATAAGTAAATAGGAACACAAACCTGCCTTTCCAAATGTAGAGGCTTATTAATGAGCTTTACCTTTGGTCCTGGTGGTCCAGCATCACCTCTTGGGCCCAAGTCACCAGGGTCCCCACGTGATCCCTGCAGGACAGATTTGGGAAGAAGGCAGGAAGTGAGTGAGGATGTTCCCTGCTGCCCCCCAGCACACAGGGGACTGTGCTGGAGAAACCAGCTCTCAAGATGATGCTGCAGGACCATCTTCCTTGCTGGTGAGTTTACTGTGGCAGTGACTGTCTCAGCAGTGGGGTTCCCATGTCCCACAGAGCCACCTGGATGTCACAGCACTACTGCCACAGTGGCATGTAGACTAAGCACAGACCCAGGACAAACAGATGCTTGTGGAGTCCCTTCTTCTCTCTCCCCAGTGACCCACCCCCTCTAGAGATCCCTTCCACATTGTCATGGAACACTTGATTTTTGATCCTCCCTGAGAGAAGGTCATGCAGGTTCTCCTTGGAAGAGACAGTGCAGGCAGCTTGTGTCAGCAGGGCAAGTTCTCACCACAGAAGGAGGGCATGGTCACACACATGCCCAAGTGTGACTTACTATCCTGCCTGGCTCTCCCACAGCACCCGAAGGGCCTCGGGGTCCTGGTAGTCCTTGTTCTCCCTGCACAGCAAAGAAAGACACAAGAACACACAGTGCATGAGGAGGAAAGCCAGGCAAGCTGCCCTGGATGGCATCAGTGCTCCCCCTTCCTCCTGGCTGTCACCAAGCCTTGCTCCATGCTTACCCTGGCTCCTTTGTTTCCAACCTCACCAGGCAGGCCACGAGTACCCTCTGGACCAGGATCTCCCTGTGAGAAGGGAAAGATATTCCTGGTCAGGGATGTCTCTAATGCTATCTGTGTGCATGGCAGTGCTCCATGATGCCCTTCCCAAACCTGGAGTTTCTTGGTTTAAAGCAGTGTCAGGGCAGTGTGCCCTCTGAATGTGTGTCTCAACCTTGAGGTTTGTTGCCCTTCATCCCCTCTCTGGACCAAACCCTGGAGGACGAGGCTGTACCTGGTGCCAGTAGCACAGTGGGAGCACAGCACAGTGGGATCTTCATTCCCAGCTATGATGCTGCATGGACACTGCATGGTTGGGCTGTAGCACATCACATACACCCCAGTCCTATACATTTGGGGCTTATTTGCAATAATCTGGGCATTTGCTTCACTCACCCTTTCTCCTATGCCTCCAGGAGAGCCTTTGCTGCCTTTCGTCCCTGGATCTCCTCGTCGCCCCTTGGCAGACACAGAAGTCACATAAATGGGGTGAGAAGATGGATGTCACCTGGGCAGTGACCCCTGGCTGCCCTCTCTCCTCCCTCTGGGCCCAAGAGATGTACATCTGCCCACTAAGCAAGTGTGCTCCCAGCAGCAGGGGAGCAGGGATGCCCATGCTTCCTTTTTGGGAAGCAACAGCCAGACTGTTGTTTCACCACAAAAATACCTGGTTCATTCCCTCAGAGTTAAAGACTATTATTTACTTCCAGCTCATTCAGTGTTGCTTTCCCCACCGGATCTTGCACAAGGGGACAGGCTGGCTGGGTTCTAGCCCCTTGGTGCTGGTGAAGCTGTGCCAGGCATCATCCCCTCCAACCCACTCCCCAGAATTTGCAGTGCCCTATCATATTAGCTTGGGTCTGTGTGACACCACTGATATGTGGCACTGCCCTTTTCACAGAGCTCTGCCATAATGACCACTAGATTCTCTTTGAGATTCTTCAAGGAGCCAGAGGTTTGGGGAACTTGCCAGAGTACAACCAAAGTGTCCCTGAGCATCCAGAGAGGCCAGGAGTGTGTGGTTATGTGGGAACACAGGATGTTTCTCTAAGGTGAATGGTTAACATCAGGCTTAGGATTATGGGAGTTCTGCTCTGTGAGGATGGGAGACACAAGGAGATCAGTATCTGCACATCCTTTGGGATGCGCAAAGCAGGACAGGGGAGTTTCTCAGCACTCATCCATTGAACTGCCTCAGGTTCCTGTAGTGTGCCCAATGCCCAGGGATCTATTCAGCCACTTACAGCCTCTCCTTTGGGTCCAGGAGGTCCCACTTCACCTTTCCTTCCCTTGGTTCCAGCAGGCCCTTGAGCTCCAGGGTTGCCTGGAAGTCCCTTGGAGAAGAAAAAGAAATACAGTTTGTTGGAAGAGAGGTCAAGGTGCGCACACACCTTCCATTTTTATCGTGGGTCAAGCAGTCCTCCTCAAGCAGAAATGTGGATGAGAACCCAGGTTCTGCTTCCACACACCTGGCATGCTCACATGGCACTGCCATGAGCAGGGGCTCCAGCCTAGAAGTAGAGTGATCCCGTGTCACCTTCCCTCCATCAGCTGACAACAGGTTTGTCAACTGTTCCTTACAGCATCTGTCCAGTCCTGCCCAAAGCCAGAGGGGCTGTGGCTGCCCCATCCCTGGTAGTGTTCCAGGCCAGGTGGGACAGGGCTTGGAGCGACCTGGGCTAGTGGAAGGTGTCCTTGTCCATGGCAGGGGGTGGGACTGGATGAGCTTTAATGTCCCTTGCAGCCCAAACCATTCTGTGGTTTTATGAACAGCCCACAGTAAAACCCTGGAGACATTTGAAAGCAGTATGAACCTACCGGGCTTCCTTTTTCTCCTGGAGGCCCCAGGGGTCCACTGCGACCAGGCCGGCCAGCATCCCCCTGAAACAGCCAGAGAGGCAATGGTCATTGCCTGCCTCACCAGCACATTGCACCACAAGTAGCCCAAGGAGCAAGTCCAGCAAAGCCCTTCTCTCAGCTCCTGTGCCTGGTGATGAGATCCAGACCCCAGAGCCTATGAGCTCCATAAGCAGTAAAGGATTTAGGATATATATATATATGTAAAAATACAGGGAATGGTGTTTAGCTGTCCCTACTGGCTACTTCTGCCCACATCCTTCTGTCTGTCCAGTGCACGTGTACCTTTATGCCTGCATCTCCTCTTTCTCCTTGGTCTCCTGCATCTCCTGGGTAGCCATCAGGGCCCTGGGGAGGGAAATGACAAAGAACCATGCACTTCACACTGGGAACACTTCCATGCAGAATAAATAAAATAAAACTTTCTAATCAAATAACATTTCTAAGCCAGTGCTTAGAAAGTTGCTCTAGAGGCTAAAGTAGTTTTTGCTTATTGCTAATGTTGATGAAAGGGAAAATTCCTCCTCCCTGTGTGGAGGGAAGGGAGACTGGGGGCTCCCAGCTTGCTTGTCCATGGAAAGGAGGCACAGAAAAATCAAACTGTGGTCCCCAATCCAGGGATCCCAGGTCTGAGGTCAGATTATACATCCAGTAGGAAAATGGACTGGTATCCTCTCACTGGCCATCTTCCTACCTATGTACCTCACTCAGCAACTACATGACTGCTGTGCTGGTGAAAGAGTAAAGCATTCCTACCTTGTCACCAGGGTCACCCTTGCATCCTGGTGGTCCAATTCTCCCGAGCCTGCCCTGGAGAGATTACATGCCAAAGGAAAAGACTGAGAAGTTATAGGTGGCTGAAGGAAAAACACAGCATTTCTTGCTGACAGTGAATAACGTTAGCATCATCTGCTGACCTTATCTGTCAACAGCTAGAGAATAAATAGCAAGTGTATTCCTTGAACAGGGAGAAAAGCGGAGAAGAAGAAAGTAGACTAAAGGAAATCAGGCAGGCTCATCCCATGAGTGTACCCTGAGAGATGGGAATGTCCCTTGAGGCTGGGTTTGGTGGTCACTCGTGTTCACGGTTGTGCTTCTCCTCTCTTATGCCTCTCCTGTCAGAGCAGCTCAGGTGTGCAGCAACCACTCTGCCTGACAGATGCCGTGAGAGAAGGGACTGCCTTGCTCTGTGTCCCAAAACAGCTCTGTCACTGAGACAGTGCAGTACTGAGTGTGCTGAGACAGCTCTGGGACAGAGGCTGGGAGGAGCCGAAGGGCTTTAGTGCTTTTGGAGTGGGGAGGATTGAAGGATGTTTTAGAGCTTCAGCAGCACTTGAGGAGTTACTAACTGTTACTACCCACAGATACACTGGGGGCTGGGTATAGGAAACTGTGCAAAGCCAGGGTGTGCTGGCCAGTGGACAAAACCAGGGACTTTAAATTTGTCTTTAGAGCTTTAATACTAAATACAAGCTGTGGTTTAGAGATGAAGTGACAAACTGCCCTGAAAACCAAATTTCTGGGAAGCTTTCTGTGTCTGTGTCCTGTAGGGCTCACTAACACCCAGGATACAGTATCTACACCCAAATTATCTGGCCTTATCACCTTCTCAGCAGGAGCACAGACTGGGTCACACATCACAGGTCCTGCAGAGAACTTGCTGACCGAGGGACAGAATTTAATGGCATGGAGCTGTGTGGGGGATGTAGACTGGATATTAGGAAAAGTTTTTTTCCCCCAGAGGGTGGGGGGGCACTGGACAGGCTCCCCAGGCCCCAGTCCTGCCACAGCTCAAGGAGAGTTTGGACAACCCTCTCAGGCACAGGGTGCAATTGTTGGGGTGTCCTGTGTGAATTGGACTTGATCTTTGTGGGTCCCTTCCAACTCAGCATATTCTGAGATTCATTCCTGCGACCTGAAGTACTTCACACATTTCTACAGAACATGCAGAATAATGTACAGATAAGTTCACAGGAACCTCAGCTGGAACAGAAAGGCAGCATGAGGGAGAGAAGAAACTAAACAGCCTGTGGGGATGAGAGAGGGTAAAGAAACGGAACAGCAGCAGTGACATTACAGGGTGCTCCCAGTTACCTTCTGTCCATCTGTGCCATTCCTTCCTGCCAAGCCCGGGGCGCCCTTGGATCACGGCGGGGGGGGGGGGGGGAAAAAAAAAAGGGGGGGGGGGAGAAAAAAGAAGAGGGATCTATTAACACACAGTCCAAGGGTTTGGGAGCTGGAAATACGTGCAAGTTAAATGTTCTTTCTTACCCTCCGTCCATCAGATCCAATTTCTCCCTGGGACAGAAGAGGACAGGAAGTCAGACATTGCCTGCATCCCCCACCACCCCGCCCCTCACTTCAGACCCCATCCCCACCACCTGCCTCTTGCCCTCCATTTCTCCATTTACATCCTAAACCCATTCCCGCTTCACCAGCCCGTGATCAAAGCCTGAAGGAGGAGACAGGCTTTGCAATGCCCTTGGAAATCCCTTCCCAGGTCCACAATTACATTAATATGTTAATGGGGTTGCTACCCTTCCCCATCACAGCTAATCTCTGTGCATCAGAAAGGAGCGTGGTCCCCGCCAAGTGCCAGCCAGCCATTCTGTATCTTGTTTCTCACCTTCTCTCCTTTCAGCCCTGGGACACCCTGGACAAATAAAAAAAAAATAAAAATCCCCGTGTTAGTGCCTGGACAGTCAGCAGGAGCTGAGCGCAGGGGTCTGGTATGGGAAATGGGCAGGTGTAAGGAAGAAGCAATGCTCCCCTTGCTTTACCAAAAATCAGGGAATGCAAAGAGCTCAGCCATCTGCTATGTGATTCTCACCTTGGGACCAGGGTATCCGATGGGACCTTCAATACCCGGGTCACCCTTCGGGGAGGAAAGCACGGAGAGTTAGCCTCAGGTCATCAGAGATGTAGCAAACTGAAGGGAGGGTTTTCCACAACTCACCTGTCGTCCCTTCAGCCCGGGGGAACCTGGCTCACCCATGTTCCCCTTTGCACCCTAAAGAAAGGAAAAACGCAGCATAAGTACAGGCTTGCTGCTGACTGAGAAAATGGCAGTTTCTAGGAGATCAGAGCACACAGAGCTGGAGCAGGAGAGTGGGACACCCTTGTGCATGTGAGAGCTCTGCTCTGAGAGTGGGGAACTCAGAGGAAACTGCTGCCTCAGCCCCGGTGTGCTCAGGTGCTCTGGTGTCTCTCTGCATGGCTGGCAGTGCATCAGCCTCGGCACAGACAAGGGCACACCAGTGCTACCTGTGTCTCCCAGGGCCAAGACAGATGCTGGGGGGTATTTCCCATCTGGGTGCTACCTGGGAAGGCTGCTGAGATGAGGTGAGGTCTAGGGCATCCTGCAGTCGTTGAGGCAGGCAGGGGCATTATTGCCTTTCCCACAGCTAAGAGTAACTTACCTTCTGCCCTCGGTATCCCTTGGGACCAGGTGGCCCTGCAATCTCCAGGCAGCTCATCTTGTAGCACTGAAATACAAGAAATTAAACTGAGGTACTGACACTGTGCATCCCAAATTCAGCTTAGCTCTGCACCCACAGCTCTCCACATGCTTCTCCCCATCAACTCAGGGCTTGAAGCAGCAACAGGGCTGAAGCAGCAACAGGGCTGAAGCAGCAACAAGCACACAAAGAAGTGCAGCCCGTAAATTAAGAGTGAAAATTTGCCATGAGCATGTTCATTATAGCTTGGCTCTAGGCCCAGACTGGAAGAACAAGACTGCCAAGTGTTAGAGGTGGTGGGGGCTTGCTCATCTGCAGTCATCATGGGACTGGCATGTTCTTTGGAGCACCCCCTGCACAACCTCCGTGTGCCAAACCCTGCCCCTGTGGTACCAGCAGAGCAGGAGCTCCAGCAGGGGTTGAAGCAGGAGGCACTTATGTAACGTGTCTACAAAGTGAAGAAATGAGTCTATTCTATAGACCAGAACCCACAGCAGGTGAGGGGGAAGCAGGGAATGAGTCCAGTGTGCCATTAGAACCCCTGGATAAGAGAATGTGTCTCTAGACTCTGGCCTGATCCACAGGTGGGCAGGGATCCATCCCATGCATGTCCATGCTGTTCTGGGGTCTGAGCTGGTCTGCTCTAACTGGGGCAAATTAAACCTGTCACGTGCCAAAGGCATAGAGATGCTGCTCACTCACCTCGCCGTAGGCTTCGTGTTTCTGAAAAGGAGAGAACAGGAGGAAGAAGATTAGTTAAGGTGCTCAGTCCCACGGGGGAGACAGCAGTTCACCCTTGGAGGGGAGTGTGGTGGTAAGGGAGAGGAGGTGGTAAAGGACCCCTGACTGTAAAGACCTCTGGAGAGGCCCTGATTAACAGCGCCTCACAGCTGGAGTCTCAAAGACCATACTGATGGTGAGCATGTGTCTCAGTGTGGCACACTCTTCCACATGCCCCTGGATGGGGAGCAGGCTGGGGTATGGCCTGGTCTTCAGCAAGAGCCAGGACTAGGATGTCAGCCTACCCAGACATGCTGGGAAACAGAGACACAAACCAAGGCTAAGTACCAGAAAAAGGCTCCACTTTCCCTATGAGGGGTTATCTCCAAAAGCCGACAGAAGGGAAAGCATCCCCCATCTGTGAAGTGCTCCTCTTGTGCCCCCTGTTCCCCTCCTTGCACCTACCATAGCCTGGATGATCCTGTCAATGGTGTTGACATCAATCTCCAGGGTGTCCCTCTGGGTGATGGCGTAGTTGTTGCGGTACAGCTCGTGCGGCAGGTTGGCGATCTCCCGCAGACCCTGCTCATACACCTTCTCACTGGGGGCCACCGCAAACAGCTTGATGCCCATGTCTCGTGCCCTCTCAGCCTGCATCTTCATGCCCCCACAGGGGCTTCCCGTTACATGGCCGTCGGTGATGACCACCGCAAAGTTCACGCCGTTGGCCATCTGGGTCTGGATCTGCTGGGTCATATTGGAGATGGCACAGTCTGTGAAGGTGCCCCGGCCCAGGTAATTGATGGCAGACAGCCTGGGCAGGTAAATGTCTTTGCTGCTTGTTAAAGGGCTGTAAATTTCTACCACGTCTGAGTAATGGAGCCCACCAAACTGCCAGGTGATGTAGACTTGGTTCTGGTAGAGCTCGCTCTCCAGTTTATCGATGAACATGGGGATGAACCTCTTTATTTGGTCCACGAGGCTCTGGATGGGCACAGTCTGCAGAGCCACGCTCTCGGAGGTGTCAATGATGAAGTAGACATTGATGGGGCAGTTCCTCTTTTCTGCATGGGGACATTTATTCAGACCATGTCAGAGCACTTCATGCACCCCCTTTCCTGTCTCCCAGACACCTGGACCAAGTGTGATGCTGGGAAAAGCACAAGTCCCACCTAGCTCTAGAAGTGACACTTGTGTTTGGGTCAGATGGTTCCCCAGTGACCAGGACTTCTAAGATCTGCTATAGAATCACAGAATAATTAAGATTGGAAAAGACCTCTAAGATTATCAAGTCCAACCATTAATCCAGCACTGCTCAGTACTAAATCAATCTTGAAAATCTTGCTTTTTTTGGTAAGAGTCAGGCTGGACCCATAAATCACCTCTGCAATGTAACTGAAAAGTGAGGAAATCACCAGATTTAAAGTGAACAATTTTCTGGCATCAGATAGAGAGCTGACTGGTGGAGACTGACGGGTGATTGTTACTGCACCTGCTGGGAGAGACCACCACTGGCAGACCCCAACTCTTCCATGTCTAGCTCTATGCACTCTAAAGCAAACCTGGAAACGCGATTCTGGGTGGAGGATGATGTTCTCCACAGATGGACTTTTACCACAGGAGTGCAAAGGGCCAGGGGAGATGGAATGTCCCAGTATCAGTTCCTGGCAAGCAGGTTCTACAACTGAGCACTGTCTTTGTTAAAATTGCTGCCCACAAAGGGGATAGAAATTATTTAGTTAATACCTGCACAGGAGGTAGGACTGACATCTCCAGCATCCACATCAAGCTGAGCTGCGTGAAGAGGAACTAGAGCCACACAGAGGAGAGTGGGAAACAAGGCTTGTCCAAACATCTCAGCGGTTCCTCAGGATATTCAGATGCCTGTGGCAAAACACAGATTACATGTTGCACAACCTCCTGACTCTGATGGCATGACACAAAGCCAACCAATGCTCCCTGTAAACCCGTGGAGTGAAAGGACAAATAAAAAAACCAGCACAACTCTTGAAGAAATGCACATCTTCATTGCTCAACCCATCACCACACCTCCAAGGCCCAACTCCATGTGGGAATTTATTTTATGTAGGGTTATGACAACTTAAAGCAGCAGAAGAGTTAGAGATCTAGTCTGAAAAGTTCTTAGGAAAGGTACAAAGGTACATGGGATTTGAAAGGATATTCTCAGGCAACATTCAAACAACACTTGTCACCATAGTGGAATATGGAGGAAGGGCAGATGCTCACCTTTGTGTCTAGAGGACCCCAGAAGCAACCAACATGGCCCTGTGGTGGCCCAGAGATGCTTCTCTGCATGGTAGCCAACTCAACGCTAACCAGAAAGGGGCATGTGAGATGTCTGTTATGAAAAGAAGATCTGAATCCTGTCCAAAAAGACAGTTTCTTTCTTGAATTTTTTTTTTTTTTGTTGTTGTTGTAACTTTTGGAAGAGTGCAAGGCTTGAAGGGACACTGAGCATGCATTTGGTGGCAATGGCAATGCAGGGAGAGGGCAAGTGAGCAGTGCAGATGAGTTCTGCCACAGCTGACTGAGGAACAGCCTTACTGAAGAATACAGGCAACTCAGTCCTCCCTGGCATCCCTTGCGACCTCTCTCCACATGGTGCCCTAGCTCTTGTCTGGTGGGACATGTCCCCTTCCAGTTTACAGTGGCAGCTGCAGTGCACCACAGGCTTCTGCAAACTGGTTTATGCTGCAAAGGTAGGTGTCAGTGCTGCTGAGACCCTACAACAGTGACAGCCCTCCTCCGCACTAGGGCTTGTGCTTATGAAAGAATTTGGATTCTTCAGTCTAGAAAAGGAAAGGCTTTTGGGTGACCTTACAGTATTGGCTGGTACCAAAAGGGGCACCAAGAGAGCTGGAGAGGGACTTTGGACAAGAGCCTGAGTGGTAGGACAAGGGGGAATGGCTTCCCATTGCCAGAGGGCAGGGTTATGTCGTGTATCGGGAAGAAATTGTTCCATGTGAGGGTGGGGAGGCCCTGGCACAGGTTGCCAAGAGAAGCTGTGGCTGCTCCATCGCTGAAAGTGTCCAAAGGCCAGATTGGATGGGTCTTGGGGAAACCTGGTCTAGTGGAAGATGCCCCTGCCCATGGCAGGGAATGGGATGGGATGGCATTTCAGGTTCCTTCCAACTCAAACCATTCTACGATCCTATGATGTCCCTGCACAAGTCAGTGTGGCTAAATTTCCATTGTGCTGCAGAGAATAAAAGTGGTATGGTCAGGATAAAACACTTTCATGCTAAAAGGGGGTTTTAGTTAAGATCAAGATTTCACCTCTCTAAGCCTACTGCAGGCTTTCCTTGTTTTATTTGCCCTTCATAAAACAGGGCTGCAGGAGATCCTGATTTTTGCAGGATGCAAGAGCTTTGAGCCTTCAGACAGCACCATTTTAGAGCCAGTCTTTAGCTGAGGAAGATGGAGACATTAACTTTTGAACAGGCTGGGAGCACTGAGGGCTTTGGCCAAGTGTCTGACTCATCATTGCATTGCATTTAACCACCTCCCTCTCTCCCTCCTTCTTTCCCTGTGTGTGTGGGTGGGAAGGCACTGTAGAGCAGAGCAGTTGGCCTGCACGGGCAACCACGGCCAGCTCTGGCATAGGACAGCTCCTGCCCAGAGCCCCTGGGGCCTGGGACTGGGTCAGTGAAGCACCACAGCCTTGGGGGCTCCATGGGCAGAACAATGAGGCAGAAAAGTGACTCCTGAAAACACAAGACAACTCACTTCCCTGGGGTCCTCTTGCACCATCTCCTCTTTCCCACTCTGCACCCTAAACTACATTAGTCTCTTGCTCTCCCAGCTTCCCACTTGATATCAACCCCCCTGGATACATGGTGGGGGCTGTTGGGAGCTCCAGTACCCACCTCAGGGTGTCCAAGGCTGGGGTGGGCGATGCTGCCCATTTTGTCATCCTCAGAGCACCACCAGCTGTTGTGATGCTTTTGCAAACCCTGTCACATTAGATATTTGACTTAAAGTCCCACCTGCTGCTGAAAGATGCTGAGATGGAAACCTCAGATTTCACCAGTATTTCAGACTGTTTTCTGTATGTTGAATGCAATTTTTGAACACAAACAGTTCAAACAACAAATGCAAAGAGCAAACTGGGAGCTGACTCATAATGCCTGAACACTTGGGTCTGCCCATCCTGTTCTTCCTTGGCTTTTCTCTCTCTGCCAGAGCAGGACCTTTGTTCCTATGAGGCCTTCTCTCAGTATTTATATTTTTGAGTGTATCACCTCTTTCGCCATGAGATGCACACAAGGGAAAACCAATAAGAAATCTCAAGCAGTGAATCCTCTGAAAAAATTTTGATGGCACTGTTTTGCACCATTCTCCCTGAATGAGGGTCTGTGCTCCTACCTCACGTACAGAAAAATGCATAGTCTTTGCTGGTCCCACACATAGATCCCAGGTGACCTGGCTGTTACACACATAACTGAAAAATACATGGATTTATCTAGTCAGAGCCCTGCAAAAGAGTGGCCTTGCAGGAGGACCCAAGTTCTCTGCTTGCTTCTCTTCCAGCATGAGCAACTGAACCAAAAGTGATATTATGGCAAAAAATTAACTTGCAGTGGCTCAAATGTGCAAATTATATCTGGTTATTTGTGCTCTCACATCTGAGTGGAAATCCCAATTACTTCTTTGAGCAGATCCCAGTGCAGTGGAAATGTCACCTCATGCCCCTGGCCAGGCAAACCCATGGTCTGCTTTATCCTACACATTTATATTCCTGAATTTTCCCCTGGTGCACTGTGTATGTCTCCTCCAACACCAGAACACCCATTGTAACTGACCCAACTGTTCCCCAAATTCGAAAAAATCAAGATGTTCTGCTCTCTAAGCTAACACTGCCTTCAAGGAACTTATCTAAAGCTACATAAATATTTAAAGCCACACAAATTGCATTCCTCTCAAGAAAGGAGAGTTATGCAGGCTGTGCTAAAATATGCGGAATAAAGTTTGAAGCCTCCCTGCTGCTCAGTCCCAGCATTTTCCATGGCCATGCCCAGCATGCAATGCCTGTGGTGTCACTCGCTTGTGCATGCAACATTTTCTCCACTCAGATGTTTGATAAATGAAACTAGAAAGGAAAAATATGTCCTATTTGGAAAAAAAATCTCATAAATGCACCTCCTCTTCCTTCCCGATTGTGTGCCTGTGGTTTGCACGCTGCACGAGGAGGGAATTTCAGTGCTGGTTGCAGCCACCACACAAACTTGTCTTGTAAATTTCATCCCTGGGCAGAGCACCCGGGGGAGATGTTTCAGCTACAGACTCCTGATCTTCTCCAGGTCTTCCAATATAATTATCCAGGGATATCAGCCATGGAAAACCTGGTCTGCAGGAAGGCTAAGGGAAGCAAATCCCTGCCACCAAGTGCAATGAATTCCCAGGCATTCCTAAATGTGCTGCCACCTCCCAAAATAGAGGAGCTTGTGCTGATGTAATTCAGCATAAATAGGAGACAGGAGCCACAGGTGAGTCAAAGTCATATCTTCCGAAATCCCAAAACTCAAGGGGAAATCACACAGCAGAGCAATTCTCTACCCTGCTGCTATCACTTCCCTCTAGCTGCTGAACTAATCCATCCCCTTCAACTGAGGGATTTTCTAGACCTGTGGCCCTGGCAGTTTGTGGCCCACAATACTTGCACCTGGAAAAAAGACCCCCAAAACCTTGGAAAAACACCCAAACTAGCCAAGAGCTGAAAGTAAAGGAAAAATTTATATTCTCTTATAGCATGTACTGTCTAAATGTGAAATAGGCACCTTGCTGGAAGGCTGGTAAGCAGCAGCAGGCACAGGCTGAAATTTCAGACAGATTTCTGTTCTTCCCGGCTGGAGTTCCGTCAGTAAGTACCCAGAGAACCCCTGGACTCGGAGTGAAAAAGTCTGCCTACCTGGAAAATTAGGTCATCAAAACTTCTCCCCCAAATCCCTCTGCAACGCAAGGGAAAAAGGGCTCTGTGGAGTGGCCGGAGTCAGGAAGGCGCCCGCATCCCCGGCTGGAGGGTGGCTCCGGGCTCTGGCTGCTGGGATGTGCAGGATGAGGGACCGGGAGGAGCAGCGGAGGCGTCTCCAGCCCAGTCTCGCTATTCCCCGGCCGTCTGGAACTGCCCTCCGAGTTCCTCCTCCTCCGAAATCGTCAGTCTCGTTTGCAGTAGCTCCGAGCATCCACGGAGAGTCACTGTGGGTCTACCGAGACCTGGCAGGGTCCCCTCCCCTCCGCTCCCGCGCGGCTCGGGGTGGGCTGGGTCGAGGTTGTCTCCTCTGGAGCTGAAGAGATCTTTGTTTGACGCGAACTGGAAGAAGTCTCATTTTTCCATTATGAGAGGCCCCTTTCCGGGATTGGCATTGCTGCCCCACATCTTTATTTATACCATCAAATAGTCTTTCTCTTTCTTCCCCCTGCTGTCCTGCTCCTCTTTCCATTCTAGTAATGTGTCCTGGGTGGAACAAATGAAAACAAGATTTCAATAAAGAGCAGCTTGCCCAGAATCGAGGAATCATTGCCCTTGCAAATATGCAAGTCTTCCTCGGAGCCAGACGAGACTGAATATTGCCAGTTTTTAATAATTAATTTCTGGATTTGGGTTTATAGAATCATGGAATCAGGGAGTATCCTGAGTTGGAAGGGGCTCACAAGGATCATTGAGTCCAGCACCTGGCCCTACACAGAACAGCACCAAAAATCACACGATGTGCCTGAAAGCATTGTCCAAACACTCCTTGAGCTCAAGAACTTTGCTGTTGTAGTATTTTTTAAACTACTTTTAAATTCACAAGGTATTTTTAATTCTGCTAAATGAAAAATAGGGGTAAATGTCTGAACAAAAATTATGGAGAACAGCAATAACTTTCAGGAACACAGCCTGTTGTTCCTTGAGCTATAACTCTGTTTTGAAGAGCAAAAGAAGGATTTTCTGAGGCTGTTGCTTTCCAGGGACCCTCCTGAATCTCTGAATGGGTTGGTCCCTTCTCTTCTGGATCTTCTTCAGTGGAGAGGAGGGGTCCAGCTTTTGCTGACAGTGATTTACCAGACAGCACCTGAGATATCTGAGCAAATCATCCACCTGTCAGTGATCCAGTGCATACGTCACATTCCAGGCCATTTGTTTTCCTGCTTTGCTGCTGTGTCCAGGCTCTGTTATGTCCATGGATACCTGTCAATGCTGCTTCTAATCCATTCAATGTAGCTGTTTCTAGATGAACTTGCCCCTGCAGAAACTGTTTCCCCAGCAAGAAGCCTTATCACAAACAGCTGGACAGCACATCTGTCCCTTGCAGTGCTGCTGAGTGCTTGGAGGGGAGCAGACCACAGACCCACACCTCCACATCTTCTCTTCCTCCTCCCAGACTGGCAAGTCTTGTCTTTTCTCTGCAGTTTCTTGAACTGGAAAGGACCTACTTTTAGTTTTCTATGTGTGCTTCTTGAACTTTTTCATGTCAAATCAATACCTTTCCTTGCAACTTGATATGACGAAATGTCTGGTCCCTGAGAGGATTCCTGTATATTTTACAGAACAGCCCCCTGCTGTACACTTTCCCTCAATGAAAAAGGCAATCTTGGTATTTTTCACCTGCCTAGATATTCATTTGCATGACATTTGTAGGAATATTTTCATCTTCACACCTCTGTCTTAGATGGGCACACCTGGCAAGTTCTTGTCTTAAGTTGGGGCAGTCTGACACACAGGCACATTAAAGTGATGGAAAATGGGACAAAATAACCTCAAAACATTCTGCTGACTTTTTTGTGTGTGTGTGTGTGTGGTTATTTTGTGTGTGTGGTTTTTTTCCCCCTTTTGTTGGTTTGGGGTTTTTTTTGTTTGTTTGTTTTGTTTGATGGTTTGGTTTTTTGTTTGTCTTTTGTTTTGTTTTTTGGGGTTTTTTTTACATCTTCTGTTAGAACTGATGTTAAAGGCCTGAGCTAGTTTTCTGTAATTAAGGGTTTTTTCCTTAAGAATGGGTTGAAGACATAGGAAGATCTGAAGGAAAATGGGTGTGCTCTCTTGAGTTCCTTTTCCTAATCCTCAAATATGTTTCATTTCTTTTTTCCTCCTTTTAGTGGAACTGCAGATTTCATGGAAAGATATTTTGCAGAGAATGTGCATGGATATGGATTACTAACCTTCTGTGTTGGACTTGGTGACCTTGGAATTCTTTTCCAGTCTTAATGATTTTATGATTCTATCTGACCTGCAAATTATTATTGTACCTCACAGAACACACTGAATTGAACAGATACTGAGTATTCCACTATATTTAAAATGGAGAGAGGAAATGAGGAAGGTGAAAGAAAGACAAAAGCTTGATTATCTGCTCTCCTCTACAACTGACTCTATAGAATTGGAAGTAAGGCACAGATGGTTGCTATTTCATTTATATCCCATTGTAAACTGAAATGTGTTTTATGGTTTGTTTAGTTGTTCCTTATAAACTGTGAATCTGCTCCTTTTTTCCTCCCCTTTTTTATCTGACTTGTAGCCCCCAATAACATGTGAACACCCTGTTTCAAACTTGATTGTACACGTGGTTTATGGGTTCTCTGGAAAGCAGCTACTAGTGCCTTTTTGTCTGTCTGCAATTACAACCACACTTCACGCCATTCTGATGTTACACAGTGATCTCCAAGGGTCTTGTTTTCTAACTGTGAGAAAAGAACAGAAAACTAGGCCAAAATTGTTAAGTGTTTACTGAGAACAATGCATGCTGGTTTTCGACTCTTCATAAGTATGCAGCTGATATTCTCAGCAGTTTCACTGATGACAAACAGAAGGATGGATTTTTTGGCTCTTTTGTATTTGCCATTTTCTGAAAGTTTTGCTTCCTATTCACAGAACCAAGCAATGCTTTGGGTTGGAAGGGACCTTAAAGCTCATCCAGTTCCACTCCCGGCCTTAGCCAGGGACACCTTCCATTAGATAAGGTCACTCCAAGCCTTGTCCAGGCTGGTCTTGGACACGTCCAGAGCTGTGACTTTCAATTGTTGTTGTGAGTTTAATTCATACAATGTGTTAGTATCCCTTTACCCCCACAGGCAAATCCCTGCCCCTCTGAGGCTCAGGGCTGTAATTCTGCTCTTTGCCTTGCTGACCTCCCTCCCCCCCTGAAGTGCCCCAGTCCCTTCAGACAGAGCAGCCTCCAGCCCTGTCATTTTTAGCCAGTTCTTCCCTGTGTTTGTGTAGTGGGTCCAAAATGTAATCTCTCGTGGTTGGTTCATTCATCAGCTCCACCAGGAACCTGCCTTCAAACCATTCCAGAAAACTTTTGTGGTGCTTGTGCCCATCCTGTGGCTCTAAGGATTTCTCCAAGAGCCTGAAGTACACTTCATCCACCTCCTCTACTTCATCAGGTGGTCTCCAGAAGAATCCTACTACAACATCCCCTGTGCTGGACCATCTTCCCAAAACAGACTTGGCTGACTCCAGGGCATCTCTGGCCAATCTTGCCCAGGAGAAGACTTTTATTAAAGGAACACACACACACACAAACACACACACACACACACACACACACATGTACATACATAAATATATAAATAAAAAAATATATATATATATATATATAAGTTAATAAACTTATTTTTCTGGATGAACGCAGTTCATGCATGTGAGCAACAGCTCCCACTGAGCCTGCTATTCTCAAATTGTAGTAAGATGAGGCGCAAAGGAGAATCTTTCTGATGAAAAAAGCAAATATTCATTTTATATCATATTTAGCAGCATTTACTGGGATTTAGGACATTAAAGCCAACTGCTCCAGGATGTTTAGAGAGTGCTCATGAACACACCAGTACAATCTGAGGCATTGCATAATTTTTCCTATTTTAATATCTCAGTATTAACTTTTCAGTCCCTGTGCTTTTGCAGCTCTTATTTACTTAGCACCCAGTTTTTACACACAGCTTTGTGTGCTTGAAAACTGTTGCTTGCTAACACATAAGGAAGGACTGTTTGGAGTTTCTAGAATTTTATTTTAAACAACCCCAAGGTTTTCCCAACCTACAGCATTTTGAAGCTCTGCCAGGCACAGGCCTATATCTATAGTCTTGTGTTTTTTCTAGACCAGACTAAGCTAGAGCTCCAGATCCTGAGGGGGATGAAGATATCCCAGGGTCTCTACACTGTGTAGATATAGCCGTGAAAAAGCCTGATTCTCTATGAGTTTTAATAATCTTCCTGAAATGGTTGTTTACATGCCACTAGTGTGGAGGCCCTTGGTCCAATATTTATCTCCTGTCTGCTTAAGATTTCCCTTCTCAGAATGTGTTCGAGGACACCAGTTGGAAGAAACAGCAGGGATGCTCCTGTGCCAAGGTGCACAATTTATTTTGATCTTTGGAGTAATTAAGGCCATAATTATGACCTCATAAAATATTGTGCCTTTAGTTCCTCAGTCCAAGCTTATTCTCTAGAGACAGCTTTTTCATGGTGGCTCAGCATCTTCTGGAGCTGATCCCTTCTGGAAGGGCAAAGTCCCAGAGCATTTCTGGGTCTACTCACTATCATGGAGGGGGTGGTAGTGCCATCTCAGGCATTTCAATGCCAGAGAAAAGAGAGGGTGCCCAGGGTTCTCCCAGAAGTGCCAGGCAGAACCAACACAAGATCATTATGTGAACACAACAAGCAAGTTATTTAGGTTTAGGTTGGATATCAGGAAAAGGCTCTACCTTCAGAGGGTGCTGGGGCACTGCCCAGGCTCACCAGGGAAATGGTGCCAAGGCTGCCCAAGCTCCAGGAGCATTTGGACAATGGTCTCAGGGATGCACAGGGTGGGATTGTTGGGGTGTCCTGGGCAGGGCCAGGAGCTGAACTGGGTGGGGCCCTTCCTGCTCAGGGGATTCTTCAACTCTATGAAAAATAGGTGGACAGACAACAGAGAGAGTGGGGAAAGGACAAACTGAAGCCCTTTCTCCCAGAATACTTCCCCTTTTACCAGTTTCCCAATCTGTGCTTTTTGATGCTTTCCCCTCTTGCAGCACATTTTTTCCAGGCAGCCAGCCTGGATGGTTGAGTCCCAAAACTTGTTGACTCACTGAGAGCCTTTGCACAGTGAAGCAACTGCATTCCTGCTCCCTCTCAGGGCAGGACCATAGAGTGATGGCTGATGCCTCCGTGGCCTGGAGCGCATCCTGGATAATCCCAAGATATCTCTGTGGCCATTTCAGGCCATTTGTAGTTTTGAAGCCCTGGGAAGGGAGGGAAAAGAGTTAAAACTCACAGTGTGTGTCTTTGGGGCTTCATGGTGTAATACAGTAAGAGCAGAATGACCCAGCTGCATTTGTTTTGTTTTCTTGTCACCAGAGAAACGAGAAGGAAAAATTGCAGTCCTGTTTCCATGAAATTAAGGGAAAAAAACCCACATAGTTTATAGAGGAAACCTCATCCTCCTCCCTAGCCTTTTACTGGTGATGGTTTGAAAAAATAGTACATTTTTTAAACTTAGTCACATCCCATCTAGCCCCCCCCCCCCCCCCCCCCCCCCGGCCCCCAAGGCCCAGTCCTTAGCACCATGTACAGAGCTAGGAAAGAAATTTCATTTTTCTTCCTATCTAAACATTTGCTGGAGCCTGGATGTGCAGACTACAGGCTACCCCTGCCCCTCCCCTTTCGCCATGAAATGACTACTCTGGCTAAAGTTACAACTAAAATAGAGACTTTCTATTTCAAATTTCATCTAATTGCATGAATAATATTCCCTCAAGACATACTCATTATATTGAACCATAAATCTATGGGGGGCACTTTTGCAATGACTAATGGATATAAATAGAAAGGAAAGGAATTAATTATTGCCTTATTCTGGGAAAAGAGGGGGCTGAAATGGAACAGATAGGGGGAAAAAGGCTTTTTTTTTCTGAATCTGGAGGGTATATCAGTGTGGGCTGCTGCTCTGGAAGGGGGCTGGCCCTGGTTACAGTAACTTCCCTCAGGAGGCTGGGTAGTCTGGCAAGGCCTCTGGTGGAGGGTGGGGGGGTGGAATCTGTAATTAAGCTGATTAATTTGAAATGCTAATTGTGTCTTCAATCCCAGTTTTGTCTCTGCAACCACGATATTCTGCCCTCGGTTCTTAAACAAAAAAGTGTTTCCAACATTAGCCTTTGCATGGAGCTGAATCTTTGAGGCAGATTATGTCTAATTCCCATTTCAATGGGACTTGTAAAGAGGAATTAGAAAGGAAATGTGAAAAAAAAAATCTATCCCTGAAACCACTGAGAGAGGTTTTGTTGGCTTTAGGGACCTGTTATTCAGGTCCTAGAAGAAAATCTGTGACTTCAAGCTTGCAACTTGCTATTAAAGGTGTTCAAGAGACAGCATTAAACTGAGGTTTTTGAAAACCCAGAATCCTCTGGGAGGCTGCAGTGGGAGGGATCTGTGTCTGGCTATTCACTTCCATTTCCCCAAACTCTCTGGAAGACCAGTGCAGTCCTGGAGAAATGGATCCCATTGTTACCCCTTTCATGACCTCAGTGTGGGGCTAAAGTTTTCAAGGTTAAATTTGCAATCATAATAATTTGAAAAATAACTTGAAACCCCAAAATGTTGCAGCTGATTCAAGTCTTGCTAACAGTGTATGCCAGAGGCACACACACAGAGGCACCACAGAAGTGTGGTGAGACCCCTGAAATCTGTGTCCACCTCAACCATCCACTCAGGAAGCAAATGTCAGCTTGTCTCCAGCCCTCCTTGGCCTGACTTTATGTGCTGAGCCCTTCAGGACTTGCTTCCCTCCATCAAGGCCTAGGCTGTGGGAAGCTGCCCCGCTCTGCAGACATCCTTGTTTGGGGAGGGTGACGAGCAGCCTCCCAGCTGCTGTTCCTGGGGTTGCTGAGCTTTTCCACTCCTCCATGGCTGCTGTTCCTCACGTATTTGGTGTGGATCCAGGGAACCCTGTGCAGCCCTTCGGCTCAGCTCCCGGGTCACGTACAGGAGGGTGTTGCTTGTGCTTTTGGCACAATGCTTAACACCTCCCCTTCCCTTACACACATGCTGGAATTCTTGCTTTAACACAAAACAAGGCCCCTTTTCCATTTGTAGCTCTCTTTATGCTAAAGAAATTTAGAATTCCATAACAAATTGTCCTCCTGGCCACATACAACATGGCAATAAAAAATTCCCCTCTACCATCACATGAACTGGGAAGGAAAACAGTATTTGCACTAAATGTCTTAAAAGTTTGAACCGGAGTTTCAGGAATGTAAGAAATGTAATATAATTAGATACATAATCAGTGTTGAGACAAAGATTCTTATCTGAGCTGGTTTCAAAGGTGTTACTACAAAGTAACAATAAAAAAACCAAAAAAACAAACAAACAAAAAACAATACCAACAAAAACCCCAAAGCAAAACAAAACAAAAAAAGGTTTGTTATTAAATAGGTATTCCCCTGAGACAAAGCAAGTATTCTACAGAGTGAGTTAGGGGAGCTATATTCCATTCTTCCTTGGATTCCTTTCTGATGGTACCTTAAATCAAGCCAAGAGTTCAGGGTCACAAGGAAGTTAAAATATTTTTGCTGGAGATGCAACATCCCCTTTTACCAGGGTAATTGAAATTCTGTGCACTTAATTGGAGCATTAACGTGAGTTCAATCTCCAACATTAAATGAAATAATTTGGATCACGCACACAATAAATAACATCTTATGTTTATACTTGTTTTACTTAAGGCTGCCAGTGGAACTGGAATTATCTGCAGTCCAAAGAGGCTTGAGATTTTCCAGCTTCAGTGTGTGATAAACAGAATGAAAAAAGTGCAGGCATGTATTCACTGGCTTCTACATACACTTCCTTTACACACAATTTTTTTACAAACAGTCTTTCTTTTACCTACTATTCTGCTTTTATCTGCAGTTCTTCTTTTTACCTAGAGTTGTTCTACCTACACTTCTTCACCCTCCCTTGTGTCCCTTTTCCATCCAGGCTCTGGCAGCCTCTATCTACAAATATGAAAATGCAAAGAGACACACAGAAATGAAGAAGCAATAATGCATTACTCATTTTTAAAATAATTATCTTGGGCATAGAAGCCAGAGTTTCATTTTGCATTGAGATTTCCCTTGCATCACTCTAAGGAGTCCCAAAAGGGTTGGCATTACCCACCTGAGTGCCTCTTCAGACAGCAGCAAAACTACTGTCAGTGAATTAAAAATGTTCTCTGCCATGAAGTCATGAAGTAAATAATTTGCACCTCCCCTAAACATGTGGTAGTGGTTGTGGCAGGTTCACCTGCTCACAGGTTTAACAAGCTGAACTTGTGTGAGCTCAGGCCAATGTGAGTATCCTCAAGACCAGCCCAGGTTTGCCTTTGCACACCTCACTGCCTCCTGCCTCCAAGGCAGAGCCCATGACTTTCTGCTCATCACATTTCCGTCAGGCACTAAGAGAGAAAAGGTGAGTCTGTGACTGAGATACCATCCAGTATACTCCACTCTCAGGGAGGCAGGAGGACAAGCACAGTGAGACAGGATGCTGGAGCAGGGATGGGGGAAGGAAGGAGCCACTGGAAGCCCTGTGGGGAAATCAGTCTCTCATATCCCTTCTGGGGAATACAGATAATTGAAGGCTGTAGGAGTGCTTGATAGAAAACTCCAGACCAGGGATGATTAAGCTCTCCAGGCCTCATATGGATCCCATTGAGAGACCACAGTGGACAGACACCTCCTTGAAGGAGGACCAAGGGCTGGCAGCAGGACACAGCAGCTGGGTTTGGCAAAGCCTCTGTCCTGATTTGCCTCTGGGAGCAAACAGCAAGCCTGCCTTCAGTACAGGGTTTTGCTCTTGAAATCTTTGGGAAGAGGTGTGGGAGCACAGGAGGTGCTAAGTCTATCTTTGTCCCTCAGCAGTTTTGGGAATAGATGCTGCAACCACCAAGAAAATCCATGGCTGGAGCACACCAGAAGTTCCAGCAAAGATTACAGCCTGGGTTTGCTGCCTTGGAGCTGCTGACACCCATGAGCAGCCCCAGCCATAGTTTCAACATCATTGTGTGACTTAAAGGTCCTTTGCCAGAACTGGGAGCTGCTTTCATACAGACCAAAGTCCACATTTCAGGAGAATATGTATTTAAGAGCTGCCATTTGGGTATGTGTTTGTATCATTCCTACATGACAAAGTCATTCATCATTGTCACACCCTTAACAGATACAGGCCACAGGTGCTACCTTTCCTTATGGACAGTTTGAATGCGACTCAAACTCCCTCACCCTACATAATAACACCCTCCTCCTACAAAACACCAAAATTTAAGAAGGTGTTACAAGTTTAAACACACATAGGAGACAATCTCCACTCTGTGCCCCTGTGGAGGTCTTATAATTACCTCCATCCTTTCCCTGTGCAGAACAGACATCCCAAAATACATCCACCTCCTGAATATTCACCTATTACAGTCTCCATGCCTTGTCACTCCATGGGGCTGTCCCTTAGAACAGCAGAATTGACCCACTGCTCTACATATCCCTCCACTTGTCCCTCCAAAAGATTTTTTGCCCTGCACAGGACACTCTGTGTCCCAGCAGCCTGTTCTCACAAGCCATCAGCTGCATGTGCCAGCTCCCATTGCAGCTCCCCATTTCCCTGTGCTAAGTGCTGGGGTTCCCCTCTGGGTGGTGGTGTGGTCACTCTTCTCCCTCTGGGGGCAGTTTCAGTGCTGCCTCCCAATCAGGATTCCTCACTAGTACCCCATCAGCAGCTCCTTGGACCCCCTAAATCTCCAGTTGGACTTTCCATCCCTGTCAGGTGAAAGTCCTAGATCCAGACCCTCAGGAAAGCATTTGGCACAGGACCCATGCCAGAGCAGCTTCTGATCTGAGGGAAGTGCTCTGGGGTCTCACTCCTTTCTGAGCTTCTCTCCTGTTCTTCTCCCTGTTTAGGTGGAGAAAGGACTGGTTGAAACTCAAGATCTTGGGAAAGGGATGACTTGGTTACTAGGGATGAGAGTGAGGGATTCTGCACTGCGACAGGATGGTTTTACGTAGTTCTGATCTTCTTTTATTGAATCCTTGTCCTAACAAGAGCTGTAGGCAGGACTTCCCTCAGCAGGTTCCAGCAATAACGCTGCATTTGTTCTTCCCATGGTGACTCCTGTGTTGGGGAGGTTTTTTCATGCACAGGACTGCTGAGGTACATTTCTTGAGCTTTTATTGTAGCATCAGCCTCATTACATGATTGAGACTAGATAGATGACGAAAGCTTGCGTACAGCCAGCAGCAGCTAAAGATTTCTTTGTTACAGGACATTTAAAAAACTTTCTAGCCAATAGCATATTGCTAAAGCTTACAGACAGTTGTTCTAGCCAATTACTAAAAGCATACATACACCTGTTTCACAAAATGCTTGCTTGTATGCTTTCTATTAACAATACACAATACACCATTATTAAGCTTAAAACTTTCTACTATTTTGCTAAGCATATTTTCCTGCAGTCTTAAGGTCTATCTTATCCAAGCCTAAAACTGAAGCTGCTGTTTCATGTCCTTGCTTGCTGTACTATTGTAGCTTTTTCTGCCTTCAGACTCTGCAGCTGCAGCTAGTTCTAATTTTTCCTTCTCTTTCTGTTTCTAAGGCCTACATTTCCAGATTTCTGAAAATCATCTTATCTTTACTATTTCCCACAACTCTCTATTCAGAAGAGCTGAATGCTTTGATTGTGGAGGAATCAGCTCTGGCAGAGATTAGGCCTTTTTGTCTGCAAAAATTGATGCTCAGTTTGCAGAAGGTTTCTCCAGAATTCCCATGTTTCCATAGAATATCCCAAACCCAGCCAAAAGGTTTGAAAGGTAAAAATTCAGAAATGGTAAGGTTAATCGTAACCTGAGGAGGTTGTCAGGTCAGTGCTCCCATCTTAGCACCCTTTCTGTTAAGAAAGAAGGGCTGGTAGGGGAGTGCCCCACCCCCCCAACCCCGCAGCCACCTCTTTCACAAATTAAATTTCCACAAAAATGCATGGAGCAGGAGAAAAAGTACAGGATTTTCAGTGCCTTGCTGGAATCTGGCCTTAAATGAAAAATAAGTTATTTTTCCATTGTGGTGCCCTGGGTGAGAAAAATTATTTGGGTTTTTTTCTCAGTTGTTATGAGGCATCCATGTTCTCCATTTGGGCAGGACATGGGGAATTGGCACCAAGACAAGTCACAAGATGGGGTGCAGCATCCCAGTGCGGTTCCCCCAGAGGCTTCAGCTCTAGACAAGGCAATAAGCTCGTAGCAGGCACATCTCTTTTCCAGCTTGGGTCATGACTCTGCTTCATCTGCCCTAAAGCTCTTCATAAACCAGGAATGCTTTTTTCCATCGGCTTGGCAGAGCAGAGTGCAGCATAAACCTGCACATCTGCAACGCCTGGAGGGAACCTGGATCCCACATGTTGAGATTCTGTGACCACATCCGCTCTTCCCAGAAGCCAGCAAGGAGCACTCAGGAGCTATTCAGGATGAGCACAGCCCCGAGGTTCTCCAGCATCTGCTCTCATGGCCACCCCTTCTCCTCAGCCCCTTGCAGGAGCAGGCATGACACCCAGCTTCTCACAGGAACAACCAGGTCACATGGCTGCAGCTTTCTTCTTCCCAGTTTATCTGAGCCCCAGGCAAGGAAAATATTGACAACCACAATGACATCTGTTCTCTTGCCACCAGACAGGCACAGCACCCATTTCTGGGCAAAACGATCCCTTCAGGAAGGGATCCCTCCCTGGAGCATCCTAGGTGGCATGTTTCTGTGAGCGAGGCTTCAAATTTAAGGTATGAATATACACAGCTGGTTTCTCCTGATGTAAACCCATGGCTTCTCCCTTTTGGAGGCTTTCCAGCTATGTGGCCATTGGAGGCAAAGGGAAATAAAAAATCCCAGCCATAAATGGAAATGTTTGTAAGGGACGGGGTCAGATCAGCTGCCAGTTACTGCAGGATGACTAAGCAGCAAAGTCGGCACAAGATCCTGCATTTTCTGTAACTGCTGCTCTTTCACACAGACAAAAACCATGCAGATGCTCCCTGCCACTCCTCCACTATTCCCAGATAGAGCTTAGTGATCAGAAACACAAAGACACTGAGAAATAGTAAGCAAGGGGGTGACTAGCTCCTGAAGCCTGGCTCTGAGTGCTCTGAAGCAGGGGTGGTCCCAAATCCAGCAGGATTACCTTGAGATAAGAAGTCAGGAACCATTTCTAAATTCACAAAGATTAACCCACACTTTCCAAGTCCTTTCTGAGTCAAGGTGATCCACTCAAGAGGGGAGAAGATCCCTCTATAATTTTCCTTTGCCTGTGTAGTGCTTTGGGACTGCAGAGTGAAACCCTTAAACCCTGACTAAGCCAGGACTCTGCAGGGAGGACTTTCTGTTTCCTCTGGTGACAATGGGGACCAGCAGAGTCACAGCTAAATGGCTGAGGCTGGCAGGCACCATTCAGTCCAAAGTCCTGGCTTGCGCAGGGCCAGCCAGAGCAGGACGCCCAGAACAGTGTCCAGGGTTTTGAGAGTCTCCACAGATGGAGAGCATGCAACATCTCTGGGCAAACAGGTCCAGTGTCTGACCACCCTTACTCTAAAAAAAAAAGCGTTTACTTGCGTTCAGGTTGAATTTCCTGCGCTTCAGTTTGTGCCTGTTACCTCTGGTCCTGTTAAAATCACTTGATTAATTAATTTCTCTTAAGGTATCAATAAAAGGTATCAGCCTCTGACTCATTGAATGATTAACATTTAAGACTACATTTCAAACATTTTAATAGAACTCAAGGGTCTCTTTGGAGGGTTTTGATGCAAATTTCCTGGGAAAAAATGTGCATTGCAATAAATCTGTTTTTACTGATGCAGCACATGTCCTATTTAGTGTTGAACAAGCTGTCATTAACACAACAAAAACAGTGTTTGGGGGTCAACTGAGCACTTCAGTTTCAATTTCACAACTGCACAGTGAACACGTGTTTCTAATCTAGCTATCAAAGTCATGGGACTCAAAAAAGACAAAATGGTCACAGGCTTGATTCAACTATGCAAGCTTATGAAAAATAGCATGAAAATCATAGAATCAGAGAATCTCAGAATGGTTTGTGTTGGGAGGGACTTGGAAGCCCATCTCATTCTCAGCCCCTGACATTGGCAGGGACACCTTCCACTATCCCAGGCTGCTCCAAGACCCATCCAACCTCACCCTGAACACTTACAGGAATCCTGGGTCAGCCACAGCTTCTTGGGGCACCCTGCGCCAGGGCCTCTGCACCCTCTGAGTAAAGAATTTCTTCTTAATATTTTTCCCTAATACATAACACTTTGCAAGAGTTGAAGGGTGGTGTGAACTCTTGGGATCCTAAGGAACCATTCACTTCAGAAACAGCCACCAGGGCCCCCTTTACAACTGGTGACTTCTATGGATCAGTTTGTCACCCTCTGACCTGTCTGATACAGCTCTGGACAATTTTAGTCCTGACATGTTTACTTCTTGACCCTGCTTTTACAGAATCTGTTGCACACAGGAATCCAAGGAGATAGGTTCTGTTCCCATGTCTCCCACAGTCTTGATCTTGGGCAAGCTGCTAATTTCTTTGGTTTGCAGCACCCCACCAAAAAAAATATCTCCCAAAATATTTTTCTATCTCTTGTCTTTACCTAATAACCCACCAGACATCACAAAAAGTATTACTCAAATATCTTTGTCTTTTGCCTCTTGTTTAAAGTGAGACAGGTCCTGGGATGTGGCAATGTCTGGATTATGCCATGGCTGACTCACCATTCAGTCATGGAGCATCTACCATCAGAGTGGTTTTTGGCCATGTCTTGCCACATCAATAAGGGCCTTCCCAGGCCCTGCAAAAAAACCCGTACAATGTGAAACCAAGGAACCCTGAATTCACAGGAAATCCCAAATCCCCTTGTGACGATGAGGAGTGGATCCACTTAATTTGTGCTTGATAGAATCACAGAGATACAGAACCACAGCATATCCTGAGTGGAAGGGACCCACAAGGATGATTGAGTTCAACGCCTGGCCCTGCACAGACACCCCAACAATCCCATCATGTGCCTGAGAGCATTGTCCAAACACTCCTTGGGGTCTATCAGCCTTGGGGCTGTGGTCATTTCCTGGGGAGCTTGGTCAGTGCCCCAGAACCCTCTGGGAGAGGAACCTTTTCCTGATATCCAACCTAAACCTCTGCAGACACAGCTCTAGCTGTTCCCTCAGTCCTGTCACTGATCGCACAGATGGATGCTGCCCTTCCACTGCCCCTCAAGAGGAAGCTGCAGATCCCAGCAAGGTGTTCTCTCAGTCTCCTCCAGCTGAACAAACCAAGTGACCTCAGGTACTCCTCAGTCAGCTTCTCCTTCCTCATGTTGGAGTCCCTTCTTTGAACATTCCCCAGCAGCTGTGAGGCCCAGAGCTGCTGCAGAGGGAAACCTGTGCAAGGTGAGCCTGTTCCTGCCTAGCGGTAAATGGTACTCCCAGCAGGACCCTGTGGTGCCTTGAGGCACGTCCCAGGCTGCTGTGGGAACAGCTGGTTTCAGGGACAGTAATCTGCCACATGTTCTCATTTCCCCTGCATGCCAGACCCCTTTTGACACACTTTTCAAAAGAGCTGTGGAGCTCTAGATGGGGCTTATCCAGCCGCCCTTGGCTGTGTCCTGTTAAATATGTGCCCAGTGCTTCCGGCTCTTAGAGCCAGGAAAAACTGCAGTGTGCAGCTCATGGCCCAGGATTTCTCTGGGACAGGCTTACTTCAGTAATGCTGGGTTTACAAGCTGCCTTGAAAAATCTCAAGAACTTCAAGCCCCATGGAAAATACTACATGTAACTGTTCAGCTCTCATGTTAACCAAAACATAATGCTGCGTGCAGGACAATTTTAATACTGGTGGTGCTATCAGAAATCCAGAGAAGTAATCCAGGCCAAACTTCCTGTTTATGCAGAAGTAAGTATGACTCAGGTGAAAGAGTAAACATGTGGCTCCTGAGGGTTTGGATTCTTTGTGGGGCAAGAGTGGGATTTGCAAGGCTTTCAGAAGTTATAGACAAGCACTTCCATATTTATGAAGGTTCGTATTGCTTCTGAAGCTAAGCCAGGAATTAGACAACAATCAGGCTCTGACACATATGCCTTCCCCCGTTTTGGGAGCACTGAAAACTGTGGGGACCTAAGTTATTCCTGCTGATTCCTGCCCTGCTTGCTTTCTCTTAAGCCACGAAAAATACTAGTTGGGGGAAATGGGATTTGTTTGTGAGGACAGAAGAAAAGAAAGAGAAAAATGGAAGGGGGCGACCATAGAATCGCATTTAATGATCTTTAGGGTCTCGTTACACCAGGCTTATGCCGTGAAGAGAAGCCTGCTTCCAAAATGGTGGCCTCAGGCCCACACTGTCTGCAGCCTGTGCTGCCCCTGCCTCAGGCCAGGCCCAGGGCGGTGGCAGCAGATGTGAAGGGAGCGTCTATAGAATGCAAATATGTTTTTATATGCAGGACATATCTTGAAACTTTGGCGTACCTCTGTGGCAAAGACTTTTGCTGCCAGAGGTGGCCTTGAGATGCCTAGATTGCAGCATGAGTCATGCAGATGGGCTGGTTTGGTTTGGTCTGACTGCAGGAGAGGCATTTCTTACATGGCAGAATTCCCCTTCTGGTGTGCACCAGCATCTGACGTTTAATGTGCCAGTAGGAGTTAATCCCCCTACTACTAACACAAGAAAAGCTTGTTTCTGGAAAGCAGGAAGAATGCTGAAGAGCATCACCCCTCATGCAAAGGGCAAGGAGAGATTAGCAATGAAACTACCAACTTCTAGTTGTTTTTGGCATGGCAAACAGCAGGGAGCATCCTCCCTGATGAAAGGAAAAATGAAAGGAAATTAAATGAAAAGGAAATTAAAGGAAAAATGAAAGGAAAAAATGAAGCAGATGCAGGGATGATCTTAAGAAAGGACCAGCTCCAAGGTTTGGATTGGAAGGGACCTTAAAGCTCATCTTGTTCCAACCCCCTGTGACATAAGCAGGGACACATTCCACTAGACCAGTTTGCTCCGAGGCCCATCCAACCTCTTCCAGGAAGGGCACATCTGAGGGATGTGGGCACCATGAGGTCTGGCAGGCTGTCTCTCCTCCTCAGCTTGATTCTGTGGAAGGATGCTATTTATTTCCTCTTGTCAAGCCTCTCCCAGGCTCACCTCTGTGACTGGGAGCTCTCTGAGGCTCATATTTTCTAGGATAATGGATCTGATTTCAGCTTCAAAAATTATTTGCTGCTGGCTGGCAGAAGCTTGAGGATAATTCCAGCTGCGTTCTACTGATCCACATATAAAATAGAGGTTGCCTTCCTCAAAGTTATTTCAAAGCTGCCTGTGCATAGACAATTTGTGACTTAATCCCTTCCAAGTCTCCAGGACAACTGTGCAAAACAAATTGTCTTGAGGTTTTTCTTGCCAGAAGTCTAGTTTGGGTTTTTAATCTGCTCCATGGAATGGCTTTGCCATGTCCCAACACCAGCTTTATGATGGGTAGAGGACTTAATGTCAAGGAACAAGCCTTTGGACTTTCTGCCACAGCCTGACCTTGTTGTGCTCCTGAAGACTTCTGACACCTAAAACAAGAACTGAGTGTCAGGTCGTGACAGAAAAAAAAAACCAAAACAACAAACCCACAAGTAAGGGACCTCAGATTATAAATAACTTCACAAGGGAAGGAGGAACATGACCTCTGTGTGGGGTAAAACATACCATAAAGGTAGAAAATGGGCTTAATGACCTCCTCATGCCTTATTCTTGGTGACTAAAGAAACCTGAGTTTGACGAGGCAGCATCTTTTATGTGGCCACTAGATAATGTGGAAAAAAGTTCTTAGACAGAGGATGAAATTTGTGGCTGTACTAATACTGCTTCAGCTTTGTGCAGTTAAGCCAGATGATGTTGTAACAACAGATGGCCCTCAAAGTTTCTTGCATGGTTTTTCCCCTCTAGAAAATTTATCTCCAGAAACAGTTTATCTCTCAAGACCTTCAGAGGCATCCAGAACAAAGAAGAGTTATTTACACTCCATCCCTAGACGTGTTGGACAGAGCTTGGAGCAACCTGATCTGGTAGGAGGTGTCCTTGCCTACAGCAGGGGTTTGTAACAAATAATTTCCAGGGTCCCTTCCAACCCAAACTGTCCTTTGATTCTATGATTCTATAAAGTGCCATAACCAAAAATGAAGAAAAAAATATAAAAAATTCTCCAGATGTATGTGGTAAAGGGTAGGAAGGGTCTGCTTTTCCTCCAACTTCTGCTATTTCTTTCAATTTTCCCCTTTTAATATATTACCATCAAGAAGAGACACCCCAGCTGCATTCTTGTCTGGTTCAGCAGCTTGGATATTAAACGCCAACATTTTCACAGGGATGACAAAGCTGAGAAATGTTTCCTGCTGGTGTCTGCAGAGATGAATGGGACCAGGAGCACTGTTCTGCTGAGGCCATGAGCAGGTGGAAGGGCTGAGCAACACTTTGGGGGGAGTAAGTGATTCCATGCATTCCCAGCCCTCAGTGGAAGGGCCATGTCACTGCCACAGAGTGCTCCTGGGAGCACCTCTGTAGTTTCCATGTGTGACAGGGATGCCCACACCTGGGTGAAACTAAAAGAAACAAGAAAAATAAGGAAATAGAAATTAAACAGTGCCCCTTACTGTGCTCAGAAGTACATCTCACCTTTCTGGTAAGGCCCATGTGGCTGCAGTCCCATTCTTGCCATACGTCTTCCAGAATCTTTGTTAATGCAATATATATTTTCTGTGGAAAAGCATAGAAAACAGACACTGTGGATCCGGCCTGAACTCCCTATAAACAATGAGGAGAAATTTTGAGGGACAAGACCCTGATAGAGCATCTATGTTTGCCTGTGGGACAACCAGGGAAGGCACTGTTAAGTGTAGTTATATAAAATGAATTGTTTGTCAAATTAAAGTCTTGTCAGCCTAGCCAGACCATAACAACTTATTTAGTCCCTTTATTACATCAGTCTCTAAAATCTAAGTGACCTAATTATGGATAGGAATTAGCAAAAACTAAAATTGTTACATGCAAGTCTCCCAAAGCTGCACCATGCTTTGGTGACATGCTTTCATCTCATGCAACATTGGGATGGCCATCAGCTTCCTAAATCCTTTACCTGGAGAGGGAGGATGATGATGATGATGATGATGGCAGTGTGTACTGGAGGCAGGGAGGGAATGGTTTTCCTCCACAGCCTTGAGTTTGCTGAGAATGAATTCTGTGTGTCAACCCTGTATTTCCGTATTTCTTAATAGGTTACAGTCTTTACTGTTTGTCCATGATTCTTTCTTATAAAATGTTGCTTATTTTAAGGGGAAAAGCCATGCAATTTGACTAAATAATGCATACCTTAAACTAAAGCATGCTTGGGAATATGAGCTAAAGCAAGCCCCAAACCACAGAGGAGCAGGAGGCATTTGAACACTCAGTTTTTTGGCTGTCACAGCTAGGAGAGACAACAGATCTCTCCTCCTTGGGAAAGTCGTAGGCACAGGAAAGGCTCTTAAATATACAGTTCAAAATCATCCCAGAGCAGCTGGGTATGTGTTTTAGGAGTCCTACCACACTGGTAAAGTGGTCTCAGCAATCCAGTCCTTCCCCAGCCATCACCTTCCCATGAAGGGCTGTGAATCAGCATTGCCTCAAATGAAGAGCATTTAGTCAGAGAAAAGCACAGAAATGTGGCCCAAATTCTGTTGTTGTTACATAAACCCCCTCGCTGAACATCTGGAGAGCATCTGAAGTTTAATAAAGCAGGCCTGCAGACAGAGGCATTCTGACCTTCCCTGTAATGGAAGCACAAAAATTGAGACTGAAAAGAGGGGTGTGAATATCACCAGAAAAGTAACACAAATTAAGTCCAGCATATCGGGGCCAGCTTTGTCCCAGACACCTGACAGGGTTTTTGTAGTCCTACCTGAGCAGTGCACAACAGTGGGGAGAGACAAGGCAACACTTTTAAACACAAAGTGCTGGGCACTTGTGAAAAATTCCTGCTGGTCCCTGTCTCCTTGGAAAGCCAGCTTGCCACCCGGTTCTGGTTAAAACTGATTCTTCTGGGCAAATTAGAATTTAAAGGGAACATTTAGATTTTTCTCTGAATCACATGGTGAAATGATGGGGAAAACTGACAAACACTCCAGAACTGAGGCTCAGAATCTGACATTTTTCACTGGTTTGGGATCTTCTTTTCCTTTCTGCAGAGGGAAAATGCTAGGGCAGGGTTAGGAGTGGAGGAGGAAAATGAACAGAAACAGGAAAGATCCCTCCTGCCACCAACCTTTTTTAGCAAAAAGCTCTAAACCAGCCCAAAGACAAGGAGGTCTTTCCCCAGGTGCCTTTTGCATCCCTGCATTGAATATGGCCCAGGTGGGATGTGAGCAGGAACATACAGCAGGGGATGGGCAGAAGCCCCATTTTCCCACCCCTTTCTGCTGGCAGTTGCCCATCCTATGGGCTGGACATAGGATGGGCAACTGCCAGCAGAAACAAAAGTGTAGCCACAAATGTGTAGCCTAAGGGCTTGTTCCTGTCATGTTCCTCCATGCCTGACTCATGCCAAGGACTGTGGCAAACCATTAATAGGTACTTCTTGAGCTGTAACAAAACCTGCCTTTCTTAGGGCAAATGTGAAGGCATTTTTTCCTGACTTCCCCTGGAGAGGAGAGTGGGAGATCTGACACAAACAGCTGCCACCCGCAGAGCCACCTCACAGCTGCTCCTCAGACTTTCCAGCTGTGAGTGAGGTGTCCCCAGCTCCAGGAAGCCCAACAAGCATCTCCACAGACATGGAGGCAGCATGACTAAGAGGAGCACATGAGACCATGTCCTGTTGAATGTCCCCACTGCCTGGGGAACAAGTCACTTTGCAGGAATCCACAGTGAAAAGCTGTGACAAGCCCTGGGACACAGAGGTGTGAGGTCCCCAAGGACCTTTTAGAGATCTCTTAGCATGTAAAATCAAGATCTGGGAGGGAGAAAGTCAGACAAACACCCAAAGAGACTGTGGAAAACAATTTATTTGACAAATTTCCAAAGTGGACAATTTTAGTAAGACACAGGCATAAAATAAACCTAACTGGTACAATGGAGTTTTGGATACAAAGTAAAGAGTTTAGGGTGCCAATACCTGGCAGTCGCTGTTGATTTCTCTGAAGTGCATGAATTCATAGCAAGAGCACCAGTGGAAGCGCTGAAACAAAATCTCACCCAGCCAAACCACATTTTCAGTGTGGTCCAGAAACAGCTGTGTAAACACCAAGGACCCACATCACCCACATAAGTGATAGCACCTTTGTCAATATATCTTAGAGTGTGAGTCAGAGACCCTGGGAGATGATGACAGCCTTTCACTTGACTTCTCTGGACTGAGGATGAGGCCTTAATTCAATATATAGTGCAGTTAGTGGGTTTCCCTAGGGCCCAGGTGCCTAACTCCTTGGTGGTCATATAGAAACAGTACTCCAAGAGAGCTCACTGGAAATAAGTCAGCTTGCTCTTTTAAAATAATTAAAAAAAAATCAAAAAATTAAAAAAAAAATCCCACTAACTGGGCTCAGAGAGATTTTCCAGAATGGAGCTTGAACCATAAAACAAGTTATCAGGTTATTCATGAGGTTCTTGGTTTCACTGTAGGACCATGAGATCAGTAAGTGAAGGTGTGCAGTTATGTTGCTTCTTTTAAGGGTTTCCCCCCTCCCCAAAGGCTGCTGCCCATCTTTCCTTTAGTTGGTGTCCATCCTCTCTGCCCTGAATGGGAGCATCAGTTCCAAGGGATGCTCCACCACCCACCTCTACCCCAGCCCTGGGAAGTGAGTGTCCCATCCCCTGGCTCTGGAGGCCAGAGATGCTTGCACACAGCTTGGGTAGTGCCATCCAGCCCTCCCTCCTCCCCAGGCATGGGAGATACGAACCAAACTTGCCAGCTGTGACAATGATCCTCTCTCAAAGCTTACTGAAGTGTGAATATTTCACTTGAAGCACAGCATTAGGTTAGGATCATGATGAGCTGGGCAAGTGCTCAACTGATGTGTGAAAGAGAGAAGGAAATGGAAAAAAAAAGTAGCTAAAAAGAGCATAATCAGCCTTAAGAGACCAGGCTGGATTGTAGTGGTACAAAAGCCCTCATCCTGATTCTTGGCAAAAACACAGTGGGATGAGGTTGGTATTTGTGTTCTGATGGCTTATTGCTAGGTGTGCTTGAGTTTTCCTGCTGTGGGGAGGGAGGGAGGGCAGTCATAGGCAGTGAGGGAATTTGAGGCTAACAGAGTAGAGACACAGGTGATGAAGCAGAGAGAGAAGGGAGGGGACTATGTACAGCCAGGCTGTGGCACTATGTTATCTGCATAGATGTAAATTCCTCAGGTTGGTCAAGAATACCATTACAATTTTTAAGGTGAGACAGAAACAGCTATGGCCTTGGCAGAAACCCACCCAGATGCTCAGTCAACAGCTATCTTCCTGGACACAGTTTGGTAGAAGACACCACGCAGCAGAGAGGTGTAGTCAGGCACACGGAAAAGATGCCGCTCCCCGTAGGCCACATCGTAATCTGCACTCTTCCCCGTGACCAGGACACGGATGTTGGGCTCATTGGCTTGGCTTCCCACTGCCAGCACGTAGATCTCAATGTCAGCCTTCTGTGCGTCCTGCACAGCCCTCTCAATGGCCCTGGCGGTGATCCCTTGGGAGTGTCCATCAGAAAACACCAGCACCCTCTTCTTGGCCGCGGTGCGGGCAGAGCGCCGGTACAGCTCTGTGATGAACTGCAGAGCGGAGTTCACGTCCGTGGCTTCATTCATGAACTCCATGTTGTCAATGGCCTTGGCAATGACCGTGTAGTTGTACAAGAACTGAGCTTCCACTTTCTGCTGGTTCCGGCCGCTGTACTGCACCACCGAGATGCGCACAGAGTCGTCAGTGGGCTTGCTGGCGTCCAGGAACCGCCCTGCCAGCCGCTTCACAAACTTCTTGGTGGTCTCAAAGTTCTTGCTCCCCACGCTGGTGGAGCTGTCCACCAGCAGAGTGATGTCTGCTGGCCCGGTGAAGGTGACTGCAAGGGGAAAGGTCCAGGGCTTGTTACACTTTGGCTCTTTCATGGAAAGCCGATAAAGTCACTGGTTTGTCTCACAGGTTTCCTGCCTTGTCAGACTCGGGAAATATCCACTCATGCTAGCTTTCTTTCCCCTCCCCCAGTGCTGTCCTACACTTGTCCTTTTACCCATCCATTTCTTATTTTATTTGGTTTAGGATAGGCTGTAGATGTTTATTTGTCTGAGTCTAGTCTAGTGACTCTTGTTTAAACACAGTGGCTCTCCTTGCGTGTCTGGGGAACCACTTCATCCTCCTTACTTCCCTTCTTTCCATGGAAATTCTGAGGACTGATTACGTTTCTGACTTGGAGGTGTACTTCATTAAACCCTCTCTGTTCTCACTTTTCAATATTTCTGAAATATTGAAAAGTGATATCTCAGGGATATTTCTCCAATATCCCTGCCACGGAACTGATTTTGCTCATGCTTCCACCACTAGATAGTGGAAACAGGTAATGAGGTCAGTTGCTAAAACCTGGGAGGGTTGTGAACTTTCACAGCCTCCTCTCTAGGTTTGAGATGCCAGAGAAGCAACCACCTACTCTTTTCCCCAGCTGCTTTGGGCTGGTGTGTGCGTGTGTGAGAGACCCTGAGAGTGTCTAACAGATCTTGCTCATCTCTCCAGACCAGGAGCATCCCCACTGCAAGAGGTGCCCAAGCCCTGCATTTCCACAAACAAAAGCTCCACTTCCCCCATCACACCACCCACAGCCCTTCAGCATGGCATGAGGAGTCAATACTCACTTGGGCAGGTGTAGTCAGGACATTTTTTCTCTGTTAAGAATATAAGAGAGATTAATGTCACCAGCTGGCCCAGGAAAACCACTTGTCCCACAGAGGCACAGAAGGGACAGAAGTTTACCTGCAGAAGGTGAACACCCACCTTTGCCACCTGTGCAAAGGCTATGAACAAGCATGAAAAATGGTGTGGACAGACATGTCCTGCAGCAGGTGAGGATGCGGACCTGACAAAGTATTCTGAGACATGAGATACCCTTGTCCCTGCTTAAGAGCATGACTGGGGGGACACAAGGGAGGGCATCCTGCATCCCTCGTCACCTTTCCCATTGCCTCCAGCCACCGCCTTTCATTCACCTTGGCAGATGTATGAGGTGATGTTCTGCAAGAAGGTGTCATCCAGGAGCTCGGCATAGTTGTCTCTTTGAATGGACAGTCCTGGCCTGGTTGGTCTGCTTAAACAAGCAATGTCATTCAGGTGATCTGGATTTGGAGGGTTCCGGAAAATGTCACCGATCCCAAGGGAAACCACCTGCGGGGAAGTTCGAGTCCATCACTGGATGCATTCATCATCTAATGCATTCACAACTGTGTATACCTGCCACTTTGTGAAAGTGCTTCTAGTGGCACCTGTGCCCCTGCCTTAGCCTTGTGTAGCAAGGACATGGAGACGCCCAAAGAGCCTCCACTGTGCCGCACAGCTGCCGCACGGCAGGTGTCCCATGCCCTTACCGGGGTGACATCGCACAGGGAGTTGAGCGGGGTGGGGTCCCGCAGGGTGTCGGAGCGCCCATCTGTGATGACGATGGCCACACGCTTGTCGGATGTGAACCTCCGCAGCAGGTTGTCCTTGGTGAACTGCAGGGCCTCCCCAGTGTAGGTGCCCCCAGCGATCCACTGCAGGTTCTTGACTGCCCTGCAAGGACAGACACCAGTGAGCCTGCCAGCCCTGCCCATGGGTACTGGAGGAGCAAGAACAGAGCTTGTGACCAGGGAGACAACCCTGCATGGGGATTTGGGTGGAAAACTGGCATGCTTCTTAGTTTAGCCTTAGAACCACTTAGGATGCCACCAACCACTACCTTCCACTAAAGGACATCTAGATCATTGCAGCTGCAGGAGCTGCTGGCCTGGATATGGAGGATGGGGGGTAAGTAGGTTCCCCTGGCCAGACCCCACAGACTCACTGCTTGAGCGCTCCGATGTTGTCGATGTTGGCATCCCCCATGGCCACCAGCTCCTGTGTGTTGTCATGGCTGTACTGCACAACACCAACACGGGACTCCCCAGCTTCAAACTGTGGGACACATCAGAAACCACTTAGGGGCAGATACCTCAGGGGAATCCAGAAGCTCAGAATCCTGCTGATGGTTTCTCCTGAATGCCTTCATGGCAGGCTCTGATGTTTCTCTTCTGCCTTATTTTGGCCAGTCAGAGCCCCATCAGGAGTGGATGCACATTGGGACCAGTTTGGCGAGACAGTAAGTAAAAAGGAGACTCAAACCTAGATCTCACAGCTCACTGATCTCAACAGCAGCCACTGGACTGTCAGGTATATGGTGTAATTCTTGGGATTGTTCTGTGTGAAGAGTCAGGAGCTGGATTCGATCCTTGGGTCCCCTTCAACTCAGGAGATTCTATGGTTGCATGAGAAGATATCTTTTCAAGACTCCTGGTTTTCTTCCAACACAGTGGTTTTGCTACCCAGGTCTACCTTTTCTGTTTATTACTGGCTCTTTGCCAACCAAAAACCCCATGTATGCCCACCACGCTAGTATTCAACAGCAGATTATGTGCTGTAAATGTGGCTGGTTATACCTTCAGGAAGGTCTGGATTCCCAACAGCCCTTCAAATCACAGAGGCAAATAAAACATGCAGCAGGTTACCAGAGGGGAGCTAGGAAGGAGAGCAAGCATTTGTGTCCCTCTTCAGACTGAAAGACTCACTATGGGGACAGTATTGCTGGGTTTGGGCTGCAAGGGTAATTTTTAGTAGAGTGCTTAACTGGTGACCTAAATCCAAGTGTGGGAGTTGGACATCAGAAACTTCCAACACACTCCAAACACCTGAAATGCTCATCAGAACAAGGGAGAGACTGAGACACTGGTTGATCAGGCTGTTTGAATGCTCGATGCACCATCTGCTCTGGGACATGGAGGAAACAGAGTCGCTTTGCCCAAAAAGAGTGAAATGTCTATTTTGGGACAATGATCTGCTGTCTAATCTCCATCACTTTATGATTTTGGGAAGATCCACCCCCAGCTTGAAGCCAAGCCTGGTGGAGGCTTTTTGGAGGGAGGGCACCTCCCCATTTTCCTGCTTGCAATGAAAAATAAGTGAGTTCACACAAGGATTTCACAGCACTCAGTGGATATCTCACCTTGACCCGCTCATCCTTGCTCAGGCGGTCGATGACTTTGATGATGAAGTCCTTGGCAATCTGGAAGTTCTGCAGGCCAATGCTCTCTGAGCTGTCCAACACAAACAGGAGGTCGACAGGACCACAGGTGCACTCTGGAGCAAGGCACAGGAACAGAGGGACATGTTTTGTAGGGAAGCATTTCTAAAGGAAGTAGCTGATGCCTCCTGCAGCCCTGCCCAGCTGGGTGCCTATGCCCCAAAACACGATGTAAAACAATGCAGGAGAATAGCTGCATGGGAGACTTGAGAGCCAGTTTACAAATTTTTCTATGTGCATTTGCTCCCTAATAAGACATGTAGCATTTTCAGTCTGTGAGTACCCTCAAACCACCCAGTAATTATTCCATAACTCATTTCCTCATAAGCCTTCTCACTTCTTCCATTCATCCAGCCCAGCAGGACAGAGGTGGCACTGGTGGACAGGAGGAAGCTGACTCAGTTTGCTCCCCTCTTTCTCATAGCTGAAGAACATAATGTGCCCTTGGCTCTCCCTTCAAGGTTTTGGACTGCAAACCCAACCTATCAGGGCAGCATGAGGGAGTAAAGCCCAGCACATTCCTCTGCTGACCAGCACAAGATTTGGAAAGAAGAGGACAGAGCTAGATCCACAGTGTGCCCAGAACAGACATCCCAACTATAAAATGGGAGGAGAAAATCCACCCTGCTGGCACAGGGCACCCTTGACAGCCATTTTCCAGTTGCAGAACCCATCCACATCAGCCTCTAATCTGTGTGGCACTCTCAGAGAGTGCTTCCTGCCCTCCCTTAACTGGCTCATGCCTGGTTTTCCCTCACAGGCTCTCGCTACATCTCCATAGCAGAAGGCAAGGAGCAGGGGAAGGGAGGGGTGCAAGGAAGGAGAAGGACTAGCACATGTTTGCAGAGCAACTTTGCCTAGTAATACTCACCGCAGCAAGCTAGAGGAAAAGGGAGAGAAAGAGACAACATTAAAATGCTTGACAAAAGGATTTTTCACACCCTAATGCAGACTGCAGGTTTGTGTCTCTGCAAACCCTCAGACACATGGCCTGAACAATCCAAGCTCATGGATATTTCTCTCCCAGTTGAAATACCCAGATTCTTTCCCATTTCAGATTGTGATGCCCTGACCTGGAGCACCACACACACACGCAGCTCTGTGTCTGCACATGCTGATTCATTATTATTTAAAAAAAATAACAGCTAAATAAATCACCAGTGTATAGAGCTCACAGTCAGTTCTCCAAGTACCCTGTGTCCTTCCAGCACTTCATTACTGGCCATGGGCCAGAAGTCCTCTGCAGCACATATGTGCTACTTCTCCCCACGGCAGGACACCCCAAACCAGGCCCCCCCTTCCCAGGGGGGATAGACCATGATATTTAGGAAAAAAAAAAAAAACATTGCAAAATGGGCCACTCAAGCATTTTATACAACATTGCTTATGTTTTCCCTGTACAGAACCACAGAAAAACCAGTCTATGCCACATATAAGCGCGACACAGTTTTATGAGCTACTCTATATATGGAGTTGGAGGTGTGTGGATCAAGGGGACTTAATTGTGGTCATGAAAGTGGAGAAATGCCCATGGATGGCATTCCACTGCCTGAGGACAGGGAAAAGTCAGCTGCCTCTTGCTTAGCAAGGCACTGAGCAGGGTGGGAGGAGAGGTACAGGGATACTCACAGCACATCTTCATGATGATGTCCAAGATTTCACATTCCTGAAAACAGAGGAATATAAATGTTTGATTAACAGCAAAAGCAACGCACAGAGCAGGCCAGCAAGCAGCACCCCAATCCTGTCCCACTCACATCTGGTCCTGGAGGCCCCACGGGTCCTGGTGGTCCCTGTCAGACAGAAGCACAGAGGAGTTACAGGAGCAGTCAGTCCTATCTGTGGTGTATTCTAATTATACCTTGCCAAGCAATGCAGAGTTGTGAAAAGCCTCTTGGCTTCCCACTTGCTGGTCCCTGCACTTGGAGAAGGAATATCTGCTTGTTTGAATGATTCTCTGCTGCTGCATGGAGGTGGAAGGAGAAGATCCACTTCCATATGTGCCACGTACACCCAGGTGGGAAGGCAGTGAGGACACACAATGCGTGCTTGGCTTGGTGTTGCTCCCAGAGCACCCAGAGCATGAAGAGATGGAGGGATGGAGGGATGGAGGGATGGATGGATGGATGGATGGATGGATGGATGGATGGATGGATGGATAGATGGATGGATGGATGGATGGAGGGATGGATGGATGGATGGATGGATGGAGGAATGGTGGGATGCATGCCACTGGGGCCAACCCTGCCAGGGTTCTTACTTACCGGGGGACCTTCACGTCCCCTGTGGCCCTTTGCTCCTTTGATGCCACTGGGCCCAGGAGTCAGGTTCTGGAATGAAAACAAAACCAAAACTCATAAATCTGTATGTGTCAGGTGGTAGCACTATCACTGGCTGGGGGTCTGTGTACAAATCACCAATGGGATGGGACTGCTGGGGAATGTGTCTCAAGCTGTTCATTTTCCAGCATCAGTATCATTACATGGTTATGACAATGGGAAGATGCCAGCAGCTCACATCCCAGGCAGCAGACAAAGAAGTCAACGTTACAACTTTAAAAGTTTTTTGACAAATCACACAAAGCAAAAGCATATTGACAGTAGTTCCATCCAACCACTATAAGCACATGTACCTTCGGTTAAACAATGCTTGCTCATTTTGGATACAATACCTACTTGTAAACCTTAAAATACAATGCACAAAGCTCCATTATTAAGCTTAAAACTTCCTAATATCTCACTAGATATACTTACCTGTAGCTAGACAAGTGTTAATACGCAGATCATTGTTCTATTTGCTCTTACTTTTCTACTTCTTTTATAATTTTTCTGCTGACAAATCTTATGGCTACTGCTTAGCTCTAATCACAGTTCTGCCGTCTCTAGGGTCTGCCTTTTGCAGCTTTACCAAAACCCTCTGATTTTAAGGATTCCTACACAGCACCTTTCCCTCCAGATGTCTCATGAGCCCTGCTTCACCACTATAATGTTATCTGAGGTTGCTATACCAAATTAAATGAGGACTTGGAAGGGGCACTGGGGAAATCTCCCTCCATGGAGCAGTGATAAAGCTCAGATCACCAGTGCCATCATCATTAATGCCATCTGGAAGCATACAAAACCTTGCAGAGGTGATGCCCATCTCAGCTTAACAAAGGTTAAGGTTTGCCAGCGTCGGATGCAGAATGAATACCTGGAGGGAGCTCCCATTGCTATCCATCAGTCACTGCTCAGAGGCAAAAGGCTGAAGACTTACAAAGTCTGATGGGCTCTGGCCCATCACTGCACAAGGCTCCTGCACTTTGCTCACAGGAAAAGAGGATTCAGCATGATTACTCACATCATTGCCAGGGTCGCCAGCTTCCCCTTCATCACCTTTAGGTCCAACATAGCCTTTTGTTCCCTGAAAAACAGTATGGATGAGACTGCTGTGTGACTAGCTGTTGCTAGCATGGTAAAGTTGGTGCCGGTGTGTGGTAACCTTGTGAGGTGGCTTGGGACAGGGGTGGAGAGCAGCACACAGGCTCCCAGCACCAGATTTCAGTGCTCTTGGTGAAAACAATGTTTTGGTGGCTTTCACGGCTTTCACTGCTACAGAATCATGGAATCGTTTAGGTTGAAAAAAACCTCCAAGATCGAGTCCAACCACTGACCCAACACAAATCAATCCCTCAGCATAGCATTATCCAGCTCACCTGGGTGACATTCCCAAACTCTGGCTCTGGGACTGCTTCAGAAAGCACCCAGTGCAAGCTGCTGCTCTTGTGTGTTACAGCCACAGCAGGACGCTTCCACTGGAAGCATCCACTGCAGGGAGAGGTGGGCAGAGGGAATAGAGGGTTGCTTCAGGGAGCCCATTCCAATATGCAGCTGACAGAGAAGTTCCAAGTGCCAAACCACCACCAAAGGTAAATCCTGTGTGGCCGAGGAAGCAGCACACTTACATTAATGCCAGGGTTGCCTCTGTCTCCTGGCTGCCCCTGGGAATGGAAAAAAGGAAGTGTGTTAGGTTGGACAAGTAGACATAATGGTATTACAGTTTCAAGGCAGCACAAAAAACTTACTGGGGCACCTGTGAATCCAATTGTGCCATTCCCAGGAGGACCATCCTCCCCCTGGAAAGGAAGGTAGACACAGATGAGATAAAGAAATGCAGACCCCTCAGATAGCATGGCAGCAGGATTCTGTTCTCCTCGGACAGTGTATCTGCCCAGCAGTACTACTCACCCTTTCTCCCATCAGCCCAGGGTCCCCAGGCAGCCCAGGTGCTCCAGGCAATCCCTTTGGGCCCTGGAAGAGGCAGAAGAAGGAGTCTAGCATTGCACAACATCATCTGAGCTGGGAAGACGACTTCTGAGACATCAAGCTACCAACACGAGCCCACCATGGAGGTGTTCTGCTTATACAAGAGCAATGTGAGGATTTAGACTGAATGTCAGAAAGAAGTTCTTTACTCAGAGGCTGGGGAGGCCCTGGCACACGCTGCCCCACTCCTGGAGGTGTTCCAGGCCAGGCTGGATGGGGCTTGGAGCAACCTCGGATAGTGGAAGGTGTTCCTGCCCATGGCAGGGGGGAGGTAACAGGATGAGCTTTAAGGTCTGTCTGAACCCAAACTAGAATTCAAACTAGGATCAAATGTTCTAGGATTTTTATGTAAGCCAACAGCTGTGCTTGGCTTCCATTTGCTCCCCACCCTGGGGATCAAACCAGTTGGCAGATTCAGGTGGCTGCCCCAGACAGCATCTTCCCCAGCTCCGATGATGGGAAGCTCCTGTGGTGTAGCTATAACCTTTCCAAGAAATGACCTGTGGGAGGTGGGGGAAAAGGCAGCTGTGGCCTTAAGGACCCATGGAAACATCTGGATGTGTCTGCCAGGAAGCCAGTACTGCAGCCTGTACCAATAGGTTCAATAGCGTTCCAGTATCCACAGGATTTGGGGAAAGCCCTAACGGGCAGCATCTGCCCTGCATCCCCTCCCTGCAGAAGAAGCAATGATGAAGCAGCACTGACCTCACTGCCGGGGGGGCCATCATCTCCCCTGTAGCCTTTGGGTCCTGGAGGTCCAGGCTCACCCTAGGGAAACACAGAAAACTCTCTCAACGGAGCATTCTCTTGCTGCCACTCCTGCCCTGAAGGGCTAGTTCCTTTGTTTTGTGATTTGATGGGTAGAGGTGCCCACCTGAAAGTTAGCTCCACCTTGGAAAGCCCTAAAATGGACCTCTAGATGTGGGTGAATACTGATGGGGAGGTGCTTCAGGAGCCGTGTCTGGCTTCTTTTTCTCCTTCCTCCCTTAACACCATTTTCTCCGCAAAACCTTGTGGGAGGTAGATCCCTGCTGAGCATGAACCAAACCCAAAAGCTTTCTGGGTTAAGCTGTGACAACACAGGTATAGGCCACACATCATGTGCTTTTAATGGCAGCCAAGGCACTCAAAGCCATCCCTCTCCTTCAGAGCTCACCCCAGTAACAGAGGACCTGGTGGGAAGAGGAGCAGGGAGGACAGGCTGATGCTTTCTGGCATCAAAGCACAGCTGTGTGGCACAGTGGTACCTCATCAGCTGCGACACAGGTGCCCCTGGAGGATGGTCCTTGGTGCAAGCACATCACCCTGAAGGTGACACAAACCTCCATGTGCCTTATGGCTTGGACAAGTCTTGGGTCACAGCCGGGGTGGCTCTGGGGAGTTTCTTTTCTCAGAAGGCTGCAGAGTCCTGGCAGCATGTGCTGGAACAGACCAAAGCTGCCACATTCCATCTGGGCAGCCGCTGCTTGCTCCGCCAGCTGCAGGGCTGGCCAGAGACACCACGAGAGAGGAGAGGAGGCAGGAGGAGGGTTCTTTTCTCTGAGAGTTCCACAGGTGCCCAAGGGACCCCCTCCACCTTCTGCTCAGTCCCCACAGCCCTTTGCAGGGTTTGCTTTCCAGGAGGTGGGATATAATAGTGGACAATGAGTGGGTAGTTATGCTCTGGCATCACATCAAATATTCAGGCAGTATTTTATATGGAGCTGCCTGAGCAGCCAGTCCCCAAGCAATGGAGAGGACGGAGAGATGTAGAGAGCTGGTGCTGAACATCCATACACGCCCTTCCTCCAAGGAAAGGTGTCCTTGTGGGCGCAGAAAACTTAAAATAGCACAGTCCAGAACACTGAACTGCTTTGAGGTATGTGACCTTACTTCTGCACAAAAGCCCAGAAGAGGGAAATCTTGGAAGGAACGACAGGAACTTGTGATCCTTCACACCAGCCAAGGCTGGAGCCATGGCACCCTTGGCTCACACTCCAGTCTCGTCCTCACTGCAGCTGCACAGCGCAAATCCCTCATGGCCTTGGAGGAGTTTATGATGAATGACACAGAATTTGAGGTGAGTAAATGTTGTCCACTACTTCTCTGGGTGCAACAAGCATCTGACAGGAGGGATAGGCACCATAGCCAGGAATAGAGAAGGGCCACCAAACCTGTCCCACAAGGCTCAGGGAAAGAGCGTGCTGGCCTTTAGCTTCCCTCAAATAGAAACAGGATGAAAGGGAGTCACAGGTTAGCGGGAGCACTTTCCCCTTGCCAAGAGAAACACACTCCAAGGTCCAGAGCTTGCAGATAACATGGCTTGAAAAATACTTGTGTTTGCCAAGGTCCCACTCTTACCCAAACCTAATTACACATTTCTTTTTAATTTGGCCTAACACAAGAATTTTTCCTCAGCTCATGGAAAAATCATCCTCACTTTGCAACTATTTTTCAAATCTCCCTGGAGTGGTGGGAGCACTGGGGCAGCCTCTGGCCTGAGGAGGCACTGGAGCTGCTTTTGTAATGCTTCCCTCTCTGACAGAGGTTTGACAGTTCAGTGGTGGGGAGGGAAAACTGGTGGCCCACAGGAAAGACCATTCCTTCTCCTCTTCCTCCCCAACAGGAAAGGCTGGCTGGAAGCATGATCTGTCCCAGCCTGGCTCCCCACCACACTTGCACCAAATTTTTGTCTTCTACATGGTCTTTCTCCTGCCTTGAACCTGGAATGTGCCTCTACCATACAGAGGTAGAGGCAGCTGGGGGTCCAGCCCCAGCCTCCTTTACTGGCACGAGCCTGCAGCACTGATCAGTGGATCATTACATGCACATATCTGAAAAGTTGCTTTCCCACCAGGGCCGCCTCCCAAAAAGACACCTGAGCAAGCTGGATACTGCCAAACTCTCTCTGCACAGTGCAGGTCTGACATGGGGGTCACCCATGCTGGGGACAATACGAATGCAACAGCCCCCCCTTCATGTTCTGCACTCCATATCTTCTCCAAGGGCTCTCTAACACCTGGCCAAGCAGAAAGGAGTTTAAAAGCTGTCTCACATTTGTCTACATGCTGGCCTCCATGCTTCACCTCTTGTGGGAGTCCTGCTCTGCCAGTGTGGGAGTGTTTATCTTGATACATTCCTCTATCTTGGGATCTATTAAAACTCCAATGGTGTGGGTAGAAGGGGAGTTCTCCTACAGAGCCCAGTCCAAGGGTGATGTCAAAGTGTGCTTGCTCAGGTGCAAAGATCTTGTTGGCCATTGCAATCAGTGCTATGGCCATGAAGGAGTGACCCAGCAACACCTCCAGACCTCAAGTTATCAGCTGGGAAGAAGGAGCCTTCAACTGTGCAGGGGATAGAAGCATTCCTCAGGCTGGAGGTCGTCAACCCTGCTCTCCAGCAACCCCGTGCAGTCTGAGATCTGTTTCTTGAGGCACACAAGGCACAAGCAGACCCCAGAGCAGGAGGGTCACACCTTGCAGTCAGCAGACTTGAGGAACACTGGCTCTGGGAGAGGCTGTCTCTGCAGGATGCCAAGAGTGTCAGGGACACCACTGAGGCCACGTCAGGATATCCTCACTGACAGAAGATGTCTCACTGACACCCCTGATTGAAGTGAGCAGCTTCTGGCCCAAGGCCTGAACATTTTGTGTGTGGCTGCATCTTGCACTTGCCAGTTTCCAGTTCTGTCAGATGTGTTAACATCTGTTTCCATGTGATTGGGAAATGGTGTGCAGGTTGTTCTGCCCACAGTCCAGCAGCCAAGTCTCCATTTTTTTTGGCCCTGTTCATATTCTGGGTTCCCATAAAAATCCCTGCCCTTCTTCACCAGCTTTCCTTCCTGGTCTGGAAGATGCTGAGAAGTTGCCCCAGGATGCTGTGGCATCAGTTAAACCTCCCATCCTACTCTCCTTGATGTCCCAACCACTTCCATCTGAGATCCAGAAGGTTGAACCAAGCTCTTACCTGGTCGCCAGGTGGACCGAGGGGTCCTTCCCGCCCTTGGTCACCAGGTGGTCCTGGCTGTCCCTGAAAACACACACAGAGGAGCAGGTGTGAGTGCAAAGGGACCTGTGTGCCATGGGGAGCAGGGGTGCAGCACCCACAGTGGGATGGAAATGCAGTCATCCAAACAGGCAAGGATTTCAGTCAGATTCAGGAATTGAGTAGGGAGCTGTCAGAGATGGAGGAAGGCTAGTGTGGCCACATTGAATCCAAGAAGATAGCCCTAAGAGAAAGGCCTTCTGAAGCTTGCATCTAGGGGACATTTTTCCACCCATTTTGTGCTACAAAAGCAAAAGTGTGGAGAGATTCATCTTTTGCCAATACAGGCCCTGGACCCAAACTAGCCACACTCTGCACCCATGGCTGCTCTTCTAGAGCAGCTCCTGCCCTGGGCAGTCTGCAAGGAAAGGAGCACAGCATCTTTCCTCCAGCCTGCCATCCCTATGGAGCTAAGTGGATTTCCATGGGAATGAGCCACAGACGAAGAGAGACACCCTCACTCCTCACTGACAATGTTCTCCCCTCTCTTTTGTTAACACCCAGAAGCCTGAGCCAAGGCTGTTTGCAGAGAACTGACAGACCAGTAGGGCACAGAAATCCTGAGTCTCGGTGGTTTTGCACCCCAACAGTTCCAGCAGAAGGAAATACCCCATGAATATGGCTCAGCTCCCTTTTACTGAACAGCCTTCCACAAATCCAGCAGAGCTGCATCCCAACAGGGCAGTGTGACTGCCAAACCGAGGCTGGCTCTGCAGCACCTTCCCCATCCAGACACATAGCCAGAAACGAGCAAGTCGGGGAGGCAGAGGAGAGGGGAATTTACGGGAAGCAGTTGAGAAGTTGGTGACCTAAAACTGTTGTTTGCAACCTAGAGGCATCCAGATGCATAAGCCAAACAGCAAATATAAAACCCAATTTCCAAATGGCCCTGAGACGTTTCTGGCAAGGTTACACAGCCTCGTGCTTGGACTCAAAGTTGGAAGGAAGCAGCTCATCGTCTGCTGAACAATTTAACTGCAGGACACTGGCGTGCCTTTGTGTCCTGCACATCTGCCCCGCACACTCCGCGCAGCAGCACCGGTGCTCCCTGAGCAGTAAACAGGAAGGGGGAGGCTGCCAGAAGCCCCCTGCCAGAGCTGCCCCCTCCCCAAGGCAGACCTTTGCCCCCCTCCAAGCTGGTGCTGGGTCCTGGCTGTCCTCGCTGCAGGGGCAGGAAATGAGTGGTGCAATGGTGGATGGGATTATGAGATGCTGCTGTGGAATGTCCTGGCTCCCACCACCCCCACCCGGCACAGAGCACCCCTTGCCCCTCCCTGTGACATGTGGCATGGCTGTCGCTTGCCACATGTTTGTCCTGGCCTGCTGAGGGTTCCTCCTGTCCCTCCCACGCTCACGCTTGATGACTCACCCCAGCAGGCTGGAAACATACTTTCCTAGTGACTCCCACTCAAAAGGGGAGGGAAGAGCATTCCCCCTTCCATCCATACCCACTCATGCTGCCCTGCTGCTGACTGTACCTGTGCCCTCCTGCCTGAGCCACTGGTAGCTCATGCAGCCCCTGAACACCCAGAGGAGGACACCTTGACTCTTTCCTCTTCATTAACTAGTTTTTCAGTTGTGAGGAAGGAATTGACAGTGTTCACTTGCTCTTGCCTTGCTGGGCATGCTCTCCTCTGGATTTTGGCTGTTTGGTGATCACCTGCCAGCATAAAGGGGAAACAGCAGATCCCTTACAAACTGGCAGGTCAACGCACTGAGCTTGCCTGCTGGCCCACAAACTGGTGGAATTAGCCACTGGACACCTATTCCCAGCTGCTGGATTCCAAGCATCACCCCTCTTGCAAGTAGATGTGGAAGGCTGCCCTGAGGGTGTAGTTACCGGCTGTCCTCTCGGCCCACGGTCACCTGGCGAGCCTGGGGGTCCTCTCTCTCCATTGCTGCCCTGCAAAGAGAGGGTGGCATCACAAAATCAAGGCCTGCTCCCAGCAGGGCAAACCCCTCCCTCACTGCCCACCTCTGAGCAGGCTCAGCTCCAGGCCCCATCCTCCTCTTCCAGAGGGTACCAGCCCCTGCCCTGGGCAGAGGTGCTCTCACTTACCCGTTCTCCAGGAGGACCATCCTCACCTAGAGCACCCTGTGGAGAAACAAGAGAGGTGGTCAGGGGGTGGGGATGGCCAGAAAGCATACACAAGGGCATCACATGTAGGGAATTCACCTCGTCACCAGTCTCTCCTGCTGGTCCAGGCTCACCCCGGTTCCCAGGAAGTCCCTGCAAGGCATAGGGATGCAAACAAGAAGTCAGACAGTCCTGGATCAAAGCCCTGCACACTTGGAGAGATCTGGGCAAGCTCTGCTTCAAAGCCCAGACTGTAGCAGGGGTCCTCTCACAGAGAGCAAGAGGATGTTCACACAAGGGTGCTTCTTCACGCACCTTCTCTCCAGGGTTGCCAGGAATCCCCTGTCGTCCAGGCTTTCCGTCATTCCCAGGCTCCCCCTTCACAAGAACACAAGGCACCATCAAGACTGCACCCAGCAGTGGATTTCAGCTCCCACAGCACAGAGGCTGTCAGGAGCCACAGTGCACCCCCAAGCCTCTTTCAGGGTTTTGGTCTCCCCATGCCAACAGATCCCTCCCTACTCCACTCCCAGTGAAAGCCACCTTTTCACAGCATTCCCCTGATATCTTAGGGATGCTTTGTGCCAGGCTGGTGGGCATCTTCAAACCGTGGCCACACTGTGGGTGATGGAGGCCGTCCTCTAGTGAAGGGGCCAGGTTGGACAGGGCTTGGAACAACCTGTTCTAGTAGAATGTTCCACCCCCCATGGCAGGGAATGGAATGAGGTGGACTTTAAGGTCCCTTCCCATCCAAACTGTTCTGATTCTGTGATAGGCTTGCCCCAGTCAGTGCAAGAAATTTCCACTTCTCCCTCCTGCTCCTCCTCAGCATCCCTCCTCTATGTGAGGCTGGGCAGAGCAACTCACCTTTGCTCCCTTGGGTCCAAAAGCACCAGGATCTCCCTTTGGTCCAGGTGGGCCTTGAGCTCCCTGTTAAAATTAAAGGCAGTGTCACTGAAACCTGAACTGGTGACACCATTTGCAGGAAACTGGCCATGGACTGAGCATCTGGCAGGCGGCTCCCAGGTGGGAAAGCCAGAAGGGACATGGCCAGAAGAGACTCCTTCACCATGGAGCTGTGCAAGCAATGCTGCACCCACATTGCTGAAACACTTCTGAAGCTCAGAGGAAAATGACAGCAAAAGGTGGTTTTGGGCTGCTGTAGCTGGACTGCAGTGACACTGGTGCCACCACAAATGTGTCATCCCGGGAGCATGGAAAAAGCAGGGAAACTGGGAAAATGAAATGTCAGGCAGCCCCAGGGCAACTGAGGACAGCTTCCAGACAAGGATGAGGCAGACTGCTGCAGGGTCAGCCCCGAGGTGCCATGCCTGGGATATAAGCATCACACACTTCCAAGCAATTCCCTATTTCCACACACCATCATGGCAGAGCTGTTCATTTGCATGCAAGGAGCACCCACAGGGTACTTACGTCAAATCCAGGTGAGCCTTTGCAGCCAGGTAATCCAGGGTATCCAGCTTCACCCTGTCAGGCAGCCAAAGCAGGGGTTCCCAATGAGTGACACTCATGGAAAGACCCCATCCATCATCCCAGACCCCTGGAAGGGAAATTCCAGCCCCATCCCTGGCTGGCAGATGGATGGCCTTGCAGGGAGGGACTCCACTGCGCCACAGGCTTCATCCCCAGACCCAACAATGGTTTTGGAGGGGCAAAAGCCAGGGTGCTCAGGCCAAGCAAAGTGCCCTGGAGCAGAGATTTACCTTCCTGCCATCAATGCCATCGATTCCACGTCTGCCTTTCTCACCCTGAAACAGAGTACCAGGACCATGAATTGATTCCCAAATTCCCAATGCCTCCCAAACCTCAAACTGAGAAAAATGGTGCAAAAGCAGTGTCTAACCTTGGCTCCTTTGGCTCCTCTTGAGCCCTGCAGAGGGAAGGACAGAGGTGTCAGATGTCTATGCAAAGCAGATCCATCCCCCCACTGCAGTGCAGTCCCCACACCAGCTCAGTCTGAGCATGCAGGCATTCACCACTCCTCTGCACACCACTGGATCCCACTGGATCCTGCTGGATCCCTGCTCCTGGCTCAGGCAGTGCCAGCAGGAGGGGTGGGTGTGCAGGCATATAACACACCCCAACACCACACAGCTGCAGGGCCAGCACAGGATAATCACTCATGGGGGCATAGGGATCTCTCCCAAACATCTCTGCTGTCCTCACCTTTTCTCCTCGGCTTCCTTTGTCACCCTAGAGAGGAAGGGAGAAAGGGAAATGGGAGAATGAGAACACTTGCAGCACAAAGCCTATGGCCCACCTCTGAACCACCTCTGTGAGCCTCTAGCCCCCCATACCTTCATTCCTTGGTAGCCAACAGGTCCCATGTCTCCTGGCCTGCCCTAGGGGACAGAAACACTGTGTTACAGGGGCAGATACAGTCACCACCGCTGGACAGCATCCCTCCAGACTCTTGATATGGGGCTCAGCTGCCATTCTCTCACACAGGAGCCTCTCCCATAACTCTGATCCTTGTTTTCCTGGGCTGGGAGCACGGGATCATTGTGGAGGGCCAAGAGGAGCTGCCTTCACCTCCACCATCTCCAGCTCTTCATTGAGGTGAGGGAAACTGGGTGCTTGGGGACACATCATTTGGGAGGAAAGGGAAGGGCAGAAAACCCTTGGGAAGAAAAAGTGCATGGCATGGGGTTTCCAGTCTGGGAGCACACAAGATTCGTAACTGCATGCTTAGGTGTGTGGAAGAAATGTGCCTCCCAAAAATAAGTGTGCCTAGTAAAATAAAAGAGGGAGGAGGAGAGAAATAGTTTCCTCATGCTCTCAGGTTATTTACCAAAGGTTTCCCTGTAACACTGCTGTGCTTGTTGTGTCAGAGGATGCAAGAGGGAGCCCAGAGTCCACCCCTGGGCTGGCACACATGAGTCAGAGACATGTCCTGCAGGAGGGACAGCTATTTTGGGTGAGGAACAAGGAAGCCTTGTAGCAAGAGGAGGAGCCACCCTACTACACAGCATGCATGACTGCACATCCCATGGAAACAGGGTGATGCTGGTGAGGATGTGTCTGAGAGGTCTGGCCAGAAGCAGCCAAAAAACAGCCCCTATGCAGAGCCACCAGGGCTGGTCCTTCACTTACTGGGTCTCCAGCCTCTCCTTTCTGGCCGGGAAGACCTGGCTTGCCTCGTTCTCCCTGCAGTACAGGAGAGAAACACAGTTAGTTTATCATCCCCAGGAATAGAACGATGACCTGTTGAAAGAAGAGCAGGGAGGATGGGAGCAGAAATGCTCTACACATACAAGGAGCAGATGGTGTTGGCCATATGGGAGCATGGTGTGGGTTCATGCCCCACAGGTGACCTTGGGGGCCTTTTCCAACCTTCTTGGTTCTACTAGAATGATTCCAGGTCTCTGAGCATCCCCAGTGAATCCATCCCACTGTCCCAGTCCCACAGCACAGCCACAACCAGTCCCTCACCTCATGACCAGGGTCTCCAGGAGGTCCAGGGGGCCCTCTGGGAGGCTGCAGGAGAGATGTGTGGGTTAGACCAGCCTGAGGCACTGCCTGAGACCAGAGGGATAAGAGGGAAGGGGACAGGGTTCTCAAAAGCCTGACTCACCTGGCACTCAAAGGAGCAGCACTGTACAGAAGGAAGGAGGAAACAGCATTAGAAGAGGTGGCAGTAGCAGGGTCAGCCTTGGGGGTGCTTCCCAGGCTTATAAGGGGTGTTGGTGGCTGTGCCACCAACACCCCAGCCATGGTGACCCACAGGGGACAGGCTCAGTCACAGGGGCACACTCACCGATTGCTCCGTGTTAAGTTTCTGCAAGACAAGAAAGCAAAGAGAAGGGATTTAAGAGGGACAGGGGAGCCTGGGGAGGGGGCGGGTTGGGGACGGGGTGGGCAGTACTTACAATCATGTCAATGATGGTGTTGATGGTCTCCTCCACATCGATCTCCCGGGTGGGCTTCAGGCTGGTGGCAGTGAAATTGCGGCGGTAGGCGTGATCTGTGGCAATGATGTTCAGCCGCTGGTCCTGGGGGTGGGGAGGGCAGAATGAGACCTGTGGGCACCTGTGCACGCTCTGAGTGCCCCTCCTTTGTCACACTGGGGGTCCCATGGCCCCACTGGGGACCACCTGCCAGAAGCATCCCTGCTGTGTGGTCCCTACCAAGTGGTTGGGGGAGATGGCAACAGAGAACACTTTGATCCCCAGGAGTTTGGCTTCATTGGCAGCATCATCCAGGCCTCCACAGGGCTCCTTGTAACCTTCCAAGGGATGTCCATCAGTCACCACAATCAGGTATTTATTCTCCTTGTGATGGGAACCACTGGAAGGGTTTAAACACAGGATTTAATGTTGAAAGAATTTATCTGGAGAGGTGTGGTTTGGACACCTGGGGACACTCACTCCACACAGTGCCCCAGCCTGTGGTCAGGGTGTGCCTTATCCTAGCAAAGCTGGAGCAACTTGCCATGCTGTGATCTCTTTTCCCAGCCTGGGGACAGCTCTGCACAACGCACAGGGCTGTCCCAACCCAGAAGTTCCCACCCACTAGAGCCACACACCCCCCCCCTGCTGTGCCCGCTGTGGCATCGCTGCCTGACCCGATGAGCAGCTCCTCGATGCCGCGCTTTATGGCGCAGTCGGTGTAGGTGCCCTTCCCGATATAGTTGATAGATGACACACGGTTCTTCAGCTCACTCTGCCCGCTGGGCATCGGCGTGAGGCTCTTGATGAGCACCACCTCGTCGCTGTAGTGCAGCGCTCCCGCGTTCCACACCAGGTTGCGGTCGCAGCGGTAGTACCTGCACGGATGCACCAGGACACAGGGTTCGCTTCACTTGCACCAGCACAGAAAATGCAAATCCTCTGCAGAACAAGGATTTGCCAGGGTTCCCTGCTCTCCTGCAAAGCTGAGACATGCTTCCCATGCAAAGCACAGCACTGGGCCCTGGGGTAGCTTGTCCCGTGGGCGGAAGGGCAAAGCGATGCATTGGGTGGGCGTCTGCAGGGATCAAACAGCTTGGCAAGAGAGGCTTCTGGAAGAGGTGCCAGGGGCTGGAGCTGGGCAGGAGGGGCTGAGCCAGACAGCCAGGGGTGTGTGTGTGTGTGTGTGTGTGTGTGTGTGTGTGTGCAAGGCAGAGGCAATCACTGAAACACCCTGCAAAGAGGTTTCCCCCTGCCAGATGTGTTAAAATCAGAGAGCCTCCCTTGGAAGGATGCTCTGACTTGGGGAAGGATGAGTGTGTGTGTGTTGCAGCCCTGTCCTGTGCACTGACATATCCAGCACTTGTGACTTCCTGGGAAAGAAGCACCACCTGTGCTTTGGCCACTGCCCAAAAAAAGGTCTTTTCAGGATATGGGGACCAATCCCAAAGGGATGTGATTTCTTCTTCAGTAAGCAGGGGCCAGTCCCAAAGGAGTAGTGTTGCACATCTTCCCATCAGGAACTGTCCCAAAGCCACCTGGACCTTGTGCACTGCTGTTCCCTCTATCCCACTGCAGAACTGAGCCCAGGGCCTTGCACAGGGGAGAGTGATGCTACACTGATGGAGGCCTGGCAGGTTGTTCCCAAGCACAAGGCTCCTGGTCACTCAAAGCCTTGTGAGACAACTCTTCTGCCTGGGCAATGGACAGGTGAGCTGCTAACCCCCTCCTAACCCTCCTGAGACAGAGCATTACCCTTCCAGCAGGTGCAGCAGAGGAACATCCCCACAGTGCCCCTCTGGGCACCAGCACACATCTCCTGCTGCACTGAGGAGCTCAGCAAGACCCAAGTGCCTCCAGCACTTGTGGTGCTCCTGTGCATCCATGGATCTTCTGCCTGCAGTCAAGCCCAGCAGCACCTCCTCCGGGATCCAAGAGCTTTGGTGCTCCTGGACATGCCTGGGCATTCCCTTGGGAAAGCCAGGGTCCGACCTTGGTTAGTGGCTGCAGAGGTGTGTGAGGACGAGGCAGATAAAGAGCTGGGGAAAGGGGCATCAAAAGCTGGGGCGCACCAGTGGCAAGGGAGGGTTTGCTCTGCAGCTCACCCTGTGAGTTCTGAGTTTAACCCCAGAGGGGTCCTGCTGCCACCCATGAACCCGGGTGGTTCTGGGCCTGAGCACAGGGACCAGCACGGCTTTGGCACTGCACAATAACCACACAGCCACCCGGAGGTGGTGGGGTTGGGCTGCCATGTCTGCTGCTCCAGCAATTCCTGCCTTTCCTGAGAGTGGGTGCAAGCAGCCCTGCTAAAGCCGCACGGCTGCTGTCAGCACAGACAGAGAAAAAACCGAGCAGCTGAGGATTGGGAGAGGGGGTAGAGGCTCCCATCCCCCTCCCCAGCATCCCTGCTTTTCCTCTTTCCTTCTGTGGACAGACATGCAAGGGGATCTCAGCATCCCACCCAGCAGCAGTCTCCATCCCCAAAGCAGTCTGGATAAACCCCCCAGGGAATGTACCTCTGGGTGAGCTTATCAATGAAACGGTTCGTGAAATCTTTCACTTGGGTAACCAGGTCCCCAAAGGGTTTCACCCTCAGGGCAACACTCTCTGAGGTGTCCAAGACGAAGAACAGGTCCACAGGGCAGTCTGGGAAGAAGCGGAGAGGCAGGAATTGGCCAGCAGTCCTGCTGCACGCCTGCCCCTCCCAGGCTTCCCGCACTGCCCACCCCATTTTCCTCCTAGTAGGCTCCCGGGACATAGGCTAAGGGGAATGCTTTCACATCCTTACCCCCTTGGCATCAAGAACAAGCAAGATTGCTTTTTCAGAAAACATAATTTTGTGGCATTTAACACTTTACTATACTTTCTTCCCGGTTTTCGTTCAAAAGATATCTTTGCAAGACCTATACTACTTTTTATACCAAATAACATGCAGCTGCAGGAACCACTCAAAACCACCACTCACCATTTTAGCAATCAATACAATAAGAAAGTAAAAAATTTCTGACACATCCTGCCAAAAATACAATTTTAAAAAAGAGCAATAACATAAACTTCCCTTTAGAGCCAGCATCCAGCCCAGAATAATTCAGAAAGCTAGAAATAGTTCAGAAAGCCAGGGTATCCACTGTTATCCCCCTCTCCTGCATCCCACTGGACGGGTAACTCCTGACCAGACAGAACCAAGGAAAAAGAGCCAAAATCACAAAAGTGGGTACTTCTTGCAGATCCTCTCTAATCCTACACTGCTGTCCTCAGCAAGCCCAAACGTCCCAACAAATCTGCTGTGTGTCTGCAGCAGAGGCATCTGTCCCAGAGGGAAACAGCAGTCAGGCTTCTCTGCTGATCCAGGGAAGGAAAACCACCCTGGAAAGCATTCCAGGCTTACCTTCTGTGCTTGAGACTTGGGTGATGATTTCTGGGCGCTGAGCACATGAGCCCCCCCACAGGAAGCCGGCCGGGAGCAGCAGAGTGAGCAGAAAGTCTCGCAGGCTCATGTTTCTCGGTTCAGATTACCATCGAGCTGGATCCAAGGAAATAAGCAGGGAAGGAAAACTCAGAAACTGAGCGAGGCCACGGTCCGGAGGCAGGAGTCGCTAAAGATTTTTTTTAACTGTTTTCCCCTTGGTTTCTGTGGGAGGAAGAGAAGGAAGGAGGGTAAGGGTGAGGAGGAGACTTCTCCAGCCTGAGGACGGAGGGAGGGATCAGGAGGTGTCAGCTGTGAGTCAAACTTAGGAAGCATTTCTCCTTACCCTTTTTACAGATGTCGCTGTACTGGCGATGGCAGCCCAGCCTCTGGTGCCTGGGACCCCCACAAGCCTTGCAGGGAGCCCTGGAACAGGCAGTGCCCAGTGTTGGGGCTCAGCCTGCTTGCTGGGGCAGGGGTCTTGGGACATCTGCCAGCACTTTTCTCTCAGCTCCCGGGCCAAGAAAGCTGCACCATGGGGACAGGAATTCCCATCACATCCCAACCTGCAGGACATCTGGTCTGGGTTCTCCTAGGGGAGTCCCCACCACGTGGCACAGCTGAAGCTGGGGGCAGGGGGGCACCATGGATGCAAAACATTTTTGGAGAAGCACTTTCTTCATCTTCTTCAGTTTCAGGGTTTTCTGCTCAAGCCAGTCAGGAATGGGAGAGGCTTGTTCCTGAGGAGAAACCCACAGGGTTACCCAAGACTGCAAAAAACCCTTCTCCTCAGGGCCATGCTCAGGGCAAGGAGCTGGGAACAGGGTCAAATCTGTCAAGGCCAGGAGGTAGAAGCACGAGCACAAGTCCTTAGGGGTATCTGCAGATGAGCATCTTCTTGCTCGGTAAGATGGCAGGAGAGCCTGAGGACCTCTACAGCAAGGCACCCCAAGGTGGTATTGACCATCTGCTCTTTATGGCCAGTGCTGGAGACAGTCCTGGAGAGGTCCCAGGTCCTGCCAAACCTCACATGGGTGGGAGCATTAATTGCTATGGAGGGGTAGGGGGAGAGGTGAAATACCTGAGGGCTGACCCTGGTACAGCTGCAGCTGTAACTTGCTCCCAAAAGTATAGGAGGGCACCAAAAGCTTTAAATAAAACATTTTAAAGCATTAAATAAAATAAAAATAAAGCATTAAATAAAACATTGATGGCTCCAAAGAGCAAACAGTCAACAGCACAAACCCAGCTGACAAACAAAGTTTGCACCCAGGCTGGTGGCATGAAGGCAGTGGGAGACTTGCCGCGCTGGGGGACCATGCAGGGCTGCCGCCACCTCTGTCATCCTGCCTGTCCTCTGACAGCATCTCTGTGGGGATGGTCAGGTGGAAACATCGCAGATTTGGCTGTTGGAGGTGTCGCAAATTGAGATAACTCAGAAGAGCCCAGATGTTCCACTGATTACAAGTTAAAGCAGTGGAGGACCCTGTCCACTCTACACAGGCAGATACATCAAATAATGACTCTTTGGATAAGTAGCATCTAGAAACAGTGGAAAATAATTTGCAGACTGTGCTGAATTGAAACTTCATGAATCAAAAAAAACCCTTCAGGCACTCTTTTTTCACTCCAACATGAATTTACAGAATCACAGAATAAGCTGAATTTGGAAGGGACCATCAAGGATCATCAAGTCTAACCAATTACCTAGTGTGTGGGCTTTTCAGGGCACTGAGGTGTGTGGGCTTTTCAGGGCTGCACACATGGCACCAGGAGATGAGGGCACTGCAAGGCAAATTTTCACAATATCTCAAATCTACTGATGATGCTCTTCCAGAGAGCGAGCACACCCAGGGACAAGTCCTGCTGCCTGACAATTCATGGGGATCAGACTTGATCTGGCTTTCCAACACACCTCCTCAGGCTTCCAAAAGGGAACTCTCCTGGGATTTTGAAAACCAGCCAGCAGCTCCCTGAAAGGGGTGGCTGGGAAGGGATCTGTCTTCACAGATCAGCTCAGCAGAGTAATTTCCTCTTAGCATTCTCCCTTCCTCTCTCCTCTTCCCTCACAGGGGATTATCCCAAGCAGAAGAGCTGACCTCTCCCTCCCTGCGGGCAGGGACAAGCAAGCCCCTCTTGGGAGCAGCTCTGCAGAGCTGGAGAAAGCTGGAGGCCAGCTGGCTGTGTCAGCAAAGATTTAATGATCATGGTATGGCCTGTGCAAGGCGGCTGCTGACCGTACAAGGCCCCCAAGTAGCTGCAGCCTGTCAGACCCCATATGCCCTGGGGAGCTCCTCCCACTCCCCTGGGGACCCTAGTCCCTGCCTGGAACCCAGGCCTGGCCCCCCCAGGACTGTCATCAGGCAGGATGTCCCAGGAGCATCTCACCAGATCTCTGGACTGGAGCAGTGTCCAGCTTCCAAAGCATTTTAAATCATTGTCTTTTCGGGTCTGTGGTGCTAAACCACAGACAACAGCCAGCAGTGTCCTCAGGACATTGAATAGCTATTTCTTTAGACGAGTGCGAGCTAGTTTTGCAGGAAACAAATCCACTCCCAAGTCAGTGGAACTAGCAGCAAGCCACCCTGTCTTGAAATCCAAAAATACATGCCTGTGAAGGATGTCCCCATCCCCCTCCTGTCCAGATAAGGCCAGAGAAACTGAGCGCTATGGCTCTGTCTCTCTTGACAAGAGCAGGGAACCTCCTCCATCTATCCTCCTCCCTCTGGAGTGCCAAGAAGATGCGTGAGGGAAGGTCCTCCAGGGTGCCTGTGCCTAAGTGCCCCAGAGAATGGGTGTTCTCCTTCCCCAGTCCCAGACCACAGCACTGCACTAAACTTTCAGTCCAATTCCAGACCAAACTGGCTGCTGGGGAAAAAAATGCACTTGGGACAGAATTTTTGCTTTTTCTCCTCCCAGAGATTGCGAAAAGAGTGAGTTTGCTCTGTTTTTCTGATATTAACTCTTCCATATAACCCTTTCTTCCCTTTAATCAAATCCACTTGGAAATGGAAAATAGTGCTTCCACAGGAAACATGGAAAGGAGCTGAAATTAATTCCCATGGGAAAAGCCTGGATTGAACCCAACAGTACATACAGAACCAAAAGGTGCTCTGGAAAGCAGAGAAGGACTGAGTTCCAGGCTGCAGCTGGGGCTACTTTGTCTCGTCAGATGGTGCTGGGAGATGGCCCAGTTAGGGAACAGCGAAATTTCCCTGGTTGTAGCCACACACAAAGAACACCAGTGTCCTGCCAACTGCCTGAGTCATCTTTTTCACCTTCCCCCCAACTCCTGGGGACGTGGGCACCCAGTGATGGAAATGTTTGGGATGATGGATGTTTCCATGTGTCTGGTTACCAGGGGCTGCACCTCCCCAGACTGGCTGTAGGACTCCAAGCTGTCTGTCCCAGCCCCTATCCCAGTGTCCCCCCCATCTCTGTGCTCAGTCCTGCGCCACAGAAGCAACCGTGCTGCACCAACCACAAACCCCCCTGGAAAGAATGTGGCTTGTGATGCTTCTGCTCATGATAATTATGCTTTCCACAGTGGATCTCTGTAGAAGGAGGCAACAGAGAAACCCCTTCGAGCAGGAAAACATCACCTCTCCCACAGGTGCCTTGGGAGAATCTCACCATGGCAGAGCAGGCCTAGACAGCACCAGAGTGGGGTCTGGCATCCACCCACCTGCAAAAACACCCCGTGGAAGAGACAACCCATCTTTCAAAATGAAGACAGTCCTACGAAGCGGCCCCTTGGCACCCTTTCCTTGCTAAGGGCTCGAAGACGCCCCAGAAGACTCAGCCCAGCTGGGACATGGTGCTTCTCCAAACCGCTGACCCGGCACGAACTTCCCTGCTGTGCTGTTTGCCAGCTGCATCCGAGCTGGCTGGGGGGACCGTTCCCTCCCTTCCAGTGCTGTTTGGGGATGCACTCTTCCCTTCCCAAGCCACCTCATGGGGTGACCACCACTCCAGTGGGGATTTCCAGCTCACATCCATCCAGCACACACAGGGTGTGAGCGTTCCCCTCCAGCCCACTCTGGACACCCCTTCCATGCTGGCACAGCCAGACACAGCACGGCTCCAGCAACAAATCCACGTCCCCACACCCAGGATGGTGCGTGCTGGGTTAATGTTTTCCCCATTACTTCACTCTGGCCTCCGTTCTTATGGAAAAAACCAAACCATCTGGTAATAATATTTCCCTAATAGCTGTCTGGGTCTGTGGGAAAGCTTGGCTCAGCTTCTTAGGGAAGATGAGAGGGTCGAATGAGAGGGAGGTTGTGGATATGGCGTGGGAGCTGGAGGAGAGGAGATAATGCTTTCAAGATCCTTTTCCTGGGCCACCCCCGTGCTTGCAGGGATTCTCGACTCACGGGGGAGCCACAGGATGCCAGGATGTCACACATTTGGGGTGCCTCACAGTTTGAGAGTCACACTCTCTTCCTCTGTCGTACAGGGAAGGCATGAAGGTGGGCAGCAAGATTCACTTCCAGGACTTTCACCCCACCTCCATTTTACACTCAGAAAATAGAAACAGCCCAAAGCCTGGGGTTTCGGGAGTTGGGAGCGTCATTGTTTGGGAACAAAACTGGCTCAAACCAGAAAGATCAGCAGCACCTGCACTGTCTTCCTGTTCTTAGAGAAAAAGCAGCACGCTGGGACATGCCACCTTCAGCCCTGGGGACATCACTGGAGGGACAGAGGACAGAGGAGCCCCCTCTTGTGGAGTACATCCAGGAAAAATGGGTGGAAAACCATGCACTAACCCTATCAGCAGCTGAGCAGGGAATATTTTCCACTCTTCTGCGATAAAAGGCGTGGCTTGGGTGATTCCCAGGAAGCAGAGCATGCCTGCCGGGCTGGGCACGTGTTCCCTGGGGAAGGCAGGTCCCAGGCGCTCGAGGAACAGCGGAGCAGCTGCCAGACACAGCCCTGCTTCCAGCTGGGGGACTGCAAATGCAGGTTCCACCCAGCCCCACACTCTCAGAGCCCGGCCTGCATCCCTGAACTGCAAAGGGACAAGCTACACAGGTTGAGAACTTGATTTTCCTCTGCTGTGGATTGCATCCCCCCTCTGCATCCGTGTGGATGCAGGCATCAAATCAAAGCATCAATCTCAAAGCCTTGGGAGGGAACAGAAAAAGCATCCTCCTTGTTGGCTGCCCTCTCTGCATATCTCAGCTGGCTTCCTGGCACAGTGCAGCGCAGAGCCAGCCGGATCCTTTCCATATTTTCCACAGGGATGGTCCAGCCCAGCCCAGGAGCTTGCACGTGTCTAACAAACTCCCAGAAGTTACCAGTAGCCCATTCCCAGGCTGTTTCTGCTCCCATTTTCATTAAGCGTGCATGTTCATACTCATTATTTTTACCACCCCAGCAGCTTTCCAGGCTCTGGATGTGTTTGTGCCCTTCCAGAGCAGTGCTGTGATGCAGGAAGGCATGCAGCCCAGCTCCCTCCACCCCAGAGCCACATCCAGCTGCAGCCCTTTCCTAGAAGGATGAAACAAGTCAGCCATCCTTCCTGGCAAGAATGCCTTCCCAGCCCACTCTAAGCAGTGTCGAGCATCTTCCTTGTATCTCTCACAGGCAATGAGAAGCAAATGCAAACCATCCAGCCACGGAGAAGGGGGAATGACTTTACACTGAAAGTAGGTTTGTGTTGGATATATGGAAAGAAATCCTTCCCTGTGAGGGTGCTGAGGCCCTGGCACTGGTGCCCAGAGAAGCTGTGGCTGCTCCTGGATCCCTGGAAGTGTCCAAGGCCAGGCAGGATGGAACTTGGAGCAAGCTGGGACAGTGGGAGGTGTCCCTGCCCATGGCAGGGGGGTGGAATGAGACAGGCTTTAGGGTCCCTTTTAACCCAAACGCCCCGTGGTTCTAGGTTTGCTCTCCTCAAGCCTATTTCCTCTGCTCCATGCAGCAGATTCCAGCACAAGCTGCAGCCAGGGGAATCCCAGCAGGGTGTAAAGATAAGCATCTCCCTCCCCCAAGTTTATTATTTTTTAGAGGCACAGCCAAAGGTAAACAGACTGTTTTAATCTCCAAACACTCACCCTCTCAGCAGGAAGCCATGGAGCTGCAGCCAGCACACAGGGCTGGATGCAATGAATGGGGCTGTGGGGCCTCTGCACCCTTAAATGCCTTCAGTGGGGCACAGAAGCTTTCTCTTGCAGCTGATGAGTCCTGCAGAGGTTAAGCCAGTGCATGCAGGTGGTTCACATCCCTCTGCATCCCACCTCTCCAGCCTGGGCAGGGATTCAAGCCATGTGCTGGGGTGGGTGGACACAATAACTTTTGGGGTTGTTTGCGCACACAGCCCCACTGAGTCCTTCCCCAGGGCTGCTCCCACCCAGGGCTAGCTCTGACTCTGGGAAAATCTCCCAGCTCAGCAAAGGCCACAGAAGGTGCTTCATGGATGGCCCAGGGCTTGCAGGGAGGGGGGAAAGGAGCCCTGAGCCATGTTTCCCAAAGCATTGCTCTCAGGTGGTGACACCCTGATTTGGGGTGGTCTCCATGGCGCTGCTGCTCTGGGAAGGGGATGGGGACAACAACGGGGGTTTTTCTCCATGTGAAAGCATACAACCAATTCCTGGGCAGCAGGAGCCCAGAAAACCTGGTTTTTAGTCAAAAGTGGGTGCCAGGCCTGGAGCTGTACGTTGTGGTTGGCTTGTCAGGGAGCAGGGCTGGGCACCCCAGGCAAGAGCATGTCAGAGGTGGCACAAACAAAGGGAGGATGACTTCCAGCTTCCACAGAGATTTGGGGCTGCTGCTCCCTAGGGTTGAGCAAGGCTGTAGAGAAGGGTGAACTGCCCTGCCTGCCTGCCACAGCCCCTTTGCAGTGCCAAATGGGAGAAGGGATGATGTGCACTTGGAAAATATAATTCCAGATGAAGAAAAAAGGTTAGTACAGCTTTTCTTTGCCTTTGTTTCCACATAAGGCAGAGGTCTGGGCAGGCAGTGCTGGCCTCTCCTGGATGTGTGTCAAGCCCAGGGCTGAGTAGGCTGGAGACGGAGACCCTCCCTGCACCAGGGCAACATGCAGAGCACGAGCAGCGCTCTGGCTCCTGTTCTCGAGTAGAAAGGAAGCATCCCAGAGGAAAACCATGCCCCAATGTGTCCAAAAATAGCACCAGGGCTGCTCCAAGGTCCAGCAGGGTTGGTACGTGGTGGGCTGGTGGGGTGTATTTGAGAGCTGCCATTGTGTGAGGCTGGATGGTGAGCCTGTACACCATCTGGATCCCTAGCAGCCCCTGGATTGCTGGGCTGCTCCCAAGGCCTGGCAGTGACTCACGCTTGCTATAAACACGTCTCCTGCTGGATAATGTATCCCACTCGTCAGTGCCTTTCGGGAATGCTCTAGATTCTCTTTGCAGTGCTCCCCCTGTCCTGTTCCCACCTCCCTCCTGGCAGCCCTGCTCCCATGTGGGATCATTTCCCTATGCTGAGTGGAGCCAGGGCTCTGAGGCCCATTTCCCCAGCCACAGTTTGCTTCATGAGCTCAGTTTCCCCATTAACCATTCTGGGGGCATTGAGGCTTTTGTGCTATGGGGGCACCCCAGCCTCATTCCATTCACAATGGAGGGCACCTCAAGCAACAAAAGCTTTATTACGCTGACACAGATAAGCCACGAAATACATTGCAAAGCATCAGGGGCGTGAGGAAGCGCAGACAAGGGTGGTGAGAAGCACTGGCTCGCAGTGGGTACCGCTGCACGCTGACTGCAAGCTGCTGTCCTCCTGAGACCTGCTGCCCCAGCCCCCCGAGCCCGCTGTTGCCCCTTGCCCCGGCTGAGGGAGCAGGGTCTGGACAGCCGTGGGTGGGGGGTTCAGGCAGTGGCCCCAAGGGTGCCACGAAGGAGTGGGAGAAGCTCACAGGAAGCCGGCAGCATCTTCGGAGGGGGCTCAAGCATCAGCCACTGGCACCAGTCAGGGGGTGAAGGTGTTCCTCCCGTGGGGGTCAGGGTCTGCAGAGCTGGAAGGGCAAGCAAGGAGATGGTCAGGGATCAGTCAAGACTCCGGTACCGGTGCCTCCTGGCCTCTCAGGCTACACGAACGTGAAGCTGCTTCAACACCCTGAGCAACCTTCCAGTGTGATGCTGAAATCACCCACACCCCACAATGCCAAGGTAGAGGAGCCATGCCCACACAGAGCTCTGCTACACGACAACAAATTTCCCTTTTTGGGAGCTCACACCAAACACATCCAGCATGAGCTGGGCTGCCAGGTGAGCCCAGGTGGTTGCCCGGCATGCTGCATTTGCCTCATGGGCTCTCACTGAGGGCTGAGAGCAGCCTTTTGGGAGCTTCAGAGAAGCCATCTGAACACACTGCGGCTGTTGCTGGGCTGAGGATCTGCCCTTTCTCTGCCCTACAATCCCATGGCTGCAGGGATGGTGACTGTGGAGAGCTGGTTCTGCTCAACCCCATCAGCAAGATTTGGGGGTGATGAGCAAGGGCACAGCTGTGCTGGGGGTGATGGGCAGCTGAGAGAGGAGCATTGGGGAAGGGCACACATTCCCTACAAGCTCTGCCTGGCACTGCACTGCACCGCCCTGCCTCTGGAAATCACATTTCAGCCCAAAATATGTCGAGGGGACATTTACTTGCGACAAGAATAAATTTTAGTCTGCAACTGAAAATTTGTTTTAAGCATAGAGATGGCAGTTTCTCTGGGTTTGCATTTTTTAACTGGCTTTTTACTGACAGTTCCTCTGCAGTGCTCCTGAAAGAGATTTGGGAGCATGACTACGTGTTTGGCAACACAGAGCAGCATCCCTTGGGAAAACCACATCACCAGCTGCAGCAGCAGTGTCAGGTTACATCACTTCAATGTCTTCCCACCAAAAAACCCTCCACACTGCTAACTGACTGCTTTTGGATGAGTACATTATGGCCTGCTCCTCTTTGCACTGGGAAATCCTGTTGGATATCTGCTGTGGTTTGATCCCAAGTTGTGCATGTGCTCCTCAGTTCCAGAGCAATGCTACCCCATCCCTCGGTGTTCCGTGTGCCTGGCCACACTGCCAGCTGGCTGCTGGCCCATCACCACTGTGCCCATGCTTGCACAGAGCATCTCATGCCCTCAATGTGCCCACCCTCCCGTGGGGCATCCTGTGCCACCCAGTCCCATTGGACACAACAAAACCCAGAGAAGCTCCAGAGACAAGCACCACTCATCCCAATTGATCCAGACACAAATTCTCTCAGACAGAGGCTTTCCCCAGGGACAAACAGTGACACTGCCTGCAGGGAACCAGGACACAGCACTCCAAGTGTGCTTCAAATATTCCAGTCCTCATGCACATTCCAGCCTATCCTTTCGGGATCAAAGCAGTTCCTTCTGGAAACAACACGTGTCCTAAATCAGCCACAGTTCTGTGGTTCAGAATGGGGCTCACACCCAAAGCCCCCTCCCACTGCTCCATCCTCATCCCCATCTCCCGGCTGGTTTTCTTCTCCTTGTGCAGAATGGACTTGATCATCATTTCTAGGAAGAGACATCGCTGCGGTTAAACTGCCTAAACACAAGTGTGGGAATCCAGAGCCAGCCTGGCTTTGAACTTGGCTGTGTTTGATCTCTGGGATGCTTTTGGAGCGATCCAGAGTGTCCTCTTCCTCTTTGCAGGACAAGGGTGCTGGGACAGAGTGGGAGGAGGGCTGCACATCTGGGTGGAGGGAGTTGCACATCTGGTACATTCAGTACTTCCTGAAAGTCACTGCCACGTTACCCTTTGGACGGGGGCCTGGAGCTCTCTGCATAGCACAGCAGATCAGGATCTGCAGCTGCATTCCTTTTGAAGGGAAAGCAAAAATATCCCTCTCCGCAGAGTCCCAGCTCCCTGTAACATCCAGCATGGGAGCAGGGGGACTATATGGGAGACCATGACCTTTCTACCATGACCAAGTCATTCCGGCAGCTGCAGAGGCTCCTGCTGCCAGCAAAGGCACAGAGCAGGCAGCTTGGGAATGCGTCCCTGGGGACCACGGGCATGGAGAGTCGTTGCACCTCCCCAGCAAAACCTTGTCCTTCTGCCAGCCAGAGGGGGCTCCGGCCAACATAAGGGGATGGCTTGTGCTCGACACACATCCTTGCCCATGTGGGCTGGCTCCACGAAGGTCCCAGCACTGACAGGACCATTCCTACATCGGGGGACGGTGCCAGTGTCCCGCTCGCGGGATGCCACTGCCCGTCACCAGTGTCACGGACACACACACACAGAAGCCCGCTCCCTTTCCAGCAGCGCGGGATGTCCTCTGCACGCACCGGCGCAGCGGCTGGAAGCGCCGGACATCCCAGTGCCGCCCACATCCCGGCGTGGCTGTCCATGATCCATGAAAAGCTGGGCAATGGGGACATCTAGTGACCAGCCGGAGGCGCTCAGAGCCGGGGACCGGCTACGCTCCCGGGGCGGGGGCTGCAGCCCGGCAGGGCTAGGGGAAGATGCCTTCCATCCCTGTGGCCAAGGAGAAAATGGGATTAAGCATTCATCCCTGCCACACCACGCAGAGATCCCCCAGAAACTCTACCTCTGCCCGTACAGGAGACAAGAGATTACCCATGGTAATGGAGCATAAACTGGGAATTAATATAATTAAAAGTGACCAGCATGGACACAATAACAAATGCTGGAGTAACAGCTCAAAGAGAGGATGAAATTTAAAGAGTCTCCCCTGTGAAAGTCACTTTCCCTTAGGGGAAACAGTCTATTTTTTTTCAGCCTTATTCTGTACTAGTTTTGCAAATACCGTCTAGGGGGAGAAAAATGCACAAAAAAATACTCCAAACAATTTTGGGAGCACAACAAGGATATGCAGGGGGAGTGGGGACCTTCTGCTGAGGCCACAGGGCTGAGCACAGACCTCAACTGGCCCCTCTCTGATGGAGATCCCCACAGTCCAGGGGCAGGAGGAGGCACTGGACCAATACTTTCCAGTCAAAATCAAAATATCCCCTTAAATAATTCATTCCTAAAGAGTTTGACTGAGTTGGTTGCTTCCAGAAATTTTAAATCATTCTGGCTGGATAACATTGCATTGTTTTGGGAGAGAAAAGCAATGTACTAAAGCTATTCTGTTTATTAACTGGGACATTCACCTTGTACTGACTATTCACAGTAGTATTAGAGATTTTTCCCAGTGGCATGGCTGTGGACGCATCATCACAGTATTTCAAGTTCATCTAAAATGGAAACGCAAGACCTATCACAAATCAAAGCAAAACACTAAGGCTCCTTCCAAAGAAAATAGCAAATCTCCTTTTGAGTCATCCCAAGGAAATCAAAGCTGAGTTTGATACATTCCTTGTAATTTTGTTGTTATCCTTGTTGAGATCAAGATGCTCCCAAGAGATGCTGCAATGGTTTCAACACCTTTCTCCAAACCTCACACAAGCCCAGATGATGATGGATAATCTGATTCCCACATAACACTGCAGTTTCATCTTTTTTTTTTCCTTTATAAATTTGCAAAATAAGCTTGGCAATGTGACCCCCAAAGAAAAGTTGTGAAGTCAAAGGGAATGCCAGGAGGAGGGATGCTTCAGGTTGTCCTGTGCAGTATCAGGAGCTGGACTCAATGATCCTTGCAGAATCCTTCCAGCTGAGGATATTCTAGGATTCTATGACTGTGCAGTGCTCCTGTGAGGTGACCCAGGTGAATGCTACTGCTTGGACTGTCCCTTGTCCCCCTGTGGCTGCATCCAGCATTCCCTGGAGCACTCCCATCAGCACAGATCCTTGTGGGGGCACAAGCCTTGACACAACGAGCAACACTCAAATCCAGCCTCTTCTGCCTCACCACTGATTCCTGGGGTGACTTTCCTGCAGCCTGGCTGGGTGATGGATGCCTGGCAGTGGGCTGGGATGGGGATGGTGCCCAGAGGGGGTGTTATCAGTGGGTTCGCTGGTGTGGGGATGGCTGCAGAGGTTTTGCTGCAGTCTGCTCCCCCACTCCAGCAGCCTCTGAGCTCAGCTGCGTCTGGCAGCCCCAACCTGGCATTTGCTATTTTCGGCAGCACTGTCTCAGTGGAGGTGGGGAATGGCACAGGGAGCACACACACAGAGCAGAGGAATTCAGAGCAGCCATGATCTGCAGGCACTGTGCAAAGCCACTTCTGTGTCCAGGATGCTGTCACACTACCTGGCCTTCCCCAGGTGTCTAAATCCCACAACCTTGTTGGCCTGGGATGGATTTCTCAGTCTTGGTCAACGTGATTCTGCTGCTGCTGTGCCTCCATCTTCTCATGAAGCTCTCCTCATGCTCCAGCTTGTCCTACAGCCCCACAGAGGAGCAAAGAATGGCAGGATGGGCTGGCTTCCTCCATACACCATCCCACTCCGAGGGGACAGCACCCCAGGCTGCCATGGAGCATGGTGGCAGTGGGAGGTGAAGCTTTTGCTGTGGCTCACCCCCCAGGCCACCAGGGTGGTTATTTTCACTGAGTCTCACACACAGATATTTCATTCTTCCAACAGATAAAACACTTATTCTAAAGCAGAATGAGGAACAGGAGAAGATCAGGAGTGCTCCTTGCCAACAGATGACTCACCACCTTGGCAGGTGGGTCTGTGCTTTGCTGGCCAGTTCGCGACTTGGAGGAGGCCCTGTTTGGTGCCTGCCTCCCTCCATCCTCAGCATCAGCACAAATACGTGGGGGAGGTGACAGGAAGGGCTGCTGGCCCCCCCTGAGCCCCTCAGCACTCCCCACAGCAACTGTGCTCCTCTGGATGGGGAACCACAGGATGCTCTTGAGCCTGTGTGGCGCTGGGCCACCCAAAAGGTACAGCTGAACCCAAAAGGCACAGCTGAACCCAAAGTGGGGAGAGCAGGGCAAGGGGTTGAAGACAGCAGCAATGCACCTTATGGAGGATCTGGGAGCACCTTTCAGCCACAGAAGCTTGGAATGCTTCAGACAGCTGAGCATGCACAGGTTTCAGGATACCTGGGCAGAGCAAACCCTGATGCTCAGTGGCACCACCTTCACCCTTCTGGGCTCCTGGGCTGTGCTCTCACCCCCAGCAGCTCCCTGCTGGAGCCCACAGCCCCCTGCCCATCCTTGGCTCCACTGATGCAGTGGCATCGCCTGGGATCCCTGACACAGCCTGTGTGAGTGCTGAGCAAGCACTACTGGAGACAGGAGGAGAAGTGGGCCAGCATCCTGGCAGGAGAAGGGTGGGAAACTGCCAGTGGTGCCTGCTGGTAGTGAGGGTTGAAGAGAGGGAAAGGCCCAGAAAGTCTTGGGGCTCACCTCAAAAAACAACGCATTTCCCATGTGGTACAGTGCAAAAATGTACTGTGTGGCTGCTTCAGCTGTCTGGGGACACAGTGTATCATGGTCCCCTCATATGCAATCCGGGAAAAGGGACAATCAGAATTAACAGATGAAAAATGTACATTTCCCTGCTGGAGAGGCAGGAGAGAGAAGACAAGCCTGGAAGCAGAAGGCAGGGCTGGGCACAGAGGGTCTTGGGGAAGGGTATGGGAGACACACATGGCAGATCCGTCCAGACAAGGGGGCAGTGAGACATGATGGTTGTCACACCATAACCTATAAATTAATCTCAGGGAAAACCAAAAGATTATGCAAGCCAAATACTCTCCCTTTGGAAAAAAAAAAAACAAAAAAACCCCAAAAACCAGAAAGCATGGAACCACTCAGGAAGTGCATTGGTCATTTCTCTAAAAAAATGAAACAAAAAAAATTATTATGCCAATGATAAATAATAGTAGTAATAATAGTAATAATAATGATAATAATAAAAAATTGAGAACTCTTGCATACAACCCCCACCTTCCCTCCAAGTAGCTAAAAAGGTGTGGAAGGATGCAGAGGGAAGGACGGGGCTGGCATTGTTGGGGAGACCCAGGAGAAGAACAATCGGAGCCCATCAGTACCAGAGCTGCACAGACATTTATTGAACACAAACAACGACAAACACAGCTGGCTCACAGAGCTTCCTGAGGTTTTGCTTGTGGGGGATTGCCAAAAGAGTGCTTTCAGAGGCCCCTGGGGGTGTGAATCCCATACAGCTGAGTTCTTCCCACTTCCAGGTGCTTGTTAGTTAAAAAAAAGAGTATTTGTGTGTATCTCTCTGTGTGTGATTCCCTTAGTTTAGTAGGAAAATGGGCTTGTCTGGACCATGCCATGTTCCAAGAGAGAAGCCTGTGGGTTGAACCCGTACTTGGCTTCTGCTTCCCAAATGACACGGGATGAAAAATATGCCCTTAGCCTAAGGGCAGGGGCGTGAGGCTGCAAAGGTGAGCCAGGACAAGCAAGGGAGAGCACCAAAGGAAGGAGGGTGAGAAAAAGTAAGTCATCTGAAATATGCACAGCTCTGGGTGGCATCATTATGTCCATATGCTACAGAAAGTACCGCCAATGTCAACTCAAACATATAGGTAGCTATGCTAGACTGATACTAGAGACCCCGCCAGCTCCTGAAGTCTTGCCAGTGAGAGAAAAAAACAATGCCCCTCCTCCCCCCTCCCTTGTCCCCAAAAAGCAGATGAAGAATGAACACCCTAACGCTGAAAACAAGGACCATAACCAAAGAGTTTGGGAGCAGCTTCGGGAGCACAGAGCAAAGAGCTTGTAAAGAAACGTTCCAATGTGTGCATATGCGCCCATGTGTTTATATACATATATATATATATGTTAGTAAAGAGAAGAGTATCTGTGGAGGCAAAGGGAAGACAGTAAATGTACAGGCAGAACAGGCTGGGTGGAGTGCCGGTGGCTGGAGAGGGTCGGGTGGTGCGGAGTGGAGGATGGTGGGTGGAAATTAGAGTGCGCCCATTCCAGTGACCTCAGACGTCAGCCTAGAATAGACAGGGGCAGAGAGAGGGGTGGGGGGGAGACAAAAAACAAGTGCTTAATCACCAGAGCAGAAAAGAAAACGAAGACCCTGCGGGGCAGTCCTCTTCCTCTTGCCCAGATCCCACCTAGATGGGGTGGGCAGAGCATCACTGGGTGGCCTGGCGTTCCCCCGGGGAGGGCATGGGGGGCTGAAGCACAGAGCCAGTGCAATGGCTGGCTGCATTCCCCTCTCCTCACTGTGGCCAGGTTGGGGTGTCACCCACCAGAGGTGCTGGCAGGAGTCATCCCAGAGCACAGCTTCTTTTCCAGCAGCATCCCTCCACAGGGGACAGGCAGCTGTGCCAGCTCCCCTGGCTGCTTTGTTTTGCTCTGGTTTGGAAACTATGGGAGAGGCTGAGCCCCATCCAGCCGCCTCACCTCTGCACAGGGGCAGCTCAGCCAGCCCTTTACAGCAACTAAGAGCCACTTCTTTTTCTTTTCTTTCTCTCTCCTGTCTGGCGGGGGTGGGGGGATTGGCAAGGATCTGCAGGGAAGTCACTCAGCCATGCCCATGGGTGGGGGGCTAGCCCTGTCCCTCACCCGAGCAGTGGGAGAGGTGCCACGGGCATGGGCAGCGGGGTAGGATGGGATGGCAGGGGTCTACTACAGGTCAGGGCTCGAGTGGGTTGGATGCAAGGAGGACAAAGCACATACAGACCTCACCGGTGCTCCCAGCCCACACCCCAACAAGTGTCCATCACTGCCAGCAGACCCCCGTCCTCGGGGCCCTGCCAGCAGCCTCCCTCCTGCACGCATCCGGGGCTGGCGACGGGTTGGCACAGCATCAATCCTGCCCAGGCGAATGGGCCCGTTTGAGTGACTCTGCCAGGTGGGTGCAAAGATACCAAAAAGGTCCTGTATCCCCTTAAACGCACTCCCCATGAGTCCACAGACACAGGCAAACAGATCTGAGTGAGCCCCCTGGACGCAGCTCACTGCCTGCATGGAGCAGGGCCCCAGCTCATCTCTGCAGCTACGCCTCCCCTGCACGCTGCCCTGGCAGGCCCTTGCTGGCTCCCATGGCACAGGCTGCGTCTCTCCCCGGACGGCAGCAGTGCTGGGAAACCTTGGCCCCTGTGAAATCCTGCAGTGCCAAGCTTTTCATGATGAAAAGGAAGCAGTCAGGCCATTCCCAAGTCTTGCGTTTATTGGACTGATTGTTTTCACTGAATGGAGGAACGCCTTTTGGAGGCCTGGAAGCACGTGGAAGACGCAGTGAGCGATGCTGGGATCCCTGCAAGCAGGTCCCAAGTGATGCCTCCCTGCAAGTGGCTCAGCTCCATTCCTGTCCCCATCCCCTGCCTCATCCACAGGACAGACAGCGGCAACTTGGCCTACCCACGAGCAAAATCCTTGAGCGAGGGTGGAGGGAAGGCAGGCGCCTGGTGTGACCTGCGGCCACTCCGCCAGCAGCATGGTGGCTCCTGGTCCTCAGCCAAAGTGCCAGCTGAGGCCAGATGTCCTGCTGGCAATGTCTGGTCCCTGCTCAGAGGTCTTAGCAAGACCATCCCAGCTGCCCTTGGGAAGCCCCTGCTGGCCCCTGGCACCAGGAGCGCGTGTTGCTCCCTGAGTGCCGGCAGGACAGGCTCGGCCATGGTGGGATGGGATCGGCTGTGGTGGGAGGCGGTGGAGGTCGGCAGGGGGTCTCACCTGGCGTTGATGAGGTACTGCGCAAGGCTGATGTTTGCAGGGGTTCCTGTGATAGTAATTTGGCGCTCCGATGACCCTTCCGTGGCATTCGCGATTTTGATCTGCGCTCCCGACATCTGACGAATTTCATTGATTTTGGTCCCTTGGCGTCCGATTATGCAGCCTATTAGCTAGGAAAGAAAGCACGGAGGGAATGTCTGAGAAGCGGCAGCTCTGGCAGTCACCAGCAGGACGTGAGCACACCTGGGACAAGAGTGACCTTAATGCTCATGAAAACAGGAGAGGGACAGCCTGGGGTGATTCCTACCAGCACGTGAGCATGGTCCTCCAAGGACACATCCAGAGACCAGCCCCGCTCTGCTCCTTGTGAGGAAGAATCTCCATTATCTGCACATGGTGCCCAGCACCTCAAAGGGCTTCAAGGAGGACTCATTTCAGTAATAATAATTTTCATGGTTTAATGAATGGTCAATGTTTTGCAAGTACTTATCCTCTTGCCAGGCACAGCAAACCCAAAGGTGGTTTGGACACATTACTATAAGGAAACAAGCCTGCTGCCTTCCCTGGTGACAGACCAACCCCAGGAGTCCCCTCATCAGCTGGTGCAGTGACCCCATCCCACATTTCTTCTATCCCACTGGGACACCCTCAGTGCCTCTGCTACCCCCTCTAGCTCTTTTGGTGCAATCCAGTGGCTTGCCAGCGGGCACAAGAGAGCACCACACAGCTGTGGCACCCTCAGAAAAAGTGGATCCCACGTAAAAGCACGTCTTGTGTACTCTTTTGAAAAAATCAGAGCCGGGTGGAGACTTGAATTTCCTCAAATGTTCATCCCTTGAATTTCCTCAATGATCCTCAGTGGCATTGAATTTCTTCAATGGTCTTTGCTCATTTGTCTATCTCCCTCAAATCATCACCAAAGCTTGGTAACACATACGGGGATATCCAGCTTGACCAACACGGGCATGAAGTGCTCTGCACGCCCTTCTTGGCCATTTAAGCTCTTTTCCAAGGGCATTTTATACATGGGATATTCATCTTGGCAGCTGCTGGATTTCTGCACAGTATAAGTAAAGACAATTACTTCTCCAAATACTCCCTGATCCTTTGATCAGACCATGGGGCTGCAATGGTGGTTTATCCCATATGGACTTGAATATACACCAGAAGGGTATCCACTGTCCCAGGGTCTGTGGGGGAATGTTCAGCCCATTCTGGTCTTCACAGCACAGAAATAACTCTGAGATGCTTCAGCAAATGAAAATCTGCTGGAGAGACCTGAGGAGCCAAACTATTTAGTCAGATGCTCAGCTACGCCCAAGTTTGGTATCATCCGATTTTGTTCCACTGTAGCACAACTCCAAGCTACACCACTAAAACACACCTGGTGACTCTTAAAGGAACCCAAACATGTCCTCTGCTTCCTGAGAGGGTGGCAGTGGGTGTTTAAAAGGTTTTGAAACAACAATGCGGGGAGCTAAGGAGGAGTTTTTCAAGATGCAGGTGATAACATCTAGTATCTCCCAGGTCTGGTGAGAGCTGGGTCTCTGGTGAGTGAATGCTCTGAATGCTCCTGAACTTCCAAACGTCTCCTGGCATCCTTTCCTCCCATGTGAGTTCTTTTGCAAGGGGGCTCTTTGTTTCTGAAGATGTCTTCATTGCTCAGCAGACGTGGCTGCTGGAGACTCAGGAGCACTTGCAGAGCTCCCTCCAGCCTCCTGGAGAGGGGTCCTTGCTGGGTGGAGCAGATCTGGGATCAGGCCCCCACTGTCTCCTCTGTAGATCCCTTCCGTGGTGATTTGGCCTAGGGCAAAGCACCTCCAAGGGTTTCAGTCAGCAGGTGCTCACAGGCTCTTGCACTGCCATGTCTCTTGGGTGGACACAAGTCTTGGCAGAGGTGCCCGGCAGCTGCAGCCGGGATTGCTGCCCTGCCAGGGCACGGCCAGCTGCTGATGAACAGCAGGAAGAAGGAGCAGCAGCTGCCAGGCCCCATCCAGAGACTCCTGATGAGGGATGGGCTGAAGGTGCTTGTTAGTGATGGAGGTGGGAGCAGAGATTGGATGTCATCCCTCCACTTGCCCTCATCCTGATTTGAGCACAGACTGGATCTTAATCCATAGAAACCAGTCCAGAAGCAAGTGAGGCTCATGGATCCAGGTGCTGGCTGTGTCGTGCTCTCCATCCCACCTCCTCCCTGCCCAGCATGGCTCCAGCTTCCTCCCAGCAAATATCCCAGTCCAGCACCCATGTTACCACAAAGCTTCCACCTATCAGACCCCACATCTGCCTGCCAGCAGTACTAAGATGAGACGCACTGTCCTTCAGACACTTGTGTGGCACTTTGTGGCATCAGAAACGTCACTTACCTCCTCTTCCCCACCATCCCACCCCATCACCACCCTTGAGCTGGAACATCATCTCAGACCTGCCATGGCCTGATTAAGCAATTAATCAGGGCTGGCATGGGAGCTCTCCCTTTCCCAGTGCTGTTAACTGGGCATGTTTCATGAGCACTGAGTTCACTTAGAAAGGAAAATGGAGCACTAAGGATTGTACCTAGGCAAGCTACAGACGGAGTAAAGTCCAATGGGTGCTTTGTGCTGCAGGTTGATCCCCAACGGACTGCACATGGATGAAGGAACATGGGGAAGGGGCATCTCTAAATGTATTTAACAAAGCCAAATAGCTGCACACTATACGTAGATATATGTATATATATGTAAACATGTATGTGTATATACACACGCGCACACGGACATGCCAAGAAGCACTTGGATTTACTTACATCATTGGGAATGGTGAGTTCATGAGTACTGGCCGGGGGACTGGCATCCAAACCTGGGCAGATGCAAAGGAACATGGTTAGAGCCGGCAGAGGCAGCGCGACAGAGCTCCGCTGCTTTCCCGCAACACTGCCAAGGCTGCGTCCTGCTCCGGGCTGGGAGGGGAAGGGGATCACACACTCCGGGACAAGGAGGAGGAAGACAGTTGCTACCTGACTCTGGTGGAGGTGGGTGTCACCTTCCCTGCATCCCATGAGTGCTTCGCTTCCCACCCTTCATCCTTTCCACTGGGAATGGCTTCAGAGGAGAGTGCAAGGTTCCAGCATCAGCAAAGAGAGGTGGGTGAAACAACTTCCCACACAGCAACAAAGAGCATGCCGCCTGGGACACCCACCAGCCCCACAGGAATGCTGTCCATGCACCCTCCAGCCCTCTCTGGATGCAGCAGCATTGAGCTGCTGGCATGTGACAGAAGCTCAGTGCCCCAAAACCAGTATCCCCGTGGGATCCGCTGGCACAAGTCCTCTGCAAGTTAAGCCTCACAGACTCTCATGCTGAATTTGAGACAGATTGCTAAGACATGCGACCTAGCTGGACCCAGGACCAGCTGTCCCTCTTATTCCCAAGGGAAAGCAAGATGAACAGTATGGAGATCTAGATCCTGCCTCCCTCCAAAATCACACAGTGAGGAGCGAAGGCAGTGGTGTGTTTCCTCCCACCCTCCCCTGGGTCAGGGAGAGCTCTCTCCTCCATGGTGGAAATGGCTGGAGCCAGCAGGATATCCTGTGAGTGCAGCTCCAGAAGTAAGAGGACACCATGCCATCGTGCTCCTAGGTCAAAGCCTGCCTCTCCTCTCCTGCCTCTCCCATGGCTTCCCATATTAAATCACCTCAGTGCCAAAGCAGGGACCATACTATGTGAAATCTGCAAGAAAGAAGCTGTCTGGTGCCTGTCAGGAATTTGCAGTAACTGGAAAAAAAAACCCCTTATCCTTATGATACAAAACACTTATGAAAGCTTGTAAGAACAGAAGAGACTGCCAGATCTGTATCCATGGAAAGAGGGTGGTTAAGGAGGTGCAGAATGAAGAGACAAAGAGACTGCAGGGCTCCTGCAAAACAAGAGAGCAGCAGCATCCAATTCCTGACATATTTCCATGGAGGGCCTCAGCACAGAGGAAGAGGAGCTCTGGTTATCTCTGATGTGCTCATGCATGATCTTAGGATGTTAGGAAGTGAGGGTGAGGAGGCCCTGACACCAGTTGTCCAGAGAAGCTGTGGCTGTCCCATCCCTGGAAGTGTTCACAGCCAGGGTAGATGGGATTTAGTACAACCTGGTTTAGTGGAAGGTGTCCCTGCCCATGGCAGGGGGCTAGAACAAGATGGGCTGTAAGGGCCCTACCAACCCAAACCATTCCATGATTATGGGGCAATGTACTTCCTGTGCTTCCCTGAATGCATCTTCCCAGACACACATCACTGACATTTTCCTGCAGGAGGCTTCTTCACCAGATTTTTCACTTGGGAGCACAGAGAGAAGAGGAATTGCAGGGAGTGAGGATGCAGATTCTCCAGCTGGCAGCCCTCTGCTGTCATTCACCCCTGCCAGGGGTACTAATGCCAAAACCTGCACAAAACATCTCCTGCCCAGGTATTACACCACAGTCAATGCTCCATGCTCCATGCTGGCTTTACAGCACACACTTCACCTGGACTGGCCAGTACACTGAGCCTCCTCACAGTTTGGGGCAAGGTGAACTGCACCTATCACAGACATATCCCTCTGGTGAGGGTGTCTTTCCCTTGGCCATGTGTTACAAGGTTCAGATCAGCAACAGCCTGGGTGTGGCAGAAAATGTCTTCTGAAGGGAGCAGAGTGCCAGTGAGGGCTCTGAGCAGCACTGAGCCATCCAGGGATCTTAGGGAATAGAAACTAAGCTCCTCTGACTCCAAGGCAGCATCCTCCATCCCACACTCAGATGACAGGGATGATGCTGAAAGCCCTTGCAACATCTGGTGCCATGGTACTGCACCACCCCTGCATCACACAGCCTTTGAGGAATGGCCACATTCTTCTCCATGACATGGAAACTATTTATTTCCTTACTCCAGATTCTGCTTCTCTGATATGTACAAGCTGTTCTTGAGCCTGTAACAGGTGTCAGGGCAGGATTAATGCCTTGGTTGACTGCAAAGGGCAAAGGGGGCATGGAGAAAACATGGCTGCATAGGTCAGTGTCATGAAATCTGTATTTCTGCAGTCTTGTGGGGTCTATTTGCACAGGCTATGCTTGCTTTCATAATTAGGTGCTGTCACCAAACCTTTGAGGCATGCAAAGGATGGCTGTGTGCTGCAGGTCTGGTTCATCCTGCCTGTGAGCCTCCAGGTCTCTAGATAGCTCCTCTATGCAATGGTAGGAAAAAAAGGACAAATCTCTTCCTCACGGATGAATGTGGGACATCTGACAGCAAAATTTCTCCAAGGCTGCAGCCACACATTGGCTCCTCAGGGTCCTGTCCCACTAAAATTGCAACTCATCCTGAATGGCTCGGAGCTGCATGTCATGGCTGTTCCCATCGACACTGTTCTGTTGTTTCTGAGCAAAGTTTATGCAAAATTAAAGGCAGGAATAAGGGTAGTGACTATGGTATCTTTCTGCTACACAGACAGAATTGAGGGAGACCTCACCACACCTGAGGGGCAGCACAGATCTCTGCTCTCTGTGGCTAGAGACAGAACTTAAGGGAACAGCATGAAGCTGTGTCAGGAGAGGGTCAGGCTGGAGATCAGGAAAAGGCTCTTCCCCCAGAGGGTGTCGGGCACTGCCCAGGCTCCCCAGGGCATGGGTACGGCACCAAGGCTGCCAGAGCCCAAGGAGCATTTGAACAATGCTCTCAGGGATGCACAGGGTGGGATTGTTGGGGTGTCTTTGCAAGGCCAGGGGTTGGACTGGATGATCCTTGTGCGTCCCTCCTTCCAACTCAAGATATTCTGTGGTTCTATGGCAGTTACGCACAAACATCACAGAGCCAGGTAATAAAGCCCAGGCACTTTTCCTTTGATCACAGAGCCAGGTAATAAAGCCCAGGCACTTTTCCTTTGATCACAGAGCCAGGTAATAAAGCCCAGGCACTTTTCCTTTGACATGCTGCACCAAGGAGAAGAGTGCTGCCCTGCTCACCAAGACAATCTGCTGTCTTCTCCATGAATACCATGATTCCTCTCAGAACACAACAATGGCACAGTCCTATTTACGGAATACATTTCAACCAAAGCCTGCTTACTTCCCTCTAGCTTTGTGTTTTACCTGATGACTGGCCCATCAGATTTTGAGCTTCTTCGGAGGAATGTAAGGGCAGCTTTTCTCCTGAAGAGCAAAGAAGAAACAGGTTTAATGCTTTTCCCTTCGAGGAGATAAGCAATGTCACTTCATCTAGGAAGCTCAAAATATGATGAACATACCATCAGAAAAGTAATTTCCAAGCAGTACTTTAAGTACCTCCATACCCTGTGCTCTATCTGCTTCCCAGGTCACCGGGAACATGCCAGCCTTGAGAACAAGGCTCGGGCCACGCCAGGCCTGGCTGTCCTCCCGTCAGCGCAGCCCCTCCGGCCATGACTCCTTGCCACTGCGGGAGTGCCGTCCTGCCTGGCTCAGCACTGCTCCCCGAGGCAGCACCCCCGGCCGGCCCCGAGCCGCTTCCGCCGGGAAGGCGCGGATGTCCCGCCGGGAGAGTGCGGATGTCCCGCGGGGAGAGCGCGGATGTCCCGCCAGAATCTGGAGCGGCGCGGGGCAGAGGATGCTGCCTCCTCCGTGGAGGAAGGGACGGTGCTCACGGCTTCTGCCAGGAAAGCCCAGGCTGAGAGCTTGCCCTTGAGCACCATAACCCCCACAACATCCATTAAGCCTCTCCTTAACCTCTCCCCATGGATATTGCCACTTTTTACTCGCCCTGCTCATTTCCATTAAACAACAAGAGTTTAGAAAGAGAGAGAAACTCTACAGGTAAGAGAAGGATATCTTGAAAGGGCGTGTGGGTACGTACCAGGGAAAGCGGGGGTGGTCTGTCCAAGGGGAGTAAAGGGGGTTTGCTGCATAGCCAACTGGTGGAGCTTGGTCAACTGCTGAGGGGTAGGAGGGACATTAGAGCTAAGAAGGTTATTGTCATAGAGTACAACAAGTCACACCGAAAAGCAAGAACAAAATTATAATGGGGCGGGGGGGGAGGAGAAGGAAAACAAATCAAAAAATATAAGAAAAAAAACCTAAAAAAAACCCAAAAAACAGGAAGCCATGGTGAGACATGGCAAAAACATTAGCAGAAAGGACTTGGCCTGGGTATACTGCAATAAAGCCCAAATCTTTGGCAGAAGTGCTTGGTCAGGGTCTGAAGTACGATACCAGCAGGAAGCCCATTCTTAGTGTCAGTTCAACTCCTCTGCCTCAGTGCAGAGCCAGCTGGTGGGCGTCACAGCCAGCACCCAGGAACTCTTTGTCCCCCCAGGGCCACATTGTCACCACTTGTCCCCACAGCACATGTTCTTGTGCTGTGCCTCCAGTGGGAAGTGCCTCTGGGAGATGGATAAACAGCATTTCTTTATGCCAGGTCATTAGAAATATGGGGAATTATGGGTTTCAGTCATGACCAGTAGGTATTTCAGATCCTTGTATCCCTTGTTGTACTGAAGAGGTTTTGCTGCCTGCTCAGGAAGTTTTATAGAGAGGTGCTTGTTTGGAATACATTTTGTGCTCAGTTTTACTGCTCCAAATTTAAAAAACAAAAACAACAACAACAACAAAAACCAAACCAAAACAAACAAAAAAACCCAAAACAAACAAACAAACAAATTTAAAAAACCCCCAAACAAACAAAAAACCAAAAACAAACCAAAAAACCAAAAAGACAGGAAAAGGAAAGAAAACAAACCAAACTGGGCTGAAGACTGGCAGTGAGCAGGAGGGAGACTCTTTATCACCTCCCACTTTCACAGGTGCTCTGGGAGTTGTCAGCATAGCATCACCCCCCAAATTTAAACTGCTTCTTTTGCCCATCATCCCTGGCAATGGGGAGGCAGGAGTTATAGTTTCGATGTTTTGAGGGACAGCAAGACTCAAACACCTCCTTGCTGCTGCAGCAGGGCTGGGGAGGGAGAGTGGGGAGGTCTGGCTGGCAGCAGTGGGGGGGAAATGCTGGGAAGAGCTCACCTGGGGGCCTGTGCACACTAGGGGAGGCTGGAGGGAAGCAGCAGGAAGGAGTGAAAGACCTGAAAATCCCTGGACAGCTTATCCATGGGATCCCTGTCCTGTCTGGAGAAGCATGAGGACACCCAGCCTCTGCTGCCTCAGGGGAGAGGTCTCACCACTCCACAAAAAGAGGTGTCTGCACATCTCTGTGCCTATTTTGGCTGTCATTGGCTTACTTTAGCCAAAGGTGTGATATGATGGGTTTCTGCCACAACACAGATAACAGTGGGCATGCCACTGCTCCTGTAGGGAGCAGGGACATCAGCATCTACTTCTTTTTAACTCCAGAACTATCCTGTTTTCTGGAGCTGCACCCGGTTTCTGGAATTCCATGTGACACCTGGTCCCACTGGCAGGACTCCAGATGAAATCTCTTTGCCCAGTGGGCTCCAGCTGTGCCCTGAGACACCGGTTCTGCTTTGCCAAGTGGGGGAGACCAAAATCTTTTCTAACACTGACCTAGTAGACTTTCCAGACATAGTTTGGATAGTGGTATTTATGCAGCCCCTGCAATTAGAGCAATAAACAAGGCTAGGAGAGGAGAAGATGGCTGCATCCAGGTGTCATAGAAAAAGCTGCTACATCATCTCTTCCAGCTCATCTTCCCCGGTCAAGGGAGGGGATTGTCCCCCTCTGCTCTGGTGAGATGTACCTGAAGTACTGCATCCAGCTCTGGGGGCTCCAGCACAGGAAGGACATGGATCTCTTGGAGCGAGTCCAGAGGAGGTCACGGAGATGCTCCAGGGGACTAAAGGGGGTCCAAGAGAGCTGGAGAGGGACTTTGGACAAGGGCCTGGAGTTACAGGACAGGGGGGAATGGCTTCATATTGACAGAGGGCAGGATTAGATGGGATATTGGGGAGGAATTGTTCCCTATGAGGGTGCTGAGGCCCCTGGCACAGGGTGCCCAGAGAAGCTGTGGCTGCTCTTGGATCCCTGCAAGTGTCTAAGGCCAGGTTGGACATTGGGGCTTGGAACAGCCTGGGATAGTGGAAGGTGTCCCTGCCCATGGCAGGGGTTTGGAGTGAGATGAGTTTTAAGGGTCCTTCCAACCCAACCCAGTCTCTGACTCTATGATCCCACAGCTTTGATGGCAGGCAGCTACCCATCACATCCCAAACAGCCAAAAACACCCAGGCATTGCTGAAGCCCCGACTGAACCAAAGCTTCCCCTGCCCCAGAGTGTTTGTCCAGGGACAAAATCACTGCAGGAGAACATGCTGGGCATTCAAAATTCTGCCTGCTTTGCAAAAGACAGGCACTAAACTCAGACACCTAAAACATGTTTAAAATGCCCTAAAAGCACATTCTAGACTGGATTCTGCACTGAACATTGTTTAAAATGACCAGTCATTGAAAGAACACCCTGAGAGTAAGGATGGAGTGAGTAGACCTGTACCAACAGCTTAATTCAGGAAATTTGCTGGGAGTGAGGCAGAGTGCAGTCAGAAAATGTGTTTTAATCCTGACAATCAGAGGAATACAGGAACAAGGAAAACATTAAGCTGTTGACATCACTTGCAAAGAAAAACTGGGATAAAGACTGCATTGATCTCCCCTAACTATACAAGTTATTTAGTTGTATTCTGCTTATGGAGCAAAAGCAGAGTAAATAATTAGGAATATTTCTTATCAACCATCACCACAGGCTGTTCAGAGTACACACATACTGGTGTGACATGGAAAGCCAAAGCCTGGATTCCTCTAATTCCAGAGAAACCATTTCTCCTAGGATGAAAATCCAGCCTACAGCTCCCAAATGTTCCCATATGGGGCAGGCATTCATGGAATCAAACAGCCTTGCCACCTTCTTAACCATGGAAAATGTAATTCCATTATTTAGTATCCAATGCACTCACTGGAAAAGGGAACACTGAGCTGCATCAACCCCTTCCCATGGGTGGGATGACTGGAGAAGGCTTTCCACCCACTGTCACATCCTCAGCCCCACTGCAGACCCCTGCCTCACAGCAGGAGGGACCCTCTGCAATGGGACCCAATGGGTATTTTATCCCCTTGGAAACACATCTAGAAAGTGCCTGCCTTTTCTAAGAGCCATGACCATCTCAGAAGCTGATCTTCACTGGTTTCCTCAAGGAAATCCTTCAAACAGCCTGATTTTCTATTTCCCTTGGTAATTTCAGATGCACACATTCCAGCTGTTGATCCCTACATGTCCCCCCACAAAAGTGCTTCCTGACCCTCCACAGGCATGGGAGCCCAGGGGATGCCAGCATCAGCAAGCCTCAGTGAGAGCAGCTCAGAGCAGCTCCTGTCTCTGCACCAAGGAGCCCCAGGTGAATGGGGGGTGTCCCCATGCTGCCCTGCCACCCACAGCAGTGAGACAGCCACCAAACCCACGGTGACCACCTTGGTCTGGGGGCCCTCAGCAAGGTGAGATTCAGCATGAACACCTTCCCCATCCCTCTGGGAGACACAGTGGAGGATTTGTCCAGTTTCCATGTCACCCAAAGGAGCACCCCTTCAGAAAGGCACATCCCTGCCCAGGCTTCAAGCACAAAACCTCCAGAGCTCTGGTTTCTTCCCACCCCACCAAGACACTCAGCAGCTAAATATGCCTTTGGCTTACCAACATTTTAAAGACAAGGGGGAAATAGAAGGGAAAGTTGTGGTGGTTTTTTTTCCTGTTTTGATCATTTTGAGGCACAAAATGCACAGGTTTCTCTCAGAATAAAGGGATAGCACTGATTAATGCAAACAATTTAGCATCAGGCCAAGTCCTCAGAAGTAATAAAAGTTTAGTGCTAACAGGTTAAAAGGCTATTCGAGGTATTACAGATACTACACACAGCCAGTTACTTTGAAAATATGCTATTAATATTACTGGCTAATATTAATATTATGTGAATTGACAGTAGCATGCAGGTGACAGAAAAGGGTATAAGAAAAATTAGTGTAAAACTCACATCTGGGTGTGGAATAGCGTATTGTCCCTGAATTGTATAGGCCTGTAAAGGAAAAACAAAGATGTTACCAGGGCTGGCAGGACCTGAGAAGAGAACTCCATCCCTCTGTTGGGACCCTCTGTACCACATTAAATTCCCTGGGGCACCAAATCCTTGGGCAGGAGGGAGATGTTCCACCTCCCATTCAACCTAGAGCATGCTGAGCTACCTGACTTCAAGGGCTCAGGCTCAGTTTGGCTTTTTCAGAAGGAAAGAAACACCTCTTTACAGGTGACAGCATCGCATGGAGCAGAACTATCAGGCTGTGGCTGGTCTTTGCTGTAGAGAAAATAAGGATCAGTTGCATGGAGGTTGAAAGTGGATGATCTTTAGTGCCCCTCTGATAACCAGAACCTGTGTAGCAGGTACACACTGACATCACAGACCAAGCATGATCCCAAAAAGCAAACCAGCTCTGTGAGCCTCTCCCTATTCCAGGTGCACAAGTCCCAGTGGATGCTTTACATTCACCCAGTATATTCCAGTGCTCTGCTGGGGCATTAGAAAGGCATGGAGGCGAGGGCTGCCTGCACTGTGATGCCTTTCACCAGCTGTAATTGATAAATCCATGCAAGTATCTGCCAGGCAAATGGATTTGTGTGTTTTTCCCATCCTTTGTAGCAATCCTTTCTCTTTTTGTTTGTAAATAACCCCAAAATAAGCACCAATGTGATGCTAGAGAGCCTTAACCAGCTCGCAAAATATATCTCCCTTGTTGACACATTATTCAGATGATTCTGAAAGAAATGGCAAAAGAGATGGAGAACACTTTGAAAAGGGAGAGTAAAGATTGCCAAGAAAAATGAAAGGAAAAAGCCTTGGAACCACCTGCAAATTTGCTGCATTGTTTGCAAAGAGCAAAATGCTTTGTGTGAAGGAAACCCCCAAAATCATGCAGGAGGAAAAGGGAAAATGGCTGTCCCAGTGCCCACCAGCATCCCAGCAAAATGGGGACACGACAGAGGCTGAAAAGTTGCCTATCCTGGTGGTTTAATTTGGCCATTGGTTTTTGATCAGAAAAACTGAGTCAAAAAAGGTAATCAAGGGCAGGAAGGTGTCTTGGACAGAAGCAACTCAACTTTGACCTTTGAGGGCTGCTCCCTTTGGCAGCTGCTGTTGGCTGCTACATCACTCAGCCTGCTGAGCTCCTGGAGGCTCATCCCACCCCAAATACCTGTCACCACTGTCACCAGCTGTCCTCGGCCCACCCGCCCTGTGCCACCCCTCAGGCAGAGCCAAAGGGCTCCCAACATTGGGAATAGCTCTCACTTCAGAGACAGTTGCTTCTTCCCATGATGTTACTTCTGTCCAAGAAACCAGCCATTCACAGCAGAAGAATTGCTGCCTCCATCTTACTCTCCCTTTTGAACAGACCAGGCAGCTGGACTTGAAGTTCTTTTCCAGAACGGCTGCTCAGATGAAGTGACACACTCCTGATCCCAATGATTGACTAATTCAGCCTGAAATAGCCTGTGCTCTGGGCTTTGCTCCTGTTCTTAGTTTGTCCTTCTATTTATTATGGTTGGAGAGAAATTAAATAACTTGTGTGGAGCTGCTCTGGGTGGCATAAGCTATGGTTTTGTGGTGCTGGCCCTACCTGGATGCTGGAGCTCTTGAGAAGGTACATCCCCTACTGGATGTCATGCACCTCAGCAGGGTGGCATCTAAAGGCAGACCCTCAGTCACCAGGTGAGGTGAGGAGATGAGGTGGAGAAAGCAACAGTGCAAGTTCCCTCTTTTGAAACAGCCATGTGCTCAGTTGCTCTTGCTTCTGCAGATTTTTGTTTTCAGAATAACCTCCAGCTCATCCATGTGATGTTTATCCCACAAAGGAAAAACCACCCCAAAGCTCACTGCTGGAAATAGCACATGATATCTGCAAAGCTGCAGTTGCACTGGGGGTGACACAGTGCAGGCTCTGCCACAGGGGGAAGCAGTACCCCAAACCAGCTGAGCTCCAGGGAGCGGGACACAGCTCTTCTATGGTGGCTGCCCCGAGCAGAGGAGTAGCTGCAACAAACCCTTCCTATCTTGGATCAATTACAGCTACACAAAGGTATTTTTAATTGAGCTGGAGGTGCCAGAGAGCAGTGACAGCCTCATGTTCAACAATGCTTTTCTAATCCTCTCCTTCTCAACCACTGACAAATACTGAACTTGGGTCTAGTGAAGTAAATTCCAGCCTTTCCTTTGTGTGACACCCTGACATGGAGATGACACCCTGTCTCCCCAGCCTGGCTCTTCCCTTCTGCTCATTGTCCAGCACCCATCACAGGAGCTAAGCCGAGAGCTTTCAGTCCAGCTGCCATGGCACACAACGGATGGGATGACACCATGCAAGTCAGAAGGCAAGAAACCTGAGTGCACTAACGGGCAGCGGCTGGTGCTGCAGTAAAAGGCTGAGGTTGGCAGTGGAGGCTGCAAGCGGGTCGGCTCTTACCTGACCACCTGCAAAAATGACAGGGGTGGAGGCGGGCTTTGGGCGGTAGGGAATGGTGGCACCTTTTGGTGGGGACTAGGAAAAGGGATAAGGAGAGGGAGAGAGAACATTAGAACAGCTTTCCTGAAACGGCGGCAAAAAGAGTGTTAGAAAGCACCTAATGGAGCACGGCCCCCAGGGCCGCCACAGCAACACCCACACCAGGCAACACCGCGTTTCTGGACAGGAGCACATGGGGGAAAGAGGGGTTTCATGGGCAACAAGGACAACCTGGGGCACGGGAGATCCCCTGCCAAGGCACGGGCCCCTAAATGGCCTCCTGGACCTCCGCTGCCTCCCTCAGCTTTGCTCTGCTCTGTGCAAGCCACATCGCCTGCTCTAGGCACTGGGAACCCTCCTCAGAACGCCCTGAGGAGAGCCTCAAGCAGCAAGATGGGGAGGTACAGCCCATCTGAGCAACCGGGCACCGTGCTCAAGCTCTTTGGCTGCCCTCATCTTCCACACTGCTGGAACAGGGTCCCCTTCAGGCCTTGGTGCAGCCCATCGCTGTCAGAGCTGTGATGTGGGTGCTGCAAGGCACCTGTGGTCAGCTGAGAGGTGTCCCTGCACATGGCAGGGGGCTGGAATTAGATGGCCTTTAAGGTCCTTCCAACCCACACATTCTGTGATTCCATGATTCTGTGGTCTTGCTGCTCTCTGTCAGGTCCCTGGGTAGGTCTCAGCAAAGCTGCAGTGAATCAGCTGCTGGTGTGATGTGTAGGCGCTGCTCACCCAGGTTCTCCCTCCTGGTTTTCTCCTGAACAACTTACAGGCTATAGGAGATTTCTAGGGATCAGGAGGGATTTCAGCTGTCTTCCTGCTTTCTACCCAAAATTAAACAACTCAGTGACTGCTATATAAGGACAGGCAATAGAAATTACACTATCTCATGGAAAATTCTTTTTTTTCCTGTACATTCTTTGGATATCTACTTGTAGGCAAGCAGCATTATCTAAATCCTGCTGCTAAGCACTTGTCTGTGGGAAAGCTGATCAAAGTACATCTCCAGCATCACAAACCCACTTGTTCTTTTATTACATTACAATCTTGAAGGGGACGAGCTGGGATTATCTGTTTAAGACTGAAAGGTGATAAGGAACATCTCTGTGAGCCATTAAAGCCAGGGCACTTTCCAGATTTCAGACTGCAAGAAGACTTGTGGATTTTTCTCTTTCCCATGGCTGAGCTGTACAGAGGAGCAGCACATCTTGCTTTGTGAGAAAAACTTTTTAATATACCTGGCAAGCATCACCTCAGGCTCATCTCTGCTGCAGTATATGACCTGGAGTCATTGGGTGTTACAGTCCGTGACCTGCCATCCAAACTTCCTCTGACAGCAGTGCGCTGTCTGAACATCCCAGCCAGCAGGGATGGGTAATGTGGCTCCTGGCTATCCCTCCTGAGATGTGCTGCTGCCAAGCTAAAGATGCTTCCATCTAGCTTTCCATCACCTTCACCAAGCCTTGTTATCTGAAGCTTTTCCAGTGGGAAACATGCTTCTTCCTGCTGTGAAAGGGCTGTGCAGATAGGTAGAGGGCCTTTCATTGGTCCCTGCTTTGTCTTTCTCTGGTATGCACCAGGAGTGGAATGTGTCACCATCCTGTGTCCCAGGGGCTTTTCTCCTGGAGCTTCTCCCATCTGAGGTGGCAGGTGTGGACACAAGGCATGTGGCTGAGGTCATCTCCAGCAATTGGTACAGCAGCATTTCTCCATGGCAGAGATCTTCCAGCTCTCCTTGTCAGTATTTATCCCAGGAAAGGGCACCTTGGACATATATCCATGTGCCCAACAGTCCCTGCTCTCCACCAGCCTTCCTCACTACCATTCCCACTGTGCCTCACTGGAACACAGCCTTGTGCTCCCAGTTCCAGCCCCACCAGTGCAGGGGATGCTGTGGCCTCCTCCTCCTCCTGGTTGTGGTCCTTGTGAGGCAGAGATCAGGCTCCTGGAGCAGTGGCTGTAGCTCCCATGTCCTTCTCATGGCACCCTGGGTGCTGCTGGGATGCCAGACCAGGCTGTCCCAGCTTGCTGGCACCCCTCTGCCCTGAAGCCACCCTCTGCTCTGACACAAACCACCTCCTTTGGGGCACCCAAACAGACAGGCTTCCAGTGTGGGACTCTAGAAACTACAGACAATGGTGGGGAAAAGACACAGGGTGTATTTCCAGCGGAGGTACCAGGAAATGAGAGTGGTCCAACAGCGCATGGTGAAGGGGACGAGAGAGACACGCTCTACAGCTCCCAGCTGGGATTTTTTTTCCATGTGTACTTTACCCCCTTTGTTACAGACTGTACCTCCAGCATCACCACACAGATCTGTTTGACACACTGGATAATTGCGTCGGGTGTGCCCGAGATTGTCACTGCCCGCTCCGTGGAATTGGGCAGCATGTCCCCCGCCACTTGGACCTGAGCACCTGTGGACTGGAGACAGAAAGAGAGAGGAAGGAGAAATCCCACACCTTACTCAGAGCCAGCTCCAGCCCCGACACCGTGCGCCTCCCGGGGGCCCGGCACATGGCATGCCGTGGGATGCTGCTCCTACATCAGCCACATCATCCCAGGAAGCAACGTGATGCATGATGCAGCACAGGGATCCCCTTTTCCAAGGCAGCTCCCCCTTGGCTGCAGATCAGCTCCAAGAAGCTGCACTGAAGTGCAATAATGAAATGGAATCTGCCTTACCTCTCGGATTTCCTTGATCTTGGAGCCCCCCTTGCCAATGAGGGAGCCGCACTGACTCGCTGGCACCACCAGCCGCAGTGTCACCGGAGGTTTGCTGGTAGCGGTGCTGTTGCTCATGGAGTTGGTTATGTCCTTGGGAAGGAAAAGTGCAGCACATCAGCCCTTGGTACCTGACCAGAGCCACCTCCAGTGCCCAGGCACACACACTGTGGTCAGATGACTAAAGTGTTCCCTCTTGAACACTTCCAGGGATGGCGACCACTACTGCCCTGGGCAGCCTGTTCCCAGGCCTGACTGACCTTCCAGTGAAGAAATCTTCCATAATATCCAACCCAAACCTCAGGTCATTTCCTCTGGTCCTGTCACTTGTTACCTGGGAGAAAAGACCAACCCCTAAATGGCTACACTCTCCTTTCAAGCAGTTGTAGAGAGTGAGAAGGTCCCCCCTGAGCCTCCTTCTCTCCAGGCTGAGTCTCCCAGCTCCCTGAGCCGTTCCCCATCAGACTTGTGCTCCAGACCCATCCTACTTAGAGATGTGTGAAATGTTCTGTGCTAAGGCCATGTCCCAGTTAGGCAAATCCAACCAGGCACTGCTGTCCCCAGCCATGGGCTGGCTCACATTTCTCACCTCCTCAAATTTGTAGGCGATCATGGCAAAAGCCTTGAAGATGGCATCGGTGGGGCCAGTGATGGTCACAATCCGCTCAGGACAGTTCCCCTCCGAGATGTTGATCCTTGCCCCGCTCTGGAAAGAGAAGAGGAGTCCTGGAATAGCCACAGCCAAGCAGTCAGGTTGGGTCCTCTCTCAGCCTGATACCTGTGCCAGCCTCACAGCATTCCAGCTAAGCTTCCAAACTCCCACTCCTCCTCTGCAGTGACTTCAGCCCTGCCTTATCCCAACCCTTAGAAAGGGTTTCCAATATTTTATTGCAAAGCACACCCATAGGATCGGGGTAAGAGTAGCTCATGGGGTCATTGCCTGTGAAGAGTTTTGCTCACTGTCCTGACAACTCCCCGGGAGCTGCAGGCACAAAGACCCTGGACAAACTCAAAGCATCTTACAAGTGACTTAATTTCAATGTTTCATTAAATACTTGACTCTGGAAAATGTGACAGGAGTTTAAGTGTGAAGGGAAAAACTGCTCCAAAGAGCTCTGGGGAGCTCAAGCTTGCTTGTCCTGACCCTGACAATTACTGCACATGTCACACAGGGCAATGTGCAGCTCTGGCCACTCTGCACTCCCTTCCTCCTACAAATCATCCACAGAGCAGGCTGCTCACCTCCTCACGCATCTTCTTCACAGTCTCTCCTTTCTGAAACAAGAGGGAAAACCAAGCCATTACTGATAATTCACAACTTCTACCTTTAAAACAATCCTACCGAAAATGCATCTCCCTAATACACGCCAATGTGTAGCCAAAAACGTGGGAGCTGTGAAACCTAGCCCGGCATCCCCACATGATGGGCAGCTGAAGAGCTGAGCATTTAAATCATCAAATATATATACACAAATTCACAACTGTGAATCTTCCCGGAGTTGGACATACTTATGGAAAAATAAGGCACAAGCCTACAGGGAAAATGTGTTTATGCTGAAAATCTTTGCCACCACAAACCTTTATTTTAAAACCACCCAAAAAACCCCTAATCCAAAACACTGGAAACACCAGAGCAACTCAGGAAGCTTTTTTGGACAAGGTAAATGTTGTCCTTTGGCCTCAGAGACAGGGGCTATAGAATTACTTAAAATATAATTTAAATGTATCTGTGTGACATTTTTAGTATCTCTTAATGAAGTTATTTGATAAAAACACCAGAGCAACATGACTCTAAACTCCCAGCCATCACCCAATGAAGCAGCTGGAAACAGTCTGGTGGTTGGTGAGGTTTTTAGGGGAGTGGTCTTTTGACCCCTTTGTGGGTCTCTCCTAATTTCTGGCTCACAAATGCAGCAACTAGCTCAGGCACCCAACACTTTTCAGGACATCACAGGGAAGAGGTAACTATGGCATATGCCACACCACAGGTACAGGAACAGCATCAAAAGGACATTAAAAGGCATCCTTACCTTCCCAATGATGCTTCCAACTTCCTACACAGAGAAAAAGCAAAAACCAGAGGAACAGACATTAGAAAATGTGATGAGAATCCAACCCACCCCCATACTGAAGTGAAGACCTGTTGGACATTGTCCCCAGCAGATGGACAGGGTTGAGGGGCAGGAATGAGAGGGAGCAGGAGCACCACGCCACCCTCCCCACCGGCAGGACAGATATTCCTGGGGCTGGGGCAGCTGGACAGAGATGTGTGTGGGGTTCGGCAGGTGGAAGAGGGACCTGTGAGGACACCCCCTTACCTTGCCATGCATCAGCAGCCGGATGGTGAGGGTGACGTTGAGGCCGCCTTCGGAGACCTTGGACTCCATTTCCTACCGGGACAGGAGACGTGCGCTAGCTGGGAGAGCAGCCCCGGCACAGGCAGCACGGTGGCAGGATCACCTGAGGACACAGCGGGGAAGGTTTGCTCTCAGAACAAGTTCCTCGGGGTGGGACAGACCCCACAGAGCAGCTAAAAACAGCTCTGGACCAGGGCATCAGAGGAGCAGCCTGGCCAAGGGCCGGTGCCTGCAGTGGGGCTTTCAAGCACCCACAGCACCTAACTAGCAAACCAAAGTTCACCATTTCCAGCATAAAGAAAACCACAAGCCACTTTTTCGTCAGGAATTGTCTATCTGACTCCAGGAGCACTGAATGGGAAGGACAGAACTGGCATCCTGGTTGTCACACATCCTGACCTGAGACCTCCCCACTTCCAGCCACTCAAGTCATAAATATCTAAGGAAAGCATGCTGTTTTCCTTTTCCATTCTCTCTCTTTCCTCCTCTGCTCTCTAGAGGGTCACTGATGTTTTGAAGTCAAGGGGGGGGGATAAATAAAAGCCACAGAATGGCAACAAATCCTTAATTTTTCACTCCTGATGTCTCTTTAGGAGCATCTCTGCATGAGGACGTGGCATATGAAATGTCCCTGCAGCCCATTGCATGGGGAGAGCAGTCCCGTCCCAGAGGGAGGTGCCAGCATCCTTCTACGTGCAATGCTGAGGGATACAGAGCAATTCTCCCTCACGTTATTTAATCCCTCAGTCTGTATCAGATGGGAGATTTTTCATCCTGCTCACAAGCATCTGGCATTTCCCTTTGCTCAGACAGGGACTTATGTGAGCAAAAAAAGCAGGAGATAAACAAGTTCTCAAGTACTGCTTTAATGCAAGTCAGGATGAATAAACAGCAGCAATGCACAGACCGTGGCTGGGATATGGGTTTGATGCAAAACCTCATCCCAGAGGTTATTATGAAACCCAAAATGGATAAACCCACGTGGTTTGCAGGGGGATAGAATTCCCTAAAGCTAAAGGACACTGGCTCACAGGGAATGAGACTGCTTATGACCTACATGCAAACATGGGGCTTGAGGCTGCTGCATGTTACAAATAAAAAAAAAAAAAAAAAAAAAAAAAAGGATGGGCTCTTCCTCACAAGGATAAGAAATTAAATGTGCTGAATACCAAAACAGATTCACTGGCACAGGGTGCCCAGAGAGGTTGTGGGCTCCCCATCCATGAGAGTGTCCAAGGCCAGGCTGGATGGGGCTTGGAGCAACTGGAATAGTGGAAGGTGTCCCTGCCCATGGCAGGGGGTGAAATGAGATGAGCTTTAAGGTCCCTTCCAACCCAAACCATCTGGTTCTACGTCAAGCCAAAAGGTGCTTTTAAGGGTGGGGAGAAGGAGAATATTTCCAAGGAAAAAGGCGACGACATTGGAGACTAAAGTAACATGAATGGGCTGAGAGACTGTAACAAAACAGGCAAGATCAGGAATTTTCAAGACTGAGCCTACTGTAACGTGTACAATGAAGGAAAAGAGTAACTAGCTGTGTTGGCTAACCCCAGGCTGACTCCTATGCATGGGAGGCAGTGTCAGAAAGGGTCAATAAGCAGATAGGTGAAGCTCAGCATTTCCAGTGCTCACAATGTGCCAGGAGACAAACTCCTGCACCAGAGACATAACAGAATCATCAAATGGTTTGGGTTGGAAGGGAACTTAAGATATCCCAGTCCATCCCCCTGCCATGGGCAGTGACATTTTCTACTACCCCAGGCTGCTCCAAGCCCTGGAGTTCAACCTGGCCTTGAACACTTCCAGGGATCCAGCTTCTCTGGGCACCCTGTGCCAGGGCCTCCCCACCCTCACAAGGAAAAATTTCTTCCTAAAATCTCATCTAATCCTCCCTTCTTTCAGTCTAAAGCCATTCCCACAGTCCTGTGGCAGGGAGGGTGTTTGCCATCCCCAGCTCCACATGCCTTGCAGGAGGAACCCTGCATCAGGCCGTTACGTAAATGCTTCCAATTGATTGAAAAAGTGGGTCATGTGTTAGCCAAATGCTCCTGGCTTTAAGATTTATCAGCATTATTAAATTAAACACGCTTCATGCTCCAGTGAGCGGGAAAGCTATATTGGCCTTTTCTTAATCATAATAGTGAAAGGTAAGTGTTTTATAGGGGGCTCATGAGCTGAATGGAAGGCATGGCAACAATAGATCCGAAGCATTTACTCTGGGCACAGGCCTCCTCCAACAGCCCTCATTCTCCATGGACAAAGGGCTGAGAAAAATTATCCCCCAGAATGCCATTTTGAGCATTTCAGAGCATTCCCTGCCTGAAGAGAGAACAATCTCAGCCCCTTCCTCTTCAGCATATTGTTCTGCCTTGTTCACCACAGCTTTGAAATGGCTCCTTTGTCCACCCCCTTGAAAGCCCTGAGGACAGCATTACATGCAGCCCAATGGACAGAGTAGATACAGAGCCCAGCTCCAGCCCAGTGTGAAGCAGGTGCAGCCCCACAGAGGTCAAAGACATGGAATTAGGAGACAAAAGTGTCAAGCTAGGCCCCAAAAAGGAAGTTGCACAGTGAGTCAAGCCAGGCTCTGCCAAGCATCACACCTGGGCAACCACAGGTGGAGGACTGCAGCATCCTGCTTCCATGCATTGGGAGCAGCCAAAAGCTTTTGCACCACAGCAAGGGAAGATCTGCCCCAAAGCTGGACAATGCCCTTCCAAAGGAAGATCCCATTCTACAATAAAGAGGCCTGTTAATTGCAGCTGCCTTTGCAAAAGTGCCTGGAGGAGACATCATCAGTTCTCAGAGCAATATGGTTCTTTCTTGGTTCAAATATATTAAATTCTGTGCAATTTTCTTAATCTATCAGGAATCCCCTATGTCTGAAAAAAACAACTCAGAAATCAGCGATCAAGGAATAGGAAGGAAAATGAAAGCCCAGAACAGCAGGAAGACTCCTCTTACCCACATGCAAATGTATGCACTCCAATTTTTCTCTTTTCCCATTTTTTAGAGGTTGGAGCAATTGCCTCAGCTGGCGCTCTTGTATTTATGCTTGCTGATACCTCACAAATACCAACACATCCCTAAAATTTGAGCAATTCCATTCCAATTAGGGAAAATCTGAACACTGTGTATCGAATTAATTTAGTAACACAATCATCTCCCATATAGGAGGAGGCACACGAAGCAGAACAGGAGGGAAATGGAGCTCTGGGCTGGATGTTGCTCTTCAGTCTAGCTTCCATACAAGAGCTGGAAAAGCAGGTGTTGGGATCCGGGGAATCATGCCTCTGTTATCCTGTCAGGGGTGCTATCCCTGATGGCAGGAGGCTCAGCTGAGCTTGAGCAGAGCCCAAATCCCTGCAAGGGCTGGGGAACATTGCTGGCTCTGTGCTTGCAGAAGCCAGCCCTTGTTCTCCTCTTCCTCTTCCTCCTGACATGCATTCCTGGGGCTCACTGGGTGCACAAGCCACATACAAGCAAGCTTTGCTTCCCAGAGTTGTTTCGGGGGGAGTATAGCAGTGTTTTGTTCAAGCTGTCCAAAAACAGAGAGGACAACTCTGTGAAAAGATGCAACTCTGGCATAACTCACCCCCTCCCTGAAATGTTTGAGTAGAAAGTTCACAGGCACCACCAAGCCAATGCAAAGGAGAAAGTCTCCATCACCCCCTACACCCACCATAGGGCCACCAGAAAATCCCACTTTCTTGTAGGTGTATCACAGAATCACAAAATGGTTTGGGTTGGAAGGGACCTTAATGCTCATCTTGTTCCACCCCCCTGCCATGGGCAGGGACACCTTCCACTCTCCCACGTTGCTCCAAACCCCATCCAACCTGGCCTTGGACACTTCCAGGGATGGGGCAGCCACAGCTTCTCCTGGTCACTGCAGGCTGATAAAATCCAGCACCTGAGAGCCCTGCTGACCATGAGCCCTTGATGGCCTGTGCAGGTAAAGAGCAGGGTAGGCAGGGCCTTGGTCTGTGCAATCTCTGCTTTGCCACCTTCCTGAAGGACCGCACCCAAAACCCCACCCTGGAGCATCTTGGTTGGTCAGTGGTAATGACATCCTGGAAAACATCCACCACACTTCCCAAACTCTCTGGTGTTCCAGGAACCCCACCAGCACAGATGTTAAAGACAGCCACAAACCCTTGGCATCCTCCAGCACTCTGCAATGTCCCACAGCCAGGATTTCAAACAGGGGTAGCAGAATTTAGTATTGGGAATTAACATCTGGGACAGAACATCCAACACTCAAGACAGCATTTTCTTCTGTGAGGGTGTCTTCATAAAACTCAGACCAGTGTTTTCTGACCCTTGGAAAACGATGGATGTATTAAAATCAGAGAAAAGCCAGAGAGTCCAGGAAAGAGGATGTTTTTCTGACATTTTAGGCTTTCTAGACCATTTTCTCAAGGAAGAGAAAATGTCCATGCCTGTCCATCTGCATAAACAGGAGCTTTCTCCCCACTCATCTCCCACTGACTTGATCTTGCCATTAAGACCTAATCCGGCGATTTCCAGCGTGGTGTTTTAGTGGCTGGGAAGCTCAGCAATGCAGCCAGCCCAGGATTATGATGATGGCACAGTCTGGCCAGGTCAAGACAGGGCTGGAAGGAGGAAAAACCTTAAACCACGTGGAAATGCATCAGCCACCAACGAGCTTCGGCTGTTGGGAGATGAAGCTGTGAGAGGGTAGTAGCACCATCTACACGAGTGACACCAAAAGCCATTTGGGATTCCAGCTGCCGCCATTTTCCATAGCTGTAGTTATTTTGGTTGACCTTTTCCCCTCTCCACTCCCCATCTTCAGTGGAAACATTTTACCAAAAAGATGCCCTGTGCCCTCCCAGCACGTCAGCCAGCAGGATATTCCTGCTTCTCCCCTGCCCATGATCATTGAAAGCAGCACAGGAGACGAATGTCCTGCTCTGGCCCTCACAGCAGGCACCTCTGGAGGCTTCTTTCTCAGTTGCCTGCTCCCATTTCCCTGCTCCCCTCCAGCTGAGATCATGGCCTTACAGAATCATTTAGGTTGGAAAAGACCTCTATGAACACCGAGTCCAAGTGTTTCCCCAGCACTGTCAAAGTAAACTCTGTCCCCAAGTGCCATATCCACGTGCCTTTCTAGCAGTTCCTGGGATGGGCACTCCACCACTTCCCTGGATAGCCTGTGCCAGTGCCTGACCACCCTTTCCATTAAGAAATTTTTCCTAATATCCAATCTAAACCTCATGGGGCACATTCTGAGGCCATTTCCTCTTGTTCTGAATGTCTGCGCTGATACAATGACGCAGAGCTCCAGCGCAGTTACACTGCAGTGGGCACGGTCACATCCCAGCCAAACACTTTCCCTCCCTTCCAGGAAATTCCCAGCTGATTTCCTGGTTTTCTCCTTTATCTGGTGAACCCCACTTATGGGCTCAGGCATTAGCCTCCACCAAAGCAAGCTCATTTTGTTGTGATGGCAGAACCATTATTGCAATCTTTTGTGTGAAGATCACTGGATGAAACTGTAGCCTTTCCCTGCCAACCTCCCCAGGATGATGGTCTGGAACATCACTTTCCCCACCGCAATAGGACAGCAGGATGAGAGTACCTATCTCTGTGCCCCGATACATTTGTGGGAGACAAAACCTTGAGGTTTGTATTAATTGCAGGTTTAGAAGACATTCAGAAACTTGAGAGATATATCTGCAGAGATCTACAGCATGCAGGATTTCCATTCATTCACACGAGCTGCTGCAGTGCTGCAAGCAGAGGTCAGAGACAGACAAGTGAGGGAAATGCAATGTAGTAGCAGCAGGATGTTAGAAGTCCTTAGGAAAGGACTTGTTTGGGCTGTTTTCAGGGCTTTTTCATTGTGAGACCATGAGCAAAACCAGTGGCTTGAACCTGTTTAACCACCACCTCAACAAGACTATTAGAATTTTAAAGAGTTATTCAAATAATAATGGGTCCTCATTTAATTTGTTTAATTAAAGCTGATTTTGGAAGGTTGGGGTGAGTAGGAAGGGGATGGGAACTTCTGGAACAACTTGCCAATGAAAACAGTATTTTCAGTGAATGTCACACTGCGTTAAGTGCATCAGAAACTTCCTCCTATGAGGTGATGACAGCCAATGCTCATTGCAGCTGGGTCCACTGTGACTCAGTGACCAGAAGTAGCTGCAGATGTCTGTGAGCCTTTGGCAAGACCCTGAGTGCCAAGGAAATAACATTTCCTGGGATAAGGAACATCAACTCTTTCTCCTTTGGTCTGCCAGCAGATTAAAGGATATATAAAAGGAATTACAGTTTTTTCCTGAAATGCCAGCTGTCCCTCCAAGCCTAAGCCATTGCTGGGAGCATCCATGGGAGCTGCTGATGGTCGAGTGAGGATCAAGAATTGGCTGAATGTTGGCTGATGCCAGGTGTCCCAGTGGGCTGCGGGAGGCAGAGCCAGCAGCACCGCACTGCCCCCCCAGCCTGGACCCTGCCGCGGGGCTCAGCACTGCAGAATGGGGCGGGTTCTGCTGCAGAAGCCGAGCCAGGGGAAAGAATCCCAAACATCCAACGTCATCTCCTGGCACTGCAGAGACCAGGAAAGTGGCTGCTTCAGTGCCACGCTCTGCATCCACATCCCTGACTGCGCCAGTGAGACTTGAGAAGCACTGCAAGCAGTGCTGCAGAGGGTAGCCAGACCGAGCCTGTCAGAGAGTGGAGTAACTGTGTGGTGTGCAGGGAGCTGGGGTGGGTGAAACCACTGGAAAATGGCTGGGAAATGCTCTAAAACCCTCCAAAACATTGATCAGGGACGCTCCTGTTAAAATGCCAGGTGACAACCCAGGTGGGAGAAGCTCTTGGCAAGCAGAGCCAAAATGAGCTTGGCAATACGAAGAAAATAAGATAGAATTTTGCAACTTAAGTGTGTGCAATTAAGTGCACAGGAACAGAGCAAATGCTCCCATACACCTGAAAGTGGATGGAAGTGACAAGCTGACTTGCAAGATCAGGAGAAGGAAACAGGAACAGTGAATTGGCTCTTCAAAGGAGATCCAGGCAGCAGAGAGTAACCCCAGACCCCAGGGGCCAGCAAACATGGACTCATGGGGAAGGGCTGGAGGAACCTGAGCTCTGCAGCACAGGAGGGCAGAGGGACACAGGACCTTGAGCAAGGGGCTTAAGCTGCTCTGAAGAAGATCCAGGAAAAGAGCTTCTCCACAGCCACACCATGCTGCCAGTTATCCTTCCTTAAATCTTCCAAACATTCACGTGTTGGCAAATAAAGCTCATCTCTGTTAAACAACCACACTTACAACCTTGACACCAAGCCAAATGCATCCAATTCAGGGTTATTTCCTTCCAGCCAAAGGCCACGGAATTGAAGCTAGGAGGTGCCACCTTGCAGCAGGAGATGCCTCCACAATGCCCCAGGGATGCTCTGGCAGGGTTGTGCATCAGCCTCAAAGGACCCATACCTTGCCCCAGAGGAGCCAGCACAGTTGGAAACACACCCCAAGGGATGAGACAGTAAAATATCAGCCCCCTAAGTGCCAGATTTTAGATGTCACTTTTCAGGGAAACCCAAAGGACTCTCCAAAAAGGATGCTCATGGCCACAGACCCATGGTGGATGCTTGCAAAGGAGAGACCACAGGGAGGTGTGTGGACCTCCAGAGACAAGCAACTTGTTCCCCAGCATTCTGAAAATGAGAGGCACAGCACTGCAAAAAGCTCCAGGCACATTCCCCATTCCCAACATCCTTGCAGCTGGGGGACAGCTGAGAGGAGAACCCCTCCATGAACCTGGAAAAGCAGAAAGTGCCCACCTTCCAGGGCATCCTCCAAAACAGATAAGGATGCAATCAGGAGCATCTCTCCACAGTGCCCAGCAGCAGCCAACCCACAACCCCCCTCATTCACCTCCTCCTCCAGAGCCTGCCGGCTGCCCTGGTTTTAATCCCAAAGGCAGCATCATCCTGATAATTTCCTCCATTTTCAATCTAGTTCCCTCCATTTTCAATCCACTGATCTAGGGGCAGTCCACAAATCCCTTCATCCTGAGTGCGAAGCAATCTACTGCTTCATCTCATCCCATCTCCATTTCTCTAATTCCTGGAAACAGGGATGAGGTTTGGAGCACAAGGGCTGCCCCAGAGCAGTCTGTCCAGGCACTGCTGGACAGAAACATGGGGGATGGGGCTACTCTCATGAATGTCACCCAACTTCTCAAAGCACCTGGAGCAGGTCCGAGCCCCTCCTGATCCAGGGATGGGGGAACATATCTTCCCACTCCCCCCAGGTGCCATGCTGGGGACGTAAGGGACAGATTAGGTGCAGCACAGAAAACATGTGTGGATCAATCAAGGGTCATGGGGGTAGTTACAAACACCCCGGTCCCATCAATCCTGGTTGGATCCAGGGCTCTTTGTCTGCAATTCCAAACCCATGAGTTTGACCCTGGCCATGGATCCTCTTTGGGAATGGGAGACTGATCAGAGACATGAGAAATGGGAGTCTTGTCTGCCTTCCCTGGAATAGTGACCCAGCACCCCGAGGGGATAGGTCGGGATGCAGACTGACCCCATCCCTCCTTTGCCAAGCCCCCAGTGGTGCAGGGCCAGAGGAGGCGGGAGCAGGGGATCGCACACCGACGGCCACCACAGGGCTGTGTCCCACCCAACACTGTCCCCAGCCCAAAGGAAGGGGCTGCAGGGTGCTGTGTGACAGGGCTGTGTGGTGGCCGTGCTGGGCTGCAATGTCCCCATCCTGCACGGTGCTGGCTCTCTCTGCTCCAGCTGACGAGGAGGAGGATGGGGGCCCTCGGCATCCGGAACTGGATCGCCAGTGTGCTGCACTCAGACCCTGACAGCAGGCTCCAAAACTGTCACTCCCGATCTGTTTTCACTTCAGCTAAACCTCAACCCCGATTACAATCAAGGCGAGACGCCTCTCCTCTCCCCTTCTCCCTGTGGTAGGTCCTCTGTAACCTTGGGTCTCAACGCTGAGCCAAACCCCAGCCAGGGAATACGTCGACTGGCTCCGCTGGGAATTGGGGGTGCTGGAGACGGAGTCAGGACTACCCCTGTCCCCAAACCTGGCCCTGGCAGCGAGGGCACAGCCACTGCAATGGTTGCATCCCTGTAGGGCTGTGGGTGTCTGCCAAAATCCGTGGGGGATGTGCCACCGATATCACCAACACCACAACCTCCCTCTGCCACGGGTGGTATCCAGCTTCAAGGTTGCATCCATGGACTGGAGGGGGTTTGGTGCCAGTAGGGTGCCCCCACTGCCCGCTGCCAGCTCACTTAGCAAGCCCCAAATTAAATAAATAAATTAAACCAGATCCGTGTGTGTGCGTGCAATCACAGCACCAGGATGGATGCGTTCAGCAGAAAGCTGGGAAAAAGCTCAGCGGATGGAGACAGCCCTCACCGACGGGGGAAGTTTTCAAATTCCCTTTCCAACTCAGCTGGCCATAAAGCAGCTGCAGAGAACCATCAGACTCCTGTCATAGGGGCTGTCACCCACCCTCATGCTGCAGGACTGGGGGGCTCAAGGGCAGAGGTGCCACCTTGTGGGTTTGGGAACCATCCCCTACTCTCCAAAGGCACAGACAGCCTGCAGTCAGGGCTCCCACTGCTCCGCCACCACCGGGATTGAGCTCATCCCAGCGTGCCAGGCATGTTCTCCCCCCACCACGGAGAGCCACGCCGCCAGCAAGGTGCCCTCTCTGCCTGCTGCGCAGCAAACACCCATTTTCCAAAAGGAGGCCTGGAAAAAGCAATTGATGCCCTGGGAAAAACAATCCTGGGACCACCAAAGCAGTATGGCTGGCTGGTACCCAGGGGAGTACCCCTCAGGGTGGGGGTTGAGCAGTTTCCTGTGCCCTTGGTCCACCCCCAAATCTGAGCTGGCCACCACTGAGGGATTTGCTCCATTCGCCAGCGATCCTGACAGCATTCCCCTTCCCATATCCCACACTACATTCCTGCAGCTTCTCCAATGCTATTTTGAAGGCACTGAAATAATGTTGGAGGCACTTATGAAGAGATTTGTCCCAGCAGCCTTTTGTGCCCACCTCAAAATGACCATTTTTCTTTGAAGGAATTAGCGTCTTCTTAATTCAGCAAGATTAAAAGCACATTTCCTGCAGTTATTTCCCAAGAAGACAATTTTGCTTTTGTGTCTGAGAATGCTGAAAATATTTATACAAATGAATCCCTAAAAGAAAGGAGGAAGTCTGAGATTAAGAGCTTTGGAAATATTACTGAATTATTCTAGAATTCTGTATTAAGAGCAAAATCCCAGATATGAGGAAAGAATGCCTGTTGGTTGTTTTTTTTTTTTTTAATTCAGGGTTGGGTTTCTGTGTCAAAATGCAGCCCAGCATCTGTCCTTGCATCTGTCAAAACCAAGGTCAATCATTTTATGGAAACTTAAACAAAATGTCCTTGAGCTACTGTTTCTTGTTTATTTTTAAGCTAGATGTGACTTCCAATTAATAAAATCAGATTTTTTAAGATGGCTCACATTCAAATCACATTATCCCAGAAATCTCAGATTACGAGAAACACATATCTGAAAAATATTTTTCCTTTATAGTATGGAGATGATAATTTGAGGTTGATTTCAACAGCTTTTAAGTACTCTACAACATTTGCCACTAATATTTCACTTTTCCACTCATAAAGTGATCATGAAACCAAGGAAAATGCAAAAGAAACATGAGGGTATCAGGAAGAATTTTGACACCCTGAGGAAAATGGGTATCTGAGGGCAAACAGAAAACAAAGCAAGCATCATAATAGAAGGGATTCCTCTCTCCGAATCAAATTTCCCCAGCAAAAGGAAAGAAAATGAGTGAAAATAGGATGGAATTAAATAAGATTATTTACAGCATTAAAAATTAATGGATGTGGAATGGAATTAGAAATTTTTTTTTTAAATACTGGAACTAGAATGGAATTCAAAATAAAAATATTAAAAATTTGGAAATAAAGTGGAACAAAAAAGTAGAAATACCTAAAACAAAACAAAACAAAATAAAAGAAGGTTAAAAATCAAATTAATCAGGATTGGGGGTTTTATTATATTGCCACACTAAGACATGATTAACATTCCTCTTATTTTAGTGTCCATTCATGAAGGTAATTCCATTTGTGCCATTCCCGCCCAAGTGCAAACATAAATGATGCTGTCCAAAGCCTGAGCTGCAAATTACGGAATTTAGGAACAGCTGGACATTCTGGTTAAGCAAGAGATGGATGCCTCCCTACCCAGGGCGGCACTGGCTGCTGGGTATGGGTAAAATGGAATTTAACTAAAATAACTACTTTAACTATTTAACAAATAATTTAACTAAAGCACGCACTTCGAGAATGATGATTTTGCAAAACCAAGTCGCAGCAAGATTTGTCTAATTTAACTCGCAAAAAATATCTGGCAATTTTTTTTTTTTTTTTTTTGCAAAAACAAAACAAAAAATATTTGGCAAAATAATTTCCTAAAAATATTTTGGGAGTTTCTCCCAGGAGAGACTTGGGGAGCAGCCGCTAACTTAAGGGAATCCCATTGCTCGCGTGCCGATGTCTCCCATAATCCCACCTCACACCACCACAGACGTAAATTTCTTCCACGAGAGATTCCCTTAAAACTGCTCCTAAGCATTCAAAGCTCTTCCAACCCACACTGGAGCCTGGGACCTGGCTCATTCCAGGACTCTTCCCTGACTTACACTGGTGGGACAATTTGCCCACAGCGGGTGGACTTCCACTAAGACAATCTTTTAAATCTCCTTACCTTTCTCAAAGAACCGCTTTTGTGCCGCGTTGGAGGGAGGGGGATCCAGACAGATGGCCAGTCTTTTCACGTTTGGAAAGGATGAAAAATGCTACAGGGGAGAAAAAAAATCCCAGTGATTTTTTTTTTCTTATTCCGCTGTTCAGCGTGGAAGGGCTCCCAACCTCATTGGCCCTGGGAGAACCACCACGTGGCACGGGATGAAGGGCACGTGACCTATTTTCTCCCAAATCCCTGGGTTTGCTGGAAAGGGGGATGCACCCACTGCTGATGCTCTTGTCATTTCATGGACTTTGATTTTTTTTAGTTTTTTAAAGGCCACTGAGCAAATCTGGATGGCTCCAGGCGATGAGGGCGAACCAGCCAACACTTCCAACATGAAGGAGAAAGGATCTCAGCCTGAGATGAGCTCCGGTGCTCTGCCTGTGTGCAGGGGGAAATTTGGGCATGTTTTGCAGGGTGCCTGCCCACCCAGTGCAGGGCCAGAGCTTCCAGGAGGGATAGGAGGGCTGTGCTAAACCCTCCATCTCAGAGGCAGCAGCATGGTGGGAAGGACCAGGCTGAAGCCCTGCCTGCACATCCCAGAGTTCAGCTGGTCCCTGCAAGAAGCGGACGTGTTACAACTGCTCCATCACCCAAACCAGACGATCTTGTGCCCCAATGTTGCTCCTGACCCCTCCTCACCTGTTCCCATCCTCTGCTGTCTTCCCAGCTGATGCACCGAACAACTGCTCCAAGAGATGACAATCTCCTTCTTTGGAGGCTGCTGGAACAGCTTTCTGGGAAGCTGGACCAAGAGCAGTGGAGGGAGCGTGGCACACTCCAGGTGGGCACTGCCTGCTCCCACCAGCCCTTGGCCACATCACGCCCGAAGGGTGTTTCAGTGTCCCCCTACATACACTCATCCAGCCCAAAATGCAGCACAATTCTGAGCATCCCAAAAAGATCCCCAAGACCCTGTGAAGCAAGGAAAGCCAAGCCACTGCTCCCAGAATCTGATTTTGACTGGTGCTGGGGGGTCCCCTTGTCTCAGCTCTGAGCCACCACATCCCAGCTGGCCATGGTCCACAGGCCAAGCATCTCCTGTCCTTCCCTCATTATCCAGGGCAGGTACCAGCCCTTCAGTGTCCAGACATTCAGTTTGGGGCAGGGAAAAGGAATTTTTGTAGCCCTCAGATATCCTCATGTTTTGTCCATCAGAGCTCAAGCCAGCTGGACCAGTCGGAAGCAGCATTTTTCTGGCCACCTGAGTCTCCACTGGGCTGTGCCAACCCTTGGCTGTGTCATCTTTCCATGCCAGGGATACACCTGTTAACCTGAAAGCTATGGCCAAATCTACCTTGGGCATCTGCCCTTGGTAGAGCCCTTCTGCAGAGCAGCTGTCCCCAGCCACACCATCACCCAAGGGCTCAAGACCTTCTTATCCAGGGATGGCACCTAAGGCTCCTGAGAGGACCAGCTGAGCTTGGTGAAGCAGCCATGGCCACCTCCAGCCCTTCTTGGCATCACCACCATGTCCCAAATGCTGGTTCTTCCTTGCAGATGTTCCCCTTCCATGGCTCTGCACAGCAATGGGATCCATCAGAAGCACAGCCCCTAATTCCAGATTCTTCCTGAGGCCAGACTGTCTCACCATGCTGTTCCCAAAACCACAAGTACAGCATAAAAGGCCCCAAACAGTGTAGAAAACTGCAGGGTTTCACCCAAATCCTCTCTGGCTCAGAGGGTCATGCTCCAGCCAGATCATGGGGCACTCAATTCCAATAAAGACACACTGAGGGAGAAACTTCCCACACTGAAACTTTCAAATGCAAGCTATGGCCACAGCCCAAAGCACCCAGCTTGTCACTTGCCCCTCCCACGTTTTCTGATGGCCACAGAAAAGAAACCTGAGCACCCTGGGATAGTGGAAGGCATTCCTGCCCAAGATAGGGGTTTGGAACGAGATGATCTTTAAGGTCTCTTTCAAGCCAAAGCATTCCACGATTCTGTGATTCCATGAACTCCCACCCCACCTTTCAGCCCCCTCCTTCCTCCCCAGCAAAGCTAAAGCTGGCTCCCCAGTAATCTTCCCAATAATTATATAATAGAGAGGCAGGCGGATAAATAATTTCAGACCACTGTGCCGACAGAAAGCAAGCTGGATTAAAAGATCAGAACAAGCAATACTTAGATTAAAATGGTTTGTTATTTTCAGCTGCGGGAAAAAAATCTGTGGCTAAAGCACAGAAGACGCGAAGCAAAGGCGCATCATCTTCTTTCCCCCACCCAAAACCTGACCTTTTTACATATTAGCTAAGACAAGTTCTAAGTTTCCAACCTCAAATCAGGTTTTGCTTCCCAATAAGTAAAAAAATATACATTTTGCCAGTTCACATGACATTTTAGCTAAAGATTAAGAGATGCTTCAAGTTGTGTTTTGCCCACATGAAGCCATCAGAGTCCTTAAATCAGGAGAACCAGTGCATGGCTTGGCAAATAACGTCACTGCCTATGAAAAATGTGGCTCCTGGCATGATGGGCACCAACCCCTTTGCCTTGTCCCATGCCTCCCCACACCCTCGAGCTGATGGCAGGTGGATGCCAGGCTTACCAGCAGTGCAGAGGTGGCAGTGGCAGCTGGGAGAAGCCCATCAGACAGTGGGACAGCTCTCTACAGGGACCTATATGTTGTTCCCCTGGCCCCCAGCAAGGTCAGCAGCCTGGGGTGCTATGCTCTGACTGATGGCTTTGGAAAGGCGTGAAGGGGAGGCAGGAACAAAACGGGGGAGAGAGGGAGGTGGTGCTGGGGGCCGAGCTCTCCGCAGGGCATGGCACTCATCAGCCCAGTTTGGATCGATGGGTGATTCACCTTCAAGTTCAGATTGAGCAGAAGGGTCAAACTGGCAAATGGTTTGGCACCGGCAGGCACGTCCCTGCAGCCTCATGTCACAGCTGTTTGCCTTGCTGGAATGGGCAATTACCACCCCACAGCATCTCCAGAATCAGCATTCCCACCTGAGCACATTGCTAACCCTGTAGAGTCTCCATCTTCCAGCATCAGCAGTGACCACTCATCCCATCACCTGGATGTGAGATGGAGCAGCAGTTTTTTGTGTGAAGTCTCAGAATATCCTGAGTTTGAAGGGATCCACAGGGATCACCGAGTCCAGCTCCTGGCCCTGCACAGGACAATGCCCACAATCCCACCTTGTGCTCTTCCAGGTGTCCCTCCCAGCTGTAGTTTTGCTATTAAAGCGTCATGGTACCACACACACACAGGATCAGCCTTGAGTTCTGATGATGGAATCCCATGGGGCAAGAGGTCCAAGACACAGCCTTGGGGAGGGCTTGGACCGAGACAGGCACCAGGCTCCTATCCCTCCCATGGATGTGGGAGAGGGGCTGGGTCATACACCTGAGAGAAGGAATGGGATGGTGGACAAGGAGCATGAGAAGGCAGAAAAATTATGTCAGAGGCCTTACCAGAGGGAGATGGGAGCTATGAGATGTGATGCTCACCAAAATTTTTCCTTATATTGCAGGAAAGTGTATTCACTAAAGCCAGAGAATAAAACACACTTACTGGACGAGTGGTGGCAGAAACCTCAGACCAGACACCACCAATACCCACCACATCACCAGAGGCTGCGGATAAACCTCCTCACAGTTTTTTTTTTTGCAAGTTCTATCCTTGCTGCACCTGCAGCTCTGTGGGGAAACCTCCATACCCCGACCCAAACACAGCCTTGTGCTGCAGGTGCAGGCTGTTTGCTCTGGCCAGTCTCTCCCAATGTTTTCTGTGCAGAAAACAGGGATAAGTGACACTCATAAAAGGAATGGGAGAAAATAGAAATGGGTTTGTCTGTCACTACACTTCTGCTTTATGGAGCTGTCTTCCCCCTCAGAGACACGCATCCTCCCCTCCACTAATGGAAATGTTGCCCTACCATCCATTCGTGCCAGTCAATGCCTGGGACAACACGATGCCCTAAGGCCACTCCTGATCTATTTTAGTCACAAAAGCAGAGTGGCTGATGAAAATCACCCCGTCTCTGCACTTCCCAGCTTAGCTCTTTCTCTGGTTTTAATGGAATGGCCAGCGTGGTGGAAAGCAGGCGGCGAGGGCAGAGATGGCAAGTTGAGAGACCTGCACAGATGCAGGAGAGAGGCCCTGCCCCCACCTGCAGGTGTTCTAGAGCCTGAGAGACCTGCAAAGATCCCTCCTCCCAAGATTTGCCCAGAAGCTGTTGCTGCCCCATCCCTGGAAGTGTTCTGGGCCAGGTTGGATGGGGCCTGTGGAAAGTGTCCCCGTGGAACAAGATGATCTTTAAGGCCCCTTCCAATCTGAGCCATTCTGGGATTGTATGACTTGGAAAGGACCTTACCTTACCCTACAGGATGGCCTTGAGCTCCAGAGTGATTCCTGGGAAGGTCTGGCTGCACCAGAAAAGGGCATGCTGAGCATGGGGGAGAACTCAGCAGTCCACGGCAGGAGCCTGCAGACCAGGACACAGCAACGGTTAAGGCACAGCACAGAGGAAAGACCAAAGCTGCTTAATGTGAACTTCAGAGAGAAGTAAAACACAGACTGGGTTGGGGGTCGGGGGAGAATGATCAAGAGCATCACCTCCAGGTTGTGTTTGGATAGACAAGCAGAATTATTTTTTTTCCTACACTGCAAACAGGTTTGGGCAGATTCTCAGCATCCACCAACCACAGGAAATCATCCTGTGGAGGAGGAGGCCCCTGGAATACCAGAAAGACTCCGTGGTGATCACAGACCAGCAGTCCTCCTCTGTGGCCACCTGCCTGTGGTCATGCCCAGCTGTGGAGCCAGGGGCTTGCTTCCTGCAGAAATCCAGCAGTGGTGGAAATGATCCAGCATGTTCCAGAGCCATGGGTTCCAGATGCCAGCTGGATTTTTGCTGCTGCTCCCAATAAGTTAACTGGGGCATGCACTAGCTGTCAATACAATCAATGGAGCAGCCTCAGCCGCTAATAAACCGAGTGCCAGAGGGCTGGAAAACCTCTCCACTGCCCAGAATATTCCCTGGGCAGCAGGGTGAGTGGGCTGCAGACCCCTTGCTTGAACTTGGTGCTGCTCTTAGTGTGCTGGGGCACCTTATGTGTCAACAGGGAAAACCCTTCTCTTCCCGGTGGCTCAGCAAGCTCCGTGCTCATCCCCAGTGACCTGGGCACTTCCCTGCCATGGGAAGGAGCCTGTCAGCCTGTCAGTGCTCCCATGGGACCTCCTGAGGTCAGTCTTCAGCCCTGCTGATGCTCACAGCAGCATCAGCAGTAAGGTCAGAGAAGGTTGCCTAGGGCTTTATCCCTCTGGGGCTGAAAACCTCCAAGGATGGAGCATACACAGCCTCTCTCAGCAACCAGCTGTCCTCAGAATCTATGGTTTTTTTGCTCAATAATTCTCTCCATGTCCTCCAAGGTAGCAGCTACATCCCCAGCCAATGTCACCTGCAAGCAGCACAGGTGCCAGGATGGACTCTGAGGGATTTCCCTGCTCTCCACTGAGCCTACACCAGCCAGATAAATTCTTAATCCCAGTAACTGCTGCAATCGCAACATCCAGTCCCATGGGCTCTGGCCAAAGCTAAAAGCCTGCAAAGGATGGAAATCTCAAACTGTGACTCACCCGCAGGGCCAGGTCGGGATCCCGTGGAGCCGGTGGTCAGCAGTGCAGGAGGCAGGGAAGGATCTGGAAGACAGCACATCTCAGCACCCTGAGGAGCCCAGGCAGCCCCCCAACGTGGAATCCACAGAGCATCCTCCCAGCCCTGCTGCTGTGGTCAAGGGCAACACAGGGAACCGGGAAGCCCAGGGCCAAATGAGAGGAGTCCGTGATAATTGTTTTATTCAAATCAGTACCAATTGCTGGTCACTGATTCCGGGATTGATAACAGCAAGGGAAAATCCTCATCACAGTACTAGTCTCATCAACATACCCATGAAAAGGGAGCTCAGGCAAGGATTTAGGGATGCTGGTAGGACAACGGGTTGCAAGAAAACCCCAATCCTTCTTCCCAGAGCCAGTATGGGCACAAATCATCAACCCACATCCCACAAATTCATGGGGGAAGAGACTTGCACTCACTTCCAGGTCCTAGGTTTGAGTTTATCTCAAGGCAAGGCTTAGCATCCAGCGAACACAGCATTAAGGAATTTTTTAGCAGTTTTCTTAATCATAAATGAGTCCATCTTTCAATAGCTCTGCTCCTTCTTATGTCCCACTCCTTCCACACACCAAGCTGCAGGTGAGATCCCAGCCATGACCCTGTGCAGGTCACCTCCAGGCACACAGGAGGTTTGGTGCTGTGCTGGAATAACCTCAGTTCCAGCACAGGTAAGAGTGAACCTCAAGCAGGAGATTCTGCTGGGCACAACCATCCAGCACCTGCCACACAGCACCACAGTGGGTTCTTCCTCACCACTGACCAGTCCAAGGCACTCAGGAATGATCTTGAAAGGTATCATGAGATGGATAAGCAACATTTGGGCAGCTGGGGGACTATCACCCTTGCCATCATCTCCCAAATCCTCTCTCCAGCATGGCTAAAGGCCCTGCACCTTGTGGCTGCCCTGACAGTAAAAGCAAAGGAACCAGTTTGAATTTTTTTTCCTGGTTGCTCTCCCCAGTGAAGCATGCATTGCCAGGAGAGGCACCAATAGGCTGCTCCCACCAAAAACTTTCCACCTCCTGACCCATGGCAGTGGAGAGCATGGCTCCATCCCTGCATGGCCACCTCGCCTGCTAGCTCTCATGGACTACGTTCCGTCAGCAAATTAGGTCAGCAACGTTCAAAAGGATCACTCAGAATGCTGAAGGAGTCATTTCTGAACAGCAGAGTGCTTAAATCCCAGCAAAATCCCACCTACTGCTCCCACATAAAAGTACCTGAGGATGCAAGGAATTCCAATGCACCGATGTGACGAATCCCAAAAATCAGCCTGTGGAGACTACAGCATTTCACTGCCCTTAACTCATCCCAGTGAGCCCACAGGGACCCAGGGGCTGGGCAGCACCTGAAGCTTGATGGCCCCACCTGCACTGGAGCTCTCGGCCACCCCATTCCAGGGGGCCCAAAATTTAGTCTGGGATGGGAATGGAGGAAACACAAGTACATGGACAAACCTGGGGCCATCAGCAGAATGCCAAGGGGAAGGAGCTGAGGGTGGCTCTCTGCTCATGCCCAGCTTCCAAGGTGAGCTGGTGGTACTTCCATGAGGGGGCAGCTCCTGTGCCTGGTCCCACAGGGCTGTGAAAACTCCCTGCTTTTGCCCAGGCCAGCGCAATCCTACCACAAATAATACCACATCCCCTACTCCACACGACTCCCCTTTCCCAAAAATACCAAAGCCTGTTGCAACACCCATCCTGCCTCTCCTGCAAACTCAGGACTTCAGCTTCCCCTCACTGGTGAGTCCACGGCTTTTTGTGACCATCAGGAACCTTCCTTGGGATGTTTGGGACCATGAGGTACACGTGTGAGGTCCAAGCTTTGCAGAGAGTGTGCAGAGCTTGGAGAGGTCCTATAGCCTTGCTGTGACTCTCCAGGGAAAATTCAAAGTCTTTTGGAAGACATGCTGTGAAGTGGTGAAGGAGGGATGGGATGGGGATGGAAATGGCTGGGATGGAATGGATGGGATGGGATGGATGGTATGGAGATAAGACAGGATATGACGGGATGGGTTGGATGGAATGAGGCAGGATAGGATGGGATGGAATGAGATGGGAATGAGGATGGGGTGGGGATGTTCTCCCACAACACCACCAGACCCTGATCCATAGTACACTCCAAAGACAGGAATACCAGTGAGATGGCTTCACCTGCACTGACCCCCAGGCTGCCAACCCCCTGTGTGCTGGAGGGAACTCCATTTCCCTCCCCTGAGGATGCAGCAGCTCCCACACTGCCAGGCTCTGCTTCACTCTGGGGTTCTGGGCACCATCGCTCCCTGTGCAGGGAGAGAGGGATCCTCCCCTGACCTGTGTTCCCATCATCCGCCTGCCCGAGTGTTCCACGCAGACAGAGGCAATGATTTTGATGTCCCAGTGAACAAGCTGTCGGGATGCATCAGCCTCAAAGGGCAGCCTTCAGAGCTGCCTTCTCCTCCCATGCGCTGCCTAGGCGAGGAAAACCGATTCCAGCTTCGCGTGCGCACACACACACACACACACTGTGTCACCGGTGCCTGAGATTTTCCAGCCTTTTAACTAAAAATCCCTGCAAACCCTACCCATGAGGAGGGGGAGGCAGCGAGCCTGGGGCGGGGGTCAGAGGGGAGGTGCCACTCAGCTGGCAGAGGGGCAGCCCCACGGGCAGAGCCCCGTGACGTGATGGAACCTGAGCGCTCCAGAGCCATCAGGAGCCTGGGCAGAGATGAGCTGAGAAAAGCCATGAGCAGAGCTGACATCAGCCCCCTGGGTGGGTACCTAATGAGCGGAGACACTGTCCATTTGTGGAGATGAGGAAAAGTTAAAAGATTTCCGAGCTGACACCTGGCAGCCTCCCTCGGTGTTCCTGACCACACAGCAGGGGAAGGAGAACAGCGGTCACCCCCGGCTCCGCAGGGGTGGGTGAGCTGGATGGCCACGGGGTTGACATTTCAGCAGCTCATCCATGCTGCCCAATTCTCCCCTGCTTGTGTTTTTCTGCCACCTTAAAAGAGAAACTGGTGCTTTGTGGGAGCTGGGTGGGGGAGGTCTGGCAGGGGCCCTTGCGGCCCCATTGTCCAGGAAAAGGCAGCAGCATGGCAGGGAGCACATTCCTGGGTCTAGCAGCACACCAGACCTGCTCTAGGCTGGGATCTGGGCACAGGCAAAGGCTCCTTGTGTCCTGTGGTCTCCACATCCCAGGAGTAGGATGGCACTCAGCAATGCCTCAGCCCCTGACGTCGCCCAGCAGCCCCCCCATGCTTCCACAAACCTAGTTCTGTCAGTCCCTATAAATCCAGCCTTCCCTAACCCCACTTGTCACAAGCTCTTCCCTAACTCACCTCCAGCCTCTTCCCAACCCACCACCTTCCACTGGTGACATGACAGGAGTGATGGAGCAGGAAAAGGGAGAGCCCTGTATCACTCCTATTGCCTCCCAGCTTTCTCCTCAGGAAAACCTGGGTCTAAAAGTTTTTAAAACTTTTTTTTTTTGAAGAGCCAGCAAACAGCCCCATTCCCCCCCAAATCACACAGTGAAATGCTGTTCTCCTCACCTGCCTACCTGCTTTCCTAAAGGCCAAGTGGATTTACAGAGAAAACACCTCCCTGCAAGTATCCTGGCTGAAAAGGGAGATCTTGGAGCATCCTCAAGGCAGCCTAAAAAGCAGCTTAAAAACACTGACATTACTTCACATGGTTTTGACCACCTCCACCAGCAAACAGTCTCAGGTCTAAACCCCATTACAAGCATGACTTTCACCTTCCTGGCTCCAGGGATTTTTGCTCCTTTCCAACAAATATAGCCAGAAATACCAAAAAGAAGGGTTCAACCCTTTTCCTGGGATGCCTGGGAGTGCAAAGAACAGCTGGATTCAGGCTGCTCCTCCCTGGCACCCGCTGACCTGCTGGGCTTGAGCAGATGGAGCAGCCACAAATCCCCCCATAAGCCAGGGAAGGAACTAATCTCCTAGAGGACAAATTGGATGGCAAGGGGGGGAAGCTCAACGTTCCACCTTTTCCTCCTTCCTCTAACAAACCCAGCAGCACCCACCATACCCAGAGGGATCACAGACTCCCGAGGGCAGAAGAGGCACCAGCAGTTTGGGTACCTGGTGGAGACCCAGACTGGGGACAAGGAGACATTCAGGTCACAGCGAGCTAAGCCTTACCTGCCCTGCGCAGAGAGGCACAGCAGCTGGTGTCTCTGTGTGGAAAACCACATCTGGTGAGCTCTGAAAACTTCCAAAATGCTCTCCAGCCTTGACAGGCTGAGGCTCCTTCAAGACTGAGAGGTCTTTGGTAGGTGTGGAAAGCCGGAGGAGCAGCCACTGGGATGAGGCGGATTACCAACAGTGGAATCCCTGGTCCTTCCTCACTGTTGGAGGAGGATTGTAAGTCCACTGGAGAGGGTTAGTCCAGGTTCACAGTATGGGATCAGGAGAGCCAAACACGCTCTCTCCAAAACACAGATATTCCCAGGACTGGGAATGACAACATGCTGATGTCAAAGACCCACAGCAGATCCCACCATGGACATCACCTCCCACCATGTCTTTCAGAAGGGTGTTTCTGCCCCTTCAGCCCAAGGACACAGAGCCTGGTCCTGCTCCCAGGGCCATCCACCAGCGCCCAACCCAGTCCAGCTCATTTTCCTTCTGCTCCAGAGGCCATGGAAAGTGAGAAGGTCAGCAAATTTCGTGCCACCCTTCATTCTTCTGGGTTGCGTTTTTGTATCCTCTCCTTTTTTCTTTCTTGTGCCTCCTCTTCCCATGCCTAAGGGCTGTAAAACTCCTCCTGTGTGCTCACAAGGGACAAATGCCTTGACAGATATTGTCAGCCCTACTCAGGACAAGGCGGGATAGCTGATGAGGACAGGCACAAGAGCTCTCAGAAATGCTTGGAAGGAGGAGGCTGCAGCCAGGGAGAGGATGGAAAAGGTACAGGCTGGGATGCGTGGCATCTGGGTTTGGATTGCACCCTGCACCTCAGATGGAGCATCATTGATGTAGTTTGTTTTGGGGGCGGCACCCCAGGGAGTCCCCGGAGGGCCTTCTAGGCTGAGTGTTGGCTGGCAGCAGCAGGCAGGCAAGGAGACTCCACACGGCTCCTGAGGGTGCTCATTAAATGAGGGTTTATTGGAGGTCCCATCCCCGGGAACAGCATGGTTACTGAGGGAGAAAGGGGGAGGGAGGGGGAGAAAGAAGGAGACTAGGGGAGGGAAGGGGCAAGAGGGGAGGAGAAGGGCCAAGAGAGAGTCTGATTTCCCTCCCAGAGCCTAAGAGGGAAATTCAAAGTGGGCACGGAATCAGACTTGTGCCAATGGGATTACAGATAATGATGGTTCAGGGCAGGACCACAGGCTCGGGATACACCATACATTTTGGAGGGGTGAGACAGAGCATACCATTTAAATAAAATGCAATACTACAGATCATGAATGGCCAGCAGAGCCTGGGGAAGCCCTGATGAGGTGTGACACCCACAAGTGTGTCACAGCATCAGTGCCACCTCTCTGGGTGCCACTGCACATCCAAAGGAATGGGCTGGGACAGACGGTGAGCCATCGGTGTGTCCCTGGGGATCACGGCCACTCAAACTATGCAGTCAAAACAGGCAATTTCAAGTCCCCCGCTCCACCCCATGTCTTGGCGGGGAGATTTGCAGAAAATCAAAGCATTTCCTCGAGGAAACCCCAGAAAAACATGTTTTCCAGGTAGGAAAACTGAGTCACAGAGGAAACCACCATGGACAGGCCTGCCTGTCCCATGGAGCCGCAATGTTCCAGGGAAGGGCTTCATTTCCCAGATACCCTGGGCTCATGTTATCATGCCCTGCCTTCATGGTATCAGTCCAATAAAAGCCTTTGAATGGGGAATTGTTTCTATATTTTAAGGAAAGTTTAGAGGCACAGAGTGAGTGAGCATCTCTGGAGGTCTCTGGCCCAGCTCCCACCCCGAGCAGAGTCACTCCAGAGACAGATTAGGCTGCCTGGTACGAAATTACTCCACCCTGAAACCTCAAAACTTTTTCCACGCCCTCCATTTTCTGCCTGCACACAAGAAGATGTTCCCTGGATGCCCTCAGCCAGTGCCATTGCCAAAAGGCCTCATTTTTATCCTTTTCAGAGAACACTGGGTAGCAGGGACCTCATCACAGATCATCACCTGGATAAAAGGGGACAGTGGTGACGTCCCCATGCCCATGGTTGTGACCCCATGCCCAGAGCAGTGTCCAGCCTGGAATGGCCACCAGCCTGCGTGACCTGTGCCAGGGGGAACATGCCACCACCACCCCAAGGGTCCCCTGGACAGCACCGGGCCTGGGGTGGGGCTGTTCCTGCCTCCTCACCTCCGCAGTGGGCTGTAGGCACAGCACAACCTGGAGGCACATCTGGCAGTGCTGGAAGAGTGGTGCTGCAGCTGGATGGGTGGCTCCTTCCCTGCAGAATAAAGGGATGAGAGTCAGTTATGGAGCAAAAGCATCCTCCAAACAATACGCCCCCCACAGCAGGTCCCCATCCTGAGGACACCCACACAAGCATTTGAACCCATGCCAAAGATGTCACCACCACAATTCTCTCAGGACAAGCAAGTCCTAGATGAGCTTTTCCCAGCCCAGCTGAGCAGAGTCCTATAAGGCATGATCAGAGGCCTCTGGGGCACTTGGACTTTCAGGAAATCATCACCTTGTGCTGGGAAAGTAGGGACAAGAGGGTTTGCTCCTCAGTGGCAGGGATGCATGAGTCATCCTCCAGCCTGATGCCCTTGAAACAGAGCCAAAAAAGCTTTTACCCAAAGTAGCCAGCAATAGGATACCAGAGCTGAAGCTCCAGGATTAACCCTTTCCTGGCAGAAGCTGGCTGGCTGCCCTGCCATGCAGATCCTTTCTCCTCCTCTGCTCAGTGCTGGGTTTTCCCACTGTGTGCACCCACCCAGTGCCAACACTGCCCTGGCAAGAGCAGGAAGGGGGACATGCCATGAGACCCCCTATGATGGGTTGCTGCCAGACCAAATTCCCCAAATGGGGATACGTCATTTCTCTTCCACATGTCCTACAACACAGCCTGCCCAGCAAATAGGACAATGTTTGGGGTCCAGCAAAGCAAAAACAGAACTCAAAAAAAGAAGGTAGAAAATTTCAAGCTCTTTATTTCCACTGCTTTGGAGGGCAGGCTCTTGACTCCTGCACTCCCGAGTCCTTGTTTCATTTAGGAATCCACCAACTATCCATATCTCTGATGGGATCCTCATTGTTTGCCAAGACTTGATGACCTTTCCCCAAAATAGGGAGAACTAGCCTCCTGGAGAATCCCATATTCCCTCCTTGACAGAAAAGAGCCCCTTAGGGACAAGTGGGAATTTCTGTGTTAAAAGGAGGTTTTCCTCTCTGCAGAGAGGTGCCAGCAACTAGCTTTCCTGCCAGCCTGATGACAATGGACCTATTCCTGCAGTGTGGAAAGGTGGGAGGCCATGGCAGTGGACACGAGCATCACTGAGCTGGGACAGGGCAAGAAGATGGAGGATGATGCTCCTTCCCAGGGCTGGGAGTGAAGGGTCCACCAGGAGTGGCTGCTGCACTGCAGCCTTGCTGTACAGGGTCCCAAAACATGCCCAGCCTCTCCTGGGGCCATCAAAAAGAGAAGGGGAATGTGCTGGGGGTTACATTGGTACCCACTAACCTGGGCTGGAGTCTCCTGCCACAGCCCCATGGACCCAAGCATCGCTCAACCCACCTCAGCAGTCTGGCAGTGTAAGTGTATTGGTATCTTTTATTTTGGCATTCCTTTACTGCCAGCTCAGACAGGGATTTCCCTCTTGAATTCTCCCACAGGCCGCTATGCAAATGCTCCTTGAAAGCATGGATTAGGTCACAGAGATTTTGAGTGGCTTCTTCACCTTCCCCAGGGTTCTTCATCCTGTTTGCTTCCTTACAGTCTGCAGCGGGGGCTGCTGACCATCTCCTCAACCCTGGGGGATCCCTGTGTCCCTGCCAGCCCACCCCAGACCCCGAGTGCAGTGTCCTGTGCCTCCCACCACGACCACCCACTCCCTTGTACTGCATCCCTCATGATGCACTGACACTCTCTGGTCTCCCAAGGATGGGCAGCACGAACCGCCCAGGCCTGGGAAGCCTGGAACACCCAATCTGTGCCACAGCAGTGGGCACTCCCCCACACCCCCAGCACCAGGGGCACCATGGCCCTGAGCTGCACGATCTGCCCGGCATGCCTGCAGGACTGGGGGAATCCCTGCAGTGATTCCCAGGGAGCCATGCAGCATCCGCACGGGGTAGGGATCTCTGCAGTGCAGCGTGTGCCGGGGGATGCTGCACTGGCCAGACTGCTGCACGGACTCCTCCCCAGAATGGGTCCCCACCCAGACCCCAGGAGGACCTTCTGAAAGGAGGTGGGCAATAAACACTGCCCCAGGGGCCAGAGCTGAATAAATTGACCCCTCCTGAGCCCGCTCCATGTGCTGAGAGGTGGTGGCTCCAGTGGGGAGTAACCCAGCCCAGGGCACCCACTGCTCCCTCGAGGTCCCTCAAGGCACATGCTGAAGACCCAGCACAGTGACTGAGTGGGTGACAGCCCTGCCTGTGGCAGGGGGTTAAAATTAGATGGTCTCTAAGGTCCTTTCCGACCCAAATCATTCTGTGATTCTATGATGATTCTGACTTCGGAGGAAGAACAGAAAAGTTCTGCCTGGGAAACTGGTTCCCAGGAGATATCTACCCAGCTGCAGGGGAAGTTTTGAGACCTGGGACCCCTTTTCTCCCCGCAGCACTGATGCTGAGGCTGCATTTGCACCACTTGGTGACCACCACACCTGGAGCACGGGCTCATAAGTGACCACCAGCCTGACACTTGTGAGATGTCATGGGTGCTGGCACCCAAAAACCAGCAGCCAGGGCTCAGAAACACATTGTGGGACCCCTCGGGATATTCCCACCCAAAGTCACGCTGCATCCCCGCCGTCACCCATCCCTATGCACACTTCTCGCTGCACTAGCAAGTCAGGGTGGGGTCGGAAAGCCGTTCCCCTTGGGGACCCCCACTTATCCCCAGGCGGAGACAGCAGTTTGGGATGGTTTCAGCAGAGCCCGGGAGCCTCCCAAGGCTGGGAGCCGGGGACCGACACCTCCCAGCAGCCTCGCACAGCCGCCCAGCCGGGAAGGTGGCAGCACACGGGGGCACCTCCTGCGCACGGGGGGACACGGGGACAGGGTCGGCGGGCGCACGCCCTCCGCTCCCGGAGCGAGGGCGCACCGGGAGCCGCCTAGCCCCGATGCTGCCGCCAGCACGGGGACCCTCCTTCCCCGCTCCAGGTCCCGGGCCCCCCACGCCCAGAACATAGCGCTCAGAGAAGGCAAAGTCCTACCTGCGTCCGGCCGGACGGACCGAGGCTCGGCTGGGGCAGGGCGGGGCAGCGGCAGGGCGGGCTCGGGGGCGGCGGCAGCCCGAGCCGAGCGGAGCGCCCAGCCCTGCCCGCCACCCGCCCGGCTCTGCCCAGCCCCCCGACTTCCTGCCCCTGCCCCGTCCCTTCCCGTCCCAGACACAGTCCCTGTCTCCAAACCTGCTCCTCCCCTGCCCCAACTCCTCCTCTAGCCCCTGCTCCTGCCCCAGCCCCTCCACTGCCCTCTCCCTAATTCAGCCCCTGCCGCAGCCCCTGTATCTGCTCCTCCCCTGCCGTAACTCCTGCTCTTCCCCCTGCTCCGTCTCTGCTCCTGCCTCCGCCCCGTCATTGCCCTCTCCCTAATGCAGCCCCTGCCCCTAAACAGACTCCTGCCGTCCCAGCCCCTGCTTTTCCCCCTACTCAGTCCCTATTCCTTCCCCGCCCTTCACTCTCCTCGCCCTCCTACAGCCCCTGCTCCTGTCCCTAAACCAGCTCTGCCCCTGCCCAGTCTCTGCCGCTGCCCTGCGGTGGCTGGGGGCAGTCCCAGGTGACACCGCCCACGGTGACTCTGCCCCAGGGTGACTCTGCCGCAGGATGCTGGCATTGCCCGGGTGCCCAACACCGCCCCGGACCCACACCCTGCGGAGCTCCTGCACCCGGACCCGGCTGCCTTCAAGGGAGGCACCTAACCCTGCCATCAGGGATGGACAGACAGGAGGGAGGGACAGGGTGGAGACAGGGAGCTGGCGGACACGTCTGCCAGGAGGGCTGGAAGCCTCTGAGTTGGAATATCCAGGGCTGCCTGGACCTTGCAGGCTGGCTTGGGTGGGACAGGCGTGTGTGTGTGTGTGACAGTCCCCAGACGTCTGGGATCCTGCTACCGCACTTCCAGGCGGGAAGATATAAATATTTCAGCGGAATAGCCGAGCCCTGTCAGCTTGCATTTGCTTCTGGCAGGGTGAGCGCTGGGAAAGCGGGAGGAAAGGCGTGGAGAGATGCCCTCGCAAGATGCGCTCGGAAGATGCGTCATCTCCCGGGAGATGGGGCATCAGCTCCGAGGCCGGATTCTCGGGGGCTCCACCTCCTCTAGGGATCCTCTTCCCTGCGGGAGAAGTGCACGGCCGTGCCTCAGCCCTTCCAGGTCCTGCAGGCCGGTTCCACCCCATAAGCAACTCTCGGGGGTTGCTGCCAGGCTGGGCGAGGGGATGAGAAGTTTCGGGAGCTCTGCTTGGAGCACAGCGGGGAGCTCCTCGGGACCCTCTGGGATACGGCCCAGCGCAGACTGGAACAAATCCACGCCCAAGAAGCAAACGGAGTGCAGAAATAAATCCAAGCAGCCACGGGTACCATAAATCCTGGAGGGAGCCAAGGCGGGGCAGCGTCCCGCAGGGCCCGCAGCCCAGAGGCCACGGCAGATGGGCAAGGAGCTGACCCCGGCTGAGGGCAATGGAAAAGGGGCTCGATGCTTTCGCAGGGGGGTTTGTCCCTGTATGGGACACAAGTGCCGGCGCAGCTCTGTCCCGGCGTGGCCGGGCTCTTCCTGTTCCTCCTCCTCCTCCTCCCCTTCCTCCCTCCCGCTGCACTCTGGGGTTTGTAGTCCCCCCTTCTCCCGTAACGTGGAGCGCGACTACATTTCCCGAGGTACTCCCACACCCTCCTCCTCCTGCTGCCGCTGTGCCGGGCTCGCCGCCGATCGGGCTCGGGTGGCAGCGGGAGCCCCGGATCCCGCCGTGCCCGGCCCGCAGTGCCCGTGCCCGCCGCCCACCAGGTACGGGGTGCGGGTGTCGCCGGGACGGTCCCTGGGATGCCGGCAGTGCTGTTCCCCCGGGTGCTGAGGCTGTGTGCCCGTGCTGTGTTGTTTACCCCCGCCTCTGTTTCGGGGTGAGCAGGTGCCGCGTACCCCCGAAACCCTTCTGTGCCAAGTGCACCCCCCAGCAACCCCGCAGCGCCCATCCCTTGGTGCTGGGCGGTGGGAGGCAGAGAGGTGCCCCTGCGGTGGCCGAGGGTGCACTTTCAGGAGCTTCCCAGCCCTTGTTTTACGGAAGATACCCCAGGGGTTCGCGGTCCCCATTCGGCGTGGCAGCTCCGCACGGAACACGTGGTGCCTTGGCAGTGTCGCTTGTTTGTCACCGACACGCGGCTGGGCAGAGGGCATCACGCCGACGACCCCCAGGGTTGTCCCCTCTGGACCACGGTGGCCGTGGCTCTGCGGGGAGCTGAGCCTGAGCTCAGCCACCCGTGTCACCTGTGACCCCGGGCTGACAGCAGTGTGTGGCGTGACAGTGATCCACGTCAAGGTCACACCCAGGTAACTCGGTGATAAACAGGTTCACACGGTGATAACGGACCGGCTCTGCTCCCTCTCCCTCCCTTTCTCTTCTCCTTCCTCCTCTTCCCTCCACTCCCTGGCTTGCACCAGGGACGAAGGATGGAGCATTCCCTGGGACTTGTGCCCACTCACCTCGAGCAGAGGAGCTCCATGGATGTTCTGGAGAAGGGGGATTGGGTGTGGCCGGATGGGTTCTGGTCTGGAGTCCCTTAGTGTGTGGGGACACACATGCTGGGAGTTAGGAGCCAGTGCTCCTGGGAATGGAGCAGCTTCATGGAGCTGCATCCTGGATTTAGTGTGGGAGGTTGTGTGTATCCCTCCTGGATGGACAGGCTGGAGTGGGGAGCAGAGGGTGGCAAACATTCCGTAGGGGTTGTGGTGCACATGGCAGCAAGCAGCTGCTGCAGGTGACATCCACAGCCCAGCCTGGGGACAAGAAAGCAGTGGAGCAGAGTCCAGGCACTTGCAGCTGGCAGTGGCCCCAGCACGGTGCTGGGGTGGGTGTTTGGCAGGGACTAGCCCTTGCTCCTTGCCCCTTACCCTTCCTGCCACAGCAGGGGCCGGTGCTCCAGCCAGTGCTGGACAGGCTCATTGGGCAGCGAGTGAGTGAGCACCTGCTTTGATCCCCAGGGATCTGTTTTGGAGGTGGGGGCTGTTTGCCCAGCCGTGAGCTCTGACACATGAGTGTTTTGGTGACACTCACGCACCAGTGCTCAAATCCCATGGGAATGCTGGAGCGGTGGGTCCTCACTGGGACAAATGGACACTTGACTTCCTGTAGGTTTAGGTCACCACCAGCTTTCCTCAGCCACCATCGGTGCTGCCTCATGTCCCTGTTTATCCTGTGTCATCTGGCAGCAGGGGGGGATAATCCCCCAATTTCACTATGCAGGATCCAGTGGGACACAGACTCAGGACCATGAACTTACTTTTTAATGACTGTGATTAGTTGTTCTGTGGTTATCAGGGTAATCAGGTTTCTAAACCTTGCTCCCATGGCGTGTATTGGCCTACAGGGAATCATGTGGCATGAAAAGTCACCTTGGTGACTTCTTGTGGGAGTGGGAAGTGCTGGGAGGACACCAGTCCAGGCCGCCTCCTATCCCTGCTCTCATCCCATGACCATTAATCGGGTCACCTGGCACTGCCAGCTTCCTTGCAGCCAAACCTCAGGATCTGAGCTTTTAATCCCCCTGTGGACCATGAACCTCGTGGCATTTTGCATTCTCTCCAGGCTGGGCATTGTGTCCCAGAGCCCAGAGCTCTTGGGAAGAGCCAAGGGGCAGCCGCTTGCCTGCAGCTCAGCTGAAGTCCTGCCAGCCACCCTGCTACTGAGTAACACGGGTGGCCCCATGCCCGGTGTGCACATTAACTCATTTCCACAGCCAGCACATTCCTGTGCCATCCCCTCTGGAGCATCCCCAGTGCAGGGTGTCTGCATTCCTCTGCCTCTGCAGCTCAGAGGGAAGTGTTGCTCCAGGAAGCAGCAAAACCCCACTGAGTCTTAAAGAGGACGAAAAGGAGGTGATGGGAGCTGAGGATGCCACACTGTGGATCCAGCTGCTGCATGCATTCAGGCTCCAGATGCACGTGATGTATGAATGCCGCCCAAAATGACCCCCCCCTGCTTCTGCACAGCGAGATGCATAGCTGCTTTTCTTTTTCCCAGAACATCTCCTGGGGAGAAGGTAGTGGTATTTATTTGCCTTGCGATTCTGGAGGAATTTTGAGCCTGTGCCAAATGCTGCTTTTTCCACAGAAACTGCAGCGCCCTGGTTTTCCATGCGTCCGAGAGTGCCTGTGGACAGAGAGGGGCTGTGTGGTCCAGCAGAGCCTGTATAGCTAATGGCTCCCAGGATAACGCCGCTGTCCTGCTGCAGAGCCATGCCCAAGAATGATGGCGCCAAAAAGCCAGCACCAGAAATGGTGCCGGACCAGCGCTGGAAGCTACAAGTCTGTTACCTCTGCTTCTATGGCTTCATGACACAGATCCGGCCCGGGGAGAGCTTCATCACCCCCTATCTGCTGGGGGCAGACAAGAACTTCACAAAGGCAGAGGTGAGCTGTGGCATCCGGTCCCCTACCCTCGTGCCCCCTTTATGGCCATGGTCACCATCCTGGGGCTGTCCAGAGCGTCCCTCAGTGCTTCTGGGGTGCACAGGGGTGTCATGTCCTGGGCATGGCAGCATGTGGTGTCTCGCGGTGGTGCTTTCCAGGCAGGGGAGGTGGTATTGTAGGGCCTTGTCTCACTTGGCTGCGAGGTCACCCTGTCCCCTGAGTTCCGGGCTCAACTTGCCTTGCATAAAACCTCGTGCCCAGGCTGCCAACTGAGTGTGACCCCTGCCCATCTTATCTGCCTGTGGAAGGGTGCTGGACTGGGAGAAGTCATGCCCCATCCCACTGGGGAGACTTTTCCATGATGGCACAGTGCACTGCCAGGCCGCTGGCAACGATGGGGTTAGGCAAGGAGGGGCCACAATGTCATCGATCCCAGCTGGCTGCTTTGCCTGTGGGAACACTGCATTCCCGGCACAGGAAGGGGCCGAGGCTCAGCCAGACCCCCAGCCGAGCATGCTGCTGGTCACATTCCTCCCTGAGGAAGTGCTGCCATGGGGGTCAGCAGCCAGTGCCCATACCATCTGCAGGGTGGGGGGCATCCCCAGGGATGTGCCCAGCGCTCAGCCCCTCCTTGCCCTCACGGCAGGTGACCAATATGATCACGCCGGTGCTGTCCTACTCCTACATGGCCGTGCTGGTGCCCATCTTCCTGCTGACAGACTACCTGCGCTACAAGCCCGTGCTGGTGCTGCAGAGCCTGAGCCACATCTCCATCTGGCTGCTGCTGGTGCTGGGCACTTCCGTCCTGGCCATGCAGATGATGGAGTTCTTCTACGGCATCACCATGGCTGCCCGCATTGCCTACTCTTCCTACATCTTCTCCCTGGTCGCCCCGTCCCGCTACCAGCGGATGGCCAGTTATTCCCGCTCCTCTGTGCTCCTGGGGGTTTTCACCAGCTCCGTGTTGGGCCAGCTCTGTGTCACCTTGGGTGGTGTGTCCTTCCTCACCCTCAACTACGTCTCCTTGGGCTTCGTCAGCTTCGGCCTCATCCTCACCATCTTTCTCGAGCGGCCCCGGCGCAGCCTCTTCTTCAACCGGCCCAGGGGGGCCGGTGACGCTGCTGTGCCCGCTGAGCTGGACAGGATGGCCGGGGAGGACAGCGGTGGGGGGGCACGGGGCTGGCGGGACATGGTGCTGTGCCGTATGCTGCAGGAGCTGGGAGCGCTGGCCAAGCAGCCCCAGCTCCGTCTCTGGTCCCTGTGGTGGGTCTTTAACTCAGCTGGGTACTACCTGATGCTGTACTATGCTCACATCCTCTGGAATGAGATCTCTCCCACCACGGACAACCGCCGGGTGTACAATGGGGGCATGGATGCTGCCTCCACGCTGCTGGGTAACTCTCATGGGATGGGGACACTGGGGGAGTGGGGGGACACTCACATCCTGCTGCCTCCTGTGGGAATGGCTGGGGACACCAGAGAGGCAGGGGGTCACTGCTGTCCTGCTGCACCCCTTGGGAATGGTGGTCCTTACAGTATTTTTGGTGGTTTGGCATTGGGGGTGATGTGATGGTCACCAGGCTGGGTCCCAGCCTAGTTAGGGCAGGGGATCCTTGAGGTGCTCACAGCATCCTTCATCCCTCCCCAGGAGCTGTCGCCTCCTTTGCTGCTGGCTACGTCAAGATCCGCTGGACGCTGTGGTCAGAGCTGGTGATTGGAGTGGTTACGGCATTCCAGGCAGGATTACTCTTGCTTATGAACAACACTACCAACATCTGGCTGTGCTATGCTGCCTACATCCTCTTCCGTGGCTCCCACCAGTTCCTGGTGCCCATTGCCATGTGCGTGGTGCTCCTGAGGACCCACTCCCACCCCGGCATCCCTGGGTTGATGCCAGGGGTTCACCAGTGCTCCCATTTTTCCCAGTTTCCAGATTGCTACCTCTCTCTCCAAAGAGCTCTGTGCTTTGGTCTTCGGGGTCAACACCTTCTTTGCCACAGTGCTGAAGACCATCATCACCATCATCGTGGCTGACAAGAGGGGCTTGGGTTTATCCGTGCATCCCCAGGTAGGGGTGGGGTCGCACCTAGGATGGAGGTGGTCCCTGAATGGTGTGGGATGAAGGGAGGGCTCCAAATGCTGTTTCTCCCCTCTCTCCTCTTTTGCAGTTTTATGTATATTTTGGCTACTTCACCCTACTGGCCGTGGTCTACCTGCTGGCGGCCATCAGAGTGGGTGTACAGCACAGCCACCGCAGGCAGCCGGTGGAGCTGGCCCTGGACAAGGAGCCGTGCCAGCTCCCAGTGGAAATTCCAGCAGAGGAGAAAAGCCCGGAGGCAGGCACCGTGCGAGCCTGAGCGCTGGCACCGCGACACTGTGGCTGGCTCTTGGCTCCCAAAGTGAGCATAGTCATCACCACCGTGTGCTTGGTGTCCTGTCCCACTGCTGGTTCTGGGTGCTGTTCTGTAACCGCTGGGACATGTTTTCTGCCCGGTGAGGACAGGGCTGTGCCCCTTCCCTGTCCCCACACACAGAGTGGTGGCAGGATTCCCATGGTGCCGCTGCCGTGTGTCACACAGGGGAATGGGTGGGGACCCATCCCGCTGCATCCCCATCATGGCACGGAGCCAGGCTACAAGAGGATGTTTCTTTATTCAGTGCCTTTAGAAAATGGTCTATAGAACACAATTGATGACAAAAAAATAATATAAAGATCCACACGCTTTAAATTGCATTAATTACACAAAATACAGTAGACTGTAAGAAATAGAGATCGTGTGACTCGCACAGCTTTTATGGTAATAATTTCCATACAATAACAAAAAAAGCTACTTACAAATTTCTCTTTTTCTTTTCTTTTTTTTTTTTTGGTTTTTTTTTTAGCACCTTGGATTTGCCCCCACCAATTCCAGCCAGCTTTGCTGTGCCTTTGCCATCCAAGCCCAGCAAAGGTGGTATGGGGAGAGGGGCATGGCAGTGCCTGCCCTTGGTACCACACATGCTCAACACACACACACATACAGAGAAACACGTGCTGGGGCACAGCTGGCCACTCCTTGGGGCCACCCTGTCACCCCAGTACCTGTGCTGGGCTGGCTGTAGCTGTACCTGGGCTGTGGGGGCAAACCCGGGTCCCCAGGGTGCATGGATGGGATGGGGGAGACCAGACCCCCACCAGAGCTCTGCTGGCTGGGAGGTGGAGGTGAGCATGGTGATGGGATGGTCCTTACCTGGGGAGGATGGAGACCATCTGGGAGAGCCCCAGCATCACCACAGGAGAGTCCCTTGGGTGGGATGCTGGTGTCTTGGCTGGAGAAGACCCTGTGGCCTCAGCAGCAGGGATTTGGGTCCAACCCCAGGCTCCTGGTGAGGACAGCATGGGGCCAGGGGGCTGGTGAGAGAGGCCCTACAGGCTTTTGCGGGGAACAGCCCTCATGGCAGCACTGAAATCTCCCTGCTGAGCATCCTCCCACCCAGCCATCCCAAGAAGAGCATCTGAGCAGGGAGGGGAACAAGCTGAAGTGGTTAAATATGAAGAGTTAGAAGAGGAGGAGGATAAGGAAGGCCACCAGCCCATGGCTGCCCTGCCCCGGGTGGGACCTGAGCCCCTGCCAACCCTGGGCAGGGGCCATGGCAATACTCTTTGGCTTCAGGTCTGCAGGAGAAAGAAACCCTGCGGGGCGAGAGTGGGCACATGGAGGGGACTGAGGGGCCCAGGGGCGGTGGGGTGCAGGCTTGCCCAACCTTCCCCAGGGTCATAGGGGTACTCGGGGGTGCCAGGGCAGGTATCACTTTTTGGTGGCGGTCATGAAGCTGTTCTCAATGCAGAGGACAATGAAGGTGTGCTGGCAGCTGCTGGCTGCCTGCTCCAGCAGTTTTCCAGAGGCCAAGGAGGAAGCCTGGCCAGTGACCGCGCGCTCCTCTGTCCGCCATGTCTCGCAGTAGCTCTCAGGCAGGCGCCGACCCTTGGCATCCGAGCCATGCCAGACACTCTTCTGTGGCCTGGAAGGGTGAAAGGTTGGGGGCTGCTGCTGCCCTGCCATGCTCCAAACCCCATTCCCCCATCGCTCAGTCCTGCACTCACCATCCCGCATCCCGCAGGACATCCCGGCCATCAAAGGAGAGGATGCGGGCGCCAGTTCTCAGCGGGGCCCCACTGCCCGTGAAAAGGGCTTCCCAGTTATTGAAGAGCACTTCATCCTGTAGGAAAGGTGGGGAAATGGAGGAGGTGGAGGTTTAGCCCTGCCTTCACCCCAAGAACAGCCCAGAAGCTCCAAGACCCAGCAGCCTCTGGGAAGGGGATGCTTCATGATGGATGGGGACTTTGCTATGCTCTGCATCCCAGATCTTGGTGGTACTGGGTTAATAGTTGGAATTGCTGATCTTAAAGAGATCTTTTCCAACCGTAATGACTCTGTGATCCTATTCTGTGATCCATCAGAGCTCAGAGAGCGTTGAGAAGGGGATGGGGACATGCGTACCCGGAGGTTGACGATGGGGACAGCAGCGCGGTCGGCCCTGCGCACAATGCTGTAGAGATCCTGCAGGCGCGAGGACAGGAAGGCACGGAAGGTGCCAGCCAGCCCAACCTGCCGGGCTTGCTGGAAGCACTGGAAATCGGCGCCCCGGATGCCACGCATGCCACCGCTCAGCGGGGTGTTCAGGGCCACCAGGTGCAGCTGCCAAGAGGGGACAATGGGGCTTGAGGGACCTGGCTTTGGCCACCACCATCAGCTCCCCTCAGCTGGCACATGGCACTCACAGCAGGCTGGAAGTCCTGGTGCACATGGGTGGCCACAGGGGCAGGATCTGGCCGGCGGTGAATGTAGTACCCATTGATGAGCTCGTGCTGGTGGTGGAGCAGGGGCTGCTCGGGCAGGCGGTGCTGGTTGGCCACCACTTCATCCCCACGCCAGGGACGGGCAGTGGCCGAGGGGACGTGGTTGCGGAGCGGGTGCAGGGGCCCGCGGGGCTGGGGGCCAGCGTAGTGGAGGGTGGGCGGCTTGTCATACACCTCGTTGTCCTGGGGAGGGGACACAGTATGAGGCAGGGTGTGGTGCCCCAGGTGAGGATGGGGATGGAGATGGTTGGGGTTGGATGGAGATGGGGGTTGGGAATGGAGATGGTTGGGGATGGGGATTGATATGGTTGGGGATGAATGGAGAAGGGGATGAAGTTGATTGTTGATGGATAGAGATGGTTGTGGATGGGATAAGGATAGATGAGGATGGAGGATAGGGATGGGATTGGGAAGGAGGATAGGGATGAGGATGTGCATGGGAAACAGAGGACTCACCAGAGCCGAACTGGGGATCAGGTTGTGCTCCTCCAGCTGCAAGGGCATGGCACATCAGATCCCAGCTGCCCCCCTCTCCTCTTCCTCGCGCACGGGTGGGGGGACCCCAAGCATCACCAAGAGTCACCACCAAGCCCCTGGGGCGGTGCTGTCCACACTCCCCTCAAGCTGGGCAGTGCAGCCCCGGCCAGGGTGCCCCTCTGTCCCCCCCACTCACCAGCACCCTGCGGAAGCCCCCACGCAGGCGGACGTAGAGTTCCTGCCGGTCTGTCAGGAAGATGAGGCTGCCCTCGGGCAGTTCGTGTGCAGCACTCAGCATCGCCTGGTACGTGGGTATGGCCTGGAGCTGTGGGCACAGGCCGGGGCAGGGCTCAGGGATTGGCTGCCTGCGCCATGGGCAACCCCTGCCCAGAGCCCTGACTCACCCCCAAGGACATCCCGTTGGTGCCTGGTGGTCCAGGGGGTCCTGGTGGTCCTGGGGGTCCAGGGATGCTGACAGCTGTGGGGGAAAGAGGGTGAGATGGAGAGAGTGCAGCACAGGGAGGAATGCAGAGCTGCAAGGAGGGATGCGTGGGATACAAGCAGGAATGCTGGGGGTGGCAGGGAGGGATGTGGGGGTGCAGGGCAGAATGCAGTAGAGCAGGTACTCACCTTGTCTGTGGGGACCTGGGAAGGAGGGTGGCCCAGGCGGACCAGGAGGGCCAGGGGGGCCCTGCCGCCCCTCGTATCCGATACCAGGGGGACCCTGAGGTCCTGGAGGCCCTGGTGGCCCAACAATACTGTCCCCCTTGGGACCCTAGGCAGCGTGAGAGAACATCTGTTGGAGCAAAGCCCCCAGGGATGCCACCCCCCAATGTGCCCCCCTTCATTCCCACCCTATGAGGTACTCACTGGCAGCCCGGGGTATCCCTGGGGCCCTGGAGGCCCTGGAAGTCCAGAGACTCCAGGACTGTAGAGTGGGGTGCTGCCTGGCTCGCCCTTCTCACCCTTGGGACCTGCATCCCCCTTGTCGCCCTGTGGGATGGCACAGCCTTAGGGTGAGCACCTGGGATGCACTGGGTACCCCAAGTGACACTGGGTTCCAGCTGCCAGTGTGCAATGGCCTTACCCGCAGGCTGGTACCGAAGTGACTCACATCATAGGGGAACTGGCCTGTGGAGAGAGGGAGAGGAGGGGAGAGGAGCCAGGATGGGCATGAGCCACCCCCTGCCTGCCTCTGCCAGCAGGGACCAGTCACCTACCTGGGGGTCCTGGGGGTCCAGTGTCACCTTTCTCTCCCTTTTGTCCTGAGAACTGGTGGAAACCTGTGGGGAGCAGCAGAGACACCATCTCAGAGCTGCAGCTCTAAGGGAGAAAGGGGGTTTCCCCCAGCCCTGCTTTGCCGAGGTTCCCCAAAATGCCCAGAGGGGGCTGGGAGAGGGACATGCACTTACCAGGGAACGCCGGGTGGCTGGAGTCACTGAAGGTCTGTGGAGATGCAAACGAAGTGGCTGCAGAGATGGCAGCATCCTCGGGACCCCCCCCCCAATGCTGGTGACAGTCCCACATGCCAGCCCCAGCCAGGATGTCACCAGAGCATTCTCAGTGCCCTCCGGGCAGGCAGGGGATACTGGGGGCCCAGTCACCAGCACGTCCATCACAGTGGCCGTGGTGATACTCACATTGCCATTGTTGTAGACTATGCTGCCAGGTGGCCCAGGGGGCCCAGGGGGGCCTGGGGGGCCTGGGGGACCCTGTGGGGGGCAAGAAGATTTGTCAGAAAGCAGACAGTTCCCACCACGGAGGGGGACAACCAGCCCCTGAGAGGAGACGTGCCCTTTGCGTAAGGGAATGGGGTGCTTGGGGAGACCCTCAGGGTGTGTGCAGCTGGGGGGTCACAGCAGTGCTCACCCGCAAGCCCAGCACGTCTGCAGGGTCACCCTTCTCGCCCTTCAGCCCGTTCATGCCAGGACGTCCCTGCGGATGAGCAGCACAGTGAGCCTCATCCCTGTCCCCCTGCCAGCCCCTGGTGTCACATCTGGTGCACCAGAGTCACTTCCGAGAGCCCAGCACCGCCCCATCCCTCGGGGTGTGGGACTCAGTGGGTGCAGGCTGTGCAGACAGGGAGGGGGACGCGGTGGAGGCGATGGACACAAACAAACCGGGAGCGGGTCTTACGGGTCTGCCCGGAAAGCCGATCTCTCCCTTCATCCCTGCTCGTCCTGGGGGACCCTGGAAGGGAGAGAAGACGAAGGTGAGGGATGCTCAGTATGGGGGCAGCCCTTCTGCCCAGGATCATTCCCATCCCTCCCTGTGGGACACAAGGAAGACGATGGTGATGGTGACTTACCAATGGTCCCATTGGGCCCTGCAGCCCTGGCTCCCCCTGCAAACAATGGAGAGGGAAAGGGCATCACCACCGGCACCACCTGGCACCTGTCCCATGGGGATGCCCCCCATTCCTGCCAGGAACCCACCTTTTCTCCTTTCACCTTGGCAGTGACCACGGTCCCATCAGGGCTGATGATGACGCCGGGCTCCCCCTTCTCCCCCTGCAAGAGAAGAGGAGGTGGGAGGGGACATGGTGGGACCAGGCTCCCTTCCATGACAGAGCTGGTGTCACCTGGTGGCCAGGTAGAATAGGGGACCAGGAATGTGACCACTCCATGGGGTGCAGGTGGCCTGGAGCAATTACCTTCAACCCCGGGGCACCCTGGGGACCAGTTGGCCCCTGGTCGCCTTTTGCTCCCACCGGGCCCTGCAGAAAGGACACAGAGTCCATGTCATTCCAACCCACCAAAGGCAGGCCCCAAACTCCCCCTCCATCACCACCATTTTGCAGCAAAGCACAGCAGGACTGGCAACCACAGCTGTCACCAGGGCCACCCCATGGTCCCCAGATGTGTCACCAACTCACCGGGAAGCCAGCGCGGCCTGGTCTGCCCTGCAGAGAGAAGCAGAGATGCTCCTAAGAGCAAACCCCCTCTTTCCAAAAACAGGGAACCCTCCTGGCACTGCTGAGGGCTGGGCACAGGTGGCAGGAGGGCACCTACCTCTGGACCAGGAAAAGCCACCAAGGACTTCTGCAAAAAGAGACAAAATGAGGTTTTTTTCCCTGATCTTGAGGGGTCATAGCTGCTGGTGAGGTCTCCCTCATGATTGCTGCTGGAATACCCCTTCCCATGCCCTGTGCTGAAGCCAGGTGCCACCACTTACATCTTCACTGGAGACACTGACAACCTGTCCAGGGGGACCAGGTGGGCCAGGGGGGCCAGGCAGCCCCACTCCATCTTGGCCTCGCTCTCCCTGGAAAACAGAAGCCATCAGCCCAGGGCCACCAGTGGCTGGTCCCCCTCCCCAGCCTGGTGGCACCTACCTTCTCACCAGTGCTGCCTTTGTCACCTTTGGGTCCCTGGAAAGAGGAGCAGGAGGGAGTCAGCACCAAATGGAGAGGGTCTCTGGCTCACCGGTGCAGATCCCCTCCCACCTCTGGCTCAAAAAATCCTTCAGGCAACCCCACCTTTGCTTCCAGCTCCAGGCAATGAGCCAAGCTGCAATGATTTTGGGTGGAGGTGGTGGCCAGTGGGGCAACAAGGTTGGGGGGACAGGATCCTAGGGGGTGTCGGCACCCCTGACACGCAATGTGCTGGGTCCCACAGCAGGGAGGGGGAATTTTGGCTGCTGGGGATGGAGCTGCTGCAATCAAGGATGCCCTGCCTGGAGTGGGGAAGGTCTTCTGGAGCTGGGGGGCTGAGGCTCTTACCTGTGGTCCAGGGAAGCCCTCCAGGCCAGGGCGGCCATCCATGCCAGGCATGCCAGCATCTCCCTGCAATGGGAGTGGGAAAGGGCAGGATGCAGTCCCAGGTCCTGGAGCACAGGGTCCTGCCCACTGCCCTGCATGCCCAGGTGCTGGCACAAAGCCATCCCAATCTCGCAGTGCTCCTACCTTTGGTCCTGGCAAGCCAGGCTGTCCGGGGCTGCCGACCTCTCCCTGCAAGGAAAGAGGAGTCAGAAGCATCCCTACAGGCTGCCTGCAGGCATCCTACATGGATGAAGCCAGGAGCATGTTGGAAGGGCTCCTCACCTTCACCCCCGGCAGTCCTGGCACACCCTGCAAGGAACAAGGGGACCATGAGCACTGGGTGATGGCCGGGGACATGATGGCTGGGAATACCCCAGGGAGCCCAGGATGGAGAGGAGGGAGAGGGCAGGAACGGCCTTACCTGTGGTCCTTCAGGCCCAGGTGGTCCAGGAGTGAATGACAGCCCCGAGCCCTCCATGTCACCCTAAATGCAGGGAGAAGGGGCTGAGCTGTGTCTGTCCCTGGTTCCAGCTCATCCCATCCCATCCCATCCCATCCCATCCCATCCCATCCCATCCCATCCCATCCCATCCCATCCCATCCCATCCCATCCCATCTCTGCAGTGACCACTCACAAATCCAGCCTCGTAGCCCAGCCCCGGTGGTCCCGGGGGGCCGGGGGGCCCTGGCTGCCCTCGGGGTCCGATGGGCCCGGGAAGACCAGCTAAGCCCATTTCTCCTGGGGGTCCTGCTGGTCCGATTTCTCCTTTGTTGCCCTGCAAAGGAGACAAGCAAGGTGGCAGTGGTCACTGCCTGGAGCCTGCAAGCAGGAGTCAGAGCATGCCCTCACAAATCCCCTCTGGGACAGGACAGAGATGATCTCCCTGATGTTCCCTTGTCTAGCGGCTTTGTGGGAGGGGACATTGCCCAGCTTGGGCACCCTTCATCCCACCAGCTCCCCATGTAATGTCCACAGTGGCCACCAGAGGCTCGTCTAAAATCATAAAATGGGAATATCCTGCACGCAGGGCTGGCTCCTGTGCTGCAGCAGAGCTCAGTGCCATAAAGGAATGCTCACAGGCATTCCTGGGATTGCAATGGGTCTGGAAGCAACAGGCTTGGACCTTACACCTGCTGCCACCCCATCTGCCCTCTGGGTGCTGCAGAAGTGCAGAAAGTTAGAATTAAGGTTAAGAAACCCTAATTTTTGAGATTTTTGCCCCCAGCTCAGGCTGCAGTGGATGGTCATCACAAGGGGCAGCATCGCAACTGCAGGGGCTCCCAGCAAGCCTTCACTTCCACCTTTGGGGATGCAGGGTGGAAAGAAGCTGGAGTAAGCAGGCAGGAGAGAGTGATGCACAGAAGATAGGGTGTTTTCCAGTGGGGTGTTGGCACCCCACCAAGCAAAGTCTCTTCTGTGTCTTGAAACACCCCTCCCTTGGTTTTCCTGCCCACTTCCTGAAGTGGCAGTGTCTGGAGCAAAGCCAAGGCAGGGTGGCAGGAGCCCAGTGAGCATCCTTTGTGGGGTCAGCAGTTCCATGCACCTTTGAGATGTGGCCCTGATCTGGGAGGAACACAAATAGCAGCACCCCCCTCCCCATTCCTGTGCAAGATGGCTCCCCTAGGCAACATCCCTGCCTCCAGTCTGCAATGGAGAACCCAAAAAACCCCACCCCAGGCACAGTACCTTGGGTCCTGGTAGGCCAGGGAGGCCGAGGTCACCCATATCGCCCTGGGAAGGAGTAGGGAGAAGAGTGTGTGAAGAAGCTGCCCAGCTCCAGGCAGGAGCAGAATGGAGCTCCCCAGCCCAGGAACTGAGGCCTCCCAGAGATGTGCCAGGGGTGCCAGCTGCCCTGTGAGACAGCTGTGACCTGCTCCTGGGGCACATGGGACAGGGCCAACCTGCCACTCACCTGCTCTCCTTTGGGCCCCGGCTGTCCAACCTCCCCATCTCTTCCTGGAGGACCCTGAGGACCCTGTAAGATCCCAGGAGATGGTTCCAGCACAGGAAAACACCGTAAGGCTGGTGGGCACCAAGCCCCCCACCGCCACAGAGTGGCCCTGGAATGGGAATTCTTGGCCACCCCATAGACCTACCACTGGCCCCGGGGGCCCAGGGATCCCATCCCTGCCCGGCAGCCCAGGTGGTCCCAGCAGGTCCGTGTGGTTCATCCCAAACCGTCCTGGCTCCCCTGGCAAACCGGGCACGCCAGGTGGCCCTGGGGGACCAGGTGGCCCTCGTGGACCCTAGAAGAGATGTGGGGGGCCATGGCTGAGGGTGTCCCCTCACTCCCAACTGGCAAGACAGGCACTCAGCCCCACTAACCCGCAGGCTCTCCAGGTCACCAGCGAAGCCAGAGCCCTCCATGTCAATGAAGGTCTGGGGGAGAAACACAAGGGGGATGTCAGGGTGGCAGCACTCCGCACCTCTATGGCTTGAAAGACCCCCCATCCCTCAAATCCCTGTGTCCCAAGCGGCACCCACCAGCTTGTCGTTCTTGGAGGAGGGTCCTGGTGGTCCCGGAGGGCCAGGTGGTCCAGGGGGTCCCCTCGGCCCCACACCTGGGTCACCCTGGCACAGAGGAGAGTGTGGTTTGCGGGTGCAGCTGAGCTGGGGATGAGAGGAAGGGGGGCAACACCAGCACTCACCTTCTCCCCCTTCAGGCCCGGCTCCCCCGGTATCCCAGGGAACCCCGGGGGCCCCATTTCACCCTGCAAAGGGGAGCAGTGGGGGGTCAGCAGGTGGCAAGGCAAGGGGGTGGCCATCCCCCATCACCCTGCCACCCCTTCCACCCCACTTACAGGCTTGCCGTCCTCTCCAGGATCTCCCTAGGGATGGCAGAGAGGGGACAGGTCAGTGCACAGGTGGGTAGGGTAGGGGGACAGGCACACCCTGTAGCGGGGGAATTGACTCACAGGCTCGCCATCCCTGCCAGGGGCTCCGTCCTTCCCCGGTGTCCCTGGAGGGCCAGTGACCTGCTCCACCAACGAGCCATCAGCATGCCGAGAGAGGGTTCCAGGGGGTCCAGGGTCACCTGGCTCTCCTTTTTGGCCCTTAGAGCCAGGATAGCCAAATCCAGCACTGCCCTGGGGAGGGGAGGGAGACAGGAATGGGTGGCAGGTCTCTGAGCTGGCAGCCTGGGTAGGGCATGGCTCTGTGCCAGCTACTCCAGTGATGCTCACCTTGACACCCAGGTCTCCTTTCTCCCCCTGAGGATCAGAAACAGGGAGAAGTATGTGTCAAACACAGACAGGCCACTGGCACCCTTGAGCCCCCGGGGACTAGCTCTCACCCACCTTTTGACCCTTGACACTGTCTGGCCCTACAATGCCACTGGTCCCTGAGTCCCCTTTCAAGCCACGCTCCCCCTTCTCCCCCTTTTCGCCTTTCCGACCGGCGCCTGTGGAAAAGGAAAAGGACCCAGTCAGGGCTGGGGATGGCCACACCACCACCATGTCCCCACTTCTGCACCCTGGGAAGGGGAAAGCTGCTGGAATTACCTCCCGTGGAGACCCGCAGTGTCTCCTCCACTCTGGTCCTCTCGGCTTGCTGCGGGGATCCCCCACCACTCCTCGGGCCACTGCCCCCCACCACGGGGGGGGAGGTCACGGGGACAGCATCCAGCAGCCCTGGGATACCCTGCGCCAACAACGAGGGGACACCATGACACCGTTCACCTCCCAGCGCCTTCCCATAAGGGACAGGTGCTGGGACACCATCAAGCATCCCATGATCTCAGCCATGCAAGGCACTCAGCCCTCCTCGTCATAGGAATTTTGGGGTCCTGCCCTGAGTGCCACATCTGTGGGCAGCAACTCACCTCAACCTTGCCTGAGGGCTGCTGTCCACCTTCCATCCCACTGCCAAAATCCCCAGAGACCTGCATTTGTCCGTGGAGAAGGGGTGAGAGCTGAGCTGGGAGCACTGGCCCCCCCAAGCCCTCCGCGGCTGCGCTGCCAGTGCTCACCTCTGCATCATCCTCCTCTTCCTCGCACTGGCGCTCGGCTGCCCGAGGGTCCCCTCGGAGCTTCAAATCTGCAATCACCCCCTGCAAGGAGACCACGGATGGGTTGGGGACACGGACAAGCCACTCAGCTGTGATGTGACCTGCTGTGCCACTTGGCCACCACGTCCTTGAGTGGGAGAAAAAGGATGGATGAGATCTGCTCTCTGCACTGCGAGCAGCTGGAAGAGGTCACCACCCAAATGGGGGCATTTGCTTATGACATAACTTTTTAATTATATACAAACTATGTATTTATAATATATTTATTATGTCAATCTACTTATAATTCATTAATATTATATCACAGTCAGCCTGGCTAAACTGCAACTGCCCCAATCCCTGTTTTCCTAAGTCCATCATGTTTCCTTGCCCGGACATGGCGCCCTGTGCTTTCAGGCCAGCACAAATATTATTTTAGTTGTCTTGCCCAAAGAAGAGACACCAAGGGGGAGGTATCTCCTCTCTCAGAGTTCACTTCCCAGCATGGTCCCCTTCTCCTCCCCACTGGGATCAGACGGATGGGCAGCATCCCAACTTGGCAGACTCCCATCCCGACAGCATCCCTGTGTCCCACCCTGCAGCGAGGACCCAAGCGGGGCTCTGGGATGTGCTGGGTGACCCCGCTTGCAGTGGAAGCTGTGGGGTTCAGGCTGGTACCCATATCAGCTCTCCTGCTGAGGCCAGGATGCTACAGAGGTTTGCCTGGAAGCAGCATCCTTAGGAAGGGATTTGTGGTGGTTTCTTGTATAAACAAGTGGCCTGGATGCACACGGTGGTTGCAAAACACAAATAAATAGTAAGGAAGTGCAGATTATCCCAGGAAATACAACATGTGGGCTGCAGAACCTGCCAGCTGTCCTTGTGTGGGGCAGGGCAGTCAGCTGTGGCCAGCGAGCCCTCAGGAGAGGAAAAACAAGGAGCACAGGCAAGAGATGTCTGTACAACTCTGCTGGGTGTCTGGCTGGGTCCTGGCTGCTACCTCTGCTCAGCCGATGTGGTGCCAGCTCTGGCACATGGCCTGTCCAGCCATGCTGATGGTGCTGAGCAGTGACTGCAAGGTTGAAACAAGCCAGTTCCAAGCCCTGAAGCAAGGCAGTCCCACTCCTGGACTGATGATGGTGATAGGGGACCTTTGCAGTCTCTTTGCTCTGATAAAGAGAGCAGCAGCACCAAAGATCTTATAGTGAACCCATGGAATAATGGAATCATTAAGGCTGGAAAAGCCCTCTAGGACCATTGAGTCCAACCATTAACCCAGCACTGCCAGCTCCCCCATTAAACCATGTCCCCAAGTGCCACATCCAGGTGCAAACAAACCCTCCTGCCATGCCCTAGCTGAGACTCCATTTGCCCCTTTGAGAGCTGTTGTCCTGGGGGCTTCTGCATCACCTGCAGGCTTTGCCCCTCCAGGTTTCCTGCCGTGGCCACAAAGGCGACTCAGGAAGGAGCAGAGGTTGCAGGACACCCCTCCAGCTGCCTCCCAGCAAGTTTGTCTAGAGGCTTGACCCAGGGCCAGGCTTTAATCCACTTGATGCCCCGTTAGTTCCAGATAACGCGAGGCAGTGCTGGACAGTGATGGAAACACCACGAGGCAGTCAGCTGCTGCTCCCCTCTCACCCAGCCAAGGCCTCTTTCCCTCCTCGGCCAGCTATTCCCCACGGGAAAACCGGGGGCGGGCAGTGGGATCAGGGGTTGGCAAGCCTGGGAGCATCACCTGCTAAAAGGATCTGCTCTGCTCCAGGCTGTGGCCATGCCTTCCATACCGTGCCAAACCCCTCGAGCTGGGGAGAGGAGCTCCTCCACAGCCATGACCTGCACAGGTCCTCCCAGCATGTTCAAGAGCAAAGAAATTGCTCTTCAAGAGCAAAGAGTTGCTCTCCAAGGGAGCAACCGGAATCTCAGGCAAACCAGTTTGTAGCCCATCAATGATTAACCCCTTCCTGGGGGAGCTTTACCTGCCCAAAGCCATTCCAGGGGGAATGTGGCAGTACAGTCAGGATGGTATTTAAGCTCAGAAATGCGCTTTGCAGAACTCCACAGGAAAAACATTGCTCCCCTCAGCAGAGCCTCTGTTGCTGGGCAAATCCTGCTCAGCCCAGGATAAACCTGAACATTCCTCTCCTCAAGTCCTGCAGGGGATTTCCATGTCAGCTGGGCATTTTCCCCACACTTTCCACAACCCTTATCTGGAATACGAGTCCTGCTCAAAGCATGGGCTGAGCTATCACATCCTTCCTCACTCTCCAAAGTCTTTCTGGAGATACCGCCCAACGTCAGCCAGCAAAGATATGCTCCAGTCCAAGCACTTTTTCCATGTAAGAGAGACATTTTCCCAGACAAACCAGCTCCTCTACCAAAGGAGCTGGGTATTTTTGGGACTGGGAAGATCTGAAGAGGCTCCATGTGTTTGCTGGGAAAAGGCAATGGTGGGAGCTGCATGGCAACCCCATGTCCTCCTGCCAGCCCAGCTTGAGAGCTTAGCCTTGGTGAGCCCCAAGACAATAAATCAGTGACATCTCAAGCCACCTTCACCTCCATCTCAGGTGTCTGCTTCCCCAGGGACACACAGGGAGCTGGTTGTCTTCTGGGCATGGGCAACACCACATCTCTCCAGGCTTCTGAGAGATACTCCTTGGGGTGACCCAAGCTCTTACCTGGTATTTATCCGGGTCAGCCCCTCCAGCCTGAGCGACAAAGAGCCCGGAGCCCTCTTCCAACTCCATCTCATCTGGGGAGCGCTCGAAGTGGACGCGCTCATGCTCCTCACAGTCCAGGTAGAGGACAACTTCCTCCTCCTCCACACTGATGGCGAAGCGCGTCCACTGGTTGAGCAGAGTGGGCACAGTGAAGGTGGCGGCCGGGTAGGAGCTGGGCGAGCCCGGCTCTGTGTAGTAGAAGATGATCTGCTGCTGGCCCGCACGCAGCTCTGAGAGCTTGACGCCCACGTAGATGATGCTCTGCGAGGAGTCCGTGACGGCAAAGAGCACACCGGCCCGGGGCGTGGTGGGCTGGATGTGGAACAGCAGCGAGAAGTCCCGGTAGAAAGGGCTCGGCAGGTGGTACCGGGCCACCTGGCCCGTGTTAGCGTTGGGACCAAAGACATAACCAGGGTTGTTGTCGGGGCCATAAATTCTGTGGATCTCCTCCGTCGGTGGGTCCCCAATCAGCTCCAGCAGGCTGATCTCAGCACTCAGGCTCTCTGCAAGGAGGAAGGACAGGGGATGGTGTCAGGTCCAGACAAGGACGGTCACTCAGCAAGGACACCCCTGCCTGTGCCTCCCAAATACACTGTCCTTCAGTGGCTCCCTCCACTCACCTGCCCCAAGACTTGTGTGTGTTGGCCAAGGCAGTGACCTTGAGCTGCCCCACTACATCATTCAGATACGTCTCCCAGATGCTCCCCATGCCCAGTGCTGACCCCCAACCACAGCTGGGACATCACAGAACCATAGCATGGCTTTGATGGAAAGGGACCTTAAAGACCATCTCATTCCAATCCCCCTGCCATGAACAAGGACACCATCCACTAGACCGGGTTGTTCAGATTCCCTGAGATGGGATAAAACCAAAGGGGTCTTGCCCATGGAGCACCAGGATGATCCACCATGGAGCCCCAGGGAAGTGTGTTGCATCCATACTCATCCAGGATCACAGTGACCCCTCATGTCATCCCAGGACAAGATCCAACGGTCACCCCAGCTGGGAATAAATCAGAGCCATCCCCTCGCAACACCCTGGGAACGCAGCTCAAGCCAGCTCAGCTTCCCAGATGCTCTCAATTTGGCGGTCGCCTCCTTTCCCAACTCCTATTGAGAATTAGGGAATTGGGGAAGTTCTGCTGGAGACAGCCTCTCCTACCCAGCGCAGCTGAACATCTGGTGAGGGTGAGCCAGCGCTGTGTCCGCCAGCTCCCGTTGTTCTGGCAGCCAGCACATCCTCATCGCCCACACACCGGGCGCTGGATTCCTCCTCTCCTATGTCAACTGCTTGGGGCCAGTGCCAGCTACAAAGGAGAGGCTTTTTAACCTCTCCTTTCCTGGGAGGGAGGAAACCCAGCCACCCTGGCTACAAAACTGCTGAAGGATCTGCTCTGGGAATGGATGCTCAGTGCTGAGTTTCAACCCCATCCTGAGCCAGGAGCAGGAGCTGACACAATTCAGTGTCCCCAGTTCCATCCCTGATTTTCATGTGAGCAATGGTGAGTGGGGGAAATCAGAGGTGTATCCTGAGGTAAATCTCCTTCCCAGTCTTCCACCAGTTCTAGCCCCTTCCTCTGCCCTGCACTGGGATCAGGCTTCCCCATGGGGCACCCCCAGTCTGCTTAGGAAGCTCTGGATCCTGGAGTCCAGCACCCTTTCACCCCCAGATGTGCACAGCCCTACACCAAATCTGATGGTGTGAGTGAGCAGGGCTCCCCCAGATTCTCACCCTCTCACCCACCCTTGAGTCACCCCATGCTCAGCGCCTCACAAGCTCATTCCAACTGCAAATGCCAGGATGCAGAGATTGCATTTATCTGGGATTGGAGGAAGCCAAATTCATGGCAGTTTAAAGGAAAAAGGAAACCAGAGCTTCCTTCCTTCTGGGGGTCCACATGAGTGTAAGAGCCAGTGCTGCAATTCCTGCAGCCAGACAAGTCATTGTGTCCCCCCCAGGGCTTAGGATGATGGGACAGCTGAAAGAAGCTTTTGTTAGCAGGGCAATTTGCAACCATTCTCCCCTTGGAACTGCAGCCGGCTCTGGGAGTCTCCCTCCTCCTCAAACATGCCACTCGCCCTCGAGTCCGGCGTGGGAGCTGGGTGTTAACACTTCCCAAAGCAAATGAACTTTTTTCCTGTGTGACAGAGGCTGGATGGGGACTGGGGAGCAGAGGGGTAAGGGGAGACCCCTTCAAATGTCTGCTCCCCTACAAAAGCCAAGTGCCCCTTCTCATTCCCAGAGCTTTCAGGCCACACGTGCTTTTTCCAAAGGGCATCCAGAACCCAAATATCACAGCCCATCATCCTTGTGGCAAACTGGAGATGCACCAGGGAACATGGAGAGATGGTGGGGGCTGCAGTGAGTTTGGTGCTGGCATGGGATGGCTGTGGGGATGTCTGGACACAGTGATTCTGCCATTGGAAATGCCCCCAGAATGCTCCAAGCCACCTTGACACTCTGCCATGACCTTCCTGGCTGGCCTGAGCCCAGGCTGCCAGCATGGTATTCAGGGGACCCCCAGCACACAGCAGCACATCAAGTCACTCCATGGGGTGCACCACAGCCCCCACATTCCCCACTCATTCCTGACACTGCCCATCCAAGCAACCACAGTGCAGTCCCAGATGGGAATGCACCTCCTCTGCAAGCATCCCCACGATCCCAGTGCATCCCCCCATGAACAGAGCCTCTTTGACACTGAGGCAACCTTGGTCGCAACTGTGCGACCCTGGTTTGCCAGCCCCCAGTCTCGGCATTCCTCCTTGGCATCTCCAGGCCATCCCCCGAGGGCTCAGGGGTCAGCACGGGAACACAGCCTCATTCAGAGGCTTTGGCAGGCGGGGGGAGCTCCAGCTTTCATCCCAACTGCATTTCTCCAAGCACCAGTCACCCCCCTTCCCCGCTCCCCTCTCTCACCCCCCTGCCCTGTCTGGGTCCCGGGAAGGTCACAGCCACCAAATGATGAAGCTGGGGGTGAAGTAACCTCTCCCCCTTTTCCAAGCAGCGGGGATCAAACATTAGCCGCCATCGGGTGAATCATTAACCCCAAAGGGCCGCTCTGGGAGAGGGGAGCGTGCAGGCATGGCTGAGGGTCACCTTGAAACCTCCTTGCCACCACGGTGCTGTGGCTGGTTGGCCACAGGGTCTGGTCCTTGCCCTGTTCCTGCAGGAAGCTGGAAGTGCTCCAAGTGCTCTCATCCCAGCCAGGATGGACACCCCAAAGCCCTGTGGCACCTGGAAACCGGCCCTGAATGCCAGCACAATGTGCTTGGGCAGCATCCCCTGTGCTGGCCAGTGTGATTTACCAGGAGTGATGCTCAGTCTTGTGAAGAGAGCCAAAACTCACTGGTTCTGTTTGGAAAAGCCAAGGCTGGATGGAAAGCGATTTTGGATTCAGCAGCATCCCATGGGTACAAGGCAGAAGCATGGGGGAGTCTGTGCAGGGGAGACACACACAGGGATGTTGCCCAGCCACGTTACCTGAAGAAGCATTAATAAAGACACAAGAAACCCCTTCATCCTCCTCAGGGAGAGCATCGCAAGGCAGAGGCAGGTGCCTGCCGGCCAGATGAGTCCAACACAGGTCTCTGACGGCCTCACAGAAGCCCTGGCATGGCGGGGGGGTTACAGGGACCGAGGGGCTACAGCCGGGGAGCAGCAGCAAGCAGAGAAACCACTCCAGGTAGTGATGGCACCGCGACTCAAGCAGCCCCTCCCACTCATGCAAAGCTGCCCAAATTTCCTCCTCGCTGCCATGCTGAAGGTAGTTTGGCAATCGGACATGGCTGGTGCCCAGCACGCTGCAGAAGGGCAGGTGGGTCGGGATGGGCTGGCAACGGCCAGCCACTGGCATCAGTCCTGGAAAGAAGGATGTGAGCCCCACGCCGTCACTCCTGTAGAGCTGCATGGTAGCGGTTAGTAAATCGAACTCCAGAGGGACAGAGTTATTGGCAGCAGGAGAATCCACACCCTTATCCACCCTCTGGTCAGGCCAAGGGGGGCTCTGGCTTCCATTCCAGCTGGCCAGAGCCAGCCCCGGGTGGCCAGCACCATGCCATGGGGTCGGTGATGCTGTGTGGAAGTAATGGGGAGGTTGTGCCAAGGGGTCCTGGAATGGCACCGCCTGCTCATGGCTACTGTCACCTGGTGAGAAAGGAAAAGGGGCACTACCTGGCTGGAGACCTGCTGGTCTCTGCAAGGACACCCGTGTCTCCATTGCTGTAGGAGTTCCTGTCCCCAGGAACTCTGGGTTCTCGGTGGTCACCGTCCTCAGAAGCAGGGGGTTCTCAGTGTTCTCCAGGAGCTCTGGGTTCTCGGTGGTTGCTGTCCTCAGGAGCTCAGTGTTCCTCATCACCAGGAACTGCAGATTCTCAGTGGTCCTCATGCCTGGGAGCTGTGGGTCCTTGGAGGTCCTTGTCCCCAAGAGCTGTGGGTCCTCAGTGGTCTCTGTCCCCAAGGGCTGTGGGCCCTCAGTGGTGCCTGTCCCCAGGAGCTGTGGGTCCTTGGTGTGCCCCGTCACCAGGAGATGTAGGTCTGCAGTACTCATCATCCCTAGGAGCTGTGGGTCCTCAGTGGTGCCCAGCCGCAGGAGCTGTGGGTTCTCAGTGGTTCCCATCCTCAGGAGCTGTGGGTTCTCAGTGGTGCCCAGCCGCAGGAGCTGTGGGTTCTCAGTGGTTCCCATCCTCAGGAGCTGTGGGTTCTCAGTGGTGCCCAACCCCAGCAGCTGCAGGTCCTCAGAAGTCCCTGACCTCAGGAGCTGGGGGTCATCAGTGGTTCCCATCCTCAGGAGCTGTGGGTTCTCAGTGGTCCCTGACCCCAGCAGCTTCAGGTCCTCAGTAGTCCCTGTCCCCAAGAGCTGTGGATCCTTGGGGGTCACTGACCTCAGGAACTGGCCGTCTTCAGTGGTACTCATCCTCAGGAGTAGCAGGTGCTCAGTGGTCCCTGTCTCACGGAGCTGCAGGTCCTCGGTCGCCCCTGACCACAAGAGCTGGGGGTCCTTAGAGGTCTCTGACCACAGGAGCTGAGGGTCCTCAGTGTTCCCTGACCCCTGGAGCTGCAGGTCCTCAGTGGTCCCTGACCCCGGCAGCTGGGGGTCCTTGTGGGTCCCTGTCCCCAGGAGCTGGGGGTCATCGGTGGGGCTGCTGGCCACCTGCTGTCCTGGGGCAGGTGACATGCTGTGGAGAGGAGCAATGCTTGGCCACACCGTGCTCTCCACCAGCCCTGTGGCATTCCTGTCCCAGTGCTCCGTGGTTTTGGCTGCAGCTCCCTCACCCACAGGTGCTGCTGCAGCAGGATCTGGCTCCTGCTGCTGTGGGGTGGTGACATTTCCTGCCACCTCGCCACCCCACATCCCTGGGGACGGGCTGGGAGCCGCTGCTGGGGTTGGCGGCGACGCCGGGATTCCCTCACCGGGTACTGCTGGGCTTCCTGTGATCTTCGTGCTGTCCCAAACCCAGTCCAGGAACTGTGTTTTGGAGCAGGAGAAGCAGCAAGTCAGAAGGAGCAGAAACCCCAAGCGAGGTGGGGCCATCGGAAAGGGAAAATGAGCTCCGTTGCTCTCGAGAGCAGAGTGGAGAGGCTGGAGGAAGGAAAGGAGGGAAGAGGCAGGAGCTCCGTCCCGGCCAGACTCTCGGAGCGCTCACATCGCTCTCTCCTCCCAAGCCCCTGCACTCGACCCATCAAACCGGAGCAGAGCAGGGGGAGGAGTGGCCGCACGGCCGGCCCTGCCAAGCCTTCCTCTCCCCAGCGCCAGCCTCCCGCTGCTGGCACGGCCCCTCGGGGACCCCGCCGCCTGCTTGGGGACTCACCTGAGCCCCCAGAACCTCCGGAAGCAAAGCCAGCCTTCAAACGCACCCTACCGCCTGTCCCAGCAGCTGCTGCCAGATGTTTAACTCCTTCCTGCCCGGAAGATCCTAAATCCTCTCTCCCTGCTCTATGGCTCCGGTTAAATCACCAGCACACAGAGCTGTACATGGTGGGGTCGTGCATGGACATGGTCCTTGTGGATGCCCAGCTTTGGTGGGACGCCCCACTTCAGGCCTCGGGAAAAGGTTATAATCTCAGAGCAAAACCAAACGAGGAGAGAAACAAATCCCAGAAAACATTTCCAGTATTTACACCAGCTGGAAACACAACAAGTCCCCAAAGCCAAGTGTTTAAAGCCGCTTGCCCGGCTCAGTTACAGGGCCAGGACCCCCCAGGTGCTGTTGCAGGATGTCCAGGGGAGCACTGCAGCTTTCCTGCCCCCGCAAGCATCACGCGCCAGCAATGCCTTGAAGCCAGGTCTGAGCAATCACAAGTTTCCCAATCACAAGTTTTCCTGGAGCCCTGGGATGCAAATCTTCCCTGGGCAGTGCTGGCATTCTACCACACCCCAAAAATTTTGATTGTTCTTTGCCTCTGCTTAAAAAAGTTACCCCCAAATCCACTTATCCAGCTTGGGTGACGCTGTTGTCCCTCATTCCTAGGGATGGCCAAGCAGAGATGGAGCATTCCCAGGGTCTACACTGCCATGGTGACATTAGGCAAGTCACCTCCATGGCTCAAGAAGTGTCCCTGAGACAGGGTTTTGATGGGGAGGTGGCAATTTGGGCTTCCCTTGGTTGTGCGTGACCATGAAGGTCACAGTGTGCCGTAACATGGTCCTACAGAGCAGAGATCTCCACATGCTGGAGCTGATGCTCCAGTTTAAAAATATTCAGGAAAATCACCAAGACAAATGCTCAGATGTTCATTTTGCTTTACGCAACATTTCCCACAGTACTTTTGAAGAAAAACAGGCGAGTTTTCCCCTGAAAATGGGATCTGGCTGCTGCTGCCAGCAGCTCTCCCCGTGACCGATACTGTTAGGGGCATCTGCTGCAGAACAGCCCCCACCAATCCACACGGGACATGGGTTTCTCCAGATGGCAGAGCTTCCATACGGCTCCCTCCCGGAGCTCCAGTATTTCCATCAGCCTGGAGAAGGAGCCAGGTGTCTGCCAACCTTCTCTGGCGTGTCCTGACAGGCTTGGCTGCCCTGGGGCCAGGGTGCGGTGGCACCGCGCGGTGCAGGATTTCTTGGCACATCCAGAGGGATCGGAGTGACTGCTGCTTCCATTCCCACTGGTGGGATGGAAAACCTTTGTGTTCCCGGAGCCTCTCCCCGCCCCAGAGCTGTGCGGCTCCCCCAGAGCGTGCAGCATCACATGCCCCCATGAGCTGCCTGGTCTCTGCCAGGAGGATTTGGGCAGCAGCACCCTGCTGGGGTAGCCCAAGCATGTGCAGACAGGATGCCCAGCCAGAGAAATTACCACTTCTCCCTTCTGCTGGAATTAGTCAGCTCATGACACGGAGTGGAGTAGCACTCCCGTGGGACACCCTCATTAAGTCAATGACCTTCATTTTACTGCACACCTCCTTGCAGGAAGCTCCCCAGGAAGGAGCCAGGTCTGGGGCATCCCCCAAAAAGGTATTTCCAAATTAGGTGCCCTGAGGGTGGGCTGGTGGCACTGGCGGCACTAGAGCATCTTGTGCAACCAGCTCTGCCACTGACCAAGCAGCCAGGCAGGGACTGGAAAGGCACCAGCTGGTGAAATATTTTTGAGAAGTATTCCCCCAGGGAGAAGCCATGGCAGCTGGCTTGCTGGCAGAGCAGGGAAAACCCCTTGGTTTGGCCTCCTCCAGGCTAAAGGCTCCAAAAAGCGCTCTGCACACTCCATGAGATGCTGCTGCCAGCTTGCCATAACCTTGGACTTCTTGAAAAGCAAAATTGGACCCTCACCCTGGTCCCAGTTCCCTCCCAAAGGGGCTGACTGCATCTTCCCAAAACTTCTGGAACCTGGTGCTGCAACATGGTTCCTCATGGAAAGGGGGGATTGGGTTGCCCTAAGAAGGCACTGAGGGGTCAGTCCTGGGCCAGAAAAATAGAGGGGTGGAAGGGGGGAAAGGGGGGGAAAGGGAAAAGAGAGAAAAAATCAGAGATGGGGGAAAAGACTGGAGATGGGAAGAAAAGAGATTGGAGGAAGAGGGTGGGGGGAAAGACAGTGGGGAGAAGAGAAAGGTAAAATGAGAGGGGAGGAAGAGGGAAAGAAGAAAAGAGAAAAAAGAGATTGGGGAAGTCAAGGAAAGACTGGGAAGTGGAAGAAAGTGTGTGGGGGAAGTGGAAGAAGTGGAAAATGACAGTAGGAAAGGAAAGAGAAGGAAAGAGAAAAGAGGGGAGAAAGGACAAAAGAGAGGAAAAAAGAAGAGGGGGAAAAGAACAGAGAAAAGAACAGGAAAAAAGAGAAGAAGGTGATGAAAAGGAGGAAAAGAAAGGAGGATAAGACAAGAAGGGAGAAAGGGAGGGAAAGAGGAAGAAAAAAGACCAAAAGAGAGGAAAAAAAAGAAGGAGAAGAAAGGAAACTGAAAACAGAAAATGGGAGTAAAAAATAGGAAAAGAGAGAGAGAGAGAGAAGGCAAGGGGAAAGGGGTAAAATAGATAAGAATAGGAAAAAAGAGCCTGTCATCCAGACCTGAAGCCTTTCATCCGTGGTCAAAGTACACCGATGTTTCTCTCCGGGGTTGCTCTCCCCGCAGGATTTTGGGAAAGGACAGGGAGCCTGCCGCAGCCCAGCTCACCAATTTGTCCTGCACAAGCCAAGGACTCCCCGGCAGGAGCCGGGCAGACGGACGGACAAGCAGAGGGACGAAGGGATGGACAGCAGAGGGAGCCTCAGGCTGAACAGAGCGCAGACACCTCCTCAGGAGACCCCACTTGGCTGGACACAGCCCTGAGATCAGAGACTGGGAGGGAGCAGGGGTGGGCACAGCCCTCCTGGAACCAGGGGAAGGGGAACGGAAGAAAACCCTGATAGGAGCACAGAGAGAAAACCAGAGGTGGGAGCACTCTCGGATTTAGAAAAATTCAGGGACTGTCAGCAGGTATCTATAAATCCTATTGACATTTGGGATTCTAATCCGTTCCCCATCTAAAAGCCCCACACAGCAGTTGAAAGGCCCTCCTGGAGATGCATGCCGAGGTTGTTGCCACATCCCGAGCCGCTGACCTCCCCTGCTGCCAGTCCCTGGAAAGAGACAGCGGCACCCAGCCCCTGGGTGGGCGCTCAGCCAGGGAGATGGGGAGCGGGAGACAAAGGTGCAGAGGTGCCGAGCTGGCGGGAGTGACAGCAGCCAGCCCGGCCCCAAAAATGACACAGGTACCACTCTGCCAGGCTCTGCCTCCGGGTCAGGGTTCCCCCCTGCCTCTGGCTGTGTAACACCACGGAGCCCCCCGGGACAGCATTCCTAAACATTTACTCATGGAGAGCCAGAAACATCCTCCCAGCAAATTCCTCGATAAGATAAACCCTGAAAATGTCACGACTGCCTGCAGGAGCCATCAAATAGCCCCAGGAGGGGAAGAAGGGTGGCCATGGCCACATCCCTGTCGTTACCTGCATCCTCCTCCTGCTCTTGAGCTGAGCAGGGCTGGACAAGGCACAGTCAAGAGGTGCTGGTGTCCTACTCTGCCCCATCCACATGGACAAGCGGACAAGGCAGCAGAGAACTGGGGCTGGAGTGGCTTTGGCCACCCTGTGAGGTTTAGATGAGAGAGAATGGGGAGAATGGATGGTCATGAGGGACCATCAATATTTGGGCACAGCCAAACCCAAGGGAGGTGTATAAAACTCAAGGTGAGTTTGGGGTGAGCTGTAGCCCCAGTCCCCCCTCATCCTGCCTCCACTGGGGCCAAGTCTCTGCTTCCAATCACTCACCTGCCCCCGGGGTCAACCGACAGCCCGGAGATAAGGCACGAAGACAAGGGAAGGAATGTGACCCCCTGGATCATCCTCCTCCACGTCAATAAATCATCTTGCAGACTAATTGCTCCCTGGACAGGAGAAGACTCTGCTCCTCACCCCCCACCAAGGTTCTGGCTCAGCCAGGGATCCCCAAATTTCAATTGAGTTCCTGGCATTCCTGCCTCAGCTTTGGCAGCGTGACCACCCTCGGGACAGGCATCTGGTGGAGGGTGTTGGTTGTGGTCTCTCTGAGGGACAGGGAGGAAGTGCATTCCCATTCCCAGGCACTTCTTTCCCCGAGGATACAGGGAGATCAATGCACCTGGCACCCCGGTTAGCATTGTGGACAGATTCTGTGTAGCAGGATGAGGGGAGATGAAGGATGGGACAGAGGATTTGTGATCCAACTTGATGCCATCCCAACCAGAGAATCAGAGGAGGACAGGTCATCCCGGTGGGTACACGTCCCCAGAGTTCAAACAAACCTTTCCAAGGCAATGATGTCCCTCAGCCATGCCAGGATTTTAACCCTCCAACATGACAGAGAAACAAAGCACTGTCAGCGGGTAACCCAGCACCAGCTTTGAAGCCTACACAACAAAAACAGGAAGTTGCCCATCCCCAGCTGTTTTCCAGGACTTCAGAAGCAAAGAAAACACCATCAGCTTAAAAACCCCAATTCACCAAACAAAATACAGAAGAGCTACCAAGCGATGTACCTGAAGCTGCAACGGAGCGTCACAGCCTCCATCCTGTGGAACAGCATCCATCCTGCACCTGCTCCAGCCAGGGATGCTGGGTGCCAGCTGGCCCGTGCTGCTGCAGGAGGCAACTGCCACAGCTCATGGATGCTTTATAGAGCCTCGACATGGATTTTCAGGGAGGAAAACCACCTGGCAGGTCATTAACCTTATCCTCAACCCAGCGTGCAGCAAACAGAATCCAAGCTCACATGCTTGCTGCGGGGCTAGGTGGCAAGGAACGCTATTTTCTTAGGGAATGGACAGGAAAAGGGGGATTGGGGAGGGGGGTTTGTTTTGGGATTTCAGCTGCAATCTCCAGCTCATCCAACCAGCCTGGCTCTTGTCAGCGCTGCCCTCCTGCAGCGCAGGGGACATTGTTTGGCTTGGAAGCCCCCAGCTGTGCTTGTAATAAGACTCCGTGTCCGCTCTGTGGTCCTTCCACCTCTCTGCACTCCTCAGACAATAGTTCGCCTGTGCCGCTGACTTTGGCAGCATTTCCAAAGTTTTGGCTCCTTCCAAAGTTTCCCCTGCACCAAGCAGCCGACCTTGGCCATCGTGCTTTGTTGTCCCATCCCACTGCATCCCATCCCGGGCTCTCTGCTGTCTACAGGGCACTGTGCTCCATGCTGGACTTTTTGGGCCCCCAAATTGGGGACACGACACAGAGAGGTGCCTGGCAGGCCCTTTGGGGGTGGATACTGGGGTCATGAACAGCCTGGATGGGGGGCAACTAGAAAAGGGAAAGCACCACCCAGGCCTTGAACCCCCCCCAGCTGTGCACGTCCCAACGCCTTAGTGAGAAATCAATCAATTGAACGCCTTGAAATCAAGTTGAGCGATGACAACCTGACATCAGCCAAGGCTGAAATCCCCCTTTCCCTGCCATGTCTCCACAAGTATTTAAGCAGGAAAACTTAGATCTTTTGAGGAAGTCCAAATAACCTTGGAGATGGATGGTAAAGGGGTCCAACAGGTGGGTGATCCTTTGCTGCTCCATGCAAATGCTGGGGAAAGCCAGCAGGAGCTGGATGAGGCCAGAACTCATCATCCCTTTGCAACCAACAACCAGAGCCAGTATTTGACCAATTACTCCTTTTTTCTACAAGTCACTTGGTTTTAAAGCAAAACACAATGCAATAAAGAGCTTTAATGCACTGAAGTTCACCACTTGTAAGAGGACAGGTGCCAAGAACAAGGAGGGGTGTAAATTTTGTCCCTGCTTGCATGAAGACAGAGATTCCAGATCAGGTTTGCCCCTTCCTGAGCGCAGGGATGATGCCACAGCCAGGCACCATCCCAGGCTTCAGCATCCCAAGGCAAAGCTTCCAGGCCCACGGGCACAATGCCATGAGCCAAGGGCATCCCTGCAGCACAGCACCAGCGAGATGGGTACCCACAAGCTCTTTCCTGGGATGATAAGGGGTTAAAAAAAAAACCCAAACCACACAAAAAAGCTCAGCAGGCATGCCTGAAGGGGAGGATTAGAGAGAATAGGGCCATTTCTCAGCAAAGACTATGGCAACCTAAATAGAAAAGTAACATTACTCTCAAGACTGGGGCCCTTTCCCTTTACTCCTGCCCTACAATGTCACTATTGTTTTGCTGACAACTGGTAATTATCCCAAGCTGCACACACTGGTATTCCCACCCTTTAACCGGGAGGGATTTTGCAGCCGCCGACCCTCTGACACCAGCAAAAATTCACATACCAGAGAGTTCAAAGGGGGGGCGGGCTGGGAAGGCTGGGCAGCCTTGTGGGGGACGTCATTCACAGGGTCCCGGAGGGCTGGGGCTGGGAAGGCACCTCTGGAGATCGGCAAATCCAAGCCCTGCTGAAGCAGGCTCACCTGCTGGGTGCACAGGACCATGCTCAGGTGGGGTTTGAGCATTGTCAGAGAAGGAGAGCTCAGAGCCCCTTCAGAACCTAAAGGGGCTCCAGGAGAGCTGGAGAGGGACTGGGGACAAGGGATGGAGGGGCAGGACACAGGGAATGGCTCCCACTGCCAGAGAGCAGGGCTGGATGGGATATTGGGAATTAGGAATTGTTCCCTGTGAGGGTGGGCAGGCCCTGGCACAGGGTGCCCAGAGCAGCTGTGGCTGCCTCTGGATCCCTGGCAGTGCCCAAGGCCAGGTTGGACACTGAAGCTTGGAACAGTGGAAGATGTCCCTGCCCATGGCAGGGGGTGGCACTGGACAAACTTTAAGGTCCCTTCCAACCCAAACCTGGCATTCTGGGATTTGGGATGGTTTTGTTCCTAATAGCCATGCTTTGGGTACAAGGTGCCCCTAAAGTCAGGGGGTCTTTTCTCTTATCACCATCCCAGATGGAAAAATGTTCACATCCTAAGTATCCAAGTCTAAGCAGTGAATCTTTTCTGGAAACAAAAAAAAACCAAAACAAACCAAAACAAAAAAACGAATGAATAAACAAAAAAAACCAAACCACCAGACCAACCAAATAAACAAAAAAACCCCCCAAAAAAGCCACATAAAAATAAACTCCCAAAAAAATGCTATGGAAGCAGAGTTTCCCTTCCCTGCTTAAAATTTCTGAGGAGCCAGGACCCCCAGAATGAGACCCTGCAGGCTGCAGCTGTCCTACTGCAAAAGGATGGGGATGAATCAAATCCATAATTTTTCATTTACAGGATGGAGGAGTCACAGTCCCAACATTCCCAGCCTAACAGGAGTTCATTTTGGTGCCAGCCCCAGCTCAGATAAGGTGATAAAAAACTCTGGAAACTGCCTCAAGATGGATTAAAACATTCCCATGGTCGAAATGTATGTTGGCTTTTTTTTTTTTTAATACTTTTGCAGGCTGGTACAGGAGCCAGAAAGGCCAGAAAAAGGGCAAAAAAGCCCTTTTTTGGTCCTGCCACAGGCTGCAAGCAGCATAGCCAAGGTCAGAACAAGGCAGAAGACACACACAGCCTCCAAAGGACCCAGCTATGAGCACCAACTCCTCTGGCATCTACTTAAATATTGCTATTTTATTTTCTTCTGCATTTTAATTACAGGATCACAGAAGTTTCTTCCTAATGGGAATGCTGGAAACCAGTTTTTCCTGCAGCAAAGCCAATTCCACAAATACTAGCAGTGACCTGTAAAGCTAAAAAAAAAACCTTCATAAATCTTCCCTTCCTTGCAGCAGCAGCAGTGTCACTCACAGGGCTGGGATTTTATTTATTGTTGTTTTAAGCACCCAGGAGAAAAGAAAATGCTTCTAAAACCCCACTTAACCCACTCCAGCTGCAGGGGAAAAAAAAATCCCACGTAGGCAGGAGCTACACTCCGGGACTCCGGGCAAGCTGCTGCCTGTCTCCAGAGCACCCAGCTGGGATTTGGGGGAAGGAGCCCCCCCTTCTCCCAGGCCCACAGCCTTGCCAGCTTTAGCCAGCTCCTCATTAAAGCGTGGGGCCATTTGCAGGGCACAGAGCCAGAGTGCTGAAGCTCCAGCAGCTCTGACACAGCCTCGCCCTGGGACCAGCACCTCACTTTGGAGGATGCTGGAGCCTGCAGGAGCTTCTTGGGCTGCACTGGGAGCCAGCTCCTGGCTCCTCTTGTCACAACAGCAAGGATTAAACCCTGACTGTGCTCTCCAAACCCCTTTTGGCTCCTTTGCACCCCGCACTTGGGGACATCAGAGCTCAGCGGGATGAGGGGAATAGCAAAGCATGCATGGTTCTCGGGAGAAACCCTGGCTGGCCACTCCACAAGGAAAGAAGGCAGAAGAAAGCCCGGAAAGGGGCCACTGGGAAAGCCGAGGAAAGGCTGAAAAGACTGAAATGGAACAATGTTATCAGGCAGCTGTGCCACGGATGTGGGGGCTCCGGATGCCCAGCACCCACTGGGCACCACCCATCGGATGTTTGGGTGCTGAGCTCTGGCACTGGCTGCACACAGGCAGGGAAGCTCCATCAGTAACATCTGGAGACAAATTGGGGCCATCAGGTGACGGAGCAGCAGCAGAGAGGTAAAAAGATTAAACAGCTTAATGAAGGAAATGGGAAGTACTTTTGCTCCCGACCCAAACAGACGCATTTTTACTGGTGTTGCTGCCACCGAGGCTGACCCCGAGACCAGAGGGATGTCAGGGGTTAACAGCCACCCCTGCACAGCTGGAACAGAGGGAGGGATGTCCTGGGAGACCCAGGTGCTGGGATACAGGGGATGTAGTGGGAGACCAGAGCACTGGAAGGCAAGGAATCTTCTGGGAGGGAAATCAGTGCATTGGGAGCAGGAGATGCACTGGGAGACCCATTTCCACCGTGAGAGTCAGATTTACAACCACACAGGCTGTCCCACGGTGCTGGTGTGCAGCATCCCACTCCAGTGTGGTCCCCAAACCAGGCCTGGTGTCCGTCTTGGGGCAGAAGTGCTTCACCAGCGGCCTGGGGTGGGTCAAACATCCACAAGCCTGTTCTACCACCAGTATTCTCCTGTTTGGCGCCAGGAGCCGCTGGCACAGCCCGGGGCAGGGAGCGGAGCGGGAGCCCAGCCCGCCTCTGGGGCTGCCCGGCCATGCGGAGCCACACACCCAGAGCACCGGCCGGGATGGAGCGGGATCCCGCCAGTGTCCGCCCGCACCGCGGGTTAATCCCGTTGCTAGGACACCCGCGGGCGAAGAAATACAACACTTGTCGGATTAGAGTCTAGACGGACTGACCTTTCCCTCCGCTGCCGAGGTGAAACCGGCCGAAAATCAGGCCCCGTTCGCTAAAAGGAGGGATTTTTGTCGCTGTTTAGGTGTTTGGTTTTGTTTCAGATGGCAGCCAAAGAGGGAGGGACATCGCTGTCGCTGAAAGAGTCATTTCACTACCTGACGCCGGAGAGGGATGTGCAGGAGACGGCCCGGGGCTCGAAACCTGCTGCCAAGCCCCGGCTTTGCCCAGCAACTCGGCTGACAAAAGAGTCTTTCATGAGAGGGGACGATGTCAACTCCGCAATTAGCAGGGGAAAAGAAAAAAGAGCCGAAGGAAGATTATTACCTCCAGCAGTTGCCTCTGGGGGCCCCTCTCCAATGGCTTCCTTAACTCTTTCGGCTGAGCCCAAGGAGAATGTGGGAAAGGAGCCATCAGTGTCACCATCAGCCAAGGGCTGGCTGGAGGCGGGCTGGCAGCCCAGCCTTGAAGGATGCCATGAGGATTCCCATCCCGCTGGCACCCAGAGAGAGCCAGGCCCATGACCCCATTGCATCTTTGCTGGGAGGGAACGGCCTGATATCTCCATCCAGCCCAGCACCAGGAGAATCCTCGTGGGATTAGACTCTGATCAAGAGCCCAGCCCACTGGGTACCACACAGAGCCATGGAGGATGCCAGGACACCCACACACCCTCCACCTTCATGGCCTGATATCACCATCTTTCCACCAAAAAGATGTGCCCGGAGCAGCTGCAGAAGTAACAACTGGTTAATCAAATCCTGAAGTCTGAGCTACCTGGGATAGTGGAAAGTGTTCCTGCCCTGACAGGGGGTGGAATGAGACAGGCTTTGAGGTCCCTTCCAAGCCAAACCATTCAAAGAATCTACAGTAAAAGCCAAAAATCACAGGCGTGCTGCTGTCACACACCTCTCTCTGCCCACAGTGCCAGGGGCTGGGACTTTCTCTTGCACCCTGATATCAGAGGGGAGTAAATGCCACCTGGAATCATTGCAGGTTTCTACTCCACATACTCCCACCTGTCTGTACCCCCTGAGCCCCAGCTCCCAGCACGACAGGGCACTTCTCCAGTTTTGGAACCTGGGGAGATGCTGGCATCACTGATAGGGTCACACGATGTGTCCAGGGGTTCCACGTCACCCACATGTCCTGGGTCCCTAAGATAAGGGTCCTGGCCCCTCTGGAAAGCATTTTGGGACCCCAGGAGAAGGAATAAACTGTACAGATGCCTTCCCACCAAGCCACAAGTGAGCACCACCAGCTTATCTGGGGATTATCAAAAAGCTGCTGTTTATCCAAAAGTCAACAATCTCCAACTTAATTAAATTACAGACTAATGAGGAGGGTGGAAAAGAATAAATTGATTTGATTATCGTGTTTTCCAGAGGGAAGGCAAGTGGCTAATTTAGGAATTACAAACTCAGAGGTAGCTTCAAGGACCATTGGGCTCTCAGAGATTTATGCCAGTGGTGACAGTGGGAAGAGCATGGGGATGGTAATGCTGGGTTCCAGGTGCCCTGACTCCTATTCCCACCCCGTGTTCTTTGAGCAGACTCCCACAACCTGGGGACAGGGTCAGAGGAACAGCCAGATCTTACAGTCCCCAGGGGAGGAGGAAACCAGCAGACTGAGCTTGGGAATAAAAACTACAATAAAATCCACTAATGACCAATTTCCATCTTAGAAAAGGGCTGGGAGGCGATGCCAAAAAAAAGCAATAAAAATTCCGCAAAAGCAACCTTTTTAAGACACGGGATGTTCCGGACCAGATGTTGCTTGCTGAGAAAGCCCCAGTGCCGGGGCTGCTGCTGCCAAACAGTGCTGCTGGCCAGAGCCAGGAGCACAGCAAGCCTCTGGAGCCTCGACCCTGGGGTAGCCCCAGCCCACAGCCCAGGGGGTGTCAGTGTCCTGCTTCATTCCAACACTCCTTAGGAGGTCAAAGCCATCCACCTTTGTGCGGTGGGAACCACCCCTTCACCCCCAAAAGGGCTGATTAACCACCCTCACACCTCGAGGGTGTGAAGGTTTTTTGCCCTCAAGCCTCTGCCTCTGTCTCTCCCAGTGGTTCCAAATCCATATTAAGGGAATACAAGAGCCCCCGGTAGCTGCACAAATTTCCAAACCATTTTCTAACCCCGTTTACCTCCTTGTGCTTCAAGGATATCTTTGACAACAAGCTCCCCAGGCTAACCAAGCCCAATCCTAAAAGCCACACACACTGCTTCTACCATGTGCCTTCCTCCACCCACAAAGTCAGGGACTCGTTCCCAATCCCCAGGATTTAAGGGGACTTAGCATGAGCTGAAATCATTGCAGGCTTCCCCTGCACCACCTCCCACCCATCAGCAGGACAGGGCATGTCCTGCCGGGGGCAGCAGCACCGGTGCTCCACACACATTGCTACCGAAAGGATGAGGAATGTGGCTGGAGGACACGACAGCCAGGCAGAGCCCCTCCACAGCTGGCAGAGAGGAAACTGGGACGTGGGGTGAGAGGGAGCTCATCCATCATGGAACCTCACAGAGTGGTTTGGGTGGGAAGAAACTCAAAAGTCCCACCCCCTGCCATGGGCAGGGACACCTTCCACCATCCCAGGCTGCTCCAAGCCCCGTCCAACCCGGCCTTGGACACTTCCAGGAATCCAGGGCAGCCACAGCTTCTCTCATCAACCTTTACAAGTGCCACGACACCTTCAGAGGGAAGAATTTCTTTGTAACATCCAAGACACTGCCTCCAGGCTTGCGCACTCAGAGAGATTGCAGCATGCTCTCAGAAAGGACTCCTCTCCAATGCTTTCCCAAATGTCATCAGATACAACACAAGAATCATTAGTGTTTTATTAATCCCATACCTCTGAGCTGCTGATATAAATCAATACTTAATCCCAGATGTTTCCCTCAGCGCTTTGAACTCTCTACTGAAATGCCAGAATTAATTATTTTCTTGGTAAACTATCAAGAGTTTGGGAAAAAAGACAGCCCACTTGCTGGGATTGTTATTCCAGGGTTTTGAGTATCATCCCTAATAGTTATGGCAGGCCAGAGTGGTGAGAAGAGACGTGGTATCCCTGTCACAGAATATGGGGTGGGTTGGAAGGGACACCAAACCTCACCTTGTTCCACCCCTGCCATGGACAGGGACATCTTTCACTCTCCCAGGGTGCTCCAAGCCCATCCAACCCAGCCTAGAACACTTCCCGGGATCCAGGGGCAGCCACAGCTTCTCTGGGCACCCTGTGCCAGGGCCTCACTGGGAAGAATTCCTTCCCAACATCCCATCCAACCTTCCCCTCTATCAGTGTGAAGACATTTACCCTTGTCCTGTCACTCCAGGCTCATGTAAAAAGTCTCTCTCCCTCTTTTTTATCAGAGGATGCAGCCTTGGATGAGTCCTCGCCCCTGGCTCTGCGTGCTCTTGCCTCCTCATAAAGAAGTGGTGACATCCCACCCAGGAGTAAAGCCAGTTTCCCAGCAGCACAGTTTTTTCTGCTCAGGGAGTTTTTAAGCCAGGCTGTGACGCTTGAAGCAGGATTGCAAAATGTTTTCTCCAAGGGCTTGGATTTGCTGCTTAACAGCACCCAAGTTTTGTCGCCATAAACACTGGAAGGAGAGGTTAGTCCAGCTGCAGGCCAAAATAAATAGAGAGCAGTGTCACTGAGAGGCTGCTCTTCAGAGCAAAAAAAAAAAACAAACCACCCTGTTTCTCCAGAACATGGAAGTTTATGAACAGGGTTTTCTAGTGGCCACAGGGAAGAGCAGCTCGCCATCCCTCCAGGAACATGCAGCAGTGGGGAGGGAGCTCCCAGGCACTCAGGCCACTGGGCCAGCAGACACCACACAGAAACCTAGAACCAAGGCACGAGCTCTGGGAGAATGGATGCTGTGGATAGACCAGGTTCAGGTACAAACCCGGGGAAGTAATGGAAACCTTAGGATTAGGGCTTGAAAAGGTTGTATGCTTCAATGGAAGCAAACTCCTGCCAGGGAGAACAGCCACTCTGCAGGAATGCTCAGTCTCTTTTTAAACCTCATTTCCAGCTCCAAAGCATCACCCAAGCACAGCCACTTCATCCCTGCCACCACCTCCTTGGGACAGGCAGGAGGGATGGGATCCACCTGCCATGATGATGGACCAGGAACTCAGAGGTGCTGCAGGAAGATGCCCACAGCACTGTCTCCTTCCAGCTGCCAGCAGCCTGGGCAGCTCCCCCTCCCCAGCAGCTCCCACTGCACAGATAAGGTTTTGCAAACAGCAGTCCTGCCAGCTGATAAGAAGGTGAAGAGCCTGAGGAGCTTCTGGAGCACAGCATCCTCCCCAGCCCCTGCTGGAACCTCAGTGGTCAAACGATGCTGTCAGAGCTGAGAGGTGCCAACCCTGCTCAAGCCAAGCCCACAATGCTGGCTGCTGCCCAAAGCCAATTACCCCATGTCTTTTTAAGAAATTCCTAAAATAATGCTAGGAAAGCTGTGATGCCCCTGTCAAACCCCCCCAGGTGCTGATGTCAGAGCAGTTGTGTCACAGGCTGTAAATCACTTTGCACAGCAACTCCTTGTGAGGAATCCCAACCAGAAGGACCCACAGCCCCCTAGGGATAAAAATTATCAGGAATGAGCCTCTCAACCTGTAGCTCCAGCACCTGTTGTCCATAACAGTGGGAGGAGGCAGCTTGAATTCCCAGGTGCTGCCTGCACCCTCAGCAGCAGCACAGCAAACAGCTGGGGCTGCTTTTGAGGCTCCTCCCAGCCGCAAACTGAAGCACAGAAATCCAGTGTGAGAGAAGATAACAGAATCATGGAAGTATTACAGTTGGAAAAGACCTCCAAGATATCAGATTCAACCACTAACCCAGCACAGACAGTTCCATCATTAAACCATGTCCCCAAGAGCCACATCTACACATTTTTCAAACACTTCCAGGGATGGTGATTCCATCACTTCCCTGGGCAGCCTGTTCCAATGCATGGTTGCATCTACCACCAGACTGGGGTGGCCTGGCCAGCAGATTGCCCCAAACCAGGGACCTGGCACAGAATTGCCCCCCAGGGAATGGGGATTTTCCCAGCATCTGACCCAGCCCATGCTTGGGGTCACTCATAGCCCTATTTGTGATTCCCCCCACACTCCCCAGACCAAACCTGTGTCAGCATCCCCACACTATTCCTCATGGCTACATGCCCTTCCTGAGGAATCCCAGAGATCCAATGATAAGAGGCCAGCCCAGCTCGGAGCAGCTAAGCCCCCAAATTTGCAAGGCAGGCAGATAAACAGAAAGGTTATCTCCATGCCAGGACAGCCTTTGGAGCAAACATTCCCCAGAAGCCATCACAAAGGCGGGCTGGCAGAACAGGCCCTGCAGTCCTTGGACATTGAACCAAGGGAAGGGGGGGAAGAAAAAAAAGAAAAGAAGGAAAAAAAGCCACACCAACCCACTGAATTCCTTTAAAACCCGATCTGCAGCCTGTCTTTGGGAGACGGCCAAGTCAGCTGGGTGAGACGGGCACCTCCCTGCCAGTGGTGACCGGTTCCCCCCGGCACTCATCCCCTCTGCATGCCCGGGGGAACCTCCTGGGGGCCCCCAGCGTGGCTGCCCAAAGCTGGAGGATGCACCTGCAGCTCAGCAGAGGGTCCTGGCCAGCCCGGAGTGCCCAAGGACGCTGATGGAGAGGATGGAAAGGGCATGGATAACTCTGAGTACTCACTATTAAAGCAGTGCCTGGCCCTCCAACTCAGCTTGGCTGCACTGGACAGTCTCCAGGGACCTAAAATAGCCAATTCAGGATTTCACATGGGAATGATGTTCCCATCTCTGCAGATCTCCAAGGGGAGCTTTGTTCCCATGGTCCCTGCGGAGGCACCCACGCCACTGAAAGCAGCATCATAAATGTAGCCCAGGGCACTTGGAGAGCTTCTCCCAGTGTTCCCAGACATGCTCTGGGAGTGCTGGGCATCCCCACTGCCCCAGCCAGCCTCCTTCCCTCCACAGCTGACCCCGCTGCCCACACAGCAGTGCCAGAGCTGTTCCTAGATGACACAAATCCTTGCTGCAGTAAATAATCCACCAATTTCACAGCCGACTTCCAGTTCACCTGTACCTGGGGATGCCACTAACAGAAACATCGTGCCCAGCCTGGGACAGCAGAGAGAGACACGAGTGATGCTTCACACCATGCTGGCACAAGCCGAAGACCAGATCACTACCCCAGAGAAAATCCACTGTATCCTTGTTTTTGGATTGTCACTTGCAGCTCAGCTGCTTTGGCAGTTGTGGTTCCTGGGATCCAAGTAGGGGCTCCCCGTGTCAGCCGTGGCTGTTCCCGCCTCCGGGCACTGGGCACGCATCCAGAGACGGGCTTCAAGGGGAGGAGGGCTTTCATCCCGCCTGGCAGCCGGCAGGAAGCTTCCCTGTCAGGGAGGTAAAGTTCACCAGAAACACAGGCAGCGGGAGAACCGGCCCATGTGCCTCGTGGGGAAAGAAGTGCTGGAGAGCTGAGTCAGCACTGAATTCCCCTCTCCCGGCGCACCAGCAGCTTGAGAAGTGGCATGTTACAGGGAGTCCCCAAGGCAGGGAAAAGCCCAGAAGGGTGTGGGAGGTGTTGCATCCCCAAGGCATAGGCTCGAGGCTCCCAACCACTCTCAACACTTGCAAGGACATGCAGCCCCAGGGAGGATTTGTGGAGAAAACGCCAACACATGGAGCACGGCCACTTTGGGGCAAAGCCATTCCGCCTGTCCCACAGCCAGCACGGACTTGACAAACCACTCTCCTCCCAGGGAGCGGCAGTCAAGGATTTCCCCAGCATCCCTGGCCGCTGATGGGATGGAGAACACAGGACCCCCCGGGCTCGGGAGCCACAAGGGATGTGGCCATTGAAGAAATCACCCCCAGCTTCAGGAATCACGACTGGGCGCAGCATTTGTCTCGAGGGCAGACTCCGGCCCCCATTCCTGCTGGGGAGAGCCTCCCAGGCAATGGGGAACTTCAGGACAGGGAGGAGGTATGGGACCCTGAGTACGGCGGCAGGCACTCCCCTCCCCAGCATCCCGCAGCATCCCGTGCACGTTACCCGGCTCCTGGGAAGCAGCGGGGACCAGCAGGACAAAGAGCCCGAGCAGCAGCCGCGGCGGGGGGCACCTGCGGGAAGGGAAGGGGAGAGAGAGGTCACACACCCTCCTGCCGATCGCGGGGCGCTCCCCGGCCTCCAGCCCCGCCCCGAGGTCCTCCCACGGTCACAGCCGGGACCCCCAGCCCCGGCGGCTTCAGGGTCCCGGTACCCCCCAGCCCCTCGTGTGCCGGGGCACAGGCTTCCCGCGCTACCCGTGCCCCCAGCCCGGCGGCTTCCCTGTCCTGGTGCCAGCCTTCCCCGGTGTCCCCGCGGTACCGGCGCCCCTGGGGTCCCGCCACGGTTACACCGACGACCCGCTGCCCCCCAGGGTCCCGGTGCCTCCCTCCCCGGCGGCTCCAGATTCCCGGCGCCGCCTCTGCACGGCGCCTTCGTGCTTCCCGCACTACCTGTGCCCCCCCATCCCCGACGGTTCCAGGGCCCGGTGCCCCCCCGCAGCCCCGGCGCTCACCCCGTGCGCATGGTGCCGGCTCGGCTCGGCTCGGCTCAGATCAGCTCGGCTCGGAGCGGCGGGATCGGCACGGCCTGGGGGGCGGGAAGGGGAGGGGCGGCAGGGCCGGCCCGCCCCGGGCGGGTGAGCCGGGGCCGGGGCTCAGCCCGCCCCCAGCCCCGGGGACAGGGACTCTCACAGCCGGCGGTCTCCTGCCGGGGCCGGGGACACTCCCCGGGGATGGGTGAGTGGGAGAGGCACAGCTCTTCTCGCTGAGGAGCATCCCTCCCGAGAAACATCCCTCCCTGAGGAGCATCCCACCTCTGCCTGGGGCGCCGGAGAGTACCCTCGCCCCCAAAGGGCACCCACTGCCCGCAGGACCTGCCCGGGCACCTCCTACTCCACCAAGCCCTGGGCTTCGGCTCTCAGGCCAGGTCTGGTCTTGAAGGAGGGAGTGAATCAGCGAGCTGAGCTCATTCCCTTTCCCAGCACTTATCCGAGCCCCGGGGCACGGAGCAGGGCTGGGCGCTCTCAGCATGGCACCGCAGTTCTCCTTTCCGGGCCCTTCGCCCGCCCTCACTGTGCGCACGGGGCTCGGGAACTCCACGATCCTGCCTCCTTCACGGGCCGCGAGCCCAGCCCGGCAGGGTGTGGAGCCGGGGGGTTCCTGGACGCCCTCCCGGGGCAGCTCTGGCTGCGGGCTGCAATGCCAGAGCCAAGGCAGCAGCGCCCCGCACCTCACCCTGCCCGTGGCGGGAAAGGAGTTAAACCTGGGGCTGCTGCCACTTTCACTCCTCCCCATACCCCAGCTTTCATCTTCCTCCAGCCCCAGGGTTATCCCAGTGGGATAATCCCCACAAAACCTGCTGCCACACCTTGCTTTGTCTTCCGTAGCATTTTAGTGCCCCGCGGCAGCAAAAAGCTTCTGAAATCCAAGCCCTGGAAGGTTCGAGGGGATATAGAAGTGATTCACTAATGATGGCAGAGGCGTGTTTAGTCTGAGGCAGGGTTTGGATCTAGCAGGATAAACCATGACATCCAGCTGCTCAGCTCTTCACTCACACAGAGGCACACTAGCACTCTCCGAAGTTTGTCGGTAAATCTTTTGGCAGCACTAAAGACAGGCAGCCCCTCAGCACAACCCCGGTCTGGGGGCCATGAATACACACCAAAGCTTCCTCTTGTTTGTCTGCAGAATGTTTTCACGTGGTCAGGACTCTTGAATTTATGCTTTGCCAGCTGGATGCTGAGTGATTTACCAGCCCTTTCTTCTCTCGCAGCTGGATTCCTTCCCTCCAGGTAGAGGTTGGAGTACCTGAGCTGCACAAAAGGCAGCATGTTGGCAGCCCTGAGTCATCGGGCTGCACTTCCACGAAAGGATTTTGGAGGGGCGGATGGGCTGCAGGGCCTGGAGCAAGGGGGAGGAGAGTCCTGGGACAAGGATGGTGCTTGGGAAAAAAGTCTCCTTGAAAATGGAGAAAAATCCTGCCTGGTAGCAGAGACCTGTTTGGAATGACCTGGCTGTATGTGGGCTGGATCAGAGGGGGTGGATAAGTGCTTGGGTGGGGTGGAAGAGTGTGTGGGCAGCTCTGGGAAGGCTGCTTTGGGTCCATGGGGGAATTCTGGCCCTTCCAATGTCGTCAGCACTGCTGGGGCCGGGAGGTGCAAACACTACACTGACCGCCTGCCCAGACCTTCCCACACAGGGAGCACAGCGATGTTATCACTGCTGCAGGTGAATGTGGAGCTGGATTATATCCCACACTTCCTCCTCGCTGCACGTCCCGTACTCCACCTGACCCAGCTGCGTTTGTTCGAGCACATCACCTTCTGCCACCCTCCTGTCTCGCCTGTGCCTCAGCCCTGGTGCTGTCCCCAATGCCACAGTGGGGTCGTGATCCCCCCCAGCAGACCTCCATGCAAAGCCTGCCTGACATCAGGGCAGTTTCCCATGGCAAAATGTCCTCCTGCTGAGCTTTAAAGTCCAAGAGCCACGGAGGACAGATAATGAGGCTCATCTTTTCCCAAGCAAACAAACGCTGCCCGCCGCAGGAGGAGGGACACCCACGCTGCCAGTGGAGGCAGCTCTTTCGAAAGCCGACCAAATGGAAACCAGCGGTGCTCCGATGGTGGCTCTTGCAGCTTGCAGCCCAGACTTCCCAAGCCCCAGCCAAAAAGGCTCTCCTACCCCGCAGGCTCCCAGCTCCAGCAAAGCTTTGGCATTTTTTCATCTCTGTGTGGATCCTACAGTGTCCCGCTGTCCCCCCACCCCTGCGCCTGGCTCCCACCTGCATCCTGCGGCCGGTGGTCCCACGCTGCTGGGTGGCCCTGGGCAGGGGCACCCCAGTGCGGGGACAGAGGGGCTGCTCCAGCTCCCAGCACACAGCCCCTGCCAGCTCAGCGGCCACGACAGCACGACTGCCAAAAAATGTCACCCTGGCAACCTTGCGGGACACTGGCCTGTTTTCCCTCCTTCGGGCAGAAAGGAGGGGTTGGAAGCTCGTCTGCTGTGGCCCAGGCGCGCCCCCGGCAGTGGCTCAGGGGCTGGCATGCATTACCAGGGCCCATGTCCCCCTCCCGGCTCGCTGGGACGGCTGGCCCGGCCCTGGGAGGGGCGGCGTGTCGCCAGGCATCGGCGGCCCGAGGAGCCGTGGGAGCGGCGGGGCTGCCAGCGGGCACCGTGAGCTGTCACCAGGGCCCTGGTGCTTGTGCTTGGCTTGTGCACGGCTGCCTTCGGAGGTTCCTTTGACCTGCTTAGTCCCGCTGCCACCACGCCAAGTGAGGAGGCTGGGGAGCAGTGGGGGACAAAGGAATTGGGTCAGGAGGGCAATAAAGGACAAGAACGCAGAGGACAACATTTGGCGAGTGTCCCTGCAGAAAAACAAAGGCTGAAGCAGACAGAGAGAGCAGAAAACTATCGCCAGACAGGACTGTCCCATCTGGGCCAATCCCCATGGGGAGGCTGTGGCTGGTGCTGCCACTTTGATGTGCCATTTGTCCGTGTTAAAGCCACTTCCTCCCCAGGCAGCCTCGGGATGTCAGTGCTCAGGACCACTGGGAGCAGCTGGTTTTGTGTCTTGCCTCCACATCTGTTGCTCTGGCTCAGAACTCTGTGTCTGCTGATGGCCGAGGACTTGTCAGGATGTCCTCAGGAAAGGGCAGCATCATGCCCTGCCTTCAGCTGAGACCTCTGGAGAGGATGTGGCGAGGGATGGTGTGAAAACCATCCCTCCTTTCCAGAGGTGAAGCATGCACGGCATCAAAGGTGGGCGTTTGGAAAGGACCCAGGCAGCACAGGCAGGGAGTGGAAACAACTGGAAATCCAGATAATCCCTCAATGAGGAAAGTTGGCAGGCACAAGGGTTTGGCTGAGTCAGGAGCACAGTTACCTGCCCATATAGGCGAGGGATGAGCTAAGCCAGGCCGGGTTGCCGGGGCTGGGAGTGCAGCAGCAGCACATCTGGTCCCGGCAGCCAGAGCTGGTGGGTGTGTTAGCGAGGGGCTGCAGAGGGCACAAGGTGTTCTGGGGGCGGCTGCAGACCTGGCTGGCAGCAGAAATGCTGCAGGATCTGGAGCACACCTGCACCCCACCCGCAGATGGGAAGAGGATGGGATGGGACAGCACAGATTGCTGAGGCTCAGCAGGGAGGTGAGCGGGGCCGGGGAACCTGCACCATCACCTCCTGGCAGAGCAGAGGCAGGACAGGTTCCAGGTGGCACCGTCCACAGCCCTGAGCCCTGCACACAGAGCTGCTGGGCAGAGGACCCCAGGCCTGGCCACATCCTGCAGCCGCTGTGGAGAGCTCCCATCTGGCGGAATCCTGACGTGACAGAGCTGGCCTGGCGCGTTCCCAAGCTGGACATTGTCAATGAAATTGCTGCGAGAGAAGGGCAAGTGAGAGCTCTGCGGAGCCAACAGAGACACAGCCACTCACTCAGCAGAGGGACAGCTGGGAGTTCACCCCTACGCACAGTGACCTTCTCCCCGGGGAAGGGTGAGTGGGACCAAAGAAGGGACCCCCCCCTTTCTTTCCCAGAACTGGGGAGCCCCATGTGGTGCCTGCAGGGACAGAGCCAGCCCCAGCTTCCCGGTTCACACGCATGTTTCATGCCCTCTGCCCACACCCCTGGGCAGCGCCTACTCCCTCCCACACAGCCTTCCCAGAGGATAGGGCACCTGGGATGTCCGAGCAGCCCCGCTCCCTCCCGACTTTCTCCGTGACTCATCCACTCCAGAGGAAAACCAATACTTCAGCACACATCAGAGAAAGGACCGGGAGAAGCATTCCATGGGAAAGGGGACGCTGCGGATGCTTCTCGCATGCCTCATCCCAGCAGCTCGCCCTCGGGTCCCTGCCTCTCGGCTGGCTGTGGGAAATGGCACTTCTTTCCCTTCCCGTTCTGCAGTCGTGGGCCAGCACTGCAAGAGGAGGAGGGCAGATCTCTGCAACCACCTCAGACCTCGGAGCATCCATGCCCCAGGTGCAGGGTCTAGGTTTAGTCCCCCACAAAGCTTCTGAGGGATCCATTGGAGAGGATGGACAGACCACCCCTTTCCCCCATCCCACTGCACATCCTGCCCAAAACTCCCATTCCTCTGCAGGGCTGGGGCTTACTGGTAACAAGAGCTGTTCCTCCCCTCTGCCAAACTCGGGAAGTTTGGGTGAGCTCCCAAAACCTTCTGTGATGCCTGAATTGCTCATTCAAGGGAGGAGTCCTTCTCCTCCCACACTAGAACACCCCGGCTGCCATCTCCAGCCCCTCCACACCCTATCTATGGCCAGTGGGAGCTGGCCAGTCCACCCTGACCTTAAATGTTCTCAGGGATAGAGCATCCACCACCACCCTGGGCAAGTTGTGTCAGTGTTCCACCGCCTCTCATTCACAGCCTCCCAGACCTGGCTAGGATAGGTTTCCCAGGATCTCCCTCCTTTCCACGTACTGTGCCCCTTCCTGTTTTCCCCACAAAGTGCAGTTCAATTCGATTCAATTCAATTAAATTCAAATCATCACCAACTGCCTTCCCTGCCAGGTGTGAGCCAAGGCCAGCAGCCACAAAGCAAGGAAACTCATCTGGATTCCTGCTTCCCCTCACCAGCCCTTCCAGAGGGACCACTTGAAAAGCAGTTCATTTTTAATGGAGAAAAAGAACATGTTCCTCCTCCTTCCTACTTTGCCACACAGGTGCTTGCACAAGGGAGAGCTTTGAAATCCAGCCTGGCAAGACAAGGATCTCCAGGAGAGAGTAACGGGGCTGAGCCCAGGCTATCACTTGGGGGACAGCCCTGAAAGCATCCCTGTCACCTTGGCAGGCACAGCACTGATGTGGCTGTCTCTGGCCTTACAGGTAGCTGGATGTGGACAAGATACAGTCTGCAGTGGAGGGTGGTGGCTGCACGAGGGAGCAACAGTGCCCTAGGGATGCTGTGGGTAGCGGAACACACCTGGGCTTTTCCTGTGTGCAGATAATACAGAGGAAACAGCCCCAAAATGGAAGATCTTGGCATGTTCCCTCTGCTTCCTTGGGGATTGTCCCAGCAGTCTCGAGGCTGTCACCTCTTCTCTCCCAGGCTGCACTCGCCATCTCCTCTGCAGAAGAATGGTCAATTTTGACTAATCTGGGAAAAAAAAAAAAAAAGGAAAAAAAAAGAGAGAGAGAGAGAGAGAGTGAGTGAGAAAGAGAGAGAAAAAGAAATCAAATCAATGCCATTTGTTCCAGTAAGACTCAAAATAAGAGCTGTTTCCTCCCTGGGAAAAGGAAATTCCCAGCTGCCCACTGAGGACTGGATTGCTCCAGGCTCCTCAGCAGCTGGATTCCTGAGGTTCTGCCCCAGTTCCCTGTGCCAGGATGCACAGGCTCCTTTCTGGGGAGGGGGAGTGACCCCAAGGAAGGACTGCTCCTGTGAGGATCCCCAGGCCGAAGAATCCTCATACTCTCCTAGGACAGGACTTGACCATGCTCCTGCTGACCATCAGTGTGCCCATCCTGGTGTAGGCCACTTCCAAACTGTCCAGGATATTTAGCTTGTCTCTCCAGGATAACCCCACCAGGATTTCTGTTCCAATTTAAGAGCCTTTCCCACCTTGCAAGAAAAAAATGGGTGGGAGTGTGAATACCCCCAGGGGAAAGCCCTGTCACTGTGTCCATCCCATCCCTGTGCACCTTTCCCACCTCTCAGTCCCTGCAGAAGACTGGCTGAGCTGGTCATCTCTGGTTTGAACACATTTAGTAGGACAAGCCTCTAGTTTGCTCCTAGTTTTCTTGCTTTCCTATTTATATCTGACTTGAAGTGTTTTTTCAGCTTTCCTGTTCTTCTGGGAGACCTTCTACTCCTCAGCATCACTTTTCCTTGTACTCTTAATTTTTTTTTTTTTTCTGGGATTTGCCTGGGTTGTTGATTTTTGGGGTTTATTTTTGAACATATTTCCTCATTTTCAGAACAGATCCAGAGTAGCACATTTTCCTGGTGGTTCTCAGACTGTTTCTGGGGGATGGCGCCATGTACTGCATTCAAAAGTTTTATCCTTATGTCTTATTCCCCAACACTTCAATCCAGTCTACAAGTTGAAGTGTCCCCTTATTACAGCCTCCCCTAAAATCTGTGAGTAGCTGGTTTAGGTGTCTGGTGTTGATGTGGAAGCACATTTAGGTTTGCCCTTGCTCTGTTGTCCAGGCAAAGGGACATGGAGTCATGGAATCATAGAATTCCAGAATGGTTTGTGTTGGAAGGGACATTTAAACACCATCTCATGGGCAGGGGCACCTTTCACTAGACCAGGTTGCTCAGAGCCCCGTCCATCCTGACCTTAAATGTTCCCAGGGACAGAGCATCCACCACCTCCCTGGGCAAGTTGTGCCAGTGTTCCACCACCCTCATCCTAAAAAAAAATGCTGCCTTACATCTAAACCAAATCAATGCTCTTTTAGTTACGTACTGGCTGCTCTCCTGGCACTGCAAGAGGTCGGATTTGCCTCCCCTATTTATTGCAGTTACACTGTTTTCCTGCTGACATTTTCAGAAGTGAATGTGAGGTGCATTTCCCACCCCAGTCCCTCCATGCCCTCTCCCCCAGCTACCTGCTGCTGCTTTAAATCCCCTTTGACACTGCAGTGATCAGTGTCCTGTGTGAGTCCCTTGCATCCCAAGATGTGCTCTGCGTCAAACCATAGCTAAACACCCCCCCCCCCGACCCAGTGTCTCATCCCCACCCTGAGATTCCAGCTCTCCAGGTGTCCCCTGAGTCTCACCCTTGGGAATGGTGGTGTTTCCCTGGGCCCCAGTGTCTGGATGTAGCTGCCAGGTCACCTCAGATGCTCACATGGCGTGGCACCAGCAGCTGCTGTGCTGCGGTCAGATCATCTCTCTGGAGGTGTGTGAAGCCAGGGAGCATTGGGACACACTTGTGGGCTCCCTTATGGCACACAAAGCCACCGTCCCAGGCACCTCTTCCCCCAGAGCGCCTGATCTGCTGCCTAACCCCGGTGATTGGGCCATTTTCTTCCAGCACTTACAAGCTTCCTTTGGCTCGTCTTCACTTGCTCAGCAAACGCCCCCGAGCAGGTCAGCACTTTCTTCACAGCAAAGCTATGCAAGGAATTTCTCTCCTAAGGCAGCTGGACCCTTTCCAAAGAAGGAGAGCTGCCAAATTCCCACCCCCAGCCCCCCGCAGCGAAACAAGGTGCAAATTTGGCCCTGGAGGCTTTCTGTTCTCTTCCACTTCTGCCCTTGCTGTCTGCTGGAGGTGGGGAGGAAGGGGCCCTCTCCACTCCCCTCCCATGCTGGGGTTGAATGTAGAAGGGAAAGGACTGGTTCTGTCCCAGACAGAACTCAAGGTGTCAGAGCTCTCCCCAAATGCCGCAGGTAGGAGGCATGGGTGTGGGTTTGCAGCTCCCTGTGCTCCCCTCACAGTGCCTGTTGGGCAGTGCACACCTCTCTGCTCTTGATGTGCTCCACAGGGCTGGGGACTCTTGGGCAGTTGCCTCCTGTGATTTATTTATTTTTTCATTGCTTCTCCATACTTCCTGCTATTTACGAGCATGGCTGTTGCTGCAGGAAGGAGGCTGCTGATCTGGGCTGTGGGTTCACAATATTTCTGTCTTCCACTCCCCCTCCCCAAGGCCTCTGCAGAAGGGGCAGCTCCTCCACCCCTGCCTGGCTTCCAGCCCCTGGCAGAAATTGGCCTTCAGGCACATCACCGCAGCAGCACAGCTGGATGCTCATCTGCTTCATTTCTCTGCCTACAATTCTTGGATAGGAAAGTTGGGGCTTTTCTCTGCTGCCCATCTGCTGGGAAGGGCAAAGAGCATCTCCAGGGGATGAGACCGCTCTCTGCACATTCACATTCCAAGTGCCAAGGACTCCTGAAAGCCAAGTGCCCAGGAGAACAGGAGCAAGTCAGCCTTGGGCAGTCAGTGATTCTTTCCAAAGTTCAATGACGCAGGTGCTCCTGGGATTTCACAAAAGCAAAGGTGTTGGGGCTACTCTGGGCTCTGGCAGAACCTCTTTACAAACATGGTGCCCAGCTCTTTCCCCTTTCCTGAACCAGCAGGTCACCCCCAAAACAATCCATACACTCCTGTCCACACAGGAAAAGGTTACAGGGAGCTGGTCACAACCAGCCATGAGGATGGGCACCACCACGCAGTTCCCCTCAGCCCCCAGCCCGAGGAGCAGCCCCAAGCAGAGCTGTGCCCTCAAGGCACTCATTGCTCCCCTCTCAAACCTTGGGCTGCCCCAAGTGCTGGACCCCTGAGGGCACTAAGGCCTCACCTGAGGTCCCCACCCACACATCCTTCAGCCACAGCCCCAGGCACCTGAGCTTAGTCCCAGCTGAGCTCTGGGAGGGTGTGTTTATTGATGCCTCTGTCTCCAGGTGGACCTTGCACCTGTGCAACAGGTAGCTTATCTCAGCTGCTGCTTCCTGGGTGGACCTCACACTGCTGTGGTAGACAGCTTGCTCCCTGTCTCCCAAAGGATGCCAAGAGAAGGAACTCTGGCACCTCCAAGAGCATTTTCACTGGCACCCTGTCTATCTTCTGCCAGGGCCCTGCCCACCTGGCTGCACCCTCCCTGGGCAGGAGGGAGGTCAACTGGGCACCCTGGCCTCCTCTTCATCATATGTGCCACCCACGGCATTGCAGTAGGATACCGACTCCTGGGAATTGTCCTCATCCCTCCTTCTGTGGGATTGCTCTGCCCTCTGCCGATCTTCCAACACATAGAGAGGACAGAGACGGCAGTCCCTGGCTGGGAGAATGTTTGTGGCCATCTCCAAGGACGAGTTTCCCAGGGATCCTCACACAGACAACCACGTTAGCACAGTCTGGAGTCAGGACTGGATCCGGAGCATGCCCTGCTTGTTTGAAAGCCACTCTAAACTGTAAAATAGGAGTTTTCCCCAGCGGAATACACAGCGGGATCATCACCCTGCTGCCCGTGCTCTAACAAGCAGCATCTGTAGTGTCGGTGCTCACCTGGAGCCAGAACTGAGGAGTGTCCATTCCTGATTTAAAAGGAGGGGAGAAAATATTCATAGCAAAACTTTCTGTGAATTTTAATAAGACTGAAAAGCCAGAGTCTGCTCCTGGAGAGGCAGTGGCCATGAACATGAGTTTATTGATGGAGATATCATGTTCATCCAAAGGAATGTGGATTGTAGGAATGCATTATTTTGAGGATGGCCCTGTACAGACACACCAACCATCCCACCCTATGTCTGAGAGTGCTGTCCAAGCACTCCCGGAGCTCTGGCAGCCTTGGGGCTGTGCCCAATTCCCTAGGGAGCCTGTTCAGTGCCCCACCACCCTCTGAGGGAACAACCTTTTCTTGATATCCAACCTAAACCTCCCCTGGCACACTGCCAGGCATTCACTTGGGTGCTGTCACTGGTCACAAAGAGCAGAGATTGGAGCTGTCCCTCCACTGTTCCTCATGAGGAGAGAATGCAGACCCCGATGAGGTCTCCCCTCAGTCTACTCTTCAGGGTTTTATTTTTGTCCCAAAGGGTCAGACTGCAACCTCCACACAGGCCTCTCATCCTACACAAGAAAGAAACAAAGAGATATATCAATCAACAACTAGGACAAACAAGCAGGCAGTAATAACCAACACTACATCTGCCTAGGTCATAGGCACAACACCAAGATGGATTGGCCTGTGGGCAACCTCAGTGGCAGTGGATCCTTTTCATTGCTTGGTACAGGATGATCACCCTTTGGAATCTGTTAGGGCAGAACACTCTGACTTTGGCGTTCCCTTATGTCCCTCCAGCTTATAGAGGGTAAGAAAACTGTCTGCACCAGTCGTGTGTCCCAGTGGGCTCAGGAGACATCAGCGTGTTTTTTATTCCTGTAGAGCTCCTTCAGAGCTGCCCCACAGCAGCAGGTTGGCTGGGCTGGGCGTGGCCCCAGGGCACATGGCACTGTGTACAAGGGCCCTTTATGACGGTGGGCACTGTGGGAAGGAACATGGCTGCGTGTCACAGGGCCCTTTGTAACACATCACGATACAGCTGCCGGTGGCCACAGTGTCCAGAGAAGGCAATGGTGGTGCTGCAGGAAGGCTCTGTGCAGTCACCTTGTTCCTTGTTGTCCCCAGGGTTTACAATTTTTTTTTTTCATGTGCCCTTAGGGACAGATCTCGATGGGACAAGGGAGAGACTTTCCAGCGTGGCCAGAAGAAGCAGGAGGTTGCAAATCCTGACATTACACTGACCACATGTCCAACACTGATATCACACCCACTCGGAGCATGGCAAACATGAAGGCTTCTGCTTCCAACCTGGATATTTTTGGGGAAAGAGTTGTTTCCCACCCAAATGAAGTAAGAGCCTGTGGCCATGGCTGGATCCCCCCAGGAACTGGAGGCTCCTCAAGCTGGGTCTGCTGGGCCCCCCTCAGCCTTTGAAGCCATCAGAGTGTGGTGGAAAGGGAAGCGCTTCTCAGAGGAAGCTGGGGAAGTTGTTCTTCTGGCAGCTCTCCAGAACTCCCTGTGCCTCCTCCAGGTGCCAGACTTTGTGAGGAACATGCACCAGAGACTTGTGTCCAGTGCATCTCCAGATAACAAGTTGTTCATGGACATCCTGAGGCTGACTGAGGCACACCCCACTGATGTCGCGGTCACCCTCCTGCGCTGTGCCCCATCATGTGACAGGTATGGAAGCCACCTTCCTTGTGGTCTCAGGGCTCACTGGGCCTTAGGGCCCATCACCCTGTACAGCCAGTCCAGTGAGGTCTGATACACAGGTAGAGAGTTCCACGACTCACCAGGCTCTCCGTTTCCCAACCGTAGCATGCCAGCCACCCAGTCTGCTGCCGTACTCCCTCCCTGCCTCTCAGGGCATCCGGGCTCTGTCACCTGGGCCCCCACAGCTGCCCAGTCCATGATGCTGTGGCTGAGGTCCTCCTGACACACAGCTCTGGTCCCACAGAGCTGCTAAAATCATGTGGAGGAACATAGCCTCATCAGGAATAGCAGTGGACAAGGTGCTGCCAACACTGCTCTGTGTGCTGGAGGACTGGCCACTGCACAGATTGTCCACCTCCGATGGGGACAAAACGGGTGTCTTTGCCCTGGCTGTGAGTTTCTGCAAGTGGCCTTTGTGGGCTCCAAGGCTGCCTCTCCAGCAGCTCTCCATCCTCCTTCCCCCACTGCATCTCCCTGCCTCAGGCGCTGGCCTGAAACCTGGCCCAGGGGCAGCTTCAGGGCCACCAGGCCCCCTGCTCCCCCTGCGTCTCTCCGGGCCTCTCTCTGCCACGCTCGGGCCCTGCCACACGGACACCTCGGCACTGAGCGCTCTCTCTGGGGATTTGTCCTTTGCAGGCAACCAGGGTGGTTTGGGAGATTCTTCACCTACCCTGGTGCCCAGCACCATTTATGGAATATTCTCCCCGCCTCCTTGTGGCTCTGCTCTTCCAAGTTTTTGTCAGCACAGAAGAGATGCCAGAGGAGGTCAACACCTTCTGGAAGGAATGCCAGGAGCAGCTCAGACTTCCCACCAGCCCCAACAGGTGCTCCATCCCATTTCTCCCATGTCCCCAGGGCAGGCACCAGCACTCCAGGGGTGACCTAGGATTTGCTCTGCACACAGGTTTGCAGTGCAGACCCTCAAGTCCCTGCTCTGCCTTCTCCGCTGTGAGGATGTGGTGGTGGCAATGGAACGCAAGGGTGCCTGGGACACGCTGCTCTGTGCTGACACCCACCACTATGCCGTGGGTCTGCTGGCCCGGTGAGACCCCCTTCTCCCCATTGCTCCAGCCACTTGTGCTCTGTGCCCAGGGTGCCCCACACAGTCCCTGTGGCCGTGGGTCAGAGACCCTTGTCACTGAGGGATGGCCAAGCAGACTGGAAAAGGCTGGGAGAGGAGGCAATGCTTGTGTAATTTCATCACGGTAATAAAATCCAGCCCAGAGTCTAAGTGTTGCAGCCTCTCTAGCAGAGTTTTTCATTACATGAGGGATAGGCAGCGTGGGGCTGGGGAATGCAGTCGCTTGGCCTTGGCTGGGCTTGGGGCGCTGGGACAGCTGCTCCCAGCTCTCCTGCTTCCCACTTCAGCTGCCCGAGTGCTTTGGGACAGGCCTTTGGCCTCTATGCCCTGCAGCAGGGTGGGGTTGCAGCATCAGAGTGGCATTGGTGGTGCAGCCATTAATAATGGACTTGGACACAGCATTTGAAGAAATACTAAATAATTTTGCTGACGATACTACATTGGGAGGAGCTGTTGACTTCCTTGAGGGTGGAGGCCCTGTAGAGACAGATTTGCAGGCTGGAGAATCACCAACCATATGAAATTGAACAAGGGCAGGTGCTGGATGCTGGATGCACCTGGTGTGGGTAGCCTGGCTGTGTGGATAGAGCAGGGAATGAGAGACCAGAGAGCTGTGCTGTGGAAAGAGACCTGTGGGGATCCTGTGATGCTGAGTAGGAGTCAGCAGTGCCCTGGCAGCCAGGAGGGATATCTGGGATGCATCAGGCACAGTATCACCAGATGAGCAACAGATAGGAATGTCCTGATCTGCTCTGGGCTGGCGTGGCCTCTCCTCAAGTGGTGTGTGCAATTTTGGGCACCATAATGTAAAAAACCCATGAAACTACTAGAGATTGTCCAAAGGAGGATATGAAAATAGTGAAGAGTCTACAGGGGAAGCCATAGGTAGTGTGGCTGAGCGCACTTGACCTGTTCTGCCTGGAGGAGACTGAGGGGAGCCCTCATTATAGTCTGCAGCTTCCCTACAAGGGAAGTGAAAGGACAGCACCAATCTCTGCTCTCTGGTGACCAGTCACAGCACTCAAGGGAACAGCTGGAGCTGTGTCAGGAGAGGTTGAGGCTGGATATTAGACAAAGGTTCTTCCCCCAGAGGGTGGTGGGGCACTAAACAGGCTCCCCAGGGAATGGGCACAGCCCCAAGGCTGCCAGAGCTCCAGGCATGTTTGGACAGTGCTCTCGGGCACAGGCTAGGATTGTCTGTGCAGGGCCAGGGGTTGGACTGGATGATCTTTGTGGGTCCCTTCCAACTCAGGATATGCTATGATTCTACAGTTCATGGTTCACAGTGCAGCATTATGTCCCGCACAGGCCGAAGCCATGCGGAATCTGACACAGAGCCTCATGGACCTACTGCAGGATGCAGATGGAGAGGTGGTTGCATTGATCCTCTCTGTATTCCTGAATGAGCTCCAGGATAGAGCTACCCTAATATCCAGTCCCACTGCCCTGCAGCTGGCTGAGGTGCTACAGCCACTCATTGACAATGTAAGGCTCTGTGCCCCCAGCCATGGCCACTGGGTGCTGCCTTGAAATTTTGTGCCCATAGGATTTTCAGGCCTGTGCCCAGGTGGGCCCAGAGAAACCATTGCTGGTTCTTTTCCTTTCCAATAGGACAACAGCCATGTGCAGCTGCTCTCCACTCACCTCTTCCGAGAGGTGATGGAGCTAGTAATGGACAAGGGAAGTAAGCCCCTGAAGAAACATGTGAACATGAGCCTTCTCCCACTCCTCTTCCACTGCCAGGATGAGAATCAGCAAGTGGCAGAGGTGAGGACTTGTGGGCTGCTGCTGTCCCCCTGGGAGGGGGCTCGGCTGCCTTTCCGGCCAGAGCAAGATCTGGGGCAGGGTCCATAATATGCTCTGTGTTCACAGGAATCGCTGGGCGGTACTTGAGGAGGCAGCCGGAAGAGACCCGGCTCATCTACAATGGTGAGGGCTGTCAGCGGGGGCTGGCAGGGGGAGCTGCAAGCTCTGCCCCGGCTGCAGAGGGCTCTGCTCCCTGCAGAGCACACCGGGATTTCAGGGGCACGTGGGGACTTAGTAGCCAGCAGCTTCGGCCTGATCCCCTTGGTCCCTGCTCCCTCCTGGCCATGGCAAGAGCCGGCTGGGATAGCCCTTGCAGAAGTCTCCTCAGGTCCCTGCAGACCTGGGCTCTGACACATGGTGGCAGATGTCTCTGTTCTTTCTGTTTCAGCCCTTCAGGACCTGACTGGTGACATCAGCCCTGCCGTCTCCAGCTTGGCAACTCAAACCCTGCAACTCTTAAGAGCTGTGAAATAAATTGGCAGGAGATATTTCTCCTTTTTAATGCCTTTATTAAGAAGAATCAGCTCAGGTGGGGAGAAATCGACGGGTTGCGCCCACACCGCCGTTGCTCCCAGGCGTGGCACGAAGAAGGAGGATGATGCAGCTTTGTCCGCTGGTCTGCAGACAGAGCTGGGGACTCTGTCCTCACGGGAGAGTCGTCAAGTCCTTCGCTTGTTTGTTTAAAAACCCGGGGGGTCTCTTCAATCAGTATCTTTTAGGTTAGGGTGAGAAACAAAAAGGTCCAAGCAGGTACGGGACTATGCTCCCATCCTTAGACGTCACTTAAGTCACTTGTTGGCTCGTGATTTTAGGGGTTTTTCTTGTAAAAACTGTAAAACTGTAAAAAAACCCAGGGTGCAATGCATTTCTCATTTGCATGTTGGCTCTGGTGTCACTGCCCATTCTCTTTACCCTGGAGGGTTTCTCTTGGTGTCTTCTTGGCAAACAGCCAGCATCAGGGGAACAATAGTTAAATCACCAAAACCAAATGAGTCTGACCGGTCTGACTTGTTTTTTTGGGGTTTTTTTTTGTTTTGTTTTGTTTTTTGGTTTTTTTTTGTTTGTTTTTTTTGTTTGTTTGTTTTTTGTTTGTTTGTTTTTTTAACTCTGAAACTTAAAAAAAAATACAACTTTCTATTCATAACAAGCTGCACAGAGAGCTCCATATTCTCCAGGTTTCAGAAGGTGCAAGACCACTTGCAGAAGGGTGGGGGGTAGGAAGCCTCCTCAGTGGGGAAGCATGTGGAAGCCTATGAGCAACTAATAATCTCAGGAACTCCATCTGCTCAGGGCACCTGATCTGCAGAGAAGACCTCATCTCAGCATGGAAATATGAAATTGCTGTTGTCATACACAGAGGTCCAGGATCTTTCTTTTGCTGCCCAGCGTCCACAGGGCATCAGGGAAGGGGGGAAAAGATGTTTGCACTCAGCCAGCTGCCCAGGCGTGCAGTGCTGCAGGGACAATGGCCAGAAGCCCCTTGGCCTGTGGTGGTTCTGCTGGAGCCTTTGTGCTGCCGGCGGCCGGCAGAGCGGGTGGGCAGGGCCGGAGCTGCGGGGATCCCTGCAGGAGCGGTGCCTGGAGATGGCCACAAGGCCTGCGGCAGGCAGGAAGCACCATCCGTGTCCTCCTGGCCGTGTGCTGCTGGCTGCATTGCTGAGGGCTCCCGGGTGCCTCTGGCTGGGGCTCCTCTGGAGCTCCTGTGGGGCTGCGGCGCTGCTGCCGGGCAGCTTGGCCGGGCTGGGGGAGAGCCTGAGGGGCTGGGGCACTGGGAAGCCCTGAGCAATTGGGTGTCAGAGGCCATGAGCAGCCCCCTGACAGCCGCCTTGTTCTTGACAGAATTGACTTACAAGACGGATCCTGGGCACTCTGTAACTAACAGCATCAGTGGTGTCAGAAACTGAAATGCAGGGAATTCTCAGACCTTTGGTCTTCTAAGCAAATGTTAGAATTAAACACAGGGTTTGATCTGCAACCTTGGAAAGGGCTTCCAAACTTAGTTGCTAAAAGCAAGAATGTGGATTTATAGTTTGAAGCAGAGACACCTTAAGCTAAGTGGAGGAAAGTTAGAGTTTTAGAGTTTAAGATATAGAAAAAATAAAAAGTAGTTACAAAGATAAACCAAGTAGATTAGAATGCAGAACTGTAGGTTTGTGTGTCATAACATGATTGGCTAAGGAAGATTACACTGTAGCATGAGTCCATAAGATGAAAGATTGAAGGATTGGGTCCAAAACATAAATATCCTTGTTGGCAGTGTTTTATTGGCCAATAAATCCTTCAAAGGTCTTGTAACTAGAAGTCTTGTGACCTTGTTAGCCATGCGGTGGAAATGTGAGCCAAACTCACCCTTCCTGTCTATGTAGCAGATAAGAAAAAGAAATGGCATCATATAAAAAACTCAGAGGTCCGGTCTCTAACTCGTTCCAAACTCCTTTAAATCCCCCTAAGTGTGATTTAGCTACAAATAGATGACAAGGACTCTTAATTCTCGCTATTTGACTCCAAACCAGCTGCTTTAGAAACTTTCACATAACCCTGTGTGCCAGAAATGTATCGTTTTAAGAAACTTTCCCAACTGACTTGAATAGAGGTTTGTTTGATGGGCAGTTCAGGGGAAGCCCTCGCAGCAGAGGTCTGGCCTTTGGCCTAGCTGAGTCCCCTGCTGGTTGTGAAGTGTGCTATCAGCTCCAGGTGTTTCTGGGCTAAAAAATATAATCAAGTCACTTGGACTTGGACTTTTTGGTCTATAAAAGCTGGACCCACTTTCAGGGCAAATTTGGAGACCTCCTCTATGGGTGGATTTTCCCAATTGCTGGGAATGGTTCCCCAGGTCCCCAGTGCAAAACAAGGGATCCCCAGCAACTGTGGATCTGCAAGATGATAAACAGCTCAAGCAACTGATGGTGCATCTTTCTAAATTGCTCTTCTTTCTCTCTTACAGTACTGATTGAGGTGCACTACCTTGCTTGTTTTTGCTTGTCACTAAAACCAAGCGCATATTTTTATTGAATGTATCATCTTACATTGTGGTTCCTTAATGTTCACAGTAAAATAAGAACATTATTTCCAGTGGTGTGTCCTTTAAATTGCCTCTGTCAATTGGCAGAACAATAGGAGGCCCCTGAGGAGCTGGGGTGGTTGGAAGCTGTGAGGAATTTGGTGTCAGAAGCCACAAGCAGCCCCCAGGCAGCCGCCTTGTTCGTGGCACCCGGCTGCTCTGGCACTTCCCCAAAGCATCGGCCAGGCCTTCGGCAGAAGCCCTCGAGGCCAGGACACCAGCCCAGCAGGAGGGAGAGCACCCAGGCTGGGCTGGCTGGGGACAGGGAGGGCAAAGCTCTCCTGTTGGGGCATGGGACGATGTGGTATTCACATGTCCTCTGAACAGAGAGAAGCTGTGAAAGAAGCAGAGAAAAGAATGATCAAAACAATTCTTATCTCATTTGCTGCCCCTGTGTTTGCGCTCATGTGGAATTTGTTCTGGAGATTGTGTACCCAAGGTGATTGATTTATTGGATTCTGGTGGAATTGTATATGTTAATTAATTGTCAGGAGACAGTTGTGAGTGTCTGTCCAAAATTCCCCTCATTCTTTGCCTCACGACCATCATGAAAGCCTAGACCACCAAGGAAAAAGATCCTGTTCTAGGATCCTGGTCCTGTTTGAATTGTCATCCACCAGGCCAAGCCAGTGTTTTCACAGGTGTGTTTGCTACCCCATGGGATGAATAATGAAAGGTGAAATTTTAAAGAATTTTTCTATGGGGGTCTAGGGGGACAAGATGGAGGAATCTGGGCGTTGTCCTGTCCTTCTTCCTAGCCTCCATCTTCTTGGTGATGCTAGCACTTTGGGATTGGTTTAGAATAGAAAGTCTCTGTCTAACATAGGTGATAGGTATTGGAACATAACTGTAAATATCAAATACGTAGTTTGTAGTATAAAAGACAACACCAGCCCCGTGGGTGGGAGGTGTGCCTCAGACCGACCTGCAGAACAGACCTTGGCAGGCCAGACAGAAAATGTTTTAGATAAGAAATAATAAATGAAAGAAATAATATTTAATAAAATAATAAAAAATGCTTTGAGAACAACAGCTGAAGAGGTCTGATTTTTTCTTGGACAGCTGGGTTGGGGAAAAAGACTTTTAACACACCTCAGGATCATCTCAACCAGAGAGAAAACCCTGAGAGACACTGTGCCCTTTTACACCTGCATCACTTAGCAACGATGATCCTGGAATTTCCCCAACCTCCTGACTTGGCTGGACTTTCTCTCTGGAATGACCTTCTCAGTGATCACCACAAAAAGACCCTTCCCCTTCATCCTACCACCGTGACAGATGGACTGAGATGGGAGAAAGTTCTCCCATCAAGGACTGAGACATGCGACCCCTATATGAAAAAGCCCCCTCTTCTTCCCTAAAAAAGACTGAAATCCCTACCACAGAGCAGGGGGGAGGCGTGTGTGGGGAAAGGCCAGGTGAGCAGAGCAAGTTTTGCAAGTGACCACTGGACCAAGAAGACAATGGCTCTCGCCCACTGCTGAGATAATGGACTATTGTACCTGCTCTCCCCCCCTTTGCAATTTCCAATAATAAAAACACCTGGGTTAGGCATGGACTTTTGAGATCTCCCCTGACATGAAGACAGCAGGCTCTGTCAACTGGACTTCGAAGGATCCCACGACTGGTAGCTATACACCTCCTTTCTTTTCGTCTCTTTTTTTTTTCCCTTAGTGTTTCCCTTCTGTTGGGAAGGATGAAAGTTTGACAAGAAAGTCTCACAGATATGTATGCTTAGCAGAAAGATTTTTGAATGTAGAAGCTGAGGAAGGAATAGAGATGGAAGCAAGTTTTGATATAGAAGAAAAGAATTGCTGAGCCAGTCTTACTGGATCACCAAGGAGGCAAAGGGTATGTTAGTTAGAAGGGGGTTTTTATGACTCAGAACAAAGGATAACCCCACCTCAAACAAGAAGATGTTTTTACCAAGCAGAAAGATAGCACAGGTAAACAAGTCAGCAAATGTTGCAAGTAGAAAAAAGGTCTCAGAATTTTCCACTGCAAGAAAACTGAAAAACAACTTCTAGCTTAAACTGTAATGTACTAACATTTAGTGATTGGAGAATACTAACATGAATATGGTAATTGTATTAGTTATGATAGGCTATAGATAAAAGTTAAGGTATAGATTGGTTCTACTGTATTAAGATGCTCAGCAGAGAAAAGTATATAATGTATTTGTAACCTAAACTAAGGGTCTCCAGGCCTGCCTGCAGCTGCAGCTGACAGCTGTAGGCTCAGGCTCTGTCGCCCACGACCCTGGACTGCACTAACATCTTGCATGTAATAAACTGCGTTTTGGAAGAGCCACCTGGAGTCCCGCATCTCTCATTTAGGCTCTTACACCCTTCTCCCTAATGCATTTTGCTGTGGTCATTCAATAAAAATACATTTGTTTTGATTTTTACTGCAAAACCCACTTGTCGTGTCAGTTTTTGCACCCGGAGATCAGTGAAAAGAACCTTCACGAATCACGTCCTTAGGACGGATCGTGTCAACAGTCACAAAGTTTTTTTAGTATTCTTTAGTATTCTTTGTAGGATAGTATAATATCGTATAATGAAGTAATTCAGTAGCCTTCTGGTATCATGGAGTTCTGCGCATCATTCTTCCCACTCAGGAGCACCTTGCAAATCCAAGAGGACAAAGTAGTCGGAAGTCACATAAACTGAGATTTTACCCCCAAATATTCTTTCTTTGCCCTAACATTTACCTCAGGTTTTGTCACAAAATTATCTCTATGTATTATGTCTCTATGACATTACTCAGACTTTTCCTCAAAAATAATTTTGCCCCCTAGAGATCACCTCAAATTTTCCCGCTCAAATATCCGCAACATGTACTCAACAGATTACCTCCGATTTTATTATTCTCACAGTCCAGAGATTACCTCAACTTTAAAGCCCCAAATGTTCATTCTGTGCCATGCTATGAAGTTCTCTCTCTCTAAGCCTCTCCAGCGTTACCCCTCATGTGCAGGGCATCTGTACGCCTTTCAGAGTCAGTCATGACACCTCAGTGACACCTCAGCGACACACGGGACATCTGCCTTCCCTTCAGTGACACATAAGGCACCTGCAGGCTGCTGGGGAAGCCTCAGGTCTGCTCAGTGTATCTGTGTCCTCAGCATTCAGATACCCACCTTTGCCTCAGTGACTCTCACATCCTGGCAGCAAATCAAGAGGCACCAGCCATTCTGTATGGGACTCAGAGTGAGTGCAGTGGGTCATGGTGGCCAGGGGCCAGCAGCAGGCAGAAAGCTGCTGGGGCTAGGGAAAAGGCTCTGCTCTGCTGACAGCATGGCCTGAAGGCCAGGAGAGCTCCAATTCCCCATTGAGGTTTTGGAGACAGGGCCTTTCACCCTCCTTATAGGGCTGCCCCTCTCTGCAAGCAGCCAAAGGAGCACCACAGCAAAAGGCCAAGGACAGCAAAGAGCCAGCTCTGCACACAGGGAGGTGGCACAGCACAAAGCCAGCATGGCATCCTGAAGGTGCCCCCCATACTCTCATGTGTCCCTGCCCTGGGAATACCAGGAATGCCCTTTGTCCAGAGGGTCTTTCTGTGGCCCCTCTGGGCTCAAAGCTGAGCAGCTCTTCTGGATCAATGGTGCCTAAAGCCAGAGAGCTCAGCCTCCCCCACAGCAATAGGAACAAGACTCAGCAAGCAGGCACTGGAGCTCAATGCCTTAGGCTGAGGGGCCGGGGGCTCCAGTCTCGAGCACAGGGAGGGCACATGCCCAGCCCCACAACTGCCCTCTCCAACCAAAGCTGTGCCAAACCACAAATGCTGCCTTCAAACTGACTCCAATTCCAGCCTAGACCTCTCACCTTCCAGACAACTCCTTCCCCAACACCCCACCAACACCAACCCCTCCAAACACCCGCACAGGAGCCCTCAATGTTATGAATAGAAAGTTGTATTTTTTTAAAGTTTCAGAGTTAAAAAAAACAAGTCAGACCGGTCGGACTTCTTTGGTTTCGCTGCCAAAGAAAAAGTCCTTAATTACCCATTAATGGCAGGTGATTAACTATTGTTTCCCTGATGCTGGCCGCTTGCCAAGAAGACACCAGGACAAGACCCTCCAAGGTAAAGAAAATAAGAGTGACACCAGAGCCACCATGCAAATGAGAAATGCATTGCACCCTGGGTTTTTAAAGTTTTACAGTTTTTACAAGAAAAACCCCTAAAATCACGAGCCAACAAGTGACTTAAGTGACGTCTAAGGATGGGAGCATAGTTCCGTAGCTGCTTGGACCTTTTTGTTTCTCACCCTAACTGCAAAAGATACTGATTAAAGAGACCCCCCGGGGTTTTAAACAAACAAGCCAGGATTCTACGACTCTCCCGTGAGGACAGAGTCCCCAGCTCTGTCTGCAGACCAGCGGACAAAACTGCATCATCCTCCTTCTTCGTGCCACGCCTGGGAGCAATGGCGGTGTGGGCGCAACCCGTCGATTTCTCCCCACCTGAGCTGATTCTTCTTAATAAAGGCATTAAAAAGGGAGAAAGGTGTCCTGCCCATTTTATTTTCACTCAACACCCTGCCAGCACCCCCAGCTGTCCCTGTCCCTCCACTGAGCTTTCCCAGCTGCCAGCAGACCCCCTGGTTCCCTGCACGTGCCGTGGGATGGCACTCAGGAGGATCTGCTCCAAGGCCTTTCCCGGTAGCAAGCTCAGGCTGCCAGGCCCATGGTTCCTGGATCATCCTTCCCACTGAGCCTTCCTGAGCACGGCTGTTCCATTGGCACATTTGCACTCGGACTTCTCCACTCACCCAGGGCTGCTACTAAAGGATCGAGAGCAGCCTGGCAAGCTCTTTCTCCATCTGCCTCTTTCCTCTTGGGGGAGGTAGAACATTCCACAGGAAAGCAACTGGTGCCACAAGGAGTGGGCAGCCTCGGGCACATTTGGTAATGCTACAAGGCCTTTGTTTGGCATAAGCACAAGCAATTCACATAAATAAACAAGTATTTAGCACTGACATACATAAGCACTTTGCATCAGTTAGCATAAGAAAAACCTGGTGGGCCTAACTTGACAGGAGAGTGACTTGACTAAAAGCTTTAGACACATTCTACCAGAAGAACTAAGGGCAAGTATGGAACCAGCCCTGTGCAGGGAAGCCATGAGGAAGAAGTGCTGCTTTAGGGCATGGAGACCGCTCTGGCCAGCGCCTGGACATTAGCTTCAAGTACAGGAATCTGACACAGTGTATTTCTCATACATGTATTTCTGTATTTACCTCAGCAGGGTAAAGATGGATGTTATTTTTCATACAATTCCTGAAATAAATTGGCAGGAGATATTTCTCCTTTTTAATGCCTTTATTAAGAAGAATCAGCTCAGGTCCTACACAATTCAAACCCACTGAAATTTACACGTGGCAGAGAAGCATTTTAGTGGGGTGCAGGCCCCTGTCTTCCTGCCAGCTCAATAAAAGGGCTTTTGGTGGATAATGCATTTGTCTGCAGGTTTCTTTGAATTAGGGAGACCTTGGGACTGCTGTATCCTGAGGGAACACCGGTGCCTTTGACCTGTAAGCACCTGCAAAACTTAATGACAGCTGCCTCAGGTTCTAGGGCCTCTCTTGGCCAGCATCCTGATGTGGATTCAGGACAGCTGTGAGGCACTGCTGGGACCCAGCAGGACAGGACTGGCTGTCTCGTGTCCATGTAGCACCCCTCACACAGCCAGGGCCGCCCCGAAACCAGACAAACACCCATGTGTCAGCAGAGGAGCAAGGAGCACTGGGCTCCTCTCAGGGGATCTCAGCTGGGCTTGCTCCACAACATGCCCCCATTTTAAGGCCTGCTGATGCCCAGCTGCCAGAAATGCCTACCTTGTCCTCTCCTAGATGCACAGGGAGAGCCAATAAGCAGGACGCCTTGGGAGGCAAACCTTCCAAGCCTTTCTGAGGCCAGGAACACACCAAGATCAGCCAAGACTCTCCACACTGCCTGGCCTATACATCCCAGCTCTGTGCTGGCACTGGGCCACAGCAGCGCCCACCAAGCAGGAGGCAAATGCATACTGCCAAGAGTTGAAACGCAGCAGACGGGGAAGATGTGAAAAGTGTGTGTGTAAAGACCTTTTAATTCACAGTTCTCGCAGAGAGCTTTGGGGCTCACCTTTTAATTCACAGTTCTCGCAGAGAGCTTTGGGGCTCACAGCTGGACAGAGATGCTCCTGCTCACGCCTCTGTCCAAAGTGGGTAACACACCCTGCTGCAGGTGCTTGGGTTGGTCTCCGTAGGTCCAGGCAGATGCCAAACCTGCTCTTCACAGCCTTCTCCCTGCCCCTCTGCCAAGTGTAATGGGTCTCAAAGACTGAAAGGAGCACAGAGAGCCAATGGGGGACACTTGCACCTACCTCACTGGGAGCTCCCTGGGAAGCACCTTCCTTAAGAAGCAAGCCCTTTCCTCCAAAGGTGTTTCCCCACATGTGCAGCTCTCCTGGGGAACACCAACACACCCTCAAGAAACGTTGGCAAGGCTGAATTACTTCAGGTCCTTTCAGGACAGGCACTCCAGCTCTAGCTCATATTCCCCCAAGTCAGTTTCCAGGTGGAGGTTCAGACATGCAGCCCCAGACCCTCTAGAAACACAAGCTGTCCGCTGCCTCTTCACCTGCCTCAACTCCTGCCTCCGGAGATGGCAGCAAAACCAGGCTGTTCCTGGCCAGGGACCAGAGCCCTATTCCCACAGGATGCTCTTGCCAGCACCTTCCAGGACTCTCTGCTGTCGTGGAAGAGAAAGGCAGCAGGGGCCTGTGTGTCCCAGGGCCCTGGATTTGTGCTACTTCAGCTCCACAAGGATGGAGGCAAAGTGAAGAAGCCAAACTGTTTATTCGGCAAAGCAAAGGGATGAGCTGGAAAGGAAAAAAGGGACAGGCAGTATCTGAGGAGTGGAGGGAGGGAGCAATAAACGGGGGGGAGAGTGGAGGGCAAAAAAGGCGATGGACAGTGTCTGAGTAGTCGAGGGAGGGAGCTATCTACAAGCAGGGAGAGGGCTGAAGCCATGCGAACTGTGCCCAGCATCAGCTGTTCCAGCAGCACTGAAAGCTGATGTCCTCTTCAGTGTCTCCTGCTGCGTTCTTGGGACACTGGCTCACTGGATCCAGGAGATGTCCCTAATTCTTTAGCTCTTTGGGGACACTGAGCTTTGTTTTACAGGTTAGAGCATGATGGCCTGGCATCTCGCCTCTGAGCTTGAAGGGCTGCAAGAGAGAGGAACAGAGCCATGGTCAGAAGCTGGATCTGTGGGAATTCTAGGAGACCTTCCTGCCAGGGCCATCCCACCGAGAAGGGAGCAGGAGACATTGGAATCAGTTCGGAGGTAATTTCCATGACTCCCCCAAGTGCCCGGAAATCTCTCTGTACTCTGTCCACATCACCCCTCATCCACACAAAGACAAAAGCCCTCTGCAGCCAGGACAGGGTTTGCAGCTGCCCCCGCTGTCAGGCCCCTCTGTCAGCCGGTGCCCGCACTCACCATTGCAGATCAGCTGGAGCTCTTGCTGCTGCGAGCACTGCGCACAAGGAGCCTTCTCCAGGCTGGGGCTGGGGGTTGCAGGCCATCCTTACCAGGCACTCTGCGATCTTCAACGGCTGCTCCTTCTTCAGCAGCTCTTCAAGATCCCTCCTCTTCAGGAATTTGACCACCCAAAGCAGCGTTTCCCGAGAAGCCTGGAGAGCAGCAGAGATCCAGAGATGGCCCCACAGCCCAGAGCACAGGACCCACATCCTGTGCCAAGCAAGGCCTGGAGGAGGCTGCAGCCTGTGAAGCGCCAGCACAGGAGGCAGCCAAACCTCCTCTCAGAGATCCACCAGCATCACACAAAACCTCACCTCTGCCACGTGGCAGTTCACATCATGACAGTAGATTAAAAGTGGGTACAGGCTCTTGTTCACAATTGTCTTCAGGGACTTTTTTCCCTCATCGACCACCAATTCCATCACCTTACAGAAGAGTTGAAGGGAGAGCACCTGCACATGGCTGTTTTCCTAGAGGAAAGAAAAAGACCTACATCAACTACTCCAGGCCCACCTGGGCAGAGGCCTGAAAATCCACAGGGCACCAAGTGTTGGGGAAGCCCCTGATGCCTGTGGCTCAAGATGCAGAAACTTACGTAGTCAAAGAGCAGCAGGAGAGCCTCAGCCAGCTGTGGGGCAGTGGTGCTGGATATCAGGATGTCTTTGTGCAGGAACACATTTGTGAACACAGAGAGGGACATGCCGACCAGCTCTCCATCTGTGTCATCCAGCAGCTCCAGAAGGCTTGGAGACAGAGTGCCCATTCTCCTGGCCTGTGTGGAACACAAGGCTGTGCTTTTAGTCCATTCTTATCATCACCTCCGGTTATGGGTTCTTGTGGATACTGACAGCCTGGTCAGAGAGAGAAAGCCGCATAAACTATCCCGGGTTTTGAGAAGGCTGAGAGAAAGAATGAAAACCGGTGGGAAGGTAAGACAGAAGAGGAGTTGGGATGGTGTAATGTATAACAGACCAATGAGAAGCAGGAGGGGGATGACAAGAACTGGGGAGACCAATAACAAAGCTGAGGGTACAGAACTTTCCAGAAAGTGGGGATGACTGACACATACTCATTTGCTTGTGGGAGTGAGGGATCATAGGAAAGTGAACCACTCTCTCACCCTGAGTTACACATGGGAATCTTCCCATGGCATCCCAGGAGTGCTGTCCCCAGCACCGACTCCCACATTTCCCCTGTTCTTGTTAATTAAAAAGACATTTTTAAATATTTTATCGATTGTTCTTTTAAAACATCCCAAGGCTATGATAATTATTAATAAGATGATAAGAACCTGTTGGGTCGGCGAGAGAAATGCAGCACGCAATACGAGTGATCAGCAAATCTCAGAACTTTATTGATAGGCACACACATTTATATTGGTGTTAATGAGGCTAATACATATTGTAAAAGGCAAGCTCATTATTGGTTAGTTACTTATCAGCTGACTACGCCTACCTTAGCATTCTTGTGGTTACTATATTGCAGCTTTTCTTACTGTCGTGGTTTGGCCAGGAAATGTGTTTCTGGAAAGGTCTAAGTTTGCTAGCTGCTGGGCCATGGGATCCACGGGATCTCTTGTGTTGCTTTCAGTAAGTAAAGATTTTACTTGGTTATGTATTTGTTGGATGGCGCTCTGTATTGAGACACTGCGAGATGTAAGATTGAAGTAACACATACCGTCAAAATCTTCACATCCGTGGCCATGGGCAAATAGCAAAAAATCGATGGCAGCTAGATTTTGAAGTGTTGCGAGTGTCGCGTGCCTGGTGGTCTCTTCGTCTGCTAGTAGATCGGAAAGGGCAGCAGACGTGGCATTGGCTTGCTTACTCAGCCAGCACCCCAGGTGAGAAATGTCACTGAGGGCCTTAGCAGCAGCGTACCAAGGTAAAAAGATGGACGCCATGACCCTCTTTCCTTGGCTCCAATCGTAGATTTAGTCGTTGCAGTTTGAATCAAATTCTGAATAGCATCTCTTTTGCAGGCCAATTGCTTTTCTTTTCTCCAATTAATAATTTGGGTGGCGTTCGGGGTGAGCGCAGTAAGTCGGCCAAGGCTGCAGGGACCCCCTTTGAGGTTTGAGGGGATCCCTGCCCGCACTCTGCCTCCACAGACAAGAAACACTCCCCTGGGGAGCAGCCTGGGAATGGAACTGGATTTAGATACAGTTTGACTGGTATAATTGCACCAAGTGGCCACATTATATCTTTTATTATTGGGTGACACATCTTTTGTTTCATATACTTGAGAATCAGGCCTGATTGGTTGTTGGGCTTTGTTTTGGAAGTTGATGCAGTAAATGGCCTGAAAGAAGCCCAATATATCTAATTATTGAGGCTCCTGTGATGCGTGTGGCAGGATCTTTGTCTAGTTGTCCCAGGAGTCCACAGGGTTGGGCTTCTTACTTGTGTATGGATAGTTATTGGGAGACAGACGGATTCCCACCAGGCAAGTTGGCAAAGGGTTGTCAACACTCCCCATGGCCATGCAAAAACTCTGTTGTTTAAGCGACCCAAACATTTTCTCACAGTTGCTGGACAATCCATCCCGTAGCTACTTGTATAGAATAAAGGCAATGGTAATACTGACTGTGTTGGTGTAAGGAGTCCCAGTGGGTTTTGCTGTGTCAGCCATTGAATGTCCTTGGGGTACTGTTGTGAGGATAATAGAAAGAGCAGTAAATATAAGGATAATAGTATCCTCCCCTTTTTCCCATTTTTCCCTTATGACTTCTTTTTCTCCCCTTTCTTTCCCCTATTTTAAAACTTTATATAAGTGGAAAGGGCAAGTTACGAAATCAGGGTTGGTGGGGTAGATGTAAGAGAGGTAGGGATTTTTTCTTGTGTGGGGTTTGGGATAAAGCATATGGAGGAAAGGGTATAGGGATGTTGGGGGAGGGCACAAGAGGGTACAGGTTACAATTGGATTAAAGAAAGAGAGGGGGTAGGGGGAAAAAGGAAGGAGCCCTTTGGAGACAAAGATCAAATCCTCATAGAGGTAGTCAATCATGTCATCCCATAAGGCATCTTCACGCCAGGCTGCCCACTCAAATAATTGATGGGGGGTAGAAAGCAATCCTCCTTCTTTTGTCCATAAAACGAGCTTATCTAATGCTTTTTTAGCAACTGCCTCTCCTCGCTTAGCAAGGATACCTAAAAGCAGTTTTTTTGCTGCAGCATGTTCAATTTCCATGCTTGCAAGTGGAAAAAAGAGCACAGGAAAGGTCGCAACCCTTCTCACTTCAGTCCGTAGTCACTGATTCCCGGCTGAAAACTCTGCTATCGGCTCCAGAGCCTTTGCTTCTGAATTGAAGCAAATGCGGCATTCCAGCTTTTCGCTCTAAGTGTCTGCTTTTCGCTCTCTTTCTCGGATGCCGCTTCACTTTCCCCTGGCTAGCTGATGACAAGGGGGGGGGGGGGCAGCAGATTCCCTCTGTAGCTCCGTTGAATCCCAGTTGTCAATTGTTTCAGCACAATATAAAACACAGGGAAGCACACGGGTCCCAGGGAAACCTTTTTTGATGGTAAACTTCCCCTATTCCTCTCCTGGGACCCTGATCAAGGGGCAAACAAAGACTTGTATGTGTAGGCAGGTGTCAGGGGAAGGTACAGTCTTCAACAAATCAGGAGAATTGGGAGTAAAAACCCAGGCAGGGATCACAACGTGTGAACCAATAAAATTCCAAGGGAGGAAAAAGAGTTTCAGTAAACTGCTAAAGTTTGGAGAAACAGAAACTAGAAACTAGCTGACAAAATAACTGGGAAAAGGCGGAGACAAAAGGAAAACAGCATAAAGAAAACTACCAAATTACAAATCAAACCACAAACCTACTAATAAAACAAAAAGCACAATACAACACTCAGACATCGCTGATTGTCCCTGTTTGGCAAGCCAAGTAAAGAAAGATAGGGGGTAGGGGGAAAAAGGAAGGAGCCCTTTGGAGACAAAGATCAAATCCTCATAGAGGTATGATCAATACTCGTTTATTACCAATCTAAGGGTACATTTATATCATAATACAGGGTTCATGCGACACAGGGATGTATTTGATTGGCTACAGAGTACTGTGCGTAAAACAAAGAGCATTTCTGAACATATCTTGGTCACGTAGCTCAGCTTGGCATCATTATAAGAACTTCTTGCTGCTCATCTTCTTCTACATCCTCAGACCATCCTTTTCCTTGGATACAGCTAGCAAACTTTCCCAAGGGCAGTATGCCTCTGCTAGCAGGCATGTATGCAGAGTGTTTGCAAGCATGCCTCTAAATCCACAGAATGTCTTTTGTTTGTCTACGGGCTTGTGCACATAGGCTACAGTGTCTGCCCAAAATGCTCTCTAACCTTTCCCCTTTTTTCTTTTTGCACTACCCAAGCTTACACAACAAGTCAAATTGCAAAATTCTTTTACATCTGATTAAGTAACAGTTAATCAATATGACTTACATGTTATTTACTATCTTGATGCTCATCTTCTTCTCACATCCTCAGACCATGTTTCTTTACATACCTTTCTCTTGGGTACAGCTGGCAAATTTCTCATATTGTTTGCCCAAGGGCAGTATACTTTCTGCTAGCAGGCACATAAACACAGTGTCTGCAAGCATGCCTCTAAATCTACAGAATGTCTTTTGTTTGCCTACAGGGTTGTGCACGCAGGCCACAGTGTCTGCCCAAAATGCTTTCTACATACAACACTCTGCTGTGCACACTGCGCTTTTCATGCCCGCTCTTAGTTAGTATACTATAAGTATTTTTGCTAATGTGTGCTAAATTAGCAGTTCCCACAGCATGCTTGACATCTAGGCCCTATCTTGCTACAAATCTCATTCTTCTTTGTTGCATCTTTTCGAGGACAGTACATGGGCTATCTTGTTCTGTTCAAGAACGGTACATGGTCTTCAAAGTAACTCTGTAATCTGCAGGCCAGGGTTGTCCAATTCCCGAAGGAGAATATCTTGACCTTGTTCAGCTAAGAATCTTTCTATACTTACTTAATTTTCTTTCTGAACAACCCAGGCTCATTTAACAATTGATTCTACACTCTTTTTCATACAAGTAAGAATGCAACAAAGAACAACAAGCATAGCAAAGAACAACAGCAAGAAAACAAAGTCCTTCTATCAATAAGGTTTTCAACTAGCCAGTAATTCCCAGATCTTTGAGCCATTTGTCAAAATAATTTTCAACAACAGTGAGTTTCTTCATGTTATTTTGCAGCTGGGCAAGTTTCTTGTGAATGGACTCAGAATGATCAGAAAGATTCATACAGCATATTCCTTCATAATCTTCACAGCCATGCCCTTGTGCTAATAACAAAAAATCAATGGCTGCTCAATTTTGTAAGACAGTATGTCGTACACTATCAACATCAGTAGTGAGCTTGTCTAACACTCTAGAGGTAATGTTAATTTGTTTGCCTGTCCAACAGGCTAATTTTTTCAACTGAGTGAGGACTGTGGCAGAAGCAACTTGTGGTGAAAAAAGTGAAGCTAAAATGACAGATGGTGGTTCCCATAATTCAACATTGTCTTTACAATCAGGACCCAATTGCTCTACACCACATCTAGTACATTTGAATTGTGACTTATATTGATCATTTGATGGATAGTAGGGGCAAACAATGTTAGCTTACCAAAATAGCATGGTCCTCCTTGTGTTTTTGCAGGTGTGGCAGGCCAAGCTTGATCTCCACAGATGAGGAATACTCCTGGGGGCAACATTTTTGCTTTTTCTGCTGCCTTACCATACCATGGAAGAGGCCAAAGCCAATTGTTACAGTAACCAGTAGTACTGTAATACCAGAGGGACTCAGGGGCAATCCAAGTACTGTCATTTTTTGGCTTATGAAGTCTGATTTTGCCTGAAACAATGTCTTTTTTGTAAAATCCAAAAACAAAACAATAATTTCCTGGCATAGATCCTAAGATACCAAGCTCCTGAGATTCCAAGCATGTAACATTGAGCCCTTGAGCAATCTTAACTGCTTGAAACACTAAGAAGTAGTTGAAATTTATTTTACTTGTTGTCCAAGGCCCAGATTCTTTCATTTGGTTTAGAGGGACTCCAATTAAACAGGTGTGAAATGGATTAGAAGGGGTAGCTAATGACAAACAGAATGAATCTTGTCCTGTTTTGTTGGCCCAGGTAACCCAAACATTTTTCCCTTCAGGCAGAGTATAAATCGGTAAAGTTCTGGGAATGCAATAGCTCAGTAGCAATATCAATGCCCAGGGGGCAAGATCTCGTGACTTGAATGACATTCTAAGCATCTAATTTCAAGGATCTGGGAATTTCTTGTCAGTTGTATTTGCTAAATGGCCCTCTTTAGGGCCCAAAGCACAATAGTTCTCAATGGTTCCAAAATCACCAATAGTTGGATTAGGGGTTTGGGAAATATTGCACGCAGTAGCAAGCCAGCAATCGTAGTTGCTGCTATAGCAAGTATCACATAGACTACTGTTTTCTCTAATATAATAACTAATGCGATCAAATGTCTCTGAATATGTGCCACATTCAAGTGTAATCACTAAATGCCCTCCCTCACTGCAGTAATCACAAAATCACCTACTGTTAGCAAAGCATATAGGATTCAATTCCCAAATTCCACCTGGCTTAGCTTTTTATACTGTGTTTTCTATTAAGACTATAGGATCAATTTGTACATGTGTGAGTGCAATTTCTTCTATGAGTTGTTTAAACAATCTTTGGATTGCTTGATGTCGTCATTCAGAGGGGTCTTGTGGGTCTTGTGGACTGGAGCTGGTGCTGGGCGAGTCCCTTTACTCGGTACCCATAACAGTCCGTGATCTGTGGAAACAGAACTATAACCCTGACCAGTAAATAACAATGGACTTGGCCCTTCCTACTGACCTGTAGAGGGATTTTTGTATCATAATTGAATTTCAGGAATAGCTTGCATTTTTGTACTACTATTATGTATTACAACAGGAGGTTGTTCTGCACCAGTAGCTAGACTAAGGTAATTTAAGGTAAACAGGGCCTTATTTAACCTATTCTGGGGATCTGTCTCTCCTGGTACTTTTTGTTTGATTAGGTATTCCTTGAGTGTTCTATTTGCTCTTTCTATTATAGCTTGACCTGTTGATAAGTGTGGAATGCCAGTTACATGCTTGACTCCCCATTGTTGCAAAAATTTCTCAACTCGAGCTCCTATGTAAGATGGTGCATTATCAGTTTTTAAACATTTTGGAACCCCCATTACTGCAAAACACACTGTCAGATGCCTTATTACATGAATGGCTTTTTCTCCTGTCTGAGCAGTAGCCCAGATCATTTTTGAGTAGGCATCTATACATAAGATAATTGATCATTTCTGGTTTTTGCCAATGCTGTTTGAGGCGGTGAATGGAGGAAACAGTCATTTGAGGAGAGCGATTTTTTCAATTTTTTGAATCTGTGTCTTCTTGGCACATTCATTAGGGGAAACAGGGGAAATTGCCCCCTTTTTCTTTTTGCCAAGCAGACCATTGCATCAGCAGAGCAAAGAAATGGCCTGTATTACAGACTGCAGAGTTCACTTGCATGATTATACTTCTGGCAATGATCACACCACACGGTGGCTGTGCAGGTTTTACGAAAATGTCCTCTTCGTCCACATTGATAACAGATGCCTGTTTTGATAATTTTTTGATTGGGAGTATTGTTTGACTTTGCAAGTTTTTGAACTGCAGCAGCCAACATGGATGCAGTTGGAGCCATTGCTGAAGATACAGCTTGAGCAATTAATTTTCCTTGTCCATCTTGAGTTCAATTTGCTAACTCAATCATGTCCCCAATTTCAGCAGATCTTGGCAGAGTAGCTAACAGTGATCTGGTCTTGGGATTTGCATTTTCAAAGGCCAATAGTTTAAACATGTTTTGTTTGGCTGCTTCATCCATGTCAGGTTGAGCAATCAATGCTGATGAAAGTCGATTGATAAAATGGGTATATGGTTTAGACATATCATTGCTAATATCATTTCTTGATATTATTAAAAGCAGGTGAAGGGCCTTCTCCTGGTATAGCATAGTAAGCTTGTCAGGCAGTGGAGGCAGCTGAATGATGTAATTCAATTGGGTAAGTTAGTTGTATCTGCATATCTGCAAATCTTCCTGTTCCTGTTATCATTTCAGCAGTTATCCCATTTCAATTTGGACCTCTCTGTCTGTTGGTTTCTAAAGTGCCTAGATGATACCATTCTCTTTCCCATAGAATTTGCTGAGATGATGTAAGAAAAATTCATGAAAGATTTCTACAATCTGTCAAAAGGGAGGGAGAGTGGAGGAAAAAAAAGGCGATGGGTAGAGTCTGAGGGCTGGAGGGAGGGAGCTATCTATAAGCAGGGAGAGGGCTGAAGGCATGCAATTTCCCACAGGCTCAGCTGTGCCAATCATCAGCTGTGGCTGGAACTCCAGCTGGTCTCTTCTGTTGTCAAGGCAGTCTCATCTTCCATGGCATTTGGAGGTCGTAAACAAACACTGGATCTTCTGAGCCAGTTCTGCAGCTCTTTCACTGAATATCTGTTGAACAACTAGGCATGTCTGGGAAGGGCTGTCATCTCTCTTCAGGGCTTGAAGGGCTGGAAGAGAGAGGAACAGACCCATGGTCAGAAGCTGGATCTGTGGGAATCCTAGGAGACCGTCCTGCCAGTGCCATCCCACCCAGCTCTGGCCATGGCCACAAGAGAGGGGGTGTCAACTGGATCAGCAGGCCACGAAACCGCCCGCTGCGTCCCTGAAATCTCTCTGTGCTCTGCCCACGCCACCCATCATCCACACAAGGAGCGAGCCCGCCGCAGCCAGGACAGGGATGGCAGCTCCCCCTGCCAGCCCCCGCTGTCAGCCGGCCGCCCTCACTCACCCTCAGTGAGGAGCTGGAGGTCTCCTGGCTGCCCACTCAGGAGCACCCCGGCGATCCCTGTGAACACAGAGCCTGTCACGGCGGCAGCGGCACAGCTCCCTGCCATCAGGGGCCTTCTCCAGGCTGTGTCTGGGGATTCCAGGCCGTCCTTACCAGGACTTCGGCAAACGCCAACAGCTTCCCTGTCTCCACCAGCTGCTTGAGTTCCTTCCTCTTCAGGAATCTGGCTGCACAATGCAGCGTTTTCCGGGAGGCCTGGAGAGCAGCAGAGACCCAGAGATAGCCCCACAGCCCAGGGCACAGGACTCGCATCCCTGTGCCACAGCCTGGAGGAGGCTGCAGCTCGGGATGTGAGCAGGGCAGCCGGCAGCCCAGCCCTCTGCCAGGGGGACAGCAGCAGCCCATGAGTCCTCACCTCTGCCACATGCTGATTCTCATCGTGGCAGTGGAAGAAGAGTGCAGGAAGGCTCTGGCACACAATTGACTTAAGGGGCTTTTTTCCCTCTTCTACTACCAAATCCATCACCTTGAAGAAGAGGTCAAGGGAGAGCAGCTGCACATGGCTGTTGTCCTGAATGAAAGGAAAAAACCCTCAGCACCAACTGCTCCAGGCCCAGCTGAACAGTACAAAAATCCACAGTGCACAAAGTTTCAGGGCAGCACCCAGTGCCCGAGGCTGGGGATACAAAGCCTTACGTGGTCGAAGAGCAGCAGGAGAGCCTCAGCCAGCTTCGGGGCAGTGGTGCTGGATACCAGCATGTCTTTGTTCAGGAGCACATTTGTGAACACCGAGAGGGACATGCCGACCAGCTCTCCATCTGCATCACCCAGCAGCTCCAGAAGGCTTGGAGACAGATCCTCACGTCCAGGCACTGGAGGACCTGAAAGGCACAGGGCAGTGACAGGGCACCCGGCCAGCAGCAGCCCGGTACTGCACAGGGCTGGGCCCAGGCAGCAGCACAGGGCACGGGCACCGTCCCAGGCAGCTGCGGCTACAAGAGGGCAGAGAGCTGGGAGGCAGCTCAGCCAGGCGGCGCTGGCCTTCAGGCTCACCTCCACAAGGAATGCCAGGCCGGGCAGATGCCAATGTGGCTCCTCCCTGCTGAGCAGCCCAAGCAGGCGGAGAGCAATCCCAGAACACAAGGAGGGGGAGACACAACGCATTTCTCTGGAAGGGGAAAAAAGACACCAAGAGCCTGAGGTGGGGGAACCAAATCTCTGCCAGGACTGACTCACAGAGGTCTGATCTTTGCCCAGCATCCCTGGAGAGGATGTGAGTGCTGTGGGAGGTGGCCCCTTCTGGGCACCCTCCTCTCCCAGCCTTTTCCAGTCTCCTTGGCCGTCCCTCGGTGACAAGGCCCTCTGGCCCATGACCACAGGGACTGTGTGGGGCACCCGGGCACAGGGCACAAATGCTGGGGGCAGTGTGGAGGAGAAGGGGGTCTCACCTGGCCAGCAGACCCACAGCATAGTGCTGGGTGTGAGCACACAGCAGCGTGTCCCAGCCACACTTGCACTCCATAGCCATCACTTCTTTGTCATACTTCAGTCGGCAGAGCAGAGCCTTCATGGCCTGCACTGCAAACCTGTGTGCAGAGCAAAGCCCAGGTCACACTGGGAGCACTGGCACTGGCCACAAGGGCAGGGGAAGGACAGGAGGACTGCGACCTGCTGGGCTTGCTGGTAAGGCGGTGTTCCTCCTGGCACGCTCTCCAGAAGCTTTCAACTTCCTTTGGTGGCATCTGCTGTGTGGTGATGACAACGTGGAAGAGCAGAGCCACAAACAGGCGGGCTGAATAACGGATCATTGCCTTGCAGCATTTAGGCACAATGACCCGGATCACCAGAGTTGCCTGCAGAAGAAGCAGCCCAAGACAGCACTCAGTGCCCTGGCGGCCATGGGGCAGGGCCCAAGGGCAGACGCCGGAGGAGCAGCAGGCTTGGTGCCCCCTGAGCCTGGCCCTAGCTCAGGTTTCAGCCCAGCGACTAAGGCAGGGAGAGGATGGAGAGCTGCTGGAGAGGCAACCGGGTGGCAAGCAAAGGCCAGTTCTATAAACTCACAGCCAGGGCAAAAATGTCCTTGTTTTCCCCATCAGAGGTACATGTGCTGTGCAGAGGCCAATCCTCCATCACACAGAGCAGTGTTGCCAGCACCTTCTCCATTGTTGGTCTTGATGACCCTATTGCTCTCCACATCATTGCAGCAGCTCTGTGGGATCAGAGCTCTGTGTCAGGGGCATCTCAGTCACAGTACCATGCCCTGTGCAGCTGTGGGGGCACAGGTGACAGAGCCCCGGTGCCCTGAGGGGCAGGGAGGGAGCATTGGCAGCAGGCTGGGCAAAGAGAGGGACCCGAGGATCCTGGAGCTCTCTGCCTGTCTGGCAGAGCCCATTGGACAGGCTGTGATGGGCCACGGGCCCTAAAGGCTGGTGAGCCCTGAGCTCTCAAGGCACGTGGGCCCCGTACCTGTCACACGTTGGGGCACAGTGCAGGAGGGTCAGCGCCACGTCTGCAGGATGTTCCTCAGCCAGTCTCACAATGGCACTTTGCAGCCTGGCATTCACAGTGACACGTGACACAAGACTCTGGTGGATGTTCTTCACCATGGCTGGCACCTGGAGGAGGCATGGGGAAGACCTGGAGCCCTGTCCAGGGGAGCAACTTCCCCAGTTTCCTCCCAAGAAGTGCCTCCCTTCCCGTTTCACTGTGCTGGCCTCAAAGGCTGAGGGGTTCCAGTGACTGAGGCTTGAGGGGACACACGGCCCTGGGAGGCCTCCAGCCCTGGCCCCAGGCTGCTTACCTGTTGCTGAGATGGAACAGCACTCTCCTCGAAAAAATCCTTAGTGGGAGTACACATCAGAGTGGGAGTGGACATCGTGTCACTATTTGGTATTTCTTGAGTCTCTCCGGTGTCGGCAGTGGTGATGGCCACATCCTGAGTCACTGCCAAATCAGACTTTGCCTCGGGATCACTGGGATTCATCACAGCCTCAGAGTCTTCTGAGTACTCAGCCAAATCTGTGCTGGTGTCAGAATTTGCAATGCTCTGAGTCTCTCCAGTGTTGGCAGGTGTGATGGCCACAACCTCAGTCACTGCCTCGTCAGACTTTGCCCTATGATCCCGGAGAGTCATCACAGCTGCAGAGTCTTCAGAGCACTCTGCTGAATCTGTGCCAGTGTCAGAATTTGTGATGCCCTGAGTCTCTCCAGTGTGGGCGGTTGTGATTGCCATGTCCTCGATCATTGACATCAGAAGAGCCTTCACCCAGGTTTCAGTCACTGAGGTCTCAGAGTCTTCTGAGAACTCAGCCAAATCCAGGCTGACATCAGGCTCTGCCTGGAGCTGGGTCAGCCCTGAGTCAGGCTCAGCTGGGCCCTCAGATGCTGTGTTGCTGGGCTTCCTGCGTCGAATGCGCAGAAATTTCGGGAATATCTGCAGAACCAAGGACAGGGTAGTCAGGGGTGTTCCATGGAGTGCTCCACACACGGTGCTCGGCCGAGCAGGGACAGCAGGCCCAGCCCATGACTGGGTGGCTGCAGGTACCTTCAGGGTTCTGCCAAAGCAGCCATGGGCGGCTTCCTTCTCTTGTGTCCGGTCCAGGGATGCATCTGGCAAAGAGCGAGCGCAGCCAGAGCTGAGGGGATGGGGCGGGGCCAAGCTGGCTGCCACCATCAGCTCTGTGGCCCAGCTCTGCCACTCACCATCCTGTAATGGCTGGAAGTGATTTGGCTCCTCAAGCCATTTTCCTGGGGCAGCTCCAGGGCCTTTCTTCTTTTTCCCCCTGAAGATTTTAAATAGGCTGAGAAATCTGCCGGCCATGCCAGAGTTTGGCCTTGAGGTCACCTTAAAGACAGATGCCTTGTGAAAGTTATGAATCAGCAGGTCTTCAGTTGTGCCTTGAAGGCACCTGAGGCAGAGGAGCCTCAGGAAGACTGCAGGACAGCAAGTCCTGCACTTTGGTCTCGAGGGCTCCTGCCACAAGGACAGGAGACGCCTTGTAAATGGTTTTGGTCACAAAGTGCCAGGGTCTTGCCTCGAGTGCACAGACCGGAAGGATGGGAGATGCCTCAGAAAAGCTCTGAGTCACCAAGTCCCTGAGTCTGGCCTCGGAGGCACCTGCAAAAGAGAAGCCTCGGGAAGGCCACAGGCCACCAAGACCCGCAGTCTTGCCACGAGGTCACCTGTAGGGATAATGCCTCGGAAAAGCTCTGAGTCACCAAGTCCCTCAGTCTGGCCTCGGAGGCACCTGCAAAAGAGAAGCCTCGGGAAGGCCACAGGCCACCAAGACCCGCAGTCTTGCCACGAGGTCACCTGTAGGGATAATGCCTCGGAAAAGCTCTGGGTCAGACACGAACGAGCACTCCTCACGGCACCGCTCTGTCCCGTCCAGTCCTGTCGCGTGCTCCGAGCACTGTGCCGTGCTCTTGTCACCACCAGCTCCTATGTCACCACGTGTCACAAACACAGCAGCCACTCATTTGCCTTAACGCCATCCATTGGGAGTAATTTTACAAAATGTAACAATACACAGAGGCAAACAGAAGGCCATTTGGTTTCTAATGGTTTTTGATGAAGGGATGATAGTATCCCAATTCTCTTAAGGAATAAAAGCTCTCAAGGAATGAAAGTCCACTTAGTGTTACAAAAGCAGCCAAACAAATGAGTAGCTGGCAAAAAGGTCAATCCTCCCCCTGGTAGAGATGGCAAAAGGGCCAAAACTCCCCCTGGTAGAGATATCTAAGTGGCCAAGAAAGTGCAGCTCTCCCCTCTTCTTCCCTGCAGGAGAATCAGGACCATGAACAAAAATAGTCACAGGTTTTCTTTCTTCCCTCCATAACCAAAGGTGTGCAAAACCACATATGCTGCCTTCAAACTGACTCCAATTCCAGCCTAGACCTCTCACCTTCCAGACAACTCCTTCCCCAACACCAACCCCTCCAAACACCTGCACAGGAGCCCTCAACACCCCGCCAGCACTCCCAGCAGTCCCTGACCCTCTCCAGAGCTTTCCCAGCCTCCAGCAGACCCCCTGGTTCCCTGCACGTGCCGTGGGATGGCACTCAGGAGGATCTGCTCCAAGGCCTTCCCCATTAGCAAGCTCAGGCTGCCAGGCCTATGGTTCCTGGATCACCCTTCCCACCACGCCTTCCTGAGCATGGCTGTTCACTTGGCACATTTGCGCTCGGCTGGGAATTCTCCACTCAACCAGGGCTGCTGTTAAAGGATCAAGAGCAGTCTGGCAAGCTCTTTCTCCAGCTGTCTCTTTTCTCTTGGGGGAGGTAGAACATTCCACAAGCAAGAAACTGGTGCCTCCACAGACCCTGGATCCATGCTGGGACAGACATGGACGTGAAGTATGTCATATGGAAAAACTCTTTATCACTAACCACTCGCATTTGTTCTGTCTGTTCCTTTGTTAACAGACCAAGCATTCAGAAGAAATCTTAAAATTGCTGCAGGAGGTACTATTACCTCAAGAGGTTGCAGTTATACACTGCAAAGGACATCAGAAAGGAGAAACAGACCCCAAAAGGGGTAACAGGTTGCAACAAGAGCAGCAGAAGAATAAGCCATGCTGAGGTTCAGGCACTAATTTCCAAAGGTAAGGAACAATATGACAATGATGCATGTCGTATAATCAGAAAGATCTGGAATTAGCAAGGAATTTTTACTCAAAATATTGTTTTTTTACTCAAACATATTGTTTTTGCTACGCCTCAGGAATAGACAGTTCTGTCTGAAAAAGCATTATGAAAATTAATTCAAGATGAACATAATTGTATACACTGGGAAGGCAATGCCTTACATAATTATTTGATAAGGACAATAGTAAGATGCAACCTGTACTCTAGTGGAAAGCAGGTAACCCAAGGTTGTGAAATAATGTCTTAGAACCAATCCACAAACTAGGGCTAGAGTTGAGCTTGGCACAGTAGACAAGGGACAATATCCTGGACAGCACTGGGAAGTTGACCTTTCTGAATTGCCAAGAAAGGGGGCTATAAATACCTTTTACCTTTTACTGATACCTTCTCAGCCTGACCTAAGGCATTCCCAACCCAAACAAATCCATCCAAAGAAATTGTCAGGATTTTGTTAAACAGCCTAATGCCCTGGTTCAGCGTGTCTTTAGACATCTCTGATCAAGGGCCACGTTTCCTAGCAAATATTGCACAGCAACCTTGCAATAATCTACAAATCTACTGGCACCTACACATGCTGTATTGGCCCCTGGCCAGCAGCCAAGAGGAAAAGATGAATTATCTGCTAAAACAACAAATAGTCAAAACTGGACAAGAGGCCAACATACCTTGGCCCCAGGCCCTACCTTTGGTTTTATTACAGATTCAATAAGACCAAGAACAAAAGAAAACCTGAATTCCTTGGAAATACTGTACAGAAGACCATATAAGCATAAGAACCAAGGGGAAGATACTGTACAATTTGGGGAAGGGTATCTGCAGGACCATGTTGTGCAACTGACACAACAGCTGCAGCAAATAAATCAACACATTTTGACCACATGAGCCAGTGGATGCTCCTCTCCACAAATCCAGCCTGGGGACCAGGTATATATCAAATCCCCTGAAGGAAAGCCTCTTATCCCAAAATAGAAAGGACTCTATTTAGTACTTTTAATCACTTATACAGCCTTTAAAGCTTAAAGCGTTAACCTCTTGGCTACACTATTGCAGCGGCGGCGGCTGGCTTCCTCAAAGGTTGAATGTCCCGGCTAGCTCGGCCAGCACCGCCGGCAGCACTGGGGGCACTCTCCCACAGGAACAGCTTCTTCCTGGGGAGAGCGCCTAAGGCTCTCGCCTTGGGGACAGAGGATCCGCAGAGATAAAGATGGTGTTGAGTGGCTGCAACCCGCAGGAGGAAGAAGAAACGGAGCCTCGATTGTGGTGCAGAACGGGGAAGGTTTATTGCAGGGAAGGTGGCCATCGAGGACTCGAATAACCCAAGCCCGACAGGAGATTAAGTATGAAACACAACAACCAATCAGGGATAAGAACTGGGGAGGAGCAATTTGACGAACAACTGCGGGAATCCAATAGGAGATTAACTAGGGAGGAGCCCAGGCCCCTGAACCAATCACTCAATGGCTTTTATGGAAGATTCTAGATAGAAAGGGGTGGCCACCGGGTGACGGACATGGGACCAGGGAGGAGTTAACAAAGATACAACTGCGAACTGGGAGGGAAAACAGGATAATTGACGGGGCGATCTCAACTGGTGGAGAGAGAGAGAGGGAGGGGACCCGAGCAGAACTATAAAAACATACATAAAAATATACAATAAAATTTTGAAAAAATAATACACCACTACACACTATTCCAGAATTAAAAGACTTCTGCAAAAGGCAAGTTGAATGAACAACTGGACCTCAGAAAGAACAGAAGAAACCAAGATGCGTTTCACACCATCATTGTCTTCCCAATATTTCTGATCAGAATCCAAGCCTCAGTCTGTCAGCCTCAGACTGTCACTACCATCATGATCTCCTTAACCTGCAAGATCCTGGTAGATGGAACACTCAAAAATATTCAGGACCTAATTGCCTAAAAGGGATTAATAAGGTAAAAATACTTTACGCCATTTCAAGGATTGATGACTGAGCAGTTGAAGATTGAGGAAAACCTGACTCCATGCCTTTCTTTCTTGTGGTCACACAACAGACATTTAAAATTAAAATCAAAACAAACAACTTTACATTAGCAAACAACTGCATAGCACGGGACCCATGTGTGAAATAACATAGTCTTTCACTCTGTGGTAAGACAAACATATGAACAATTGTTGCTTCTAAATCCATAGTACTCTCTGAAAAAGCTGGAGGTAAAGATACAGGCTAATAGATCCAAAATTAAACAGCAATACTACTCATTCATACAGCAAAGCTTAAAAGGATGGGAGTCATAGATACATTCCCAGACACAAATCATAGGTATAAAAAAAACTTAAGGGGATGGTTTGGCTCTGAACTGGGAATATCAAAATCTGTTGATCAAGAAGTCTTAGCAATAAATGAAGCACTGTGAGTTCCTATATTGGAAAGATACAAACTCTTCTCAGATCAACCCCGCTAACACTTGCCCAAACCCAAAGCCTGGCAGCTAACCTATTAACCACCCTGGCCAACAATACACAGCAGGATTGTTTCCAGCACTTGTTGGCTTTATGGGAAAACTACAGGGTAACATTTCTTTAGCATTTCAATGTAGACAAGCTCAGCTGTGGCTACGGTCTGTAATCTCAGGAAAACTTAGAAAAGGAGAGCTGGAGAAATTGCCATGAGAATTAAACTAAATCATGCCTAAAAATGAAACCACAAAGGAATTTGAAAAAGACTTCCACACTTGGTGGCAATTGGTCAATTTCACATAGAATGAACAGAATCCTGCAGTCTTTTGTATTAACCATTAGGAATGCAACAAAATACCATGTAATTCCAGTTTTGGCCCTTGGAGTTATAAGAACTCAGGTAGCTCTCAGTCCCATTCAGCATAATGTCTGAACCATTTTCAACAAGAAAACTGGAAACTGGCAAACTCTTAGTATCAAAGCATGTGTGCCAAGGGATGCACTGAATTTTGTGTGCAAAAATGCAGTGCTTGAAAGAGAGGATCAGTGTCTGCACACTGAGGGCAGCCCTTGTATTTTTGAAATGAGCCCAGTAATCCATGCAAAATCACAGGTATGTTACGTGGGAAGGGGATGTGCCTGTGTGAGATCTGCTTGCACAACTATTACAACAGATTCTTTTAATGAAACTACTAATGATACCAACTTCTCTATTTGTAATTTCACAGCCAAAACTGGATGCGACTTCAGCTGCACCACATAAAAACTTCTCTTGAGATTATGCAGAATGCGTACGATGTGTATCATGAAGCACCCAAATTCCAAACTGGAAGGAACATTAATGTTCTAAAGCAAATGCTGTACCAGCCTAATATAGAATGGCTAGTGGCAGAAGTCAAAAATGCATCCCACAGAGCCTTATGGACACTCAAATCTGCTATCAAAGAAGTTACCAAAATCATCACCAAAATAGAGAAAGATAGAGAACATCATGAGTCAGATGTCTTCTTGTGATGGACAAATCTGCAATCACCAACAGCTCCTCAGATTTTTAGCTTCCTCAGCAAACCAGTTCTAATGTTAAAAAAATTAACCCTCTTCTTAACCATCATGAACCTATGGATGTGGAAGAAAATTAAAAGAGCAGCATAACAGTACATATGTCTGCTGGATCGGTCCGTGTCTCACAAATGGGATGGGACCCTGACTGGCTGCAGACTTAGGATTTATTATCTGTCTGTATCATACAAGCAAAAAGCAAGAGACACAGGAAAATAACAATATCCATGCAAAACCAGATCAGAGACAAGATGGCAGCTTATGCAAAGCCTTTTTCTACATATTCTTTGAACCAATAGCATAAAAGTAAAGGTGCAAAGTCATTATACTCTAACCAATAACAAAGAGAACCACGTGGGTTTAACATTAACAAAAGGACTTCTATAAACCTCAAACAATACACAATAATTCATTATTTAAGATTGAAACTTCTTCTATCTTTGCAAAGCATATATTTAAAACTTCTCAGATCTTGACTATCAATACATTCTTGTTCTTTCTTTTTCCTTATGATAAATATAAATGTATTCACTTGGTTTTTAACTTCCTAGTTTCCCATGAACATGTTGAGAAATGTGCCAGCCTTTCTCAGCTTTGTGTCTACTTTCTGAGGCCTTTTTTGCACTTTCTAATGTCTTCCACCTTTTTATATTCCTACACATATGTACTGTGGACTAGGGAGAGGATCTTGCAAAATGTTATAGGTAAAAATCAATAAAACCAATTTAATAAAAATCAAAAAGAGAATTTATTTTGTGACCAATACACAGTCTCAAAAGCTAGAAAAAAAAGGACAGTGTCAACCCCGGGATTTGACACTGGGTGAACCGTAATCTGACCTCTATCACATTGGACCCCTGTCTGTTCACAAATCCGGCCTGGTACAGTCTGTTTTTATACTGTTTTACTAGCCCGAGGCAGAGTCTCTCTTGTTCTTTTCATTGTCAATCATATTCATGTTGTTTCTTTTCTTCAAGTTGGACTGGAGAATACAGTTCCTGGCCAGTGATGAGTGCTGGTCAAACATGTTCATGTTGACCTCTTCCTCCGAGCTGGATTTGACAGTGTAATTCCTGGCAAGCAATGATGGCTGCCAGTGAAGTTATGGGAACTCGTTATTCAAATGCAAGTTCCCCAATAGCTCCTGCTACCTTGATCTCAGCCCTTGGCTGTTGTAATGTGCTTTTATGCTTTGTAATATTTCTATTAGTTTTGTTTTTGTATCCCCTTATTTTCCCCAAATGGTGTACCTCTGATTGTACTCCCTCCCTCTACCTGTGTAATCATTCTTTGTTGAGATCATTCCTAAATCCTTATCCTGGCTCTCTGTCAGTCACTCAGCATCCCACCCCCTCTATCTAGAACTTTCGGTCTAAGTCGTCAAGTGATTAGTCCGAGGCCTGGGGGGCAGACCCCCAAGTATTATTCTATACACTATCCCAAATGTCTATTCCCTAAGGTTGCATCCCTGGAGGGTGTTTATTGGTCAGCAAATGTATCTACCTACTGTTTTCTCCCCTGCTTTAAATGTAACCTTGGCATTGCTCCCAGGTACTGTGAACAAGAGGCACCACTGAGGTGTGGGCCCTCCTGAGGAGCTCTGAATAAATCTTGGACTGGACTCCTGCAGAGAGTTGGCCTTTTATCCTCTACCGATGGCTCCAGTGTCTCCTCTGATGCAAAGGCAACTAGCCTAGCTGCCATCACTACCCTTGGGGCATCAGAGAGTGTCCCCCCACTGTCGGCCGCTTTGGGGCTGGGGTTTGGGCCATATTGTCTGCCAACCCGGGGCTGGCTGGGGTTCCTGAGAGGCTCCCAGAGAGACGGAGACACTTGACCAGCCATGATCCTTCAGGTGCAGTTGGTCTGCACCCAGGCTAGATTTTTTTGGTTGTAAATTAGATCTCTGTCTGCCATCCGCAGCAGTTTTTCAATGGTACACAGCTCTCCCACGGTATGTGGCAACCCTCAGACCCCCTTTTGTATACCCCTTTTAAACATAACATTTCAAATTCTATAACAGCACAAATTACCTATATACCACAAAAAGAATTTGCATCAGGATAAAGAGAAGGGGAGAATGAAAGAAGGCCTTTGTTTGACACAAGCACAAGCAATTCACGTAAGTAAACAAGTACTCAGCACAGACACACATAAGTAGAGTCAGTTAGCATGAGAAAAAACTGGCGGGCCTAACTTGACAGGAGAGGGACTTGACTAAAAGCTTTAGACACATTCTACCAGAAGAACTAAGGGCAAGTATGGAATCAGCCCTGTAGGTAACTTTTTATTCATAACAGTCCCCCCTCTTTTTCTTTGATCAGGCTTAAGTTTAAGCTTGCATCAACTTATAATTTTTGGCTCATTGACATAGAATTTCCTATATTTTTTTATTGATTATAAATTTCCCGAGCACTCTGGTGATCATATTTACCAAACTTCATTACTTTTTTTTGTTTTTTTCAGGTTAATCTCTTTAGAGATCCTAAAGTTATTCTGTACAGCAGATGTCACTATTTAAGGTGTTTAGGGGTTTCCTGAAATATATTCGTTTTTGTCGTACCCTCCCAAAGTTTAGAAATACCTTTTCCTTTGACCAGATTTACCAGGTTTGCTTTAGTAGTATCATGTTCAAAGCACCACCAGGTTTCTCCTACAGGGTGCTCTCCCAGGAGTGGCTGCCTAAAGGTGGCAGTGTTCCGGGCCATCCAATATATTTTCTTATTCTCTTGATAAAAGATCAATTGGGAGAGGTTAACACAATTGTTGTGGACTCTCAGCAAGGAGCTTACTTCTTTCTCATAGAAACATTGGTAGTACTCATTGCACAGCTCTCCTGGGCTCCCCAGAGCACTACCAGCAATCAGAGCCAGCACCACTACCCTTCCCAAGAGTCCGGTATGGGTCATCTTGCACAGCCTGCCCACCCGGCCTTGCCTCTTGAGGATTTTACTGAGAAGAAGTCTCCAAGTTCTTTAGAGTCTCTTGCTCCTCTGGTTAAACCTCTCTTGATCTGTCCCTGCTAATTTGGTCTCTCCTAGGGGAGCACTCTGCAAAAGATTAACCTGGGGTCTTTGGTACTAAGTTGGGAGGACTTAACCAGAATTACTTATTTTTAACTTTTACAAATTTCTTAAAACACTTCAAGACATGTTATGATTCTAAACTTTTTCTTATGCAGTTTTTTGAATGTCAACTTTAAGTCATTTGGTCCTTTTATAATAGTATACTCAGCTGAATTAACTCCTGATGCGGTTGAATCCTGTCTTGAGTTAGAGTGTGAGGGTGGTGTAGAATCTGGTCCAATACCAGAGGGAGACACTGACGAATCTTGTCCAATGCTCGCGGGTGAGACTGGTCCTTTAATTCTCGTGATGTGGGTCCAAGCCTTTTCTCTGGTTCACACAGCAGAATAAGCTACGAGGAGTACCTGAAAGGGGCCTTCAAATTTAGGCATTAATGGTCTATAATTCCAGGATTTTATTAAAACCCAGTCTCCTGAGTTGATGTCATGTGCTTTTGTATCAAGAGGGGAGGTTTGGGGGAGGTATCTTCTTTTTCTAAGTCCTTCTAGGGTTCTTCCAATTACTTCTAAATATTTTCTGGTAGCTTCTTCTTCTTCCAGATAGTCTCCTGTGCTATAGGGTGTTAACAAGAATGGCAATCCAAACATCCTTTCATAGGGTGAAATCCCTATATCAGACCGGGGTCTTGTTCTAATGCGCAAAAGCGCTAGGGGACAACACTTTAGCCAATTAATTTTTGTTTCTTCAATTAATGCTACAGAGCATGCAATCTCCATTTTATTCTTAAAGCTTTAATTATAATTTGCAATGTTTGGGCCACAAAATGTGGACCTCGGTCGGAGTCTATGGTATTCACCATTCCGTTCTGGTTTACTTTTTGGCAAGTTAAACACTCTTACTTTACAAATTTGCACTCCTTCATTCTCAATGGCATTCAACCAACAAGCTACATATAATAATTGCTCGGGATCAGTATCTTCTCGAACCGTCAGATAGTTACTCAGCTGTTGACACATTCACTTGTCTTTTGTCCCACACCACGGCCATCCTCCTTGCACCTCTAATTCTGGCCACACTTCTGAACAGTAGTGAATCATCTTAACTTTATCTAATCCTTCTGTGGCTTCTATAGAGTCCCATTTCTCTAATAGTTCACCTAGGGGACTGTGGGGAGGTATATTCCTCAGTCTTTGGCCACTTTTCTTACTATTGCACCCTCCCATTTTTTCTGCCTCAAAACAAATCACAAAGATGCCTTTTTCTCTAAAGGAAATATATCGTATTTAAGAAGCTTTGACCTCCTGCCAAAACTCCAATTTCTCTGACCCTTTTCGTCAGGACTTTGTTGAGACCTTGGCCTTCTCTTGCCAAGACTCAACAAACAAACAAAACAAAAAAAATCCTTGAGGTCCTGGCCTCTGAGGTTTGCCTGACCTCCTTTGTCAGGACTTAGAGAGACCTTGGCCTCCTTTGCCAAGACTCAACCAGCCAAACCTCGAGACCCTGGCCTCTGAGGTGTGCCCGACCTCCTTTGTCAGGACTTCAAAACTGCCTGATATTCTAAATCGCCTAACTTCCTTTGTTAGGACCTGTATCAGGGCTTTTGTGGTGCGTGCCACTCCCACAGTATTTCCTCCGCACGCCCGGAGGGGGGTCCCTTTACCCCTTTGGAGGCGCCTCAATCACCAGTTCCACTCGCTTCCCCCTGTTCCCGGCCGGCCCCCTCGCGGGGGTGCGGAACCGGTTAACACGTATGGGATATGTAAGCTGGCTTTTTTGTGGTTCTCCTAGATCTGTTGGAAGGAAGCTTTTCATTTAAGCTTGTCAAAAATTTAGTTCTTCAATAGAATAAAGGCTTCTTTTGGAAAGTAGAGTGAAAATATAAATTGTTGCACAACCCTGACCATACAAAGAAGCCTAGGTGGTAATAACAGCAGTGAAAGGCTGGCACAAAGGTTGCACAGAGACTGTACTGACTTCTCTGAAGTGGTTTTTCTCAAGGGAACTAGGAGTTGAGGATGAAAAAGTTTATTTAGGGACTGCAGTAGGAGGGGGAGAAGAGCTTGGGTGCGTGTTAGGTGGAGCTGGAGGAGGGGTGGAGCATGCAGCAGGTGTAGTAGGTATTAGTGGTGGTGCAGAAGCAGCTGAAGGAGTCGAAGGGGGTGGTGAGGGAATGGCCCCCATGGCTGCCGGGAGAAGAACTGGATCTGCTATTTGAGGTGTTTGAAGGAGAGGGTTATAAGGTGGAGGGGCATCAGGAGGCAAATAGTCTAGGGGGTCCCACCTTTTACCAATTTCCTTAATTCTAGCATCTCCTCTTTCATTCCCTTCTTTCTTGCTCTGCACTTTACAAATTTGCACTCCTTCATTCTTTATAGCATTTAACCAACAAGCTACATATAATAATTGCTCAGGATCAATACCCTCTCGAGCCGTCAGATAGTTACTTAGCTGTTGACACATCTACTTGTCTTTCGTCCCACACCATGGCCATCCTCCTTGCACTTCTAATTCTGGCCACACTTCTGAACAGTAATGAATCATTTTAACTTTATCTAATCCTTCTGTGCTTTCTATAAAGTCCCATTTCTCTAATAGTTCACCTAGGGGACTGTGGGGAGGTATATTCTTCAATCTTTGGCCACTTTTCTTACTACCGCACCCTCCCATATTCTTCTGCCTCTAAACAAATCACAAAGATGTCTTTTTTCTCTAAAGAAAATATATCTTATTTAAGAAGTCTCGACATCCTGCTAAAACTCCAATTTCACTGACCCTTTTCGTCAGGACTTTGTTGAGACCTTGGCCTTCTCTTGCCAAGACTCAACAAACAAACAAAACAAAAAAAATCCTTGAGGTCCTGGCCTCTGAGGTTTGCCTGACCTCCTTTGTCAGGACTTAGAGAGACCTTGGCCTCCTTTGCCAAGACTCAACCAGCCAAACCTCGAGACCCTGGCCTCTGAGGTGTGCCCGACCTCCTTTGTCAGGACTTCAAAACTGCCTGATATTCTAAATCGCCTAACTTCCTTTGTTAGGACCTGTATCAGGGCTTTTGTGGTGCGTGCCACTCCCACAGTATTTCCTCCGCACGCCCGGAGGGGGGTCCCTTTACCCCTTTGGAGGCGCCTCAATCACCAGTTCCACTCGCTTCCCCCTGTTCCCGGCCGGCCCCCTCGCGGGGGTGCGGAACCGTGGTACTGAGGGGTCCTCACTCGCTTCGAGGGGCCGAGCTGCCAGCCCTCGTCTCACTCACGCACATTCGCTCGCCTCCCTCTCCCGCCACCGGATATTGTTACCAATCCGGCGCTGCTCCGTGTCACTGTCCCAAGCCCATCTTCTCTGGTCCCGATAGCCAGCTGTCCTGCAGGTCCAGGGTGGGCGGCCGTCCCAGTCCTGGTGTCCTCTTCAGGCGTGGCTATCCCAGACGAGTCCCCCAAGCTGAAATAAATGGGCAGGAGATCTTTCTCCTTTTTTAATGCCTTTATTAAGAAGAATCAGCTCAGGTGGGGAGAAATTGACGGGTTGCGCCCACGCCGCCGCTGCTCCCAGGAGTGGCACGGAGAAGGAGGATGATGCAGCTTTGTCCGCTGGTCTGCAGGCAGAGCTGGGGATTCCGTCCTCATGGGAGAGTAGCAGATTCCGACTTTTTTGTCTAACACCCCGGGGCCTCTCTTTAATCAACATCTTTTCAGGTGAGGGTGAGAAGCAAAAAGGATCCAAGCAGGTACTGGACTACGCTCCCATCCTTAGATGTCACTTAGGTCACTTGTTGGCTCGTAATTTTAGGGGTTTTCCTGGGAGAACTGTAAAAATTTGGGGCGCAATGCATTTCTCATCTGCATACTAGCTCTGATGCCCCTCCTATCCTCCTGGTACTTGGGAGGGTGCCGGTGTCCCTCCCTGGGAAGCGGCAAGCATCAGGGGGACAATGGTTAATCACCAACCATTAACAGGTAATTGAAGAAGAACTCTAACAGTGAAACTAATATACAGCAACTGGTCTGACTTGTTTTAACTCTGCAACCTAAAAAAAATAGATAACTTTTTATTCATAACATCAATCATTTCTCCTTTCCCCCACCCTGACTCCTGCTGGGCCCTGTCTATCAACCCAGAAATTCCAGGGGAGCATCGAGTGATTGGTAGGTTCAAAGGATGCTCTCCACCCCCTGTGGGGCCATTGGCCCATCCAGGTCTCCCTCTCACCTGAGACCCCCTCCCCCTGTGCCTGGTTGGTGGTCCCTGTGTTCCCCCCCCTCCCCCTCTCCCCTGGGTAAAAGGATGGGCACACCACGCCCTGGGGGAGGCCTCATGGAGCTGTTACTGCGCCCGAGAAAAAAACCCTCTGGATTAAACCCTCCATGAAGACCGACTCCGTCTTCTCCACCGCCTTAAAAGGTTTCTCCAGCACAGGGAGGCCTGAGGAGTGACCCTCTTTTACCAACAAACTCCAGCCCATTAGCATTGGAGTTCGGGCATGCCTGGGCTTGTCCCCACGTGACCAGCTGCGACCCATGGATAGTGTCTCTGGGGAGAAAAAGACCACAGGTGCTGCTATTTGGTTGAGCAGCAGGGACCAGACAAGCCAAGGTACATCGCGTTCAGTAATATTGGTAAAAACCAATACTTTTGCTTTGTGTTGTTGCTCAAAAAACTTTTAAAGTAAGTTGTAACATTAAGTTCTTTGTCTGCTGCCGGGGATGTGAGCTGCTGGCATCTTCCCATTGTCATAACCATGTAATGAGACTGATGCTGGGAAATGAACAGCTCGAGATGCGCTCCCCAGCAGTCCCGTCCCGTTGATGATTTGTACAGGGGCCCAGCCAGCGAGCTGCGGCAGGGCAGGGCAAGGTGGGGTGGGGCAGGGTGTGGCAGGTTGTGTGGAGCAGTATAGGGCAGAGCTCGGCAAGGTAGGGCAGGGCTGGGCGGGGCGAGGCTGGGTTGGGTGGCGCAGAACAGGATGGAGCAGGACAGGGTTGGGCAGGGCAGGGTGGGGCAGAGAGGGGTGGGGCGGAGCAGGGCAGGGCAGGCAGGGGAGCCCAGGCTCATGTGTCACCCATGAACCTGGTTGCTACCTCTGGCATGGATTCCTGTGGGCTGTCCTGGCACAGCAGGGTATGGTCCAGGCACTCGGCTGCTTGGGTCCTGTGCTTTGCCAGCTGCAGAGAGCAGCAGGAGGGTGCAGTTGGTGCAGGCTCAGCCCCTCTGGCAGGCTCTCCCTGCACCATCACTGGCCTCCCCTGCCTGCACAGCCCTGCGAGGCAGCCAGCAGCCGCTGGCGCTGGGCTCTGGAGGGGGCAGAGGGCCAGCTGCTGCCCAAGGATCAGCGGTGCTGCCCCATCCCACAGCCCCGCGAGGCCAGGGCTCCAGGAGCCACAGGAGCCTGGAGAAGAGCCTGCGGTGAAAGGAGTTGGTGAATAGGTAACACATGTTAGCATGAGTTAAGTATTAAGGGTCAGCAAATATTAAGCAGAAGCTTGAGAAATGAGAAGCGCTTCAGCCATTTTAAGTTAAGAGGAACAGAACGTGCCTTTTAAGATAAGAGGAACAGAAGGTGTTGATACCATTGCACCAGCCAGTGAAGGTCTGCACATGCTTCAGAAAGAAAGGTGATCAGTGCAGCCTGCATAAGACTGTCAGCCTTCATCAGAATGACCCCTGAGGAAGACCTGGATCCTTCCTTAGTGGGACCACCAGAGCACACTGAACTTGCCGTCATGTATGCTAATGATATTAATGACTTCCAAGAAGGAATTTGTATAAGCACTCCTAACCAAGGAATGTAATAAATATGCATGAAATATAACCATATTTTGTGCTGTGCAAAGTGCTGAGTGTGTGTGTTAGGAGGAGTGTTGGAAAATCCCAGCTCTACAGAGATGGGGCAACTGAGAGGCTTTTTAAAACATTTGATTCCATTCTTAGTCTCATAGGAGGGTGAGACATAAGAGATGTATAACTTAAAGCCATTCTATCAGAAGCCACCCTATTTCCTGGTTACAATACCTTATTAATGTTTTCCAGCCTATTAGCTTTTGCCACACAATGCTGCTAATACTCCTAACACCAATCACCTATTATTTTACCCCACATGGTCTTGCTACAATGCATCCTTCATAGTTCCAGTTCTCCAAAATATCTGGTCTTTTTGCAATGCCGTCTTTTGAAACTTGCTTCTAGTTCAGTCTCTCACTCAACAATGTTATCTCTATTCCATGGCCTTCCTAAGTCTGCACACCTTATCTCAGAGGCTGCAAACAGATGTACAAGGCTGTGTGATCCTTCAGTCAGGTTTTGAGAATCCTTTACCAATCCCTTTCTCACAGAGGAGCAATCCCCCACACACCCAGCACCAAATCAAGCAAATACCCACCTCACTGAGTCAGTCTCTGTGGTGGCTTTTGGCTCAGTGTTGGAGCCAATCAGGTATTTTCTCAAAATGTTAAAACTAAGTGGTATCTCTAAACGAAAACACAGCATCTGGTTCTGGCAAAACAAACACATTGCTTTTCCTGCCTTCAACCTTTGTATTTCTGGACAAGTTTGTTTTCTTGATTGCTGGATTAGGTACCACACTCTTACATACACTGCAATTACTGACGCAGACCCAATCCCAGTTAGTGCCAATATCACAACTGCAGGATGTAGCTTAGACTGGAAAAGCCTGTGGCAGTTGGGGACCAACAAAGCAAGTTTTCCCACCCGTCATTTTCTCCATCCCTCTTCATTTGTTGCAGGACATCATGTGTGTTTTCTGTACTATGATGGACACTGATCAGTGTCTTCTGACGCTTCTTCTTCCACTGTTGTAGGAGTTTGTGCAGCAGTTTTGGACCATGGTAATGTTCCTTTCAATTGGTGTTGGAGAAAAGTTGACGTGTAGGCTCTGTAACATGGCTTCTGGCAGGTAATAGTTGAAATTACGTCCTGCTCTGTTAATAAAATCACAAATACCTACTTTTGAGTGCTTGGAAAACTGGATATGTTATCTACTCTTGTCACAGGCAGTTCTCAAACACATACATCCTGGCCTTCTCCATACCAGGATGGATTCAGGATCGTTGTTGGAGTACTGTTCTGTGGCCCCTCTGTGCTCAGAGCTTCCGCTCTTCTGCATCAATCCTGCCTAAAGCCAGAGAGCTCAGCCTCCCCCACAGCAACAGGAACAAGACTCGGCAAGCAGGCACTGGAGCTCAGTGCCTTAGGCTGATCGGCCAGGGGTTCCAGTCGTGAGCACAGGGAGGGCACACGCCCAGCCCCACAACTCCTGGCCTCACAGCCCTGAAAGGCCGGGACCAGAGTTCCACATCTGATTCCAGGGGTTCCCTCCAAATGCCAACTGAGGAAGCGCCAGAGCAGCCGGCTGTCAGGAACAAGGCGGCTGCCAGGGGGCTGCTCATGGCCTCTGACACGCTATTGCTCAGGGCTTCCCAGTGCCCCAGCCCCTCAGGCTCTCCCCCAGCCCAGCCAAGCTGCCCGGCAGCAGCGCCGCAGCCCCACAGGAGCTCCAGAGGAGCCCCAGCCAGAGGCACCTGGGAGCCCTCAGCAGTGCAGCCAGCAGCACACGGCCAGGAGGACACGGATGGCGCTTCCTGCCTGCCACAGGCCTTGTGGCCATCTCCAGGCACCGCTCCTGCAGGGATCCCCGCAGCTCCGGCCCTGCCCACCCGCTCTGTCGGCAGCACAAAGGCTCCAGCAGAACCACCACAGGCCAAGGGGCTTCTGGCCATTGTCCCTGCAGCACTGCATGCCTGGGCAGCTGGCTGAGTGCAAGCACCATTTTCCTCCTCTTCTCCTATGCCCTGCGGACGCTGGGCAGCAAAAGAAAGATCCTGAGTCTGTCGATTATAACACATCCACTCTTTATATACTAAAGAAAAACAAAAAGAAGAAAAGAACAATGTTCAACAAACTGAAAATCACTGCTGGCACGGGTGGCCCCTGCAGACAGAGCCTTTGGCATCAGCACTTTGCAGAGCTCCAGCAGAGCAGCCAGCCGAGCCCCGAGAGACGAGGCCATGTCTTCCACACCCTGTGAAGACGATCTTGCAGGTTCTCTAAGGTGGAATGTCGTGCTCTGTCTCCTTCACTGAGAACATGCAAAGTCTGACTTGCCAGGCAACTGACAGAGAGGCTGATGTCATATGCCATTTCTTTAAGGGCTGCAAGAGAAAGGAACAGAACCATGGTCAGATCATGGATCTGAGGGGAGTGGACAACAGCCCCCTGCCAGAGCCATCCCAGCCCACACCACCAATGGTCAGGAGGGAGCAGGGACCAGGGGGATCAGGCCGAAGCTGCTGGCCATGAATGCCCCACATGGCCCTGAAATCCCAGTGTGCTCTGCCCACGGGAGCAGTGCCCTCTGCAGCCGGGGCAGAGCTTGCAGCTGCCCCGCTGTCAGGCCTCGCTCTCAGCCCGCTGCCCTCACTCACCACGGCAGATAAGCTGGAGCTCTTGCTGCTGCCCCTTCAGGTGCTTTCCAGCGATCCCTGTGAACACAGAGCCTGTCACGGCGGCAGCGGCACAGCTCCCTGCCAGCGGCGCTGCCAGCGCTGCGGCCACACGCCCTGCTGGCCCGGCAGGGCTCAGCCCGGGCCCTTGCCGCACGCTGCCGCCCAAGGGCACAGCTGCCAGAGGGCGGCAGCAGCGCCCGGGCCAGGCGGGGCTCCACGGCGCCGGGCCCGGATGGCGCTGCCAGAGGGCCGGCTGCTGCCCGGGGAGCCGCGGGGCCGCCCCGCAGCCCCGCCGCGCCGGGGCTCCATGGGCACCCGGCTCGGGTCCACAGCAGCCTGGAGAAGAGCCCGCGCCGCCTCTGGGTGCAGCAGCGGGCAGGGGCACAGCTGCCAGCCCTGCACACTGAGCCCTGCGCTCTGGGGGCCTCTCCAGGCTGAGGCTGGGGCTTGCAGGCTGGCCTTACCAGGCAGTTGGCAAAAATCCAGAGTTTCTCCTTCTTCACCAGTTTTTCAAGATCTCGCTTCTTCAGGAACTTGATGGCACAAAGCAGCGTTTCCCGAGAAGCCTGGAGAGCAGCAGAGAGGCAGAGATGGCCCCACAGCACAGGGCACAGGAGCCGCATCCCTGTGCCGTGGCCTGGAGGAGGCTGCAGCCTGCCAGGCACCAGGGCAGGAGGCAGCCGAGCCCTTTCCCAGGGGGACAGCAGCAGCCCTCAAGTCCTCACCTCTGCCACACGCCGATTCCCATCATGGCAGTGGAAGAAAAGTGCGAGTAGGCTGTGGCACACTGGTGTCTTCAGGGCCTTTCTTTTCTTTTCCAGTGGAAGAGTCATCAATGTTCGGAAAAGCCATATGGACAGCAGCTGTACCTGCCAATTATCCTGTATGAAGAGAAGAAAAGAAGACCTAAGCATGGGCTGTGAGGGGCTCAGCTGGGCGCAGGCCTGCAAATCCACAGAGCACAAAGTGCCTGGGCAGCACCCAGTGTCCATGGCTGGGGGCACAGAGCCTTACGTTGTCAAAGAGTAGCACAAGCGCCTCAGCCAGCTGCAGGGAGATCAGGCTGGGTATTGGTGTGTCCTTGTCCATGACTATAAAGCTAAGTACCATGACTGTTATCTTAACTGTCTCTCCATCTGCATCCTGCAGGAGCTCCACAAGACTTTCAGTCAGGCTCCACATTTTTTTGGTCTGTGGGGAACACAAGTCTATGAAATGCCACCCTGCCGCCGCAGGGCCTAGAGGCCAAAGGCCTGTCCCGAAGCACTCGGGCAGCTGAAGCGGGAGGCAGGAGAGCTGGGAGCAGCTGCCCCAGCTCCTCAAGCCTAGCTAGGCCAAGCGACTGCATTCCCCAGCCAAGCCCAAGTGACTGCGTTCTCCAGACCCATGCTGCCTGCACAACTTCAGCCACTGTCCCCTTCTCACCATCAAGGGATCATCAGTGAGCTTCAGAAGGGCCTTCAAAACCAGGCGACGCCTCTCCTTGCACTCGTTCTGCAGGTACCTTGAGAAGATTTGCAGGACTCTCTCAGCATCGTGTTCACTCAAGTCCAGGCACTCAAGGACCTGAAAGGCACAGGGCAGTGACAGGGCACCCGGCCAGCAGGAGCCCGGAACCGCACAGGGCTGGGCCCAGGCAACAGCACAGGGCACGGGCACCGTCCCAGGCAGCTGCGGCTACAAGAGGGCAGAGAGCTAGGAGGCAGCTCTGGCCTTCAGGCTCACCTCCACAAAGAACGCCAGGGCAGGCAGATCCCAGTGTGGCTCCTGTGTGCTCAGCAGCCAGAGCAGGTAGCGAAGGATCCGGGAACACAAGGGTATGGAGACAGAGGATATCTCCCTGGCAGGAGAAAAAAGTCAGCAAGACTGTGAGCCAGGGAGACAAATGGTTCCCAGGAATAACTCACAGAGGTCTGGTCTTTCTTCAGCATCCTGAAAGTGCCCCTGGCCATTTGGGAGGTAGTTCCTCCTGGGCACCCTCCTCTCCCAGCCTTTTCCAGTCTCCTTGGCTGTCTCTCAGAGACAGAGCCCGCAGACCCATGACCATAGGTATTGTGTGGGGCACCCTTGGCACACAGCACAAATGTCAGAGGCAGTAGTGAGAAGGGGGTCTCACCTGGCCAGCAGACCCACGGCATAGTGGCAGGTGTCAACACAGAGCAGCGTGTCCCAGCCACACCTGCATTCCATTGCCACCACCACATCCTCACACTGGAGAAGGCAGAGCAGGGACTTGAGGATCTGCACTGCAAACCTGTGTGCAGAGGAAGGGCCAGGTCACACTGGGAGCACTGGCTCCTTCCCAGGCCACGTGGCAGGGACAGGAGCTCTAGGATGGAGCACCTGTTGGGGCTGGTGGCAAGGCCGTGCTCTTCCTGGCATCCCTTCCAGAAGGTATCCACCTCTTCTGGCATATCCAGAGTGCTGAAGAACACTTGGAAGAGCAGGTGCACAAACAGGTGTGGGAAATACACCTTCATTATACGTGGGACACAGGGCACCTGGAGGATCTTCCACATCACCAGAGCTGCCTGCAAAGGACAAAGCCCCCGAGAGAGCGCTCAGTGCCGAGGTGTCCGTGTGGCAGGGCCCGAGCGTGGCAGGGAGAGGCCCGGAGAGACGCAGGGGGAGCAGGGGGCCTGGTGGCCCTGAAGCTGCCCCTGGGCCAGGTTTCAGGCCAGCGCCTGAGGCAGGGAGATGCAGTGGGGGAAGGAGGATGGAGAGCTGCTGGAGAGGCAGCCTTGGGGCCAGCAAAGGCCACTTGCAGAAACTCACAGCCAGGGCAAAGACACCCGTTTTGTCCCCATCGGAGGTGCACGTGCTGTGCTCCGGCCAGCTCCCCAGCACGTCCAGGAGTACCAGCTGTGCCAGCTCCGCAGTCCTGCTTGAGCCCATGATGGTTTTCCACATGGTGATGGCAGCTCTGCAGGGTTAGAGCTCTGTCTCAGTGGGGTGTCAGACACAGCACCGCTGGGAGCTGAGCTGGCTGCCAGCTCTGCCTCTGCCCTCTGCCCCTGGCCAGCAGCAGCCAGGCAGCCCAGCTCTGTGGGGACAGAGCCCTGAGGGGCAGGGAGGGAGCACGGCAGCAGGCTCGGGGGCTGACATGCCAGGGCTGGGAAAGGGAGCAGCCAGAGGGCCCTGGAAGTCTCTGCTGCTCAGACACCTGGGCCAGGCTGTGCAGGGTGATGGGCTGGGGAGCCCTGAGCCCTCTGGGCAGCTGGGCCCTTACCTGTCACAGGACGGGGCCACACGCAGGAGCGTCATGACTGCGTCATTTGTCAATGGCATGGCATGGCATGGCATGGCATGCATAGGATGTGAGGGTACATGACAGCATGGGCTATAATGGGACGTGGTGGAATGTGGTGCAGTGGGATGCAATGGGATGTTATTGGATGTGATTGGATGGGATGATGCAGGCCGCAGGCTCCAGCCCTGAGGCCCAGCTCTGCCACTCACCCTCCTGCGGTGGATGGAATGGCACCACCTCTCCAGTCTCCTGTGCTGGGGCAGCTCCAGGGCCTTCTTCCTCCTCCCCCACCCAGGTCAGCTTGGGCACTCTTGAGCGTCTCTGCACCATGTCTGTGACTGTATTTGTGGCTACTTGCCGGAGATATGCCTCAGAAACGTTCTGAGTTATCAAGTCCTACATTCATGCCTGGAAGGCACCTTCAATAGAGAAGCCTCAGGACAGCAAGTCTAGCACTCAGATCTCCAGGACTGCTCCCAAGGATTTTGTTCTGGCCTTGAGGGGACTGGCAGCAGGGATGGCAGATGACTCAGAAGAACTGGGTGGCACCAAGTCCCGGGCTCTGCCCTCAAGGGCACCTGCAGAACAGAAGCCTCGGGAAGGCCACAGGTCACCAGGTCCTGTATTCTGGCCTTGAGGTCAGCTGCAGGAACAACACCTTGGAAAAGCGCCGAATCAGACACAAATGAGTGCACTGTGTGTGGGCTCCTCACAGCACCACTCTGTCCTGGGTCACGTGCTCCGAGCACTGTGCTGTGTTCTTTTCACTGCCAGCTCCTGTGTCACCACATGTCACAAAGGGCCCTTGGACACCGGGTTCCGTTCCATGCCATGGAAACTATGCTGCAGCGTGTCCCCAACAGCCCTTGCACACCCTGCCACGTGCCCTGGGGCCGCCCCCAGCCCACCCAAAGTGGCCCTGGTTGGCAGGAATCCCTGGTCTCTGTCTGAAGTTCTTGCTACATGCTGAAATCATTTTCTCATTGAAATAATTTCCTTCAGCACAAAAGCATCTTTTCTGTGTAGGCACAGAAGAGTCTGGCATTAAAAAATCGCCCATTGTTCAACTCAAGAAGCACCAAAAAATTGCAAAGTACCCAAATAATTATGATGGCCTGAGAACATGAAAGAGTTGGAAATTGGCTTCCCTTCTGACAGCAGCAACTCATTTGCCTTAATGTAAACCATTGGGAGTCACTTCACAAAATGTAACACTACACAGAGGCAAACAGAATGTCATTCTTTGATTTCTAATGGTTTTTGATGAAGGCATAATACTCTCATTCTCTTAAGGAATAAAAGCTCTCAAGGAATGAAAGTCTTCTCACTGTTACAAAAGTAGCCCAAACAAACTAGTAGAGAGCAAAAGTGCCAATCCTCCCCTTGGTAGAGATGGCAAAAGGGCCAAAACTCCCCCTGGTAGAGATATCTAAGTGGCCAAGAAAGTGCAGCTCTCCCCTCTTCTTCCCTGCAGGAGAATCAGGACCATGAACAAAAATAGTCACAGGTTTTCTTTCTTCCCTCCATAACCAAAGGTGTGCAAAACCACATATGCTGCCTTCAAACTGACTCCAATTCCAGCCTAGACCTCTCACCTTCCAGACAACTCCTTCCCCAACATGCCCCCCAACACCAACCCCCCCAAACACCCGCACAGGAGCCCTCAACACCCCGCCAGCACTCCCAGCTGTCCCCATCCCTCCGCAGAGCTTTCCCAGCCTCCAGCAGACCCCCTGGTTCCCTGCACGTGCTGTGGGATGGCCCTCAGGAGGATCTGCTCCAAGGCCTTCCCCATCAGCAAGCTCAGGCTATCACTTAACCCGTACCCTCTTGACCAGCCTGAGGAAAAAGGATCAATATATGAACAGATTCCAAGTATGCCTTCAGAGTAATACGTGCCATGAAGCAGTTTGGAAAGAAAAAGGATATTGACAGCTCAAGGAAAGCAGATCAGGCATTCAGAAGACATCTTAAAATTGCGCAGGAGGTACTACTACCTCAAGTGGTTGCAGTTATGCACTGCAAAGGACATCAGAATGGAGAAACAGACCCCAAAAGGGGTAACAGGTTGCAACAAGAGCAGCAGAAGAATAAGCCATGCTGAGGTTCAGGCACTAATTCCCAAAGGTAAGGAACAATATGACAATGATGCATGTCGTATAATCAGAAAGATCTGGAATTAGCAAGGAATTTTTAAGCAAAATGAAAACATATTGTTTTTGCTACGCCTCAGGAATAGACAGTTCTGTCTGAAAGAGCATTATGAAAATTAATTCAAGATGAACATAATTGTATACACTGGGAAGGCAATGCCTTACATAATTATTTGATAAGGACAATAGTAAGATGCAACCTGTACTCTAGTGGAAAGCAGGTAACCCAAGGTTGTGAAATAATGTCTTAGAACCAATCCACAAACTAGGGCTAGAGTTGAGCTTGGCACAGTAGACAAGGGACAATATCCTGGACAGCACTGGGAAGTTGACCTTTCTGAATTGCCAAGAAAGGGGGCTGGACTCTATTTAGTACTTTTAATCACTTATACAGCCTTTAAAGCTTAAAGGGTTAACCTCTTGGCTACACTATTCCAGAATTAAAAGACTTCTGCAAAAAGCAAATGGAGTCCACAACTGGACCTCAGAAAGGACAGAAGAAACCAAGATGTGTTTCACACCATCATTGTCTTCCCGATATTTCTGATCAGAATCCAAGCCACAGCAGATGACTGTCACTACCATCATGATCTCCTTGGCCTGTGAGATCCTTGTAGATGGAACACTCAAAAATATTCAGGACCTAATTGCCTAAAAGGGATTAATAAGGGGAAAACACTTTACGCCATAACAAGGATTGATGACTGAGCAGTTGAAGATTGAGGAAAACCTGACTCCATGCCTTTCTTTCTTGTCCCACCTGATCTTTATGGCTTGTAAATTTGAAACTCACAACCTCTTTTAGATAAGATTTCTATAGTGACCATGCGCATCTGTGACCTTGCTAACAAGCAGCGTGTGAATCCATTTTCCTGTGATTCCTATCAGGACTTTTGTGCTATGCAAATTAAAGTGGGAGACCACAAGCTAGCACAAGATAGTTCCCTTCTGCGGAGCACAGGTGGGGTGGGAGGACCATCATCACACAGAGATACAGGAATTGAGCCCGCCAGGAATCCAACCCAAACAAATATTGTTTCCAGCAGGCGGCTCTTGTGTGACTAGAGTAATAACGTGTCCTTCTTGTACGCTTAGTACATGGAACAGGTCTCATAGAGGATCCGCTTTTGAGAATTGAATTTCATTCTTGGGATATTCCAGGCCATCAGAAATAGTAACCAATCAAGTTGGAAGGGTAACCAGGAGCACAATCATCCTGTTAGGGTATATCATGCCCTATTTCATGTCCGAGGGCTGGTGAGACAGAGCTATTAAAAGAGAGGGATAGTGGGGAGAAAAAATGGGGTTGGGCAGTGTCTGAAGGCTGGAGGAAGGGAGCTATCTACAGGCAGGGAGAGGACTGAAGCCACAAGAATTGTGGTCAGTGGCAGCTGTGCCTGGAGCTCCAGTGGCACTGAGATGTGATGTCTTCTTCAGTGTCTCCTGGTGCTGTTCTTGGGACGCTGATTTCCTGGATCCAGAAGGTGACCCTTCAGTTCTTAGGGCTACCTTAGCCGGAATTTCAATGTTAGAGTAGGATGGGATGGAATTATTCCTTGAGGCTTCAAGGCCTGGAAGAGAGAGCAAGAGAGCCATTATCAGAGCCTGGATGTGCTGCGACCTGAGGAAACCACCGTGTCAGGGCCACCCCAGCCAACTCTTCCCATGGCCAGCAGGGAGGAGTTCCCATCAGGATCAACCAGAATGTGCTGGCCATAAACTCCCCACTGTCCCTGAAATCTCTTTGTGCTCTACCCATGCCACCCCTCATCCACATAGGGAGAAAAGTCCACCTCATCCGGGATAAGGATTGCAGCTCCTTGCCCAGGCATTGCAACTCTCCCTGCCAGCTCCCTTTGTCAGCCCAGTGCCCTCACTCACTCTGACTGAGAATGTGAAGCTCTGTTGGCTTCAGGTGCCACCCGGCCATCCCTGTGAACACAGAGCCTGTGCAGTCCAGGGAAGGGAGCTGCGTGTGGGGCGCAGGCCAGTGCCCCTAGCTGCAGCTCTGGGCAGGGGCACTGCTGTCAACCGCACACACTGAGCCGCATGGTCACAGGCCTTCTCCAGGCTGAGGCTGGGGCTTGCAGGCCATGCTTACCAGGTCCACGCCAAACCTCCAGGTTCCGCATCTTCTTTTGGAGATCCTTCCTTTGCAGGAGTCAGGCTGAATAATGCAGTGATTCCTGGAAGGCCTGGAGAGTGCGGAGGCGGCACCCGCTGCAGGGGCAGGGCTGGGAGGTCAGGATGGAGAAGGGAATGGAGGAGGACCATCCCAGATGCCTTTTTGAGTGGCCAAGGTGGGATTATCTCATGCCACAGCAATCAAAACAGGAGATCTGTCCATATGGCCAGCGCCATCTTGTGCCATAGAAGTTAATGGAAGTTCAGGATAAAGGAGTGTAGGAAAAGGGGTTTGGTTACTGCCCAGGCTGGCATGGCCAGTACCAGCTTGAGAAGGGGACAGGGGAAGGCTGGAGGTGGCAGGAGGCAGGTAGCACTTCTGCACCACTCTTAAGTGTTTTCTACATCTAGACTGGTCCCGAGGGGACAGGAGCACAGGGGGAGCAATGCCTGCAGTAGCATGGGATTTAGGTGGTGGTTGCTACTACCTATTTCCCAATAAGCATCTCCTGTGGAAAAGACTCTTGGGTAAGCATTCAGGCAAGACAGTCAAGTCCACACACACCACACTCACCATGGCTAAGTCAGCCAAGAGAGGCAGAAGGGCCTTTGATATGGTCAGTTCCAGCATGGCTTATTTCAACATGCCAAAGAGGAACCAGAGACAAAAGACAGACCATGTACTCTGCACAAGGTTTAAGGAGGGGAGGGTATGGGAGTGGTACAAAGGGCAGGGCAAAGGGGATTGTCTTTCAGGGAAGATGGGGCCAGCCACCAGGGGAACCACAACCAATGAGGAAAAGGAGAAACCAGGGGAAGTTGGGATTTATGGGGAAAGGAACTGGGATGGATCACTGTTAAGCAAAATGCCAGGAGGAAGTCCTTTCTGTTGGCCCAGGTGGGGGGAACTCTATGGTAATTCTCTCCAAGGCAGGGCTGTGGGGATTTCCCTGAGGGGGAAGGAATCAGAGGATTCCACACTGGTGCCCATGGCTGCAGCACTGTGCAGGGGCACAACTGCCAGCTGCACACTCTGAGCAGTGCAGTCAGTGGGCTTCTCCAGCTGAAGCTGGGGCTTCCAGGCTGTCCTTACCAGACCGCGCCAAACCTCCAGGTCTGATTCACCTGCAGCATCTGTTGGAGGTCCTTCCTGTTCAGGAATCTGGCTGAACAGTGCAGCATTTCCCAGGAGGCCCAGAGAGCAGCAGATTCCCGGAGACGGCACCACAGCCAAGGGCACAGGACCCACGTATCTGTATCATGGCCAGGAGGAGGCTGCAGCATGTGAGGCGGTAGAGCAGGAGCCAGTCTTCTGGTGGAAGGGCTGATGTCCTCTGCCTTATCTTCAAGGGCTGCAAGAGAGAGGAACAGAGCCACGGTCAGATGCCAGATCTGCAGGGACCCAAGGAGACTGCCGTGCCAGGGCCACCCTAGCCGGCTCAGACCATGGCCAGAAGGGAGCAGGGGATCAGCCCAAAGCTAATGGACACTATTGCCCCATGTGCCACAAAAATCTCAGGCAGGTCTCAGAAACAGCAGAACTGCGATCAGAGTTAAGCAGTAGCCATAAGATTTGTCACTGGAATAATTGTGTAAGAAAAGTAAGGACAAATAGAACAATGGTCTGTGTATTAGGGCTTGGCTAGAATAACTCCCTAAGCTACAGAAAAGTATACCTACTGAGATATTAGGAAGTTGTAAGCTTAGTAATGGAGCTCTGTGCATTGTATTTTAAAGCTTACAAGCAGATATTGTGTCCAAAATAAGCAAGCATTTTTTAACCGAAGGTGCGTGTGCTTCTAGTGGTTGGCAGCCCCGGCCTCCCCTGCCCGCACAGCCCTGAGGCGCGGCCAGCAGCCGCTGGCGCCGGGCTCCGCAGGGGGCAGAGGGCCGGCTGCTGCCCGGGGAGCCGCGGGGCCGCCCCATCCCACAGCCCTGCCAAGCCAGGGCTCCATGGGCACCCAACTCAGCACCACAGCAGCCTGGACAGAGCTTGCAGTGAAAGGAGTTGAGGAATAGGTAACTCAGGTAAATATGAGTTAAGTATTAAAGGTCAACAAATATTAAGTGGAAGCCTAAGAAACAAGATAAGCTTTAGCCATTTTAAGTTAAAAGGAACAGAACGTGTCTTGTTAAGCATCTTGGCTATGCTCTTTTTTCATATATCCAAAGTAAGCCATCTGGTGCCTTCCAATAATCATTTTTCTGTTGGTTTATTTTTTCCCAAAATTTGGATATTTCTGCAATCCCAGAATGAGGATTTTTGCCTGTATAATTTCATTGAAGGAATCCAATTTCATTATTATATTTACAATTCCTCTTTTTCATTTCTCCTTGAGTCCAATACTGAGTTGATTCCTCTGGGATCCACCATGTAAAAGATCCATTGCTGACTTTAGACCTCTTACAGGGCGTTTTTCCTACTTCATGGTGAAAATTTTTCCCAGAGAAAAATTTTGCACCAGAGACATTCCTCTCCTATCACTGCTGAGCTTAAAATCCATCCTTCTAGTTGGTTTTCCCCCCTTGTATTTGCCTGGTTCCACTTAAGGAGTTCAATGGGGCCTAAGCTACTGCCTTTCCATGGCCATTCTTTGGACATCAAAGCTCCCCCACAAACCCAACAGTTGGTTAAGTTCCTTACTTATTTCTTTCCCCTAAATCCACAAATGGAATTGTCCTAGGTTACAATATAAAGATGTATTCTATCCCCATCTTCAAGAGCTGTTGAAACCAGGAGGGGCATTGTTTTTCCTTATCTCCTGTTAATGGCCTGATCAATGCCTTGCCGTGTGACTCAGAGATAACTCCCTCTGGGAGCCACTTCTGTTTAACGGGTAATCAAGGACCCACCACACGACTCATAGAATGATATCAGCCCATTGTGAGATGCTTCGCCCGGGGAGAAGGAGCTAAGTATCCCACCTAGATATAATCTGGGTTTTGGGACAGAACAAGCTGCCCTTACCCACTGGTTTCCAGAGGACAAGAATAACAGATCTTTTCTATGGGGTCACCACTTCAACAAGACTATTTCATCTGGACTGCTACCACCACCCTAACTAGCAGGGTGAAAGGTTGTGTTCTGACTCTATCGGTGTTTTTTCTTTTGTATTATTGCATGTATTTTGGTTTTTATCCTTTTCCTAATAAATTGTATTTCTGACTTGGAGTCTCTCACTGGTTTTGCTTTCAAACCAGGATATAAATTTTGGTGTCCAGCGTGGGATTCGAGGTAACGAGAAAAATCAGAATTACAATTTTGTATTATAGAAACCACCTATTTGCTATGATGCTCAGCATGCTTATATGGGTATTACACCTAGTTCTCTATATTTTTCCACACATGGGGAATTATCTGCTGATGGTTATGCTCTTGTGTAGACCAGGATATAGTATAAAAATTGCTTAATTGGTCTGTTATGTGTCAGGGTCAAGGGCATCCAGAGAAATGTCCTGGGTTCCGAAAGTTATGTCTATTGCATGATAACATCTGGGGCAATGAACATACTTCAGAATATGTACTCAATTTTGTTTGCTTGTCCTAATCTAGGTTGCTACGTCTAGGCCTCAACAATCCCAGCCAGCCCCTGGGGGGAGGGGTAAATAATTACTTTTTCCAGGCTTTCAGGCTTGACACAGCAGTTTTTGAAAATGTTGACTTCTCCCTGGATGCCAAGGACAGCACAGTGTTGTTGTTAGTTCTGTTTTTTCTTCCTTGCACAGCCTGCAACATGCTTAGAAACAAAGCACTACATGCAGCAGCATCTTCTTGAGGAAGAGAAGAGAATCAAAGCAAGAGCATCCATGTCCACACAGAATGCCACAGAGGAGAAATGAACCAAACACAAAACAACAGCATCCATGTCTGCGCAGACTGTCACAGAGGAGGAAGAAACCAAAAGTAAAGCAACAGCGTCTGTGTCTACACAGACTGTCACAGAGGAGAAAGGAACCAAAAGGGTGACAGCATCTCTACACAGACCATCACCAAACCAAAACAGCCTCAACAAGTAGCAGTTGCACCTGTTCAGAAGCAGAAATCAAAGAGCAAATCAGTTTTCATAGTGACTGACAAGGATGCGGCAGGACCTTTGCACTCAGGAGAAGAGACAGAGCCAGAAATCATCACTCGCTCTCTATCCCTGGGTGAGCTGTGTGACCTGCGGAGGGAATTCACCTGCCAGATGAAGGAGTACATCCCGGCCTGGCTGCTCTGCAACTGGACGCTGCAGCCAATGACACCATTCTGGATGGAAATTAGGCCAGGCAACAGGGATTGCTCGCCTGGGATGTGGTCATTGACCAGGGGATAGGGAGAGCCCAAGAAATTCTCAGCCTCTGGCAGCAACTGCTGACAAGTGTGAAGGACAGATACCTTTGTAAAGCAAACCTCCAGGTGCACCAAGGAATATGGAGCACAATGGAACAAGGTATCCGATGCCTGAGGGAACTGGCTATGCTGCAGATAATTTTCTCAGAAGACGAGAGATTTCCTAAAAGCCCAGATTGTGCCCAGTGCAGATCGCAAATGTGGCTGAGATTTGCACGCCTTGCACCTGAGATGTACTCCCATTACCTGGCACCACTGCAATGGAGGAAAGGCGAGGACAGGGTGGGCGTCTTGGCCACTAAACTAAGAATTTATGAGGACACTGTCACCACCCCATTTCGTACCCATGTCTCGTCCATGGAAACAAGGCTGGCTGAGCACGTCTGGAGCTTGATTGAAGAGGGCCATCAGAAACTAAAAGGAACTTAAGGAAGAAGTCCACCACATCTCACCAGAACCAACAAGAGTCTCTGCCATTAGGAGCCGGTGTCCCCCAGCCAAGGAGAGAGGATATACACTCCATGGGGTAACCTCTGCTTTTTCCTTCAGGAGCATGGAGAAGACATGAGGAAGGGGGATGGAAAACCCACCACCTCCGTAGCAGCCCGGGTACACAAACTGAAAAGAGGAACACCTAGCACAAGAAGCTCACTTAGAGTCAATGCTGCTCTAGTCTCTTGTACACAGAATTCCAGACAATATAGGAATGATGATATGACTGATCCTCTTGAAGAACCTCAGGAACCTATTTACAGGAAGAGAGCAACGTGTGCCACGACCAGGAATAGAGGGGCCCTGCCTCTAGCCAGGTAGAGGAGGGGGACAATCTGATCTATTGGACTGTGTGGATCCGGTGGCCTGGCACATCTGACCCACAAAAATATACAGCTTTGGTTGACACCAGTGCCCAATCTACACTGATGGCATCAAGGTACGTAGAAGCAGAATCCATTTCTATTTCTGGGGTAAAGGAGGATCCCAGCAGCTGACTGTATTGGAGACCAAAGGGAGTTTAACAGAGAATGAGTGGCAGAAGCACCCCATTGTGACTGGCCCAGAGGCCACATACATCCTCAGCATAGACCATCTCAGAAATGGATATTTCAATGACCCAAAAGGACATTGTTGGGCTTTCGGGATAGCTGTTGTAGACACATTGGAAAACTGAATACCTTGCCTGGTCTCTCAGACAAACCCCCTAGCTGTAGGACTGCTGAGAGTTGAAGAATAATAGGTGCCAATCGCCACAGCAACAGTATACCGTCGGCAATATCGTACCAACAGAGACTCTGTGATTCCCATCCATGAGATGATTTCTAAACCGGAGAGCCAAGGGGTATTCAGCAAGGCTTGTTCACCTTTCAACAGCCCTATATGGCCAGTGCCTAAGTCCAGTGGAGAATGGAGACTGATGATGGATTACCCTGGCCTGACCACCACTGGGCACTGCTGTGCCAGACATGTTAGAGCTGGAGTCCAAGGCAGCAAAATGGTACGCGACCACTGATATTACCAACACCTTCTTCTCCATTCCTTTGGCAGCAGAATGCAGGCCTCAGCTTGCCTTCACCTGGAGGGGAGTACAGTATACCTGGAACCAACTGCCCCGGAGGTGGAAGCACAGTCCCACCATCTGCCACGGATTGAGCCAGGCCGCACTGGAAAAGGGCAAAGCTGCCAAACACCTACAGTATATCGATGACATCATTGTATGGGGGAGCATAGCAGGGGGAGTCTTCAGAAAAGAAGATGATCAAGATTCTGCTGAAAGCTGGTTTTGCCATGAAGCAAAATAAGGCTAAGGGACCAGCTCAAGAAATTGGAGTCAAGTGGCAAGATGGACGTTGTCAGATCCGGACAGAGGGAATCAACAAGATCACTGTGGGAATCCATGGGATTAGAGGATTTTAGGAAAGCTGGGAAAAAGAAAGGCCTCAGAGACAGTAAGGATAGTGAAATGATTAAGCAGCAGAAGATATATCAGCAGTAGCTAAGACATGAGAAATAGAACAATAAAGCTATGTAGTTTGGCTTTCTAAGTTGCAAAAAGGTATATTTTAATAAATATTTAGAACGTTAAATATGAACAGGGCTCTGTGCTTTGTCTTTTATAAACTAACCATTGTATGAGAGAAAAAGCTGCTATTGTTTTAACCAAAGCTACGTGTGCTTCATATGGTTGGATAGAACTACTGTCAATATGCTTTTGCTCTATGTAATTGGCTGAAACTGGGTCTGAAACTGTCTTATAATGTGTTGCAACATTAAGTTTCCTTGGCCTTCTGTCTGGATAGCGAGCTGCTCGCATCGATCCATTGCCATAGCCACATAATGAGTCTGATGCTTCTTAAATAAACAGCTCATGACGCTATTCAGGTGTGGTCCCATTTTGTTTGTGTCTGTATATAAACTGCTGGCGTCAAATGGTGCCCCTCTGTGAGGATAACTTTGGACTAGGATAAAAAAGAAAATCTTGGGAAAAATTTGGGCGCTGGAGACCCAGGTTGTTAAACAGGAGGAATACATCATCCCCTCGTCATCTACATCTGATGTCTTTGTAAGTAATCTTTTTCTAGGGGCTTCCTGGGTGAGGAAAATGGGAAATCATTTATCTAAAACAGAATGGGATATTTTTTACCAGCTTAAGAAAATATTACAGGATAAAAGACGTTCAGATATCACAAAAAATGAACTGAAAGACTTATTAGTCTGGGTGAAAGCAAACACTCAAAATACAGACTTGCAGTCTGCTTTTACCTTTGTTTTTTGGGATCAAATAATCTAGAAAATCTATAATCTGTTCTCTCTCAAAAAGGACGAGACTGTAAGCAAACTTGTGCCTGTTTCCAAGGTTTTGTTAGAGTGTTTTAAATAAACTTACAGTAATACAGACATTTCCAAACAACAGAACAAAATATCTTGCTCAAATCCTTTAAATCCAAGTAATACCAAGTCACCGTCCTTTGCTGTGGAAGTTTCGGGTTCCACTCAGAGTTTCTTTCCTTCCAAAGCATCCAGTGTCATGTCTTCCGTAAACTACAAACCAAAACAGCTTCCATCTCGGGTTGCGTCCCCTGTTTCTTCTGGGCTTGTCAGCGTTTCTGCAGTTGAGAGCAGTCCTTTGCCCCTCCCTCTAGGAAAAAAACCAACTCTTGCTGTGTTGGGAAATATGTTCAAAATTTTCATTGCGTTCCGGGAATGAGAACGTGCGCGAGTTCTGTTCGGGGTGGGTGCGAGCCGCGCAAAAGTAGTAGATGATAATTTACAGAAGTTTTGTAATAAAAGAATTGTGTGTTCTGAAACTGTACAAACAAGGTTAGCCGAGATGAACTTAGAATCTGCTTTGCCTAGTCAAAGAGCTGTGAGAGTCACTCCTGCCACTAGTTCCTCTTCTCGAGCAGACACCCCCTTAAGTTCGGTTCAAGCAGGCAGTGTGTGTTACCATTCGAAAAATCCTTTTCTAGTAAATTGTTCTGCTAAATCTCTGCCAAGTTTTTCTATGACTCACCAAGATTTTGATACAGAAGATGAAATAGCTGTAGCTGTGGTGCTGCCTTCAGAGAACAAAGCAAGGCTTAAAAAGAAAACGAGATTTTCGAAAAGTCTCTGTAAAAACACAGACTGAGATTTTAAAAAATTTGAAATATCTCATTTGTCACTGAAAGAAAAAATAGCATTTTAAACTTGCAGTCTAATGTAAGCAACACTCCAGACGAATCCTCACTGGCAAGAAGACAGCGTAAAACATGCAGTAAAGCTTCAAAAATTATCAGAAATATAAATTCAAAGACAAGTAACCAAGCTGAGACAAATTTTGGATTTATTCCCTGATCCAGAGAACACGCCTCCTCCCCAACCCCTCTTAGCAGGGCTCCAGAGGGAGCGTAGTCCTTAGCTGAGCCCACCTCTACCCCTCTTAGCAAGGCTCCAGAAGAGCTATCTGGTTTAGCTGCTGGCTTCGAGCCTCGGGTGTTGGCTGCAGCGTGAGTGACCAGGATAGCTTTAGATTTATCTCCCTGCCCCCCTTCCTCTGTCTGCTGCCCTAGAGTATCTAGCAGTGTGTGATAAGCATATGCCAGGGCCCAGCTCACTGCAATGATCCTTTTCTCCTTAGGGCCATCATGATACTTCTCTCTCAGGTATTTTCCCACCTCAGCTGGGTTCTGAATTTGTTCATGGGGAAAGTCCCAGACTACAGGGTCAGAGAACTCTTTCAGGATTTGGCCCATTTGCTCCCATTTCCCACACCACTCAGGATTTTCCATGCCTGGGTCTACTCCTGGGTCAGGGGTCTCATCAGCCCATCTAGAAATCTCAGCCCTCATTCTAGAGAAGCTGCAGGCTGTATAAAAGAAGTTTACTAGATTAAATAGCAGAAAGATGGTCTCTTTAACATTCAGGGGAAACTGAACATTCTCTAATAGTCATGTAACAGAGTCAGAGGAGAAGAAGGAAAGCAAAGGCTGAAAAACCTCATCCCCCACTCCTCCTCTAACAAACTGGGTGCATAACCATAGCCATGAACCATTCATACCTGGAACAGACCCCAGCATGTTCATCAACTTCTTACAAATCATAACCACCAAGCCTAGCAAAATAGCTATTCTGGTCACTGCCCCTCTACTGTAGAAACTACGTATTAGGGAAAATACTAGAGCTATTTCTGGATAAGAAAATAAATCTAGGGACCATAGAGGTATTAAGATCTCAAAAAACCCTAGGGACCAGAAATGCATGCAAAGCTTCACCCCAAGAGACATTACAAATTCAAAAAACATGGCTATTAACTGCTTATAACAACACTTATAAATAGTAATGGTAACCAAAATGTACTCAAAACAGGGTTTTTCCACTCTCTCTCAAGCCACACGTTGGGCGCCAAATTTGTGCTGGATTAGGACAAATCTGGAAGAAAACCTCCAAAAGGGCCCCCCCCCAGAAAGCAAACCCACACAGCCCCTTCCCCAACTCCAGTTCAGGAAGGATTCCTCGGAGAGAAGTGGAAAGAACCTGTTTATTTAACAAGCAAAACACCCCCAGCACACAAAATGAACAATACCAGATGAAAAATCCTTTTCTAGTGAATTGTTCTGTTAAGCCTCTGCCAGGTTTTTCGATGGCTCGCCAAGCTTTTGGTACAGAGGATGAAATAGCTGTAGCTGTGACTCTGCCTTCAGAGAACAGGGCAGGGGAAAAGATAGAGGCAGCAGTCGACAGCCAGGGGTTTGAAAAGAAAGTAGGAGATTTTCGAAAGGTCCCTGTTGAGGCGTCGACTGAGATTTTGAGGGATTTGAAATCTGTTTCATTTGTTGGTGAAGGAAAAAATAGTATTTCAAACCTGCAGTCTGATGTTGGTAACCCTCCAGCTGAGTCCTCGCTGGCAGGGAGACAGTGTGAAACATGCAGTAAGGTTTTAGAAATTATCAGAGATAAAAATTCAAGGACAAGTAGTCAAGCTGAGACAAATTTTGGATTTTTTCCACAATCCAGAGAATGCAACTCCTCCCCGGCCCCTCTTGGGAGGGCTCCGGAGGGGGCATGGTCCATGGTTGAGCCCGCCTCTGTCCCTCTGGGCAGGGCTCCAGGGGAGGCGTGTTGTTCAGGTGTCTCTGCTAGGAATTCGGAGGCGTGTTCTCCCGCCCATCCTGGCAAAACTCCTGGGAAAGTTCGTTGCTACAGCAACGTCCCTGCCAAGAATTCGGACACTGGCAGGGTTCCCAGAACAACCACTGTCAGGGAAACTGTCAATTCTAACCCTGATCCTCCTTTAAAGCTGCCGGACTGGTCTAATATTAATCAACAATTAGAAAAAGATTTGGATTCAAAGAAACAACTCCTTGCATTACCTGTAAGATATGGTCGTAATGATGTTAACCCTAGATATGAAAGTCTCTCTCACCATGATATAAAGGAATTACGTCAGGCTTTGAAAGAAAGTGGGTTCTCTTCTCCTTATTTCAATAGTGTGTTGAAAAGTACTTTTAATTCTCACGATTTGGTCCCTGCTGATTGTCGAAATATAGCTTCACTGATTTTAACCAATTCACAATACCTTCTATGGGAATTACAATGGAAAAAACTTCTTAATAAGTTGGTTGAAAAATATGCAAATACTGATCATGCAGATTTAGATGTTGTTCAATTAGCAGGTGATCCACCTTACCACAGAGCAGAAAATCAAGCAGTAGATTTGCCTCGGTCTGTATTAGCTGATATTAAAGATGCTGCTAGGGAAGCCTTATTTTCAGTAGAGCCAGCTGGCACACATGTAAATTCTTATACCTTGATTAAACAAGGTGAAACAGAATCCTATGGTTCTTTTTTAGATAGACTAACCCAAGCAGTTGAAAGGCAATGTCCAGATGAAAAAGCTCGTTCTTATATTGTTCAAAACCTTGCTTTTGTAAATGCTAATGATGAATGTAGAAAAATTATTTTAGCTTTGCCTGATCAGCCTCCAACTGTTGTGCAGATGTTAACAGCATGCAGCAGAATAGGTGGATCACAACACCTTGCAAATTTACAGGTCAATACGTTAGAAAAAACATTAGAAGATAATTTGGCAAAACGAATGGATAAATTTGAAGAGTTCTTAGAGAAAAAGCTTGGGGAAAATTCTGTTAACACTGCACAGTTGGAATCTGATAAAAGGTCTTGTTGCTTTGCTTGTGGTAAACCAAATCATGTTAAAAAGGATTGTCCTGCGAAAATATTTCCACCAAAACAACTTTCTGTCTGCCCTCGATGTCGAAAAGGGAGGCATCTTGCTAAGCATTGTCACTCTCTTTTTGATATCGATGGCAAGCCTCTGTCGTTAAACTTCAAAAACAGCGCGCATTACCACCGCGCTCAGACACAAGTAGTGGTACCCCCTGGCAACCAGGTACCCACTCGAATGGTGATGGTACCTCAGTCAAAAAGAGAGGCATCTTGCTAAGCATTGTCACTCTCTTTTTGATATCGATGGCAAGCCTCTGTCGTTAAACTTCAAAAACAGCGCGCATTACCACCGTGCTGACACAAGTAGTGGTACCCCCTGGCAACCAGGTACCACTCAAATGTTAGTGGTACCTCAGTCATTTATACCTCAATCAACCAATCCGCAAATGGTTCCAGCTCAGTATCCTCAAGCACAAGAATTGAATTGGCCTCCTCAAAACTAATTGCTCTATTAAGTAATTTATGCTGAATAAACATTCCTACTAGAGTTGTCAATCTTTTTCAGCAAAGACAAGATTTTTTTTAATTGTAGGCAAAATCAATAACAAATTTCTTAGACTCTCAATTCTTCCTACTGTTGTCTCAGTAAACTCTAATGAAGAACTAATGATTTTAGCTCTTGCACTTGAAGTTCCTATGGTAATTCCTCCAAAAACACCTATTGCTATTGCATTTCTGTTTCCTATGAATACCCACAAGCAAAACAACTTTCCAAAGAATTCAATTGTGTCTGTACCTTCTAGTACCTTAGGTCCAGAGGTCTTTTGGGTGCAATGTTTGGATCGTTATCGACCTCAATTGACTTGTAGCCTGACTCACTGTAGTAAAACAATTTATGTTACAAGCATGCCGGATACCGGCGCAAATGTCACTGTAATTTCTCCCGTGTTCTAACCGAATAATTAGAATTTAGTAGCTCCTTCAGGTTCCCTCACTGAGATTGGAGGTGCTACTGTGTGTCTGCAAAGTGCATCCATGATTAACATTACAGGTCCTGAAGGAAAGACTGCAGCAGTGCGTCCTTTTGTTGTTCAGAAGCCTCTCATCGTTTGGGGCAGAGACATCCTTTCCCAGTGGGGAGCAAAACTGGAAGTGGGCCTGTGATGACAACCACATCGAAACCTACCACTTTAAAAATTACCTAAAAAACTGATCATCCTATATGGATTGATCAATAACCTCTGACAGAGAAAAAATTAAATATCCTTAATAAATTGGTAAAAGAACAATTACAGCAGGGTGACATCGTCCCAACAAACAGTCCCTAGAATTTGCCAATCTTCGTCATCCACAAAAAGACATCAGATTCCTCGAGGTTGCTTCATGACCTGAGGAAGATCAATGAGGTGATCGAAGACATGGGACCCCTTCAACCTGGACTGCCTTTTTTACCAATGATCCCAAGACACTGGCCTCTCATCGTCATTGATTTAAAAGACTATTTTTTCCACATTCCACTTCATCCTGATGATGCTCCAAGATTTGCTTTTTCAGTTCCTGTCATCAATCTAACAAAACCCGTGCAGAGATATCACTAAAAATCACTGCCACAAGAGATGAAGAACTCGCCTATAATTTGTCAATATTTCATCGCCCAAGCTTTGTCTCCTGCTCGACAGAAGTTTCCAAGATCCATGATTCTACACTACATGGATGATTTGCTCATCACAGCTTCAGTGCAGGAAGAGATGGAGCAAACCTGTGCTTGTGTTGTTGCTGAAATCCAAAAAGCTAGATTTGAAATCTCTACAACAAAAATCCAGGAAGTTCCATCCTAGAAGTATCTGGGATGGAAGATGACCGAAGCGACAATAACACCACAGAAGATACAGATCCAGATCAGTGTCAACAACCTGCAACACTTACAACAACTCTTAGGAGAAACCAATTAAGTCAGTCCTATTTTAGGAATCGCTAATGATGAACTAAATCCACTTCTCAATTTGCTGAGAGGAAGCTGCGACATCACTTCTCCAAGAACCTTAACCCCTGAAGCTTGTGCTGAGCTCGACAAAATCACAGAAGCTCTCCAAAGAAGACAAGCTCATTGCTGCATTCCTAAAAAACCTTTCCTTTTTACAGTTTTAGGAGAAAAAATGCAACTTTGTGGTCTCATTTTTCAGTGAGACCCTTCTGAGCCAAATCCTTTGTTGATAATAGAATGGATTTTTCTTCCCTACAAGTCTCCAAAGACAATTTTCACAGTCTTAGAAATGATTGCACAAAATGTAATAAAGGCCAGAACCAAATTGTTAACTTTAGCAAGCCAAGAATTTGCAGTTATGTATTTGCCATTAAAAAAAGACTATCTTAATTGGTCTCATTTTTCAGTGAGACCCTTCTGAGCCAAATCCTTTGTTGATAATAGAATGGATTTTTCTTCCCTACAAGTCTCCAAAGACAATTTTCACAGTCTTAGAAATGATTGCACAAAATGTAATAAAGGCCAGAACCAAATTGTTAACTTTAGCAAGCCAAGAATTTGCAGTTATGTATTTGCCATTAAAAAAAGACTATCTTAATTGGGCAATGCAAAATTCTGATGATTTACAGTATGCTTTCTTGGGCTTCCCAGGTGCTTGTTCTGTTCACTACCCATCTCACAAACTATTGCAAGTAAAATTGAGTTTTAGAGAAAAACCTAAATTAAGTGAAGAACCTTTAAAACTCTCTTCACTGATGGCTCTAGCAAAAGTCACAAATTGGTCGTAATTTGGTTGAACCAAAAAACTAATGCTTGGGAGTCAGACATTCAAATAGTAGAAGGGTCTCCTCAGATTGTTGAGCTTGCTGCTGTGGTTCAAGCTTTTCAGCTTTTTCCTCAACCTCTTAACTTGATAACAAATTCTGCTTATGTTGCTAATGTAGTTAAGAGATTAGAAGAGTCAATTTTAAACGATGTTAGCAATAATACTTTATATCGTTAGCTTTCATGTCTTTATACAACTTTACAATATAGAACTAATCCATATTTTTTTTCTCATCTCAGAGCTCATTCTTTGCATCCTAGATTTTTAGTAGAAAGAAACACAAGAGCAGACAAACTAACAATAGTCATTTCAAACACTTTGCCAAACATTTTTGAACAATAGTAGCTCCTTCAGGTTCTCTCACTGGGATTGGAGGTGCTACTGTGTGTCTGCAAAGTGCAACCATGATTAACATTACAGGTCCTGAAGGAAAGACTGCTGCGGTGCGTCCTTTTGTTGTTCAGAAGCCTCTCACCGTCTGGGGAAGAGACGTTCTTTCCCAGTGGGGAGCGAAACTGGAAGTGTAATGACAGCCACGTTGAAACCTGCCACTTTAAAGATTACCTGGAAAACTGATCATCCTATATGGATTGATCAATGGCCTTTGACAGAGAAAAAATTAAATATCCTTAATAAATTGGTAAAGGAACAATTACAGCAGGGTCACATCGTTCCAACAAACAGTCCCTGGAATTCACCAGTCTTCGTCATCCACAAGAAGACATCAGACTCCTGGAGGTTGCTTCATGACCTGAGGAAGATCAATGAGGTGATCGAAGACATGGGACCTCTTCAACCTGGACTGCCTTCTTTATCAATGATCCCAAGACACTGGCCTCTCGTCGTCATTGATTTAAAGGACTGCTTTTTCCACATTCCACTTCATCCTGATGATGCTCCAAGATTTGCTTTTTCAGTTCCTGTCATCAATCGAACGGAACCCGTGCAGAGATATCACTGGAAATCACTGCCACAAGGGATGAAGAACTCGCCTATAATTTGTCAATATTTCGTCGCCCAAGCATTGTCTCCTGCTCGACAGAAATTTCCAAAATCCATGATTCTACACTACATGGATGATTTGCTCATCACAGCTTCAACGCAGGAAGAGATGGAGCAAACCTGTGCTTGTGTTGTTGCTGAAATCCAAAAGGCTGGACTTGAAATTTCTACAACAAAAATCCAGGAAGTTCCACCCTGGAAGTATCTGGGATGGAAGATGACTGAGACGACAATAACACCGCAGAAGATACAGATCCGGACCAGTGTCAACAACCTGCAAGACTTGCAACAACTCTTGGGAGAAATCAACTGGGTCAGACCTGTTATGGGAATCACCAACGATGAACTGAGTCCACTTCTCGATCTGCTGAGAGGAAGCTGCGACATCACTTCCCCAAGAACCTTAACCCCTGAAGCTCGTGCTGCACTCGACAAGATCACAGAAGCTCTCCAAAGAAGACAAGCTCATCGCTGCATTCCTGAAAAACCTTTCTCTTTTGCAGTTTTAGGAGAAAAAATGCAACTTTGTGGTCTCATTTTTCAGTGGGACCCTTCTGAGCCTGATCCTTTGTTGATAATAGAATGGATTTTTCTTCCCTACAGGTCTCCAAAGACAATTTTCACAGTCTTAGAAATGATTGCACAAATTGTAATTAAGGCCAGAACCAGATTGTTAACTTTAGCAGGCCAAGAATTTGCAGTTATCTATTTGCCATTGAAAAAAGACTATCTTAATTGGGCAATGCAAAATTCTGATGATTTACAGTATGCTTTCTTGGGCTTCCCAGGTGCTTGTTCTGTTCACTACCCATCTCACAAACTATTGCAAGTAAAATTGAGTTTTAGAGAAAAACCTAAATTAAGTGAAGAACCTTTAAAACTCTCTTCACTGATGGCTCTAGCAAAAGTCACAAATTGGTCGTAATTTGGTTGAACCAAAAAACTAATGCTTGGGAGTCAGACATTCAAATAGTAGAAGGGTCTCCTCAGATTGTTGAGCTTGCTGCTGTGGTTCAAGCTTTTCAGCTTTTTCCTCAACCTCTTAACTTGATAACAAATTCTGCTTATGTTGCTAATGTAGTTAAGAGATTAGAAGAGTCAATTTTAAACGATGTTAGCAATAATACTTTATATCGTTAGCTTTCATGTCTTTATACAACTTTACAATATAGAACTAATCCATATTTTTTTTCTCATCTCAGAGCTCATTCTTTGCATCCTAGATTTTTAGTAGAAAGAAACACAAGAGCAGACAAACTAACAATAGTCATTTCAAACACTTTGCCAAACATTTTTGAACAAACAAAACTGAGTCATGCCTTTTTTCACCCAAACACACAGGCACTTGTGCGAATGTTTCGAATTACTAAAAGTCAAGCTAAAACTATCATCAATACTTGCCCTGACTGTCAGCTTATGCAGCCTCCTGTTTCCACAAGAGCGGTCAATCCACGAGGTTTGTTAAGCCTGCAGTTATGGCAAACAGATATCACTAAATACACTTCCTTTAGTAAATTTAAAAACATTCATGTTTCAGTAGACATGTTCTCTGGTGCAATGTTTGCTTCTCTTCACACAGGTGAAACAGGCAATCACGCCTGTCATCATTTTCTGCAAGCTTTTGCTTCATTAAGTGTACCCCAAAAAGTAAAAACTGACAATAGTCCCATATACATATCTCAAAAATTGGCCACATTCCTAAAAGAATGGGGTGTTTGTCACATCTTTGGTATTCCTCACTCTCCCACAGCCAAACAATTATTGAAAGGGCACATCAAACATTGAAACGCATTTTAGACCAACAGAGAGAAAGAGTGGAGGGCACACCTCAGATGAGGCTGAACAAAGTTTTATATGTTTTTAATTTCCTAAACAGTTCGTTTGCAAAATCTAATCCACCAATTTTTAAGCATTTTTCAAATAACACTCAGGCGAAACTGAAAGAAAATCCACCTGTTTTAATTAGAAACCCTGAGTCTGGGCAAATTGAAGGTCCTTTCCGATTCATAACCTGGGGCAAAGGGTATGCTTCTGTCTCTACAGGTGCTGGAATTAGGTGGGTCCCAGGCAAAAACCTCAAACCATATGGCACCCCAGAACGTGCTGGCGAGTCCAGAACCGAGGAAGCAAGTACGCAGACGTGAGCCGAGCAGAGGGATCCCGGGTCATGCCTGACGTTCCTTGTGCATCGGTGGAACCTGCAAACTCTAATTCTGTGTTAATGTTATTTATAAGTGTGTCAATTGTATGTCAAATGTTTTGTAGAGCTGACTTTTGGCAAAAGTTTGGGCTTTTGTTTTTGTTGAAAGCAAAATTTTAAAAATTGATATATATGTAAGGATTCTGCCAAAACTTAGCTCATGGATAAGATGAAGCAAATGCAAGTTGTATGTTGGTATTGGTGGGTTTTAATTCTTTTTTGTTGTGCAGATTTGCCTGTGGAACAACTAAAAACAAATGTTTGGGTGACCTCAGCCAAGGCAGCTAGCTCAGATACCATATGTTTGTCTAATTTGGAACCAGAAAAACCTTTCTCAACTTGTCCAGTTGGTGTGCCAGTAAAAGAGTTGCCTTTGTTCAAAAAATAATCCAATGGTAAGCCAGGTGAAATTGACAATCTTAGCAGTGCAGTTCCTCACTTACTTCAGGCATATTCTTACAACTATAGAGACATAACTTCATGTTCTTTCTGCCTAATTTCTGTATATTGTATGTTTACATCAATCCAAGCTTCTTCCAAGGCTGCAGATCAAACCCTTCAGTGTCTGTGGAAGTTTCTGGTTTTCCATTTCCCACACACAGGGGTTCCAGCTCAGCTCAGATATTGCTGTGTCTCAGCAGGTTCTTTGAAATCAGAAATCCTTGAGGCAGGATTTTTGAAATCTGAATTGCAGCTGACCATGTGGGTGGGAAATTGTAGTGCTGATCAAAAAATGAAGGGAAGAAATTATTTTTTTAAATCCGTAGACTTTGTCTCAGCCAACCACTGGGCTGTGAGAACCCTGCAGTGTTAAACTGCAGGGGGGGCAGTGCTGAACTGTACAAATGTGACTGTGGGGTGGATTTGGCTCTCGTGGAAAATGGAATCATGGTTTAAACCACTGCATTTATTTCTTCATTTCCTTTCTGTGCCTTGTCTTTGTTGGATTTATTACCCTGCCATGTTCCTGGGCAATGCAGGCCTGGGGTCAGTGTCACCTCCTGGGCTGTTCAGTGATTTTGTAGTTCTTTCTAAAAGAATGAGAGCTGTTGCAATAGAAGTGATATTCCTTAACAATCTCTGCTAAATTCTTCAGATCCTCAAACCTGAAATGAAGGGCAAGCAGCGAGTGACATTTGGACAGCTGGACTCATTTCCCAGCCCAGTTTTCCAGACTTTGCAAAGATGGATGCAGAGTTTTCTCCGTGCTGCAGAGCTGAGAAAAGAAATCTCTCTTTCTCCTGAGGTGCATAAATAACTCAGCAATAAATATGGTAGGAAAGCTGATCAATATTGCTGAAATCAATACATTTGCTGAATGAAGTTGCAAATTTTAGTTCTTTGAGCTGAAGGAAATGAAGAGAAATGATGCAACTTTTGCTGAGCAGCATTGGAGGATAAATGAGTGGGGTAGGATTTAGAGTAAACCACGTGTTTGTTTTCTTAATTTCAAGTGTTCCTGATTTCATTAGAAGGAGCAATTTCCACAGGATGTGATTCCCTGGATTTTTGTGTTTATGGGACTGGTGTGTGATTTCTGAGCTCAAACAAAAGAGCAGCCTCTGCTGGCAAAAACCTCAGATGAAAAGAACAGCAAGAATTGTTAAAACCTACCCAGCTTTCTAGAAAAAGACACTTTTGAGGTGCCTATACCAGCTTGTGGGGCTGAAAGTGTGAATAAAACAAATAAAATGTGCAACTCACTGTGAGATTTGATATCATCTCTTAGGCCACCCCAGGGACTGGTTTAAACCTGCCCTGCAGCTTCCCAAATTTCTGAGCAGCCTTTCCCAGCTGCCCCATCCCAGACACGTTCTGCACCCTGCTCAGCTCACAGGAGCTGAGGAACTTCGGGAAACTCATGGAGATCTCAAGATTTTGAGGCTGCAGGGAAAGAAACAGAGCTTTTCAGCAGCGTCAGTAAAGTGCAGTTCAAGTATTTATTCCTTCCTCCTTTACTCCTTCCCTCCTTCCCTTTGCCATCTCCCAAAGGAAAGTTATATTTTGCATTTTTTTGGTGTGTCTGTGTTAAATCTTTTGCTCCCTTGAGGTTCTGCACCCTGTGAGAGGTTTAGCAGTACAGCCTCCACCTCTGCCAGCACTGGGCTGAGGAAAAACTTTCCATTTTAACGTGTAAATTCACTTTCCACTGTTTTTGGCCCTTGACTGTGTATATTTAATCCTGTTATTTGGAGGAAGTCTTTGTGTATTTTGATAAATCATTGTCAAGTAAGGGTTTCAAATGCTGATAATTCAGAATTTGTGCTGGAGGTGGAATTCCAGTTCAATTTGTAACAACTCTTTTCTTTTTTGCCTTGTGTGTGTGTGAATTAAATAACCAGGTAAAAATCCCACTGTGTACAATGCACAATGTGAAAGATGTACAATGCATATTTTTTTCCCAAAAAAGAAAAACAAACTGCCAAAAATCTTACTGCTTCAACTGACCACCTCCTCTCCTTGGCTGAAATATTCCTTCTCAGGAAAACCAACCACCACTTCTTTTAGCAGCAAAATGCCCCAGAAAATTTATTGCGACGTGGAAGAAATTGAATTCTTATTCCACTTAGAAAAGTCAACATCTGCAGCTGTTCAGATGGGAATAATGAATGGGAATTTGGAATATGGGAATAATTAATTATATGGGAGCAATGCAGAACTTGATGAATATGTAGTGAACAATTTCAAGGCTTCTAAGCCACATTCAGATTGTTAAACGAGGGAAGATGAGTGAAGCCTAAATTATGGGGCTGAAACAGTGGATTTTGGTGCTCCAGAAGCTGTTCTGTAAAAACCTGAGCCAAAAAGAGAGATTTGATGCCTTTCCAGCTATGATGGGAGCCTAGAACGTGTCAAGGGTGTGTTCCTGAGCACCTCTGGAGATCCTGAGCACCCCTGGGGATGTTCCTGAGCACCTCTGGGGATGTCCCTGAGTGTGTCTGAGGATGTTCCTGAGCACTTCTGGGGATGTTCCTGAGCACCTCTGGGGATGATCCTGAGCACTCTCTGGGGATGTTCCTGAGTGTGTCTGAGGATGTTCCTGAGCACTTCTGGGGATGATCCTGAACATTTCTGGGGATATTCCTGAGCACCACTGAGGATGATGTTCCTGACCAGTCCATGAGGATATACCTGAGCATCTCTGGGGATGTTCCTGAGCACTCTCTGAGGACGTTCCTGAGCACTCTCTGAGGATATTCCTGAGCACTCTTTGAGGATGTTCCTGAGCACTCTTTGAGCGTGTTCCTGAGCACTCTCTGAGGACATTCCTGATCACCCCTGAGGATATTCCTGAGCACTCTCTGAGGATATTCCTGAGCACTCTTTGAGGATGTTCCTGAGCACTCTTTGAGGGCGTTCCTGAGCACTTTCTGAGGATATTCCTGATCACCCCTGAGGATATTCCTGAGCACTCTCTGAGGACATCCCTGAGCACTCTCTGAGGACATCCCTGAGCACTCTCTGAGGATGTTCCTGAGCGTGTCTGAGGATGATCCTGAGCACCTCTGGGGATGTTCCTGAGCACAACGCAGTGATCAGGGCCCTGCTCAGAGAGGCTAGCTGCACATTCACTCCCTGTGATCTTTTCTTAACAATGGTAATGTGCATAATTAGAGGATTCTGCTAAAAGGTTCAAGACTTGCGGGACTTCTGGGAATTTTAAAGCGCATGGATTTTTCATTTCCCCCCCCAGTTTTTAATTAGAAGTCTCATCTCCTGAATTTTTTTCCCTGGAATTATCCCACCAGGACATGACTCTGTATGCTAAGCAGAATGTATATTCTTGCTTAGCTTTTTTCCCCTATTTTTCTTTTTAAGGAGTTGTTTAATTTACAGTAGCCCTTTAATTAGTGGCTGGTTAAATGCTCTGAGGGAAGGTTTTCTGTAGAGGAAAAAGCTGAGCTGGGCTTGCTTATGACTGCAGTAAAATGCAGGGTGGGTTAGGGAGTAGTTGGATCCTGGAATCTGATGGAATGTGATGCAGGAGAAAGAAATGAAGGGCTCAGTTCATATTTCCAGCTCAGAGTAGGAGCTGGGACGGACTCTGAGCTGCCTCAAGTGCCAGGGTAGGATCAGAAAGATCTCAGCTGAGCTTAAACATTGAGGAAAAATTTTAAAATGCTTTTCAAATCTCAACATTTTCTCTGATGAGCTTGTAGAGAGGAGCTTTTCTACCTACATAATCCTTCTGCTGTCTAATGTGAAATTAGAACTGAATGTGGCAGCAGGAAATAAAATTAACAGCTTAATTTTCCTGTGTTGTTCTGAGGCCAGGTGGCACTGGAAAAAGGCAGGATTTGTTAGTTGGCAGTGCCAGCACTGTTCCTCCTGCCACTGGATGGCAATGTTTGACTAAAAAACTAAATATTTGTGAGGAAATAAAACCCATTCCTTCTTTTAATGACACATTTTCCTTTGGGTCTATGGCTTTCTGAAATCTGAAGAGAAGGAAAATATAATGTTGTATTAAACTGCAGCTAATTTTTTTTGCTCTGTTTGTTATTATTATTCCAACAGTGCTTAGAAACCTCTTGGGCTCTGAACTTCAGCAGGTTGGATGCTGAAGAAAATGTTGGACGCTGTAGAAAATTCCCATTTTACGTAAGTCTGGTTGCAGGCAGCTGTCTGTGAGCTCAGCACTGTGGAGAACACAAATCTCAGTGCCCCCTTTGCCATCCTGCCTCTTGCTAGGAAAAGCAGGTTGATAATTAATGCACATTCATTTTGCCACAATGAATATTTATGCTTCAAATTGCACAGGTGTTTTAAATACTGAAACAGTCTCGTGTGTCAGGCCAGGTTACAAGTGGTGTTTGTCAGACAGGATTAATTTAGGGGAAACAAATATAGGTTAATGGAGCTGTTTATTCCCGCTTAAATGGTGAATGTTTAATTTATGGTGGAACTCAGAACAAGTTTAATTGGGTGGGCAAAGGGAGTATTTAATTTAGCACTGTATCTTCAACAGGGAATAAGGTAAGAGTGTGGTAAAAAAGATCCAGAGGTCTCCTCTTTGGAAAGGCTTCTTCCACAAATTTGTTGGAGGTTTTTTTTGTTGTTTTTGCTTTTTAGAACTGAATCTCTTCAGAGGATTTCCACAGCTCTATTACATTTTGTGTAAACACCTAATTTCTTAGAGGTTTTGGACTTATTTAGTTGTACAAAAAAACATGTCAGAATCTTAGAAAAACCTCATTCTTTGTAGCTTGCTCTGCCATCAGCCAGAATTTATATGGATTATTTGGCTTTGGGCCAAGTCAGCAGTTGCTTGGGGACTCATTTTGTTTGATTTATTTGCAAATGGCCAATGAGGAAGGAAAAAAGTGGATTGCAGTGGAGACAGAATGAAATTCTGTGATTGTGTCTGGAGCAGGTCTTGTTGGCAGGATAAACTTGAGGAGTCTGGACATGAAGGAAGAGAGGAGTGTGAGGAGCGCAGGTGCCCACCTGGCTGAGTAGATTTAGAGGAAATCCACAGTTACTTTAACAGGCCATTTTTCTCATTAAAGGATTTCTTTTTACCACTGCTCTAAGTCTAACCGGCTAATTCCAACCAATAACTAAATATATTGGGATTATTTCCAAAGGTGAGATGGGAGCCCTCCAGTCTGGCTTCAAGGATGGAATTCCTGCCTGGAATCTTGCCCTGAGCAGGACCAAGTCTGGCATCTCAGGATGTTGTGGGATCCCAGCAGGTTCTGCTTGTGGGGCAGCAGCCCCTTCCAGGGAAAGCACCAAGGGCCCTGTTCTGCTTTAAAACCACAAATCCCAGACTGGTTTGGGTTGGGAGTGACCTCAAAGCCCATCCAGTGCCACTCCATGTTGTAGTAAGGTAGAAAAATGACAAAGAAAAGCCTTATAAAATCAGGCCTGCTCTGTTAGCCTGTCATTTCTTCTAAAGTCAGGCCAGCACTTTGCAAGTTCCCATGTGAAAGCAATCCTGGTGGGAGCAGTTCATTAACATCACAATCTATGCCTGGGTGAAAAACACCTTACACCTCTATAAACTGTTTTTACACCATCAGATAGAAAAATGAAAACTATCTCTCACAAACAACTGTCCCTGTAGTGGGACATACTGGGGGTTTGAGTGACCAATCAATACAGAATAACAACTTGTTAATAACCAATAAAGTAATTGGCAAGAAAGCTACTGACCAATTGGAGTCCCACATAAGGGAGTATAAAAAGGAGTTACATGAATAAAGAATGGCCTTTCCCACCTTGAAAGAGATGGAGCCTGCCTGATTTATTCCCATAAACCCCTGCCCTGGTCAGCTGCACTTTCACTGTCCCAGTCTGCTCCAAGCCCCATCCAACCTGGCCTTGGGCACTGCCAGGGATCCAGGGGCAGCCCCAGCTGCTCTGGGCACCCTGTGCCAGGGCCTGCCCACCCTCACAGGGAGAATTCCTTCCAAACATCTCATGGCAATTTCTCCTTCTTTAATTTAAAACCATTCCCCTTTTGTTGTATCATTATCCTGAATCACTGCTGTCTAGCTAATTTAAGGCTAATCCTATCTTAGTCAAGCACAAAATTCCTTTCTTTCTTGAAATAAACGCTCCAACACGTTTAGGATCTATGCTGCAGTGTAGAAGCACTGAAAGAGTGCTTTTTCAGGATTTGTAACTCCTCTTGTAACCACAAAGAAGCTCAGATCGTGCAGTTATAAAGGCAGGTTCACCCCTCCACACCCTGAGCACAGTACAGAGGGCAGGACAGTTTTCCCTGGCAAGCTCATTGCCTGGAATTTGGTGGGAAAAAAGGTTTTGAGGTGCAATTTCCTGTGGAATATCCAGTAAAATCAGCCCATTTGCCAGTCTGACTTCCATTGAGAGAAATGTATTATTTTGCCTACATATAAAAATTTACACTCTTCTCCCAGAGAATAATATTTGATGAACTTGTAGCTCCTTCAGAACTCTCCCTTTATGCCAGGGGGTTTTCCCTTCCTTGCAATAATCTGCTCAAATGTAGAAGTGTCAGGGAGGTTTTAGACAGATAATTTAGCTTTAGACTCCATTGGGGCTGAACATGATCTGCTGTAAATGTGTCTGCTTCCATTTGCCCCTCCAGATGCTGCACAGCTCCTGAGACACGGAGAAGGGAACTGGAAAAAAAGCAAGAGCAAGTGTTAAATTTTTTATTTGCTATCAGTTATGACACCATGGAAACATTTGTGTTTGAAATCAGAGGTGTTGGGAACACCAAAAGGACAGAAAAAGCTGGTGTAGCATGAAGGATAATGACTCTGAATTTGTGGTTTGTGTTCTATTTAAGAAGTATTTAAGTGATTGACAGATATTATTCTTAGAAACTTGCTGATATTCATCCACATACACCTGGATCCTTTGCAGCTCAAAGGCACTTGGTAAAACAGCACAGATTTTTGGGGATCTCCTGGTGTATTTGGTTTTATTTTATTTCCCTTTGCATTTCCATATAAAGTTCCCTTGAATTCACACTGCAGAGAGAAACCTCAGAAGGGGTTTCAGTAGGATGCTCCAAGATCCCTGTAATTATGGAGCAAGGAGGAGAAGGTTCTTCTGCAGCTCTAGATGGTGTGTCTAAGGGAGATAAAAGCAATGTTATCCTTTGGATTCACCCTGATGTGCTGCTTTTTGTCCACATCAAAGTGTTCACAGGATTTTATTCTGTTTATGCTGTTTTTTCCTGTTCAGATGCTACTCCAGTGCTGTGAAGTGTCATTTTTAAGGTCAGGTTGCCACAGCCTGCTTGGGTCCCCCCCTTGGGGTACTGGTGGCTAAAAAATTTTTTCTCCTTTTCTTTTTGTCTCTGTATCTAAGCTCTAACTGCATTTTGGATTTGAAAAGCATGAGGTGTGGGAAGAGAACATTAACAAATATATTTGGCGTGGAGAAATAGAAGAGGCAGGATCAGACAGCTTTCCCCATGCTGAGCTAATTTGGGCTAATTCTATTTTTCCATTAATATCTATTTATTCTGTGATGATTTTGATAGGCTTTTCTGCTAGCTGCACGTTTTCCCAGAGGTTTTGGGAACATCTGCCTCCCTGGCTTGAGCTTTCCATTATCCTGGCCAGGGGAGATGCTGTTTTTGGGGTGCTGAAGGCACCAGGCTTCACTCTGAGCCAGACAGGGAAGCTCTGACCAGTGCATCCCATGGGTGGGATCCAGCAGTGCTGGATTTCCTGCTCCAGGTTAATAGAACAGGTGTAGGTCACTTCCCCAAGACTTTCTTAAGGCTATTTATCATTAAAAATAATGGTTTTGGTCAGCTTCCACTTCTCACCTTGGATTAATTAAAAAGACTTGGTGTTTAAAGGAAAAATTGATGCTTCTCTTTGGTTGTGGGGTTTGGTGGCTTTTTTTGGGTTTTAATTGGTTGGTGAATTTTTTTGGTAAGGGGCAGAATTTATTCATCTGAATGTTGTTTCCAAAGAGAGAGAGAAAAAATGGAAATGTTTTTAAAGAAGCTTTCATAAGAAAAAGCTCCATTTGCTTTTTTTTTTTTTTTTTTTTCAAGAAAAACAGGATGAAAAACTCCCCAAGCAGCAGCCTGAGCCCTTGGAATGGCACCACTGAACTGGGGCATTTGTGTGGCTGGTGTCACTCGCCAGGATTTCCATCGCAGCTGCATCCTGAGCATTTACTGATGTTCAAATCATCTGAAACTGCTGATGTGTAAATACCAAAGGCAGGCTCTGTGACTGTGCACATGGAAAAACCTGAAGGGAGGATTCTGAGAGGACCTGAACTTTCCATGACCTGCTACCTGTTGATCGCCAGCTTGGCTGAACTCTGAGTCTGCTCCCGATCTTGATTGGTGGTGTAGGAACAAAATTTCAATTATTTTATGTGGAAAATAAGAAATCTTGACTAATATTTTTAATCCTGTGAAAGTAAGAATCTGTTACAAAAATACTCAGTGTTAAGTGTACAATGAACAAATAAAAGTCTTTAAAAGGTGAAACAGCAGCAATATAAGGCGACCCTCAAAATAAATTCTTTACCTTTAAAAGTGGTTGTAACTTATCCCATTTTTGGTTGTTCATGCTCAAATATTGTTGGCTGTGTTGTTCAAACCACACCAAACAATTTGATAGAAATATTTATATAAGATATAAATAATATAAAAATAAATTATATAATTACATTATCATATTATATTATTATAATATATTATTAATAATATAATATGTTTATTATATAAGCATGTTTATATAAATTAGAATTATTGATTCATTTTAATTATATTAATACCATATAAATAATATAAAGTAATAATATATATTATTACTTTACAGTATTGTATTGTATTGTTATAATATATTGATTATATTATACTATATTATATATTATACCTATCATATTATATATATTATAGATAATTTATATTATATAATGTTAAATATTATTATAATTTAAAACAAGATAGTAATATTGTAATATGGTAATATAAGATAAAAATATAGCAAAATATATATGATTCTAATATTATTATAATGGACATGATATATTTTTTATATTTATATGGAGCTGTGGAGTGATAAGGTCACCTCGGAGTCTCCTTTTCTCCAGAGTAAACACCCCGAGCTCCTCAGTCATTCCTCACCAGGGCTTGTGCTCCCAGCCCCTCACCATCCTCGTTGCCCCCTCTGGATGTGCTCGAGCGACTCAATGTCCTTCTCAAACTGATGGCCCAGAACTGGACACAGCACTCGAGGTGCGGCCTCACCAGTGCCAAGTACAGGGACAGAATGACCTCCCTGCTCCTGCTGGCCACGCTGTTCCTGACACAGGCCAGGAGCCATTGGCCTCCTTGGCCACCAGGCCACACTGCTGGCTCATGTTCAGCTGGCTGTGACCAGTGCCCCCGGGTCCCTTTCTGCCTGGCCACTGTCCAGCCACACTATCCCCAGCCTAGAACACTGCAGGTGCTTCTTGTGGCCAAAGTGCAGCACTGGGCACTTGGGCTCATTAACCTTCATCCTGACCTCACAGACAGCAGGAAATGAGATCTCTGTTGTATTTGTCTTCCTGCACTCCTGGAAGTTCGGGCTTTAAGCTCCACCTTCCTCCTGGACGAATTTTTCTGTTTGCTGATTCCTTAACAGTTTTGTGCCTTGGGGATTTTGAAATTTTCATTAAAAGAGCTGGACTTGTCCAAGGCACACAGAATCCAGACTGGTGGCTGTTTCGCAGGTGGGATTTTATTTGATTAAAAGAGGAAAATAAGGTGTTGGAGACCTTTGAAAATAAGGAACTTTTGAAGGAGAAGAAAGAATTCTTTTAGCTCCTGGATTAGGAGCTGTTCCAATCTAAATTTTATAATCTTAGGAGGCTGAGCCCTGCTTTGCCTCCTTGCTCTTGCTTCAGTGAAGATATTTAATATCTTTCAGCATTTTTTTCTTCAGGCTAAGCACCTGCTAAACTTTCTGTAGGGTTTTATTTTGGTCCTACATATCAAACAAAACTCTGTAGGCACTCTTCCTTTTCCAAAATTCATCATTTTGATGCAGTATTTTGGCTGCAGAGTTCTCGTGGGTTTGATGAGTGTATTTTGCTTGGCAGTTGTAGGAGCCATATGGAGCCCTGCTGAAAGCTGAGACAGGCTCGAGACTTGGAGAGATAGTGAAAAAAAAAATTAAAATCTGACACAGCTGCTATTTCTACTTGGAAATTGGAGGGAGTTTCTTACATGGCACTGAACCTCAAATCTACATGGCAGTAGTGAAGAATTAATTGAAATTTTTATTTCAGTATATGATGGAGCACTGCATTTCCAGCTTCCCTGGTCAAAGGTTGCTTCAGTTCTTTCTGTGGCTCTCACTTAATTTATTATAACTTCATTTATTGTAACTTCATGGCAACCTTCAGTATTTTATTTCAAGCAATGACAGAATTAGTATTTGCTTTATATAATTATACAATGTGGAGAGCATTGGTTAACAGTGCTTTCTACTTATTTATAGTAAATCTATTTCCTCTTCCTCTTCCTTTTTTCCTTTTTTTTCAGTGTTTCTGGCTCAGAAAATAATGAGAAGCTGCTGAATCTCAAAGACTCTTTACTTACATGCAGCTCCTCTTATGTTTATCTGTTCCACCCTGCTCTTTGGAAATAAAATTCTCTGTTCCACCATAAGGTCCAGTCTGAGCTGAGAGCAAAACTCTGATGATTATAAGCATTAAAGAAATTTAAAAAGGAGGTGTTTGGATTTGAGGGACAGAAAAAGAAAGTGGTTATGTTTTGGGATTTCCTGTCACTGGGTGGTGGTATCTCCTGCCCTCTCATTTTCTTTGGATCTTGAAATTTGGGCAGACAGGAATGGTATATCTGAATAATGTATGTAATCAAAATAAATGGAGAGAATTATGGTTGTATAGTAATTGCAGCTACTGAAAGGCACTAAAACCCCATTCTTATTTGGGTAAACTCACCCACATTTGTAAGATTTCACACCTCCCACCAGCAAGATTGCTTCTTTAGCATGCTGGTGCTGCTATTTTACACATGTATCAAAAGAACAATTGCCATGTGTCCTCTAATGTTATGGATATTAAAATGCAGCAGAATATTTTAGGTCTTCTGTAGTGATCCAGTGTATGGAATAATTATAGAGGATTCAGAGTTACAGGTTAGGACTTAATCTTCCAAATTTAGTTCTTCATTTTGAGGAGATAAATTAAATATTGGACTTGTGACAGCAAGGAAGCAACTCTAGCAAAGCTCTAATAACTTCTGAAGATAAATATATGTGTGTGTTATGTGGAGCAGAAGTGGAGTATCTGTGATCCAGCTTAGCTGAGAGCCAAAGGTGATCACAAGGATGGTGGATTCTGCCACTTCAGAGGGTTATTAATCCTCTGAGGAAGGGGATATGGGACATGGATATATCAGATATTAGAAAAAAATTCTTGGAGGAACTCATAAAGAGGAGCTGCTTTTAACAGATGTTTGTGTTTTTCATGTTTGGACATATTGGGGCTTAAGAAGGAGGGAGCTGTAAATGTTATCTGTGAAACACCAGTGAAAAGGAGGGAATAAATGGGAATATTCATATGCACATGCCAGGGAATAATCCTGCTGGTGGAGGAATGTCTGTGGTGTGTGCATTCACGTACAAAAATGAGTTTTTATTTTAAATAACACTCAAAATGGCTGGGCTGTAGGGAATTGGCTCCTATTTTTCTCTCTATTGGAATGCTTGTTTTCCCATTTATAAACAAAAGCAATGATGGCTGGCTCTCTTATGGACAGCTTGAGCATGACACCAGGAGAATTTAAAAGACAAACACTTCCCCCTTACTTATTTTATGTCATAGATTTATTTCTTCTGCTCCCAGGAGTTCTTTTTCTCCCTTATTCTTCTTCATCACTAAAAGCTCACTATATATATATATTTATATATATATATGTGTATGTATATGTATATATTTTAATTTTTTAAAATGGAATGTATGGAGCAAATTCCCAATGGTCTGCATTGTCTAACAACATAAACTTTTCTCTTCTTTTTCATATTTCACTGTAATTTATGTAACGGTTTTAATTCGCATTCAGTATTTCAAAAGTGAGCACTTTGAGAGGCACCCTTCTGAACCTGCCATCCCTCCCCACGTGCAGCTGCATGTGCTGACCAGAACATTTCAGTGATGTATTTTGGCACGTTCCAAAGACTCTCTGCAGCCCTGAGCCTGGAAATTTTGTTTTTCCTGAGACCAGGATAGCCAAGGAAGATGTCATCCTTCAGCTCCAGAGTAAGAACGAAAGTTCATCTTGTCTTGCTCTGAATCCTTCCTGCTAAAGCCTCTGCTCTGAGTGTGAGTGTGCAGTAGAAAATTATCTTTATTAACAAAAGTACAATGTCAAATTAATGTTTTTCCCATGAAAACAGACTTTTCCCATCCCTAGGAGCTGAACCCTCCCATAGTGGTGTGTCCAGTCTTCTGAAAGTAGGGTTTAGTCCAATGCATTCTCTCATCTCATTTCAGTTTAATTTCACCCTGATCTTTAGGATAATAAAGATGATACATATTAATTATGCACATTAAAAAGTAACGTCTTCCTTTAATTAGTTCAGTGATTAGAAACAGAAATATAAAAATATACAGTCTATGTTTACCAAGCTGCTTTACTTAGAAAAAAGCCTAAAAAACCCCCACAAGCTGATGGCTGAAAGACACCAACACAAATTAATTTATTTTCATGAAATAATTTCACTTGTAAATCCGCTGCTATTGCTTCATTTTCAGATTTATTTCCTGGCTACTTATTTCTCCTTGATTAAAATATATCCTGATTAATGCTGAGCTGAAAGGCTTTGACTGTTCAAGAACTGACATTGCAATGAGTTTTTCAACTTGCAAAATCGCCTGGAGGAGATCTGCTCCTTCAGATTTGTGTTTTTCCCCACCCATGACAGCCTGATTAGAATATCCAGCACATCTTTCCTCATGCACAAGCTCTCCTGCTCACTTAAAAAAGAAAAAAAAAATTAGAATAATTATTCATCAAGGTGCACAAAATAGAAATATTTATGTGTCATGCAAGAGCATGGGAAATGTGTGTTCTGCTTCTCCCACTGCAGAATTCCATGGCTCTGGCCCTGCCAAAATCCATGTCCCTCATTTTTCAAGCTCAGCTTTGCCTGGTGAAGCAGACAGGATCACCTGGAGTGCATCAGCTTGGATTAAAAACTCCAAAGGCTCTGGATTTCAGAATTTACTGGCATATAAAATGCTAATCAGCAGGTAATTTATTTACTGAGGTGTCAAGGAGACAATACTAAGAAGAATTTGCAAGTAAATAAATAGAAACTCAATCTAGAACATAAATCAGGGATCAATTGAACAATGTATTGGGTGCTACATGGATTTAACTTGGTGTATTTAATCTCTGCTGCACTGGATATCAGGCAGGTCCTAAACAGTGTGTGTCTTTCAGAGAATAAATGAACAAATGATTTATTTACCAGAAAATGTTTGGGAATGTTTCTGGCAATCCTGCTGTGTTCTAAACCAATATATTCAAATATCTGCAGCCCCTTCCTGTTCTGGGGAAAGGTTTTTAATTCTCCTTGCTTGGTTTTCTCTTTAAGAAGAGTCATTATGCCCCTATCACAATCAGAGTATTAAAATAAAGGAGATTTACAACATTTCTAATTATTGAACTTTACTAGAGAATAAAGCAGCAGGAAATAATAACTGGCTTTTAATAGTTCTGCATTAAAGCTTAATGAGGTGATCCTTTACCTGAAACCACTCAGTTTTGCTTTAGCTCAGAAAAATCCTGAGTTGAAACTGGATTCCACCAGCAGTTCCTGCCTCCCCTGATCTTTTTAGGAGACATTGGTTTGGGGATTATTTGGGGAAAGTTGATATTTTGGGTAAAAAGACATAAATTTATGGAATTAATGGAGCCTGCTAGAAAACATAACTATCACAGTAATGTTTAAATCTGTTTATCTGAACCAGGCTCTGGCCTTTCTTCAGGAAAATTCACTTTGCTCTGCTTTTGCTGTCACTGGCAGTGAATGTTGTGAAATTTCCACCATGGGAGGGAGTTTTGGGCAGCTGGTTCAGCCTGGGCAGAACTGTGGGGCTGGGAATGGCTTTGGGCATCAAAAATGGACCCCTCAATTCCAAGAGCTGGAGTGAGCTCAATTCCTTCATTTGCCTTGTGCAAATTCCTGAGTTATACTGGGGATTGGTTTTTGGTTTGGGGTTTTTCTTGTTTGTACTTTTATTTATTTATTTATTTTTAATTTTGGGGATTTTTTTGGCACTTTGTGTGGTGTTATTTTGCTTGTTTAGTTTTTAAAGGTCACTTAACTCACCTGGCCCATCATTTCCCCAAGGAAATGTAAATTTGAGCAGCAGTCAAGACATATTCTGGGTATCTCAACCTGGAGAAGCAAACCTCTTCTCATTCCTGCCAGAAATGGGAGAAAGTTTGTTTGGATGCAGAGTGCATGTAGGGAAGGTGTGAAAAGGAGGAAAACCCAGGATTTTCATTGTTGTGAGTGATGTAATCTTGTTTTGTTACCTCAGATGCCTCTTTTGCAAGTTAACCCTGAGAACTGAGAACAAAAAGTGACCTCCTGCAGCCAAGAACTGAAGTTTTCCCAGAGAGTGTCAGCAGTGAAATTTGCCTCTGATGTGGTCGTTTGAGCTGCTTTGGAAACTTTTCACTAATTTATTCAAAAAATTATCCGTTTATAGCCAAACTAAAAAATGCCTCATAGCAAGTGCAGAATTACCTGTAAAAATTGGAATCAAGCAAGAAGAGGCAGGAAATCCCAGCCTGTTTGAAATGGCTGGGATTATTTCATAAACTGGAATAAAAAGCCGTCATGTTGAGGCAGTCCTGTCTAGGGTGACATGCTGGGAGATTGGTGTCTAAGAATAAGTAAATGCCTGTTTTTAAAGAAAATAATATTCTTACTGAAAAATAAGAAGTATTTAAAAATAGTTTTAAGAAAGGCAAGGGCTGGAAAACAAGGCCCTCGTATTTTTATTTGTTGGATAGCAAAAGATCAGGAAAATGAGAAATGGATTAGGGTGACCTTTCCATCTGCAGGGCATCCTGGTGGTGTGACTGCAGTCAGAAGTCCTGGAAATGCTGATATTTTGGTTAAAGCCACCCCCAGCAGGGTCACAATTTGTGAGGGAGCTCTGACTGATACCCCAATGTCAGCAAAGTTAACTTGCTTTGTTCCAGACATAAATAAACCAGAACTCAATGTTCCAACCAAGCTGTTTTCCTGGAAAATGAGCGAGTGCCTCCAGAGCCCTGGCACTGAAGTTGCTCTTCTTTGCTGCTGCTTTCTGTGCCCCAATCAATGGGGGGGTTTGGACCTCAACCTTTCAGTCGTTTTCCTCTCCCCATCAGCACAGGAGCATCACCCTTGAGGTTAATGCAGTTACTGCTGCTTCTTGCAGGAAAACATCTCTGAAAAAGCAGCTAATTCCCTCTTACTCCTTATTTTATTGAGGAATTATGAGGGAGACCTTGCTTTGAGGCAGGCAGGGACAGGCTGGACCTTGAGGGCTCCTTCTCCTCACCTAGAATGGGGCTCAGTGTCTGTTTAATTCATCCCCCTCAAATGAAATTCTCAAATGAACATTTCCATTTCGATCCAAGGAGGAACATAGAAGGATACAAACAAGGTGGATTTCAGTATAATCTACACAACTGAGTAGTTGGTATCTATTTATTTTTTTTTTCCATTTTCTTTCTTTCTTTCTTTCTTTCTTTTTTTTCTTTTTAATTTTAGGACTAATCTAACCCTTGGCTCATCCATAATGTGGGCGACCAGGACTGAGCTACTCCTTCTCTCTCATCCTTCTCAACCAGCATCTCCTCACCTTCCAGAGAGGCTCTTTGGCTCTTCTCTCCTGTGAAAACTCTTCCACTTGGCATGAACCACGCAGCTCCTGATCACAGAGAGCCTCAAGGACAGGACACTCTTTTAACAGGCTCTGGCTTCATTAGGGATTTAATTTTTTATCCTCTTGGTGCTGCAAAGTCCCTTTGCAGGGCTGTGACTAGGAAGGTATTGATATTTCATTTTCCTCTCCCTTCCTTGTGCTTGGCTTTATGGATCTGTGTCAATGAAGTCTCACTGGAGTCCTTTTCTCAAGGCAAAGGTGACCCAGCAGCAGCCAAAGTGAATTGAGTGAATTTTGCTTCCATTTAGCTGTTTTTTGGTGATGAATGCTTCACAAAGAGCATCTGATGATCTCTTGATAATCAAGTCTATTGGTGAGCAGTGCTTGGCTGGAGAAGTTGCTGCTGCCTGGTTGGGAAAGCACTGCTTTCAGTCTGGAGGGGACTAGAGCTAAAAGTGGCAGTTAAATAATAATTATGAAACGTTACCTTTCTGCATGATGTCTGCCTGCCTTGCTTCCAGAAAAATACAGTTCCTGTAGGTGCATTCACTGTGTACAGAGCCACCCTTTGGGGACTACTCATGCAAAAACTGGGGCACGCAGGCAGGAGAGGCACAAGGGTGAATGTTAGCCCAATAATAACTTTGAAGCATGTTCCAAATCCTTCTAGAACAGTTTGTTAGTATTTAGGAGCTGTGTTGTCAGTAGCACCTGTAATTCATGGATATTCTGTATTTGTAGCTGCCAGCAGAATGAGAAGTCCCTGCTCCATGGGAACTGGACACCAAAAAAACCTTATTTTGAAATAAAAAAGGCCTGATTTTCCACAGGGAATGTGCTGAGGGAGCAGAGATGCTGGAGTGCTTGGTACCAGTGTCTCCCAGTTTGGTTGGTTTGGCACACAGGGAGCCCCTGCTCTGACCTTCTCACCATCACCACCCCCAGCCCCATCCACTGCTGCTTCCAGCTGCAAAATGCCTCAAAATAAATGGCAGCAACATCCTCAGTGCACTTTCTTTCACTGCCCTGTTAGGGTGGTTCAAAAAAACTCCCCAAACCAGGCAAACACCTTTAAAATCCTTACCCAACAGCTGGCACTGAACTAGCACAGGGGGGTCTCTACAAAGTGGTTTCCACTTTGCTCTTTTCCTTTGGGAAGACTTGCTGGGAAATTGCTGCACAGCTTCCATCCATAAAAACTGGTTTGTTTTGTTTTTTCTCTCCAAGTGTGATATTTTCTCAGCCCATTCGTTTCCCTGAGTGCACACATCACTCCTGGCAGGGAAATGCTCCGAGGGACCAGGCAGCTCTGCCAGCCTGGCCCTGCCAAGGTGGGAAATGATTTCCCCCCACAGAGCAATTTTCTCCAACAATTCTGAGCTTCTCACCGGGAACAAGTTCTTTCTGGAGACTGATTTTTACAGGGCACATTTTCAAATGGCTTGGAGTCACGATTTATTTTCACAAAAGTTCATCCCTTGGCCTTCTCCAGGTGAGGCCCTCAGAGATTGCTGTTGGTGACAGGGCCCTGATGCTGCTGATGTGATTTAAATATGAAAACAAACCCCCTATATCCAAATGTGTCACACTTTTGAAGATGCCGAACTAGTTCTGATCTTTTTTAAAGTAAAATACAACTTTTAAAACCTCAGATCCTCCCAAAAAACCCTGGCCTTTTCCAGGTGAGGTCCTCAGGGTTGAGGTAGAAATTGGTGTTTGTCACAGGGCCCTGATGCTGCTGTTGTGATTTAAATATGAAAAAAACCCTATATCCAAATGTGTCACACTTTTGAAGCTGTCTAACTAGTTTTGATCTTTATAAAGTCCAATATAACTTTTAAAACCTCAGATCATCCCAAAAAATGATGCTTTTGGGGAAGAGTTGCTGAAGAGGAAAGTAAAATACAAGCCAGAAAATGAACAGGAAAAAGACCTTCAGGAAGGATTAGCCTTGAAACTAATTTTGTCCTTCAGATACTGTCTTCTTCATTTTCATTTCCAATTAATAGTTATGAATAAAGAGTTATTCCTCTTGCACACTGCACTAAACCATCCTCTGGATAATATATTTGTAGCCTGCTGCTTTGTCTCCTTTTTTTTTTTTTTTCCTGATGGAGATCCATACTTCTGTTGTCAGGAAGAATCTTGCTCTCCTGTATATGTTCATTTTACATGTTTTATATCCTCAATGTGAAGTGTCCTTTGATCACCACAAACCTGTTTGAACCCATCTGGGCAATGAACATTTGGCTCAGAACTTCTCCTGTTCCAGAAGATTCTACACTGGCCCCACAGTGTCACCCAGCACTCACTGTTTATTCTTTATTTCAATTCTCAGACTCTACACAAGCAGACATTCAGCACATCTGGGCCATATATTAAAGCTATTTAAATGTCTTGTGGTATCTTGAATGAGGCAATCACAAACCAGTCTGTGATTTACCTATCTCAAGTTTATCTTCCCTTTTAGCCAGCCTCTCCTAAAATGTGTTTTCACTTTGACAGAGCACTGAGAGGCTCCTGCCCTTTGTAGGGTTAATGGGCTCTGCTTGGATGTGGAGCAAGTGAGTAATTAGCAAGGCTATTTACACAGATGTAAGCACTGCACAAATGATGACTAGAATTTTTAAATACTCAAATGTGGAGTGAGGGAGAAAAAACAAGAAAATGACAAATATTTCTGTCTTTATGCTCACTGGAACAACATGATCATAGAGAAAGAAAGAAGGCTATTTCTTATTTATTTCTTATTTCTTATTTATTTCTATTATAAATATGACTACATATATACAAATATATATATATATATATATATATATATATATTTGACTATTTCTTATTTATCTTATTTCTTATTTATTTCTATTATAAATATGACTACATATATACAAATATATATATATATATATATATATATATATTTGACTATTTCTTATTTATCTTATTTCTTATTTGTTATTTCTTTCTTATAAGGAATAAGGCTATTCCTGTCTTGCTCATGGGGCAGAGCTAATGAAAACTGCATCCCCTCACCAGCACCCCCAGAAGGAGAGTTCCTGAAGATTTAATTTCTAGGAGTTCATGTCAGAGTCTGAAGTTCTTGGAAGATTGTTTTCCCTTGCAGCAAAGCTTTTGGGAGTGATTCATCAGATCGAGGTATTTTTTGAGTCCACGGGGGCAGGTGCAGCTGAAGGCGAAGTCACTTTGGTGTGTATTTACAGGTCTGCTGTTCCAGATGTGCTCTGGGTTTGTGTTCATCCACGCTCACCTCTGGCACAGAAAATCCCCAGCCCTGGCACTGCCCTGCGTGCAATTTGCACACGTTGGAGATGACAACAACTCAGAGGGCTCAGAATCCTGATAGGATCAGCTCTGATTTAGTCCTGACACCAGAGCCCCGTGATGGATGGCTCAAGGAGCAGCTAGAAAATGGCTTGTCCAGTGCTGTTAACGTGAGCCATCTCCTTGGTGTTCCTGCAGCCCCTGACAGCGTGGTGGGTCTGAAACACAGCCTGGCTGGCCCTGCAGCACTGTCCTGATTCGGGGCCTCTCTTTAGGTTTATTTGTGCAGATTCTGAGCACACAGCAGCATGGCTGTGCAATGTGACACATCCCATTAGCCTGAGCCCTGCACGCAACGGGCAGGGCAGAGCTGCTGCAGTGATGGTAATAAACTGGGAAGGTGTAGGGCAGTGATGGGAATAGCACTCCAGGGAAATGTTCTCAGCTCAGTCTTGCAACAGATAGGCTGTGCTGGGCTTCAGACAAAACTCAGAGCTGATGGCTTTGCTGCTGCCTTGACTGGGAGAAGCAGAAGTGGTGCAGAATTGCCCAAGTCTGGAAAAGCATTTGTCCTAAAGGGTTGACTTCAAGGTCTGGGGAAAAGAGCTGCAGCATTTTAGCTGGGGGTTAAATCAGCTTCGTTTTGGCTGTGATTTGGGATTCCTGAATAGGACAGGATCCCTAATGGTCTAAATATTGGCATGAGAAGCTAGTGCAAGGAAGGAGGAAGGAGTTTTTGTTTGTATGAAGTTTCAATTCTAATTTCTGTCATGCTCCCCCAATAAAATGTGCCAACATGGTGCCAAAAGGCACAGCTGAAACCTCAGCAAGTTCTTTTTTTTCGGTACTTGGTAGTACAGAGGAAAAATAATCCCAAATAAAGAGCTGTGCTGTAGACAACAAGGGGAACAAGATGCCTTATCAGCAGCTGTCCAGAGCAGTGATAAGGGAGATGTGCATTTCTCCAGCTGAATTCCTGATGAGGCTGTGGCTGCCAGCCCTGCTCAAGGGCAGGGCACTGGGAGGAGCAGGTTCTGCTTTGTGACAGACAATGGACGTGCTGGCAGGGGAACATCACTGCCACAATCAGCAAAGGGAGCAGAAAACCAGACCCTGGGCCCAAAGAGAAAAAGCAGTGCTTGTAGTGATGCCTTGAGAAGGCTGCTCTAGAACACAGGCTGGACAGAGTTACAGAATAAAGCAGCGATTTATTAGGAGGATCTCCTCCATGGATCCACCTTGGGCAGCACAAGAGCCCAGCCAGGGCTGCACCCAGGATGAACCCAAATGGTCCCAAAATGCACGAGCGCTCCCGGGGTCTCTCCCTGGGATCAGCTCTGCTCCATGTGCACATTGCAGTTCAGTGTCCAGTTCCAGCTGCAGCCCCTGCAGTCCCATCCTGCTTGTTTTTCTCTCTGCAGCCCACGGGGTTTGTGCTCTTGGGCTGAGATTTGGATCATTTGTCCTTGGTGCCCAGCTGGAGCAGGAATTGTTTTGTCTCCCTGCTCTGTGCACAGAGCTCACCATCCCCTGATGTGAAGCTCAGACCCACACACTAAAGCAGCACAGAATGTGAAAATAGAAAAGCCAAAACCTGAGGCATCAGAAGGATGTGTTGTTTGCCATATAGAGCATCCAAAATCTCTGGAATGCATTGCACTCAAATTCTTTCTTGGCATTCTGTAGGGTCTGTGTGGCATCTCCTTTCCTCTAACAAACTCCGTGGGTGGGGTAAGGTGAAAAAACCACCTTGTTGGACCTGCAGAGAGGCTGTTTGGATTTTCTTCCTCTCTTTTTTTCAAGAGAAAAAAATTGCTCATTTTTTTTTTCTCTTAAAAAGGAATATAGAGGACAACTGATTTAGAAATCATGGACCTTCTGTAGAACAGGTGAGATTTTGGTTTTTTTAACTGGATTAGTGGAGGTGGTTTAGTGTTTGAGGGACACAGGCCATGAACTGATGATATTGATTTTATTCATGTGCATGTTTAAGGTTTATTCACTGCTAACCAGGTTCTTTCTATGGTTTGGCAATGCAGAGGTGTTGTAGGACTCAGAAGGGCCCCATGGGAGAGGAGCCTGTGTGTTCTGAGTCGTAGGGAAATATTTTGGCCACATCTCCCCTCTCAGTGCTGGCGCTGCTGAAGCAGAACTCAGACCCCTGCAATGCCTCATGTTCCAAGCCCAGCACCTCCCCCTGCCAAGCTGGGCCATTGCACAATGGGCAGAAAAACCCCCAGTTAACAGCAAATCTCAGCAAAAATCCCTCTTCCCTGCCCCCTCTCCCAAAATTTCCAACTGCTACAACAGAACAACCCAGGACTTTTGTAGGTTTAAACACCTGAGCCTCTCCTTTTACTGCTCCTTTAAGTAAAGGAGAGATGGGCAGTGCTCCTTTCTTCTGCTATAAAATGTCACAAAAGCTACAACAGTGTGAAGAGCAGGAAATCAAACATGCAACCTGGAAATAATTGAACCCCTCAATTATTTCAGCTATAAATTGAAATGGAGTGGCTGCAAGCTGCAGTTGGTTATTTTTAGATTGCTTTGATGGTTTGATGATTTAAAGTCCCATCACTGCCTCCAGTATTTATCCCAGCAATCTATTTTAAATTTGATCAGAGACTGTACAATCCTCCAGAGTTTGTTCTTGTGTTATTTAGGAGTTGGCTGGTGAGGCAAGAGGCTGCCCATGTTTCATTGTTCAGCAGCAGTGTGTGCAATGCAAAGAGGAATTTTGGATAAATCCCTCTCTGATTCCTCACTTTCACCTGTTGCAACATTCAGGGGATGGCTGTGAGAGCAGGAAACCTCCAGTGAGGGAGAGCAAAGGCAGCAGGGCTGCTTTGGCTACAGGCAGAATCTAAGGCTGGAAGAAGATGGAATGAATGGGGAAAGGTAGGGAAGGAAATTCCATCAGAGCTTGGGAGAGCTCCTTGGGAGAAGTTATAAAAAGGTGTCCAGACCTTTGTGGCAGTGTCAGAGTTCCTCTGTTGGTCTGAGAGGACAGCAGTGATTTATAAACCTTTATATTCAGATGAACAGTATATAAAAAAATAGCTTAGCAGTTTACAACTCTCATTGTTAATGATTTGAGAATCAACCCATAGATTATTCTTAAAATTATAAACCTATAAAATCATAACTTACTAAGTTAAAGCAGAGGACTTTTGCCTGGTCCTTGCTTGACTCTCCTGGAGGGAAGAGGCACATGGGGTCCTTTGTCCTTTTTTGGATGAGTAATTGCAGATCCAGGCACTCATTGCAGCTCACTGTAAATAAATTCACAGTCACTTGGTTGGTTTTTCTCAAGTTCTCTGTCTCTTAATTAATGCAGCATAACCTAAACACATTGTGGGGACTGCCTGAGTTTCAGGGCTGACTTTGATTTAATAAACTTAATTTTATAAAAGAGAAAACAGGGAAGCCTTGCTGCTGGTGGGAGCTCTGGGTTCCTGTTTGACCAAAGGACCAGGCTGCTGTGAATGGTGTTTATTATTGATGGGGAATCGGTGCACAGAACTTGTTTTACACAAGCCAACGTCAAATAACTTTTCAGTTCATCATTAAATTAATTTTTATTCATTATCAGGATTCATTATTAAATTTTCCTGTATATGTATGAAACCCAGCAGGGCTGGAATAATTGTTAACTCCACCAATACATTTCCTTTGGTTTGTTTTGTTGTTGGTTTTTTGCTGGGGGTTTGGAACTCGATGATCTTTGAGGTTCCTTCCAAACCATTCTGTGAGTCCACAAAAGTCCCATAAAATCATTTACACCCACAGTTATTCTGCTAGAAATAACCATCAAGCTTATGACATTTTTCCTGTTGCAAGACCATCACAGACAGCTTCTTTCTTTCCCAAAGCTGCCATCCTGAGGTCAGCCTTTCCAATCTGGAAGAGTCAAGCTACCACTACCCCAAAATTGCCATTTTTGTCATTAATACCTGCTGAAGCTCTGTTCCAGCTGGGGAGCAGCTGCTCCAAATTTTCCTTTATATATTTTATGGCCACTAAACTGTTGACTTCTGCCATGTGCTTGACTAGGGACAGATTTGTGTTTGACAGCTTTGGAGTAGCTGAAAAATGCACAAGGGAAGATTTGTGCTGGGCCAGTGAGAAAATCCAGGAAATAAATATTTAAGGAAGCATTTATCAGATGAGTTTAATGCTGGATTTTACATAGGCTGGAAAACCAGGAAAACATCCAAGACCAGAAGGGATTGTTTATGTTCCAAGTGTAAGTTCAGGTATGCTAATGTCTGTATGAGCAGCAGGATTTGTTAAAAAAGGATAGAAGAGCTTTGTTTTGTTTGTTTTAAGCCTTTTCGCTGCAGAAATTTAGGATTAGAGAGGGACAATGGCTCTGGACTAATTTTTAGTGTCCAGGGAACCAAGAATTGTCTTTTTGTTTAATTATGAGTGGGAGTGGGTTGGTGTGAAGAGGACAGATTTTCAGGTTTTAATACACTGAAGGACATTCAGAAGCAAGCTGGGGTTTGATTGGGAAAACCCAGAGGTGGAGAACATTTTCTCTTTGTTTCCTCTTCTGTTCCTTGTTGTGTTCAATCTGTTCAGCAGCACCCAGGAATTTCTTTAGCCTAATGACAAAAACACTCTTCCTGGGTGGGTGCCTCGAGCAGAATTTGTTTCCAGCCTCATCAACTCAAAGGTCTGCAATAAAGGCTAAAATGTGGCCTTCTGTTTCCTTTTTCACACTATATAACAAGTTGATGTTGAATGAAATACGTTCTTTCCAGTTAAAGAGAGAAAAGACAAAATTTAATGTAATTTATTCGTCTAATTGGAGCGCATATTTGATCTGAAATATTTAAGCTTTTTTGTCTCATTAAGCAACTTAGTTTTATAGCAGAAAGGTTTTTCAGTTTTGCTGTTTAATGAAGGAAACAGACTATGACATCCTCTGGAAAGAAAAGAAAAAGTGTTGGCACTCTGCAACTTAATATATTCATAAATAGAAAGGGTAAAAATATAGAATATGAAAAGGGCAAAAATATAGGATATGAAAAGGGGAAAATATGGAATATGAAATATAAGTGTTGCATGAGAAAAGCAAAAAATGGCTAAGAGAGAGAATGTCTAAGGGGGAGAACAGCTCCTTGCCCACCTTGTCCCACCCCTCCCAACAGGGCTCTGATATCTGGCCTGCCAACACCACTGGGTTGTGGCCACCTCCCTTCCATCTGTGAGGTCAGAATTTCAGCAGATTATTGCTTTAATTGCCAGGCATATTCAGAGTTCCTCAGGAGGCAAACGAGCTCCTTGCCCACGGTGCCATCGGAGCTGGAGTGAAACAGAGCTGTGGGGTTTTGTTTACTGCCAGATCAGATTGTCCCTGTGCAGATCTCTCATGCTGAGGTCATGATTCAGGTGATATCAGGAGAGTGTTGCTAAGCAGCAGGTAGCAACTTGGATCCCACATTTGGTTCTGTGATTTTGTGTTTGGGATCTGTCCTGACACGTTCGTGTTCCACACCTGGGCACAGGGTTTTGTGCTGCTCCAGTTTTCTCACATGCAGGAGCTGTCCAGCTCAAGTCCAGCCTTTTGGAACAGGGTGGGCTTGGGCAAAGCTTTGTGAGCTGAGATACCAGCACAGTCTGTGGGGAAAAGGAAGAAAATAAAGCATTATAAAAAGAGAAAATGGAGAAAAAAGTGATATGAAAGAATAGAGAAACCCAACTGTATCCTTCTTGGATAGCATCCCAGCTGGTCCCACAGACACGTCTTTAAAAACACATATTTATTTAAAGCTGCATAGTATTTGTCCTCCTCCACACAGAGCAGGCTAAAAATGTCCTTTAAATTGTGCCAGGCATAAGCGGAAAATGAGATTCATGACTGCATGCCCTACATTTTGCATTCAGCTTTGTTTTGAATTGTATATTCTCTCCATTATTAGTCCTTTCTGTTTAATTCCACATGAACATTAGGCAGTAGTTCATAAATGTTAATTAAACTTTACTATTCACCAGTGAGGAATTATTCTTGTTTGATAGGCAAGGAGCATGAAGTGGAAGTGGATGAACGTAACCTGTTTAGGTGAGGGACCAATAAAAAAAAATGCACTTTTCTTGGTGATTTTTGGGGTTTGAATTAGCAGTGCCAAGCCCAGTAGAACATTTGGGATCTCTTCTCACAGTGTTTGAGGTCTGTGTGACCACAGCCGCATTAAATTGACCTCTTCAGAACAACCAGCGGAGGTCAAGCTGCCTTTCCCAGCTGAAGCCCCAAACTGCTAATTAATTTTCCCTGCCTTGATGTGCTAATTTCAAGCATGTGCAGTGAGGGTTGTCTAGCCCTGATAAACACGACAGGCAGCAATTTTTTCTCCCAGATATCAATCTAATAAGGCAGGAGGGGACTGTTGGCTCTGGAGGGTGCACAGGGACAGGAAGCACCAGTGTGGTCAGGTGTTTGTTATGTCCTCACAACACCCAGGATTGGTGAGCAGCCACCCTTAACCCTCCAAAGCCCACCTGCCTCCTCCAGCTCAGCCCCTGGAGCCTGCAGCCCCTCTTGTTACACCCTCAGGAGCAATGCCAGTTGAATTTTCCATGTGTAAACACCTCAAAGTGCAGTTGTTTGGGAGAAGTGTCCATGTTGAATGCTGCTGGTTTGGATTTGCTCTTGCTCTGCCTTGAGGCAGATGCTCCCCATTATAAGTGTGAATCTTGGCACAGCTGCACTCTGCAGGCATTTCTGGTACCAACAAACATTTCGTTCCAATGGGAGTTTGCTTTTTCCTCCTGCTTGGTGATGCCTCAGGTTTTATATTTTTTTAAAATATTTTTCACATTCTGTGCTGCTTTAGTGTGTAGTTCTGAGCTTCACATCAGGGGATGGTGAGCTCTCTGCACAGAGCAGGGAGACAAAACAATTCCTGCTCCAGCTGGGCACCAAGGACAAATGATCCCAATCTCAGCCCCAAGAGCACAAACCCCGTGGGCTGGAGAGAGAAAAACAAGCAGGATGGGACTGCAGGGGCTGCAGCTGGAACTGGACACTGAACTGCAATGTGCACATGGAGCAGAGCTGAGCCCAGGGAGAGACCCCGGCAGCGCTCGTGCATTTTGGGACCATTTGGGTTCATCTTGGGTGCAGCCCTGGCTGGGCTCTTGTGCTGTCCAAGGGGCATCCATGGAGGAGATCCTTTGAATAAATCCCTGCTTCATTCTGTAACTCTGTTCAGCCTCTGCTCTAGGGCAGCCCTCCCAAGGCATCACTGGAGTCAAGAAAACACATCCATGTGCTTTGTACTCACAGTGGTTTCCTTCTCTTGACCCCACTGAGGGCACTGAAGCAGTGCTGCTGCATCACTCCACAGCTTATTCAGCTACAGATTATTAAAACTATCTCATTGGGTAACTTTCAGTTTCCCATTTTATTCCAAGAAATGTGCTGCAGTCACAACTTCCTTATCAAAGCCAAGCAGGGTTCATCATTCAGCCAGAACGTAATATTTGGTTCCCAGGTTAAAACAACCCCTTCTGGGGTGGTGGTAAAATCTAGTAGGGCAATATAATCCTCCTTTTTCGCCTTCTGAATATCCCTCTTTCTCAGAAGATTTCTCATTGTTCTATTCCATCTTTGTTTCAAGCAGATGGTGCTCTCCTTTCACATATTCTGCATTCTTAGATAAATTCTAATTATTGTTTCTCTCCCTAAATGCCTCATGCTTTGTGTGCTGACAAGTACTCATTTGTGTTATCCCAGGAGTGATTTTAATTCTGTTTCTTCACAGCCAGTGCTAAGTTCAGTCTGTACATGGTACAAAAGATGTTGTACAGAGAACAAAGCTGTGTCTGCTGCTTTAGTGTGTAGTTCTGAGCTTCACATCAGGGGATGGTGAGCTCTCTGCACAGAGCAGGGAGACAAAACAATTCCTTCTTCAGATGGGCACCAAGGACAAATGATCCAAATCTCAGCCCCAAGAGCACAAACCCCGTGGGCTGGAGAGAGAAAAACAAGCAGGATGGGACTGCAGGGGCTGCAGCTGGAACTGGACACTGAACTGCAATGTGCACATGGAGCAGAGCTGAGCCCAGGGAGAGACCCCGGCAGCGCTCGTGCATTTTGGGACCATTTGGGTTCATCTTGGGTGCAGCCCTGGCTGGGCTCTTGTGCTGCCCAAGGGGCATCCATGGAGGCCTCCTAATAAATCCCTGCTTTATTCTGTAACTCTGTTCAGCCTGTGTTCTAGGGCAGCCCTCCCAAGGCATCACTGGAGTCAAGAAAACACATCCATGTGCTTTGTACTCACAGTGGTTTCCTTCTCTTGACCCCACTGAGGGCACTGAAGCAGTGCTGCTGCATCACTCCACAGCTTATTCAGCTACAGATTATTAAAACTATCTCATTGGGTAACTTTCAGTTTCCCATTTTATTCCAAGAAATGTGCTGCAGTCACAACTTCCTTATCAAAGCCAAGCAGGGTTCATCATTCAGCCAGAACGTAATATTTGGTTCCCAGGTTAAAACAACCCCTTCTGGGGTGGTGGTAAAATCTAGTAGGGCAATATAATCCTCCTTTTTCGCCTTCTGAATATCCCTCTTTCTCAGAAGATTTCTCATTGTTCTATTCCATCTTTGTTTCAAGCAGATGGTGCTCTCCTTTCACATATTCTGCATTCTTAGATAAATTCTAATTATTGTTTCTCTCCCTAAATGCCTCATGCTTTGTGTGCTGACAAGTACTCATTTGTGTTATCCCAGGAGTGATTTTAATTCTGTTTCTTCACAGCCAGTGCTAAGTTCAGTCTGTACATGGTACAAAAGATGTTGTACAGAGAACAAAGCTGTGTCTGGACTTCTTGAAGTCTTTGTGGGTATTTGCAAAAATACCTGAAAAATCACAGCACCTCTGCTGCCCAACTGTATCAGGATTTTCCTACTAAAATAAGGGCTAGATTAAAAAAAAATTATAAACCCTAAGGCCTTGAAAGCTGATGGGTAGAGTTTCAGAAGGTCAGTGCTCAAGTGTTGATGGATTTTGTGAAATTCCAGCTTCTCACATCATGTGCCTAATTAGGAGATCGGAGGCTTTTGGAAAATGAAGGCCACAAAGTTCAGTTTCCTCCAGAAGCAGCCAAAAGAGCTGAATTAGGATGCTGAGAAGAGACCTGCAGGCTTCAATTAAACAGTTCTGAACAGCCACGTGTGCCTTGGAGGGCTGCACAAGGGAGCAAGGTCAGGCTGGAGCACCAAGGGAGAAAAAACTGCACCCCCTGAAAGGGAGACTACAGGAAATGTTCTCCAAGGGCTGGAAAATAATACAGAACTAAAAGAACGTGGCCAGAGAAAATGAGGGGATGTCAGGGCATGATTTGCAGCAAGTGGAGGAGGAACAGACTGACCCCGTGCAGGTAACTGGGGCTTATTTGTTCACACTTCTGTCCTCAAGTACATCTGGCTTTATTTCCCAAAAGCAAAGGCAGCAAAGGGGTTAAAAGGAAAAGCCAATTTTCACAGGTTGAATAAAATTTTCCAAGAAAGATGTGAAATAGTGAAGGAAAAAGTTATTTTCCTCTCATGCTGGAGTGCTGAACATGCAATCTTCAGTGGAACTGAGCACCAGAGGAAAGGAAAATTCAAGGGACCCAAAGTCCTGGGAGCCTAAAGCTGTGTGTGCTGCTAATTTGTCCATGCAAAGCATTTGGACATCACCTTACTGGAGACAGGAAAATATTGAAATGTGTGCATTGATTTCAGAGCAAGAGCTCAGAGAAATGTCAATATCCAGTGTTGTCAGTCAGCACTGGCATGGCTTGGTGGCACTGAGCCTCAAAGTGACTTTGTGTCCTTGCAGAGGAGCCAAATCCAAAATCCCTCTCCTGAGATTCCCTTGGAATGTGAGAACCTCGAGGGTCTGTCTACATATTCTTCTTTTTTTGCTTATTTACTTGTTTTTATCTGCAGCTTAAAAGGTCTTCTTGAATTAATTTTATGTTGATTTGAAAATAGTGTACTTAAAACAGATTATGAGAAAGGCTTCCTCTGAAATATATATCCATATAAGAATGGAAGGTGATTCATTTCCAGGTGAAAATAAATGATAAATTAATAATTTAATTGATTAAATTAAATTTTATTAAATTCCCCCTGTTAGGGAAGGGGAATTTAATGCAGTGAAGCAGCTGTGAAATAATCATTGTATGGTGCTCATTTGGTCTCACAAATCATTGGGTACCATTTCATTTTTGGATACTTTTGGAAAGAAATCTAAAAGATCTACTATAATATATAATGTAAAAAAATCAACAGGTTTTTTTTTGCTTAATGGGTAATTAGGACCAGGTGATACTTTGTGGTCTCTTGCCGTTTTAATTTGTGAAAACCCAGGAATTTATGCCATGAAAAATGGCAAAATCTGGGAGCTGGTGGCAGATGACATGGAAACCTTTGCTTGGGAAGAAAAGGGGCAGAGAGGTGAAACTGAGGGACCCAAACACCTTGAGAGTCAGTCCAGAATGTTTCTAGAACATTTTTTCCCCTTTTTTTTGCCCTTTTATATATTTTGAGGAGCAGAGGCAAAGCAGGAATGGCAGGAGGAGCCCTGCCATGTGCTCAGCAGACATTTAGGAGCTCTGCAAATGCCTGCTGCTGTAAATTCCGGGATATTTTAGGAGTGTGGTCCTGACAAGGAAGTTGTTTTCCATCAGGGATGGGTGAGAAGCTGTCCCAGGTAACTTAGGTTTCAGGCTGGAGAAAACACCAAGGTGCATTCCCTCACCTTTGGCACTATGGAGGTAAATAAATTCCATATTTTCATTACTCACCCAAGGAATTGATGGAAAGCAGATTTTAACACAAATTGAAACAATACCTAGTGAACAGCAATATTATTTAATGCTAAAAAAATCATAATTATAACCATTTGTGGGGGGAAAACAATAATTTCAGAGCTCCAAAGACTCACCTGTAACAGCACTTTACAAGGTAAAGCAACACAGGAGGACAATCAATTATCAGGACCAATTAAGTCATAAATAAAGCATGGAATTAGCTGAGTGTGGTCATTGAAATTCTGCACTGTAAAGGCAGGCTGAACTTTGCTGTTCCCTGACAGCAGCTCACGTGGATTTCCACCTTAATAAACCCAGAATTCACCACAGATACAGGCAGACACTGAAATGCCTTTGAAAAGAATTGCTGCAGGAAAATGTCCAATATTACAGGAAATAAATGTATTGTATATGCCAGGACTTGACAGAGTCCAAAGCTATCCAGAAAAGAGATGGAAATAGCCTGAGACACGGCTGAGATGATGTGAAATTTGGGAGAACATGTCTAAGGAGCTGATTGAAGAAATCTGTCTATTAAATAAAACTGATGGAAGAAAAAACCTTTGGGTTTGGAGGGCATGGCTGGGACTGGACAGCAGAACCTTCAGCCCTGGAGGAATTCCCAAAGGAATTAGCTTAAATGAGGAGATGTAAAAAAAATCTTTTTTCTGTCTTTATAAGAATTTTTAGAGGAGAAATTGTCTTTGCTGGTTCTCGAGGAACCATCTGGGGTTTAATTTTTGTTTGGAGACCCAAGAGAGGCCAGTGAATAACCCCAACCCTCATGGAGTAGGTGCACCACAAGCACTTCCACTTCTGCATTTTGGTAGAAAAATAAGTATTCTTTTAATTAGTAGTTAATTTTTTTTTTGGCTGCTATGAGGCTCCTCCTTAACCTTAAAATCTTATTTTATTTCAGTTTAAAGAAGGCTTTGCATGCCCAAAATGAGCATTTTGCTTTACCCCAACTCCTGGGCTAAACCTGAACAAAAATATGTTTTCTTCTCCCTAAAATCCTTGCTTCCCTTAAATCAACATTGATTAAACAACTTTATTGTGTCAGCTTTATGAGCTTTCTACAGAAGGAGATCCCATATTAACAGTGTTATTTTGAGGAGTTGTTGTGTATAAACCAAACTAAATCATTATTTATTTAACTACTGGTGAGCTTTGCACTTTGGTTTCCCAGCATCAAGGAAAACTTATTGACTGAGAATGACTTTGAGTTCTTTAAATTTTCCTAAACTGCCAATTCTGGCAGCAGCTAATAATTCAAAGCTTCTGTAAATCAGTTATTTTAGGTTTTATTGATTTGTACCTGTAAGTAAGCATTCAGTTATTCCAATTATTTCTCCAAATGGATTACCAAGCTTTTCAATATATTTTGCCGTTTTTTTTCTGTCAGTTCAATCCCTTAAAAATTCAGAAGGAATGTATCTATACCTACCTGGGAGCACATTTTAGTTTTGTGTGCCTCTTTGTTTGTGAAAAGGAAAAGAGAGACAAACTAATTCAAATATGATTAGGGAAATTTGTTTGACTGGTGACCAGAACAAAATGGATCCAATTTTGTTTTCAACCACTTCATTAGAATTTCTTTTCCCTGGGGTTCAAGAATGGTTTCCCACTTTCTCTTCTCAGTGTTCACACCACGAGGTGAGAACAGGATGACAAGCAAGAAGTTGTGTGCTGTAAAGAGAGGTCACTTGGGCAGGGGAATCAACCATGGGCTGCCAAAACCCTAATCTGGGCATTAAGGAAAGATCAGGTTAATGAGCTCATTAATGGCTTCGTTACTCAGAGGAAATCTCGAGGAAGAACAGTGCTGATGCTGCAATTCCCTTGCACAGTTTCAATTCCCTTGCACAGTTTCAACTCTTCCAGTTTCAATTCCCTCCCATGGTTTCAGCCAGTGCTGTGTGGTGTAAATGAGGATTCTCAGGGCTCTGGGGCTGTAGAGTATTAGGTTCTGTTTTGTCGGGCCAGGGTTTTATGAGCCTTCAAAAAGGAACCTAATACACCCAAGGATAGCTTAGCTATTACCTTTGGAGGCGAAGAATGAGCAGGATGGCTTCTGCTGCAGTGTTAGAAACAAAAAGGTTTAATAAAAGGCAAAATAACAAACAGAAAATCTGAGCCAGGTACAGAGGTCTGCCCCTGGTACAAACACCTTCACAAAAGTCTCGTGGCTCTTTTGTTTTCTTCTTTTCTACTAGATGGCCCAGGCAGGACTTTTTGGCTTCTATCCAATTAGGTGACCCCAAGGTTTTAGTGAAGTCTCTGGGGTCCTATAAGGTGGCTTTTCACCTGATCGTTGGGAGAAACTTCTGGGCTTCTTTCCTTTTTTGGGGGACAAAGGCTAGTTTGCCACTCTGTCATTAGGGGGCATTCTCCTACACTCCTACAGTAGAGCCCCGTGTTTAAGGCTGAGGATGGGTCGAAAGCTGGTGCTGCTCCAGTGCAGAAATAGATGTCACTGAGTGACCTCTCCAGAAGGATGAGAAGCAGTGGAAGGTGAGGGGTTGGCCCTTGGTACAAACTGTGACTATTCCAGTGCCCTAAAAGGACCCAGCCTGTTTCCCCATAGCCCTGCTGCCAGGAAAAGCCCTGCTGCAAGCAGCTGCTTCTGCCAGATCCCAAACATTTATGTATATATTGATATAATGATATGAATCAACCAAAGCTGCTCAGATCAGCCTGGCCTGTGACACAATTCTCTGTGGCATCAGAGGGAAACTGCAGGACCCTGCTCAGTGTGTGCAGGGAGAAACCAGGGGTAGTAATGCCTGAACTCTTCTAGACACATGGAGTGGATTTAATTATTAAAGTTATTACAGTTGTGGAAGCCTCTCTGTTCTGAGAGGAAGGAGATGCAGTCCTGGATGTGTTACAGAGCTGATCCTTGCACTGGAGCTTTCCCAGCTGGGAAATCCTGCTGGCTGCTCTGATCCTGTGAGGAGATTCAAAATCCATCCCTGCAAAGGGAACAGAGCAGAGTCCTCTGGAGAAAGAAACTTTCTGGAGATTCCTGTCTGATGTTCCCTTTTCAGCATGGCTAAAATGGCTTTTGAGGATCTGACCTGGAGGATGAAAACCCACTAAAGGTCTGAATTATCTGCAGGGAGTTGCTTGGTACCCTCTGTAAAACAGTGACATAAATCCTGTTCTCCCTTCCCTAAACTGGAAATAGCATAAAAGATGGAGCCTAATTTATTATTTCCCCGTCATTAGTGCACTCTGTGTTCTCTCAGCACACATTTGGGGGCTCACTGCAGTGGAGGAGGAAGTGGCTGGTGGAAATCTGTCAGCAGGACTTTCCCCTGCTCCCACAGCTTCAGGGTCAGTGCAGGAAGGAGCTGGATGTTCTCTTTGGGCAGTGCCACACAGTCCTCTCTCCTGCCAGCCCCACCAGCTTCGGGAAGCAACTTAAAGAATGAAATAAAGTCCAAACATCTGATCTGGCACAACCCTGCACTAGAAATTTATCACCAGGGTGGCTTTTATTCACTGGCTCATGAAGAAATCCACCGGTAAAATCACTTTGATTTTTTTAAATTCTTTTTTTTTACTATTATTATTTTTTTTCCTTTTTCTTTTGAGAGGAACTGCCCAGTTAGCAGCCTTCTGCAGCACTGCTGTCTTTGCAGCTGGAGCAAGGCACACACAGCAGCGCCATGTAGCTCCAGGTTGTTTGTTGGGGTCACAGAAGAAGGACATGGATCTATTTGAAGATGAGAACTTAACACTTTCCCAGCTTCTCTGGAAGAATGAAACCAGCCCTTCAAAGGGGCAGGCTGGAATTCTATTTAATATGTGTTAATCACCAGTGAATATTATGCTCTGAAAGGTGAAGGCTGCTCTCACACAGAGGAAGTTTAGGAAAGGGAAGTGATTTATGAGGAATAACGTTTGCATTAGCAGTTTGATGTTATAACTCAAGCAATCCATCAGATTTCACTTTGGTCCATTTATTTTGTACTTGCCTTGCCCAAGGCCTTGTTTCTCATTGCAATAAAAGGTCAACTCCCAGCACTGAGCTAAGCAAGAGCAGTGCAGAAGGGAGTTCAAAGACAAGGTAACATACAAACCAGAGCTGATATTTAAAATACATTTATTTGAAATATAAATATATAAAGAAAATCAATGCTTGGGAATAAATCTGTCCTGGATGTTATAATCATCTGCCTAAAGCTTGCATTTGGTGTGTCATTTTGGGGACAGCAGCTGGTTTGAAAGCCACGTGTACACATCAGTGTCAGGCTCTGCCAGGTGCCACAGATTCTCCTGAAGCCTGAGAGGCTGCAAGAATCCTCTGTGAGCCCCAAAATCCTTCCTCAAACCAAACTGGGGATTTCAAAGCCTTCCACAATGTCCTGTACCCCTACCCACAGCAATTGTCTGCACAGGAGCACTGCCTAAAATAAAAGCAGTGAGACTGGAAAAAGCAGAGTTTGTGTGCACTGGAGGATCATGCAGCAATCCCAGTTTCTGCAGTGAAGGTGCTGGTCAGGATTATTGTTGCTACCAGGTAAGACTGAGCCTGGATGGAGGAAAAATTCAAATAAGGCTTAAGAGGAAGAGAGTGTGGAGGAAGAGGTGGAGGATGTTTTGTTTTCCCCTGCTGGAGCACTGGAGCCCTGTGTGGCCACCAGAACAGCTGTGGCTGTAGTTTCTGGACACAGCCAAACATGAGGGCTGTGTCACATTTGCTTGATTTGCAAGAGATTTTGTGCCAAATTAAACCAGAGCCTCACTGCAGCAGCAAGAGCTCATTTCCACCTGTTGGTGCAGCTCCCATCTTCCCAATAAATGTCTTTGCAGAGCAGCAGAGGCAGGTTTTGTTTGCTTGTGGGATTTTTTTTCTCTTCCAGTGGCTGGATAAGTGTCAGTGGCAGAGCAAGGCAGAACAAAGAGGTCAGAAGGAATGAATTTTGTCAAGTCTGGCTTTGCTGGAGCTGCCAGGCTGCTCCTCCTGTTTGCTGAGTGCCCAGCCCTCGCTGTCCCAGAGTGTCCCCTCAAAGTGGCACATGCCACTTCCTTCATGTCTCCTTGGGCTGGTGTGAAACTGCACAGCCCTTCTCTGGCAGCCTCGAAGGGTTCAAACCAGGCCATATTTAGACACCAAAAGAAAAAAAAAAGGCTGCCTCTGGATTTTAGCTCCCTGGAGAATGGCTCTCCTCAGCACCCTGCCTCGCTTCCATGGTGCCACTGTGGCTTTAGATTTGCTTTTTCAACTCTAAATTCATCAACTACTTGAACCTGACAATGTGTGGTGCACATTTAACAACAGAAATCTTTGAATTAAGCTGAAAATTAATGCATATTAACATAGGAGTCCTTTATTTTGTGTTAGCCAATTCTTGGTTTCCAGTTGCTGTCTGAATATTAAATATATATTTATCTAAATATAACCCCCCCAACTTCTTGGCTTTATTATTTAATCCATTATACACATAAAATCTTCATCTGAGACAATGAGAGGGAGAAACTGAAATTAGCTGATCCATGAATGGGGATAAGCTGAGAATAAGCTGGTGTGGAGCTCACAGGAGAATATGGAAAGTGTCAAAAGTGGCACTCATGGTATTTACTGACAAATGAAATAATTAACAATAAAAAACTCGGTGGATATTTCTGTGCATAAAAGGGTTGGGTTGGATTTCCATTTCACAGCTCTCTGATTTGCATATTAAAGCACAATTGCTGCTCATGATCAGTTATGTTTTGTTAAATCTTGGATGAATAACAACACTAAAAAGTACTGATTTCACCCACTTTTGAGCATCTCAAGTTGTTCAAGTTTGGAAAGCAGCATCCCACCAAGAGAACCAGATCTGTACAGAGGGGGTTTTAACTGACCAGCTGAACAACTCAGTAAATGAAAATGTACAATATTTAGGCTGGGAATTAGTTATCTAAATATTTTTCAGCTCAATACCAAACAAATCAAGGAGCTGTAGAGTATTTGACATAAGAAGAGACTTCTATAAGTGACAGTCCTAGAGAGCAGTTGGGCTCACCTTGGAAAACGCTTTGGGAATAGGGGATATACTGTAATTTCAAACACTTATAGCAAAATGCATTAAAGAAGGAATAAAATGCTGGAATCATCTCCTCTGGCACTAATTCATGGTGTCTGGGAGCTCCTGTGGTGTCAGACCTGCCAGCTGGGTGCATCAATGGAGCTGAACTTGGAGTAAATAGTTGAATATCCATGTTTTTAAGGGCTGAACACATCCTGATATAAATTGCATCAATTGCATGTGACCTTTTTATGGCCCCTTTGATATTACATTAATAACTGAAAACAAATATTAAAAACAAACTGGTATTTTGAGTACAACTGAACAGCACTGTCCCTCTGACAGCTGGTGAGAGATCTGTGTGAGGAGCAGGTGTCTAAAATTTTATTTGAGAGCATAGTTCAGACAGACACTAATTTCTTGTTCTGCTGATATGGGTGGCAGTTCGAAGAAAACACTTTCACCCCCTCAAAATCTGCTTTTTGTGAATTTCTCAGTTCTTCCAACTTAAGGCCGCTAATCCTCTAATTGCCTAAATTAGCTCTGAAGGTCTCATTTCTTCATCATTGAAACCCTTTGGAGGCTTTTAAAGGGCATTCTAACCCGGCTGCACAGTGCGCTGGGAAAACCTGTGTGGCTGGGAAAACACGTTTTTCCCCTGCAAACATCCATTTTGACCATGAGGCCCTCAGAACTGAATGCCTATTTCCTCTTCTTGACTGAGATTTATGTTTCCCTCTCACTGAGCAAGCAGATGTGTTGCAGTTAAGTAGAAAAATCATAAAGATAAAAAAAAAAGGAAGGAAAATCATAAAGAAAGGCTTCACAAAATCAAGTCTGCTCTCCTGGAATCAGTGGCTGGCCTTGTCAAAGGCAGCACTTTGCAAGTTCCCATTTGAAAGCAATCCTGGTGGGAGCAGTTCATTAACATCACAATCTATGCCTGGGTGAAAACATCTTACATTTGTATAAACTGTTTTTACACCATCAGCTAAAAAAATAAAAACTATCTCTCACAAACAACTGTCCCTGCACTACACACTGGGGGTTTGAGTGACCCAACACTACAGAATAACAACTTGTTAATAACTAATAAAGTAATTGGCAAGAAAACTATTGTGGTGGTTTCAGGTTGTAACCAGGTGTAAATACTAATTTTGTGTAGTGGTTTTGGTTTGTTAATTTGAGATTTTTCTAATTTTGAGATTTTTTTGGTTAATGTGTTAAAGAGTGTGGTGGGTTTGGTGTTGGTTAATTACTAATGTACTTTTTGTGGTGAGATAGGATTAGGAGAAATGTAAAGAAGGCTTAAAACTTTAAAAAGGTATAAAGAAAACTTCATTAACAGTAACTAAAAGAAAGAGAAATAAGAATTAGAATAAATTCTCAATGCATGTTACTTCTTTACTAATCAGAAGAGAAAAAAGTAGTTCTTAAGTTTCTTTTGTCTTTACCATGTGTTTTTCACAAAAGCATGTCTAGTTTTCTAGGAGCTAGAAGCTTTACATCACTTCCCTAAATGTCTCTCATGTACAACCACCACAACTACTAACAAACTGGAGTCCCACATGAGGTCTGAAAAACTGTATAAAAACGAGTTATGTGAGTAAAAAATGGGCTTTTCCACCATGAAGGAAGTGGAGTTTGTGTGTGATTTATTCCCATACAGGTGAGGCACAGCAGTGCTGTGTTGAGGAAGAATAACCACTACAGAATGAAATGTTTCTCTGGGCTGAGCCCACCAGCCACAGCTGAGAACAGAATATATTCCTTTTATATGGACAGAATATATTCCTTTTATATGGGCAGAATATATTCATTTTATATGGGCAGAATATATTCCTTTTATGGCTGTGGGCAGAACACCCTGACTTTTTCCCTGCTTGTTTTCCCCGTTGTTTGCTGTACAGAAATTGAAGTGATGACCCAGCCCCAGCTGAGAGTTCTCTGCACAGCATCACCTGCTGGGATTTATTTGTGTTTTCAGTGCTCTGCATCAATGCGGGGTGATATTTACCCTGGTGTGGTGTGACAATGCCACCGTGTCACAAGGTGCAGACCTGTGCTGTCACCCAGGGTTTGGTGATGGACGGGCCAAGAAAAGCACAGGGATTGCTGAAGCTCTCGTGGAGTGGAAACCCAGGGAAGATCCCTGGGCTTGAGGCTTGGTTTGGGGGATTTTGGGCTGAAAAAGATCCTGTGAGGCCAAGTGATGTGGGGAAAGGTGAACCCCTGATGCCTTCAACCCAAAAGCAGTTCCCAGCCCCTGCTGATGCAGTTACAGAGGAGAAGGTTTGAGCTGGGGACCACTGCAGGGACACCCTGTCCCTTCACAACCTCTAGAGGCACTTGCTTTAGGACTGGAGAGATTTACTAACTGTAGGAAGGGTCAGGGGGGTAGAAATGTGCCATGGCCATGCCAGGAAGGGCTCAGAGTTTTGTTCTGAATCCACACCAGTGACTTTGTCTGGTCCTCGTGGTGTCACAGACACCAGGCTGAAACCGCTGGGGCAGAGGCACATCCACTGCTCTGCCCTCCCTGCTCCTTTCCAGGAAGCAATTCAGAGCCAATATTTCATTCAGCTATGACTGCCTCACCTTGACATTCCAGAAGATATGAAAGTCTCACTATTTCCTTAGAAAATTGCACCTTGAATTAGATAATTTTTTCTTTGAGTCTTTGTTTCTTGAGACGCTCTGTTGGCTTCATTCTGAAATGAAATATTTGGCTGTTTTGCATCCTTTTTTATGTTTTTTTTTTTGTTTTGTCAAAAAATCTGCCACCGAGTTTGACTGTTTTACGGGTAGTTTGGATGGCAAACATATGATCTGATGGAAACAGAGCTGTTGTAGCAGCCAAAGGCAATCTCCCTGCTGAGCAATTTGAACAAAGGAGGGAAGCAAAGGACTCCACGTGTTTTACTGATGGTAAACTGAGGCTCAAATGCTCCAACTTGTTTCCAAACTGGGGTCTGAGAACAGAAAAGGAAGTGTTCTGCTGAGGGGATCTGCACTGCTGTGAAGCAAAGCACAAATATTAAAAAAAAAAAAAAAAAAAAAAAAGCATTTTGTGGTACTTTTAAATGATGCTGGGCACTGTAGTGGTTTCCAGGAAGTCCTGAGGGTTGGGAGAGAGATCTGGACCTAAAAATTGGGAATCAGTATTGCTAAAGGAAAGCAGAGCAGTGCAGTTGGTCTTTTTCTAAACAAACATATCTCTACATATGAAGCTGTAAACTTTTTTTTCCCCCAAGTCTAGTCCTGTGAGATTCTCCTCAAATAATTGGATTACACAGGAATAGAGGAGCATATAAAGAGGCTAACTTCGAATTTGCTGAATAGCTTAAGTGAATTGTATTTTTTATTATTTCTTTAAGATGTTCATAGTCTGTGTGGGTGGATAACAGCAGAGAGAGAGAGAGTTCAGGCAGCACTACGGCCTTGCATTAGGAATAAATTGCAGCCTGGAGGAGTTCTGCTTTATGGTCAAATTTTAAAGCCTTTGATAATAAGAAGAGTAAAGAAAATGGATTTGCCATTGCTGCAGAACACACAAAGCTGTGTGTCTGTAACCTGTCCTAGATTAGCGTGGCACGTGCAGCATTTGTTGCAGCAGCAGCAAGAAGGGATCTGCTTTGGGAACTCTCTCCTGGCTGGGGGTTTTTCTGAGCCCACCCTGAGTGTGCTCCCGAGGTCTGTGCTGCTCTGGAGAGGGCAGGGATGAGATTTAATGTGCTGTGAAAGGCACTGAGCACGGGAGAGAGGGGAGGGAGCACAGCAAAAAGTTTACGCTCCCGACTTGTCAGTATAATTTTGCCCCTGCAGGATCTTTTTTCCTTTTTTTTTTTGGGATGCAGAGCATGTGAGCCAGGAATGTTGCCTGGCAACTGGAGGGGAGCAACCTGTGCAGGGGGAAGGGAAGGGAGAGGGAATAAATTATTGCCCTTATTGCTCCTTTTGGGGCTGAGCTAGGAAATCTTTTGCTGAAGCTCTTTTCTTCTGCATTTCTTTCCCCAAACAAGTCACTTTTCTCTCTCTCTAAGGAGGATGCACCTAGCTGATGAATTGTTGTGACAAAGGAGGTTGGGCATCTGGAAATCATAAAAATTTAGGGTTCCCAGAGTGAATAAAATGCAAGAATGCACTGGAGGAAATAGGAAATGCTGGGATGGAAATGGTTAAGTTGCTTGGGCTGAGCTCTGGACTGAACTGGGGTAACAAGGGGAGGAGATCCCTCCCACCAAGGAGTGGGATGATGTACTCAGGTATTAGAGGAGATGGACCTGGTTAACAAATCCCACATTAAGGGTCAGGACTGGGGGTCTGGATTTCACGGGATTATCTTCAGCACTCTCTCCTGGTTTGTGTCAAGTGCCAAAAGGAGGGGTGGTGTGTCACCCTGCCAGACTCTGTGGGCACAGAGAAAATCTGGCTCACCCCCTAGGAATTTTAGGAGGAAAGCCAGGCAAAGTATCTGTTCCAGGCTCTTTATTATCAGATAACTTCAACTGCAGAATCACAGCTGAGACCATCCAAACCACACTCGAAGCATAAAATTCCCCTTACTGCAACTTTTATTCCACAAGTGCAAGCAGAAATAGTAGATTTAAGTTGGCCTCTGGTTGCACAGAACATCACTGGTTGCCTGCAAAACTCTGCAGAAACAGCTATAAAATGGATTTTAACCAGCAGGCTCTGTGGACAGTGAGTCCATGAAGCACAGCTGTTTGAAATTCAGGTCTTTTTGGAATGCAGGAGCTGAAATTCAGGTGCTCTCCTGCAAGAGGCAGAAACAGGAGGTGGGAGAGGAGGCTGCCCAGAATATTTATTTGCATGCAGGACACTTGGTGCTGGCAGCTTGGGAGGGAGCACTGAGCAGATTAACAATTAGCTCTGGCTGGGCACGAAGCAGGATGACCTAATGCTGAGATCAAGCCCTTCCCCTGCCTGTGCACTTCTTCTGCCACTTCTCCTTTGCCTGCTAGGAAATGTCAGAATAAATATTTTCTTGTTTCTGGTAAGTCTGGAATAGTCCCGCAATTGCAAAGATGAGCTGCATGTAATTTTCATGGAATCACAGGATGGTTTGTGTTGGGATGGTGAATAACCCCAGCTGTGCCAGCCTTTCCTCCCAGCAGAGCTGCTCCATCCTCTGCTCATCCTGGAGCCTCCTCTGAGCTCTCTGCAGCAGCTCCAAATCCTTCCAGGGCTGGAATTTGCCCTCACATGTGGAAAGCCCTGTGCTGCCTTTTGTGAGAAGCTTGGAAGGGCTCTCAGCAGTGAGGCCAGTGCCTGTGTTGGGGTGGATCACCTCAAAAAAGGGCAAAATCTACACCAAAGTATTTCAAAGGATATAATTTTGTACAAAACTCCACATCCTGAGAAGACAGCTGCTGGAGCTGCCTGCATTGGGTTTTTGTGTGTGGAGGAGGGAGGGAACTGGAATTCCAGCTCTGTAGACAATGTCCAGTAACTGTGGGGGAAGGAGGATTAGGGTGATGTTCTGCTGCACTCTAAATTTAGGTTGTTTTGAGGCAGCCTGAGCTCTGCTTTGGTGCTGGAGGACTGGACAGGAGAAGGGTGGGAGATGAGGAGCTCCTTCCACTCCAAAGCCTTCCCTTTCAGGGAGAGCACCAGAGCAGCACCTCACCAGGAGCCAATGCCAAGACATTTCCCCCTCTCCTCACACAGCTTTTCCCTACAGACTGATTTTTGGAACCAGGGAATATATTTCAGAGGATATAATTTTTGTACAAAACTCCACATCCCGAGAAGACAGCTGCTGGAGCTGCCTGCATTGGGTTTTTGTGTGTGGAGGAGGGAGGGAACTGGAATTCCAGCTCTGTAGACAATGTCCAGTAACTGTGGGGGAAGGAGGATTAGGGTGATGTTCTGCTGCACTCTAAATTTAGGTTGTTTTGAGGCAGCCTGAGCTCTGCTTTGGTGCTGGAGGACTGGACAGGAGAAGGGTGGGAGATGAGGAGCTCCTTCCACTCCAAAGCCTTCCCTTTCAGGGAGAGCACCAGAGCAGCACCTCACCAGGAGCCAATGCCAAGACATTTCCCCCTCTCCTCACACAGCTTTTCCCTACAGACTGATTTTTGGAACCAGGGAATTCTCACTGATGGGAACAGTTTGATTTGGGAATTGTCAAGGGAAAACCACAATGGTGTTGAGTTCTTGCCTGGAATCTTGGTGCAATTAAAGGATTTAGGAGGAGACCAAAGAGATGTTTGGGAGGGAGGGAGGTGGATGAGAACAGGAATTGCCCAGATTTTGGGTTGGCACTTTGGATTCACTGCCTGCCTTGTAGCTCTGAGCTCAGGCAGGGTTGGAGCTTTGGGAAGCAAGGATTTGTGTGCAGAATGTGATGTCTTGGAAGGGCCCCTAGAGCAGAGGCCAGGCAAGGTCAGGAGAATAAAGTGGGGATTTATGAAAGCCTTCAGCAGGCACAGCTTGGGCAGCCACAGCCTCCAGAGGCTGCGCCAAGGTGGGCGATGGGCACGAGTTTTTTTCACACAATTATCAGTTTGTGATTCACATATCAGGGGTTAATGCTCCAATTCCAGCTGCAGGTAATGAAGTCATTTACCCCCAGTTTGCTCCCCCAGCTCACTTTAGGTTGTATTTTTTGGGCCTGAGGCAGTGAGGTGTCCTTGAGTTCCAGGCCTGGAGAGGAATTGTTGTGTCTGAATAAAACCTGAAGACAGTACCCAGCACTCTGTATGGAGTTTAGAGTTACAGTACAGGAATTTAAAAATACAAAAGCTAAAATCCTAAGACATCAAACAGAACAAAGGCTGATTGTACTCAGCTGCCACTCCTGCAGGGCTTTACCTGAGTGTTCCTCTTTGCCATCTGAGAGATTCCTGTTCCAATCCCATTATCCCAACACAAAACCAGGCAGCAGCACCTGCAGAAGGGCACAGAGCCATTAACTCGGGCCATCTAAAAGCTGGGACTGACATCCAACTTCATTAACGTCTCATGTTGCAAACCTCGCTTGTTAAGGTGCTTTTTTCTGCCAGATTTACATATGAACAATTCAGATTTAAACTCAACCAGTGTATTTTCAGAAATAACTCCAGTAAATCACTTTAATCCCCAGTGTGCTCTGTTAAATATAGTTGTTGTTAAAGTGTAAGCTGATGTCATTAAAAGATTTAGCTGAGTGATGTCATACTCTGCTTTATCTAAACTGCCTTTTGCAGTTGAAATAATTAAGCACTACAAATTTTTCTCAGAGGGCATCCTGAATCCGAGACTATCCAGATATGTCTTTTTTTTCTATTTTTCTCCAGGTTTTGGGATTGTTTGTCTGCAGTTAAATACTTTAACAGAGCGAGCCTCACTGGTATTATTTTATTTAGGTTTTTTTTTTTCCTTTCTTTTGACCTTGGTGTGTCCTCAGTCTTTGCTGGATTGCTTGGAGGCTCGTCTGAGCAAAGAACCTCGTGTGTGTGATGTCAGCTCCATGCCACAAGGCTTGGAAGGTGAAGAACACTTAGATTTTCCTCTGCAAGGCTTTCTGAAAAATATTCTTTTATGACAACAAAAATTTCTGTCACTGGGTTTTGGATTTTGCTGAGATGTGAAAGGGGAAATCAGCAGCAAAATGGGAATGGGAGAGAAAGGATTGTATGGAAATATTTGAAATTATTCTTCAAAGTATTTATGATTTACTTAGCAGGAGAGGCTATAAAACACAAAAGGCTTATAATTAAAAATAATAAAAAAGAAAAGATTAAAGGAAATGCAGTAAGAAGCTGCAAGTGTTCTTTGAGATTAAGTTGGCTGATCAAATAATAAGAGCTAAAAAATGTGATCTACTCCATTCATAAACCTGTCTTGGATTAATTAAATCTGCCATTTATTTACTTTATATACATGTCATATTGCCATATTAAAGTTTCTACCTAAACCAAAAGAGTTGCTGGGAAAACCAGAACAATTTGGTTTAAAATCAAAGCCATGAGCACAAGCTGAAGATCAGAAGGTTTTATAAGTTCCACGTGTGGCTGCCTGATCCCAGCATCCTGGAATTTATCGTCCCTCAGGGTCAGATGGGCAGGATCCATCTTCTCCTGGAGCTCTCTGGGAACATTTTAGGAAATTTCACTTCAGTTTAGAAGGTTGTGCTACTCAGTGTTTGTCTCCATGGTCTCAGTTCTGCTGAACTTCTGTGAAACAACCAAATTTTTGCTTTTCATCATCCAGACAAATACTGGTGAAACCTGAATTTGTGCTGAACTCTGTGGAGTTGCCTCATCACGAGCGAGCCCACACATGAGAGGCAGAATTCTGGTGCTGGGGCTCTGCAGAGCAGCAACCTGAGCAGAAAATAAATTATTTTTCCCACTTTTGCTGCCCTGGATAAACCAGCACAGCTTACCTGATGTGGGGAAAGGGAAGAGTCCTTTCAGACAGGCCCTGGGACCTGAGCTGCAGATGCCAGATGAAGCTTTGTGAAGTTAATTCCCATTAATTTTATTCCACTGGCTGCAATGGAAATGCACTTTGTCATGGGCAAATATTTCCAAACATAGGGAAATATTTGTGAAATAAATGAATGTTAAGTATAATAACAGTGGAATTTGGACAAAGTCTGAAGAGTCACATGGTTTTCTTTCTGTGCCCTTGCATCAGGTCACCAGAAACTGAGATTTTCCACAGGAAATTACTGCAAGTTACAGGGAATAGCACGAGTGAACCAGAGGAGTCTCAGACTTCCCTTGTTTGCTGTGTGTTTTATTAGGAATTTAAATTTTTCAGATTTTCATAAAGTTCATGAACATTTCATAGTCATCTGTGCCTTCCTGTGCAGGAATGTGAATTTCAAGCCAAGATTTATTACACATAGGGGGAAACTGATGGAATTTATCACTTCAGCAGCTTTAGGGAGGTAGTGAAGCCATTTCCACTACAAAAATACTGTTGAACACAAAAAATGATGTTTTCTGTGAGAGGAAATGGTGTTTTCTGTTTCCCTCTCTGCTCTCCACACAGACTGTGACTTTCATCTCGTGCATCTGAGAAAAGCTGCAGCAAAAATCTTGTGGGAAATACCTTTAAATCTCTCAGATTCCCAAGTCCAGAGGTGCTGCTGGAGCTGATTCCAGGACCTACCTCCGCAGTTCCTCAATTCCTGCTCTCAGCAATGCAGAAAGGGCTGAGGGAGCTGAGTCAGGACTAACAAATCTGAATATCCCAGAAAATGTTTGATGGTCAAAGCACAATTCTCTGCTCCCCTGAAGAGCCTGGGATGAGTGCAACTGCATATAGCAAGGAGAAACCAGGAGAAAATGGAAATTCTTCACCTTTTGGACTTGTTTTCAACTCCAGGACAAAACTGATGGAGGCACACACTCCAAGGAAGCTTTTGTGGGGTTTGGTTTCCATCTCCAGCTGCTTCCCAAGACCTCCAATTTGTCCCAGCTGCAAAGCTCATATGACAGAGTGATTATCTTGATTGGTAGGCAAAACAAGAAGGCTCTGAGACAGACTAATGAAGTCAATTGTGCTGCTGTAGGGGCCAGTTGAACGCACTTGTGGGAAATGGATTCACACAGCTTCTGCAGAATATGTGAAAAAAATCTATATTTTCCTAAAATCCTACCCCTCAGATTAATTCTGAACTTTAATCCTGTTCAGAGCCATGATACATTTTGAAATAAGAAGTTCCAGGCACTCTTCCTTTTTCATTAGGAAGGAATATTCTGGTCCTTTGTTTGCTGCATTTTGAGGAAAGGAATTTTTCAGGCAGTGATGTGTTGGGGTGACCTTGCCTTGGTGTGAGCTGGGGAGGGAGTCCAAAGAGAATTCCTCAGTGTCTTAGAATGGAAAGGCAAAGTGTGGCTGGGGGTGTGTATTCAATTACCATCTGTTAGAGGTGGGGCAGTTCTGTTCATTGGGCAGTTTTTCTTTCTCTCTCCCACAACCAATCCTCCCTCTGGGAAATATCTTCTGTTCATGGCCAGTGAGTGTCACTGCCTGGCTGATCAAATTCCATCATCCCACTGGGAGAAGCTCCACCCAGGAGGAGGAGCCAAGCATTCCTACCTGGATACAATCGGAGATTTTGGGACACCACAGCAGCCTTTTCCCAACTGCATTCCCAGAGGAGCAGCTTTCTTCTCCACTGCATTCCCAGAGGAAGAGCAGACCCATCTAAACCACCCCTGGACCTTCAGAGGAAAACTCCACCCTTCTGCAGGATCCCTGCTCCAGCAGAACCACAGCTGGCACTGCAGGAGGGCTGAGCCACCATGGGATGGGACTGTGCCACCACCCTGACCCACAGGGGCTCAGCTCCTGCTCTGACTCTGGCTGTGCTCTTTTGTATCACTGTATTTTATTTTAGTTTTCCTAGTGAAAAACTGTTATTCCTATTCCCATATCTTTGCCTGAGAGCCCCTTAATTTCAAACTTACAATAATTTGGAGGGAGAGGTTTTACATTTTTCATTTCAAGAGAGGCTCCTGCCTTCCTTAGCAGCCACCAGTCTTTCCAACCAAGACACCCAGGGAATTCAGCCCCTCTGGAGTGCTGGCCTTGGTCTGCAACTAGACATTGATGGAGCTGCTGTGCTGTAAATTCTATTTATGGGTAAATGAGATTCATACAGTGAATACCCAGCCCAGAGTGTGCTGTTGGTACCATTGAAACCCCAATAATCTCATTCAAGGGTCATCAGCACCCTAGGTGGAGGTGATGATTTCTGCTATTTTACTCTAGGATTAGTTTGTGGTCATTTTTCTTACTTGCTGACATGCTTTTACATTTTTATTTTCCTTCTTCCCTGAACTGCAGCTCCACAATTCATCTGAATGTACTATACCTGGTACCTGCCACATATTTTAAACAACTTTTTTTTTGTTTTGTCTCTCTCTGGGCCTGCATTTCTCAGTAGTGATGAGCTGTTTATTGCCTTGGCGGTCTCTTGTGCCCCAAATTTTACCATCCCACGTGTGTTCTCCTCCTCCTGTGGCTCCAGCTCTCACTGCTGCACCAGGCCCGTGTTTCTCTGCATTTTATCTTTGCATTGCATTCATTAAAAAACCCCTTTCACATAGAATTACTGCTGTGGCTATAAAACTATGTTTGTAGCACACCAAGATAACAAACCCAAACCAGATTATCCATAGATAACTGGTCATTTAGAGAAATTGCTGTCACAGCTAAACCAAGTAAAACAAAGCTGTGGGCAGGTCAGGAGAAGTTCAGACTGAGCAGCCCCGAGGGTCTGCAAACCCTGCATGAAACTGATGGCTTGTTACTAACACAGAAAATGCCAAAAAATTCCACTTCCTAAGGCCTCTTCCTGCTGGTGAAGATGAGCATGTTTTACCCAGAAAAGCTTCCAGTGTGTTTTCCCAATTTCCTCTTGAATTGGGGTTTTCTGGATGCACAGAATTTGCCTGTACAGATATTTGTACAGATATTTTTAGGGGTGTTACCACTTGGCCAACATCCATCAGTGTAGGTTTTCTCACAAGGAATTCCAATCTCCTAAAGATGCCCAAACTGAAATCGTTAGAGGCAAACCCTGTGAAAAATCTGCACAAGGGAAGAAAAATCTGCATGTGGGAAGATGGAGTGAGAAAACATCCAAGGCAATCTTGCCTGGTCTCAAGGAAAAGGTTGTTTATAGGAATGAGTATGTGTATATATATATATATATATATATATATATATATATATATATATATATATATATATATATATATATATATATATATATATATATATATATATATATATATATATATGTATGTATGTGTATATACATATATACACATATACACACACACATATATATATACACATATACACACAAATTATATATATAATATGTTATATATATATAATTTGTATATATATATTTAGGAATTTGTATATATATACACACAAATTATATTTATAAAATATATATTTTATATAAATGATATAAAAATTGTATATATATATATATATGTAGTGTGTATATATATATATATATATATATAGTGTATATATAGTATATATATTTTTTTTTAATAGGAATTTGCTCAGTGTTGTCACCAGCCAGGAGGATCCTGGAGCAGATTTTCCTCCTCCTCCCTGGATTTTCTGGTTCTCAAGAGGCTTTGGAAGAGCTGGTGCTCCCCTGTGTTTGGATTTTGCTGTCATCACCTGCCCACACAGCAGATCCTCTGCATTTAGCACAGAAAACACCCTTCCCCTGAGAGGGGGAATTTCCCACTGGAATTCCTGCTCCCTGTTTAGCACAGGTGAAATTTTCCAGGTTTTTTTACAAGCTCCTAAATTCAGCCCTGCCTCCCTCTCTGCATTCTGTAGCTGCATTTTTCCTGTGGCCCCTTTCCTCTGATGTTTTCTATCACAGAAGGATGTGGTGTTTTGTTAGAAAGTTCTTGGAATTAAAAATACCCTTTTTAAATTAACTATTTCATAATTGTCCTCATTAGTAGGCAGAGAGGAAAATCAGAAAATCATTAAGGTTGAAAAAGATTTCCAAGTACCTTCAAACCAACTCCACCATGATGTAAAGTGCCACATATGCTTAATTTTTTTACATTTTCAGGAGTGGTGACTCCACCACCTCCCAGGGCAGCCCATCCTAATAAATACCTGAACAATTTGATTTTTTTGAAGTAATTTTTAACTTTGAAATGAGGACCTGTGTATCAAAAGCATGTTTATCTATGATTCTTCAAGGGAAAAGAAAGTAAAGGTTCTTTTTAGCCATGAATAAATCTTTAAAAAAGTATGTCATCTGCAATAATTTATTCAAAATATTTTTGTTCCAATTAATTTCTAAAGTGCTAAGAAATATTTGCATAAGGAAATCTTTGTAGTTGTGACTCCTTTAAAAAATAAACCCAGCCATTCATGATGTAATAATTAGTGAGAAGTACAAAGTGATCTAATACCCATTCTTCTGCATCAAACTGGCTTTCATTTTTAATCATAAATGCTGCCATTCTTAGCTCTGGAATAATTACAATTTCCATCGAGCTGCCCTGGGGGATGTGCTCAGCCCTGGGAGAAGGAAAGCAGGTCACTCCTTTGTTCTTTTTCTCCAAGGCCAGACCCAAACTTTTCCACCCATGGTGGGAAAGGTGTTGAGAAGCTCACCCCATAAACTCATCCACGCTCCTCCCTGAGCTTTTGGCATTGCTGCTTTGCCTTCTGGGGACAATGTGGGCCTGGAGAGCCTTAGGAAATAGAATCATAAAGTTCTGTCTCATTAGTGTGGCACTAGGAAATGCTTATTCTTCTTAAATCAGCTCATTGCAGCCCCTTAAGTGCAGCAGGTGCCTCCAGGTTAAAAATCAGCCCAGCAGGTCCTAAAGCAGTTTTATTTTGCATGTTGTCTGTAAAACAGTCAGGCTGCAGAGTCACAATTATTACTGAATTTAGGGTACAGGTGTTGGTGCTGATGCCTTTTCTGGGGCAGTTTTCTGGCATTTTTCCAACAGCACACGGGCAAAATTAAAAGAAAATCCACCAGTTTTGATAAGAAATCTAGAAACCTAAAAAGAGAGGCCAGCCAAAATTAGGGGAATAAAAGCAGTTCTATTTATTGAAGGGCCTTCAGGTACATTTAGGGCAGACAAAACCCCCAGGGGCTACACCCAAAGTGGACCACAGGTCATGGGTTTTTATACTTTTATAAGTTTGGTCCATTTGCACATTGGGGGTTCATCTGCCCATTCCAGCTCCAGGTAATGAAGTCATTGACCCCAGGTTTGCTCCCCCAAGTCCCTTTTGTTCCCATCTCTGGGGCCTGAGGCAGTGAGGTGTCCTTGATTGCCAGGCCTGGAGAGGAATTGTTGTGTCTGCCCAAAATGGGAAAGCTGCAGCTGACCCTGTGTGTGGGGTTTGGAGTTCTACACTAAAGAGCTGCAGGAGTACAAATAAATGAAAAATAGACAAGGTAAAATGCTGAGGCATCAGTGCCTTTTTGCTAAAATCTGCTAGGCAGTTTGAGTGGGTAAACAGTGGCCCTTGCAGAAAAACCTGATGGTCCTTTCAGAGTGATGGAAGGAAAAAGGAGCTAATTTGAGCCATCCCAGCCACCAGTGGTGTTGCTGCAAAGGACATTCCATTGAGTGTGGGAGGTGTGCAGCAATCCTGAGTATTTGCCACATCCAGGTGCCATAAATCCTGTGGATGTAAGAAGATTTCCTGCAGGGATGTGTGTAAAGATGACTTCTCTGAAACAGCAAGATTCAAAGTTCTGGGGACGGTCCCTGTGCAGAACTGGTGGGGAAGCTGGACGTGGTGGGGTTTATTTTTTAAAAGGTGCTGAGCACCTTCTGTGTTGAGGCTTCTCTGTCCTTGTGCATTAGGATGCAGTTTGTGGGGATGTCACCTGAGCCTGTACTCACCCAGACTGGGAGGTCCCCCTGCCATGGGAGTGTGTGGTCACTCAGAACTGGGATTTGTTATTCACAGATGGACAGAGCCTGGTGAAGGAACCTTTTGCCCTTCCTCCAAAGCCCAGGTAAAACCAAGCCCTGTAAAGCCAAGTCTTGCTCGTGGCTTTGTGTTTGTGCAGTGTTGAAGGAATGAGAACTTGGCTTAGCCAAGACCCCGGGGCTGCTCCAGTGGCAGTGGGAAATAAGGAAATAAGTGAAGGAAACAATCCTTGAGCAGATAAAGACAAGTTGTCAAAGTGGTGGCGAGGTTAAAATCCAGCTGATTGAGCTCTGATGTAATCATACAACCTGCAATCTGCCACCCTTTAAAAGCCATCAGGACATTCCCAGGGCACCGTGGGGCCAGTGTGTGGCCATGAGGTGTGAATTTGGTGAGTTTAATGGGGAATGTTGTCCCTTCTGTCCGAGCTGCTCATCCCAGGGATGCAGGAGAGGAGCCACAGGCTGCTGGGGATGTGGCTCTCAGCATATGGACTCACCAGGGACTTCAAGGGAGATGAATTCCCCTCCTCTTTTGCCTCCCCTTGCCTCCATCAGTCCCAAAAAGAATGTCCCTGGCCGGTTTGAAGGCTTAGGCAGTTGTGGCATTTGCACTTGCCCTGACAAAAAGCTGGGCTGCGCGGAGCGCCGCGGGAACATCGTTCTGACAGCCCAGTGAGTTTTACACTCCCAAACCCTCCTGGTTAATGTACCGTGGGCTCTGGCCTGCTCCTGCCTCCCTGTGCTGACTCCAGGGCCCAGGAGATGCTGGCACACGTGGCGTGGATCCTGGCAGCTGGGATCACCCAGAGGGATGGGAACAGGAATGGGAATGGGATATTCCTGACCCCCTCCTTTGCCAGGGGAAATGTGTGCAGGGGTGAGAGGGAAAAGTGGCCTTTGCAGGAGTGGTAAAATGCTCAAAATAGAGGCAATGGAGAGGTTGGAGCAGGGAGTGCTCCTTGGGAAAAATGGGGATTTCCAACACTTGGACAGTGGTGTGGTGGTGCTGTTCTCTCATTTGCATTTTTGGGCTAATGAAAGCTGCTAATGAGGCTGCTCCTACAGCAGTGACTGATCTTGGAGAATTTGGAATGAAACATTTCCTGAAAAGCCAGCAGTAAATAAAAATAACCCCTCATCCACGAGTCCCAGTTGCATAATCTTGGAGAATCAAGGTTCATGAGATAAAGAAAAATCAAAGCAGAATGTGGAAGTACAAAACAAGCCAGGAAACCCTGGAGAAGACTGTGGCTTACAAAGGAAAAAGATGAGCCAAATCCACAACAGATCATTAAATATTAAATGGTAAGTAACACAGAGCATGTAAAGAACAAAGGAAAAAAAACTTCTCTGAGCATTTTTGAGCAAGTTTCCTGTGCAAGTGAGAAGCATGAAAGTGACACACACAATGTTTCATGCTGACACTTGGATGGTTTTGAGTGATGGAGCCGAGCAAAATTCCCCTTCTCCACCAGCAAAAGGCAGTGCATTGGATCCTTGATATTCTCCAGACTTGTTTTATTGTGCCATTTTCTTATAAGCTGGCATTTTATTATTTAACTAGAAACATTCAAACCTATGTATTTTTTTCCCCTCAAAACCCCAACAGCAGCCCCATAAAATTGTGTGTAAAGAGAGCAAGTCATGAGAGCAAGTCCTGTTGGGGCTGAGGGAGCTGGGAAGGGGCTGAGGGAGCTGGGAAGGGGCTGAGGGAGCTGGGAAGGGGCTCAGCCTGGAGCAAAGGAGGCTCAGGGGGGACCTTGTGGCTCTGCACAACTCCTGACATGAGGGGACAGCCAGGTGGGCTCCAGGAGGAGAGGGAACAGCCTCAGGTTGTGCCAGCTGGGACATCAGGAGGAATTTCTGCACAAAAAGTTATCACAGTGATGGTTGAGTTGGGCAAGAACAAATATTCCTTCTCTAGCTCATTCCTAGGTTGTATTTCCTTATCCCAGCTGGGCTGGGGGACCTGGTGGATGGCTGGGAGCAGCTGCTGGGAGCTCAGTGCCTAGTGGGGACCTTGTGGCTCTGCACAGCTCCTGACACGAGGGGACAGCCAGGTGGGCTCCAGGAGGAGAGGGAACAACCTCAGGTTGTGCTAGCTGGGACATCAGGAGGAATTTCTCCACAAAAAGTTATCACAGTGATGATTAAGTTGGGCAAGAACAAATATTCCTTCTCTAGCTCATTCCTAGGTTGTATTTCCTTATCCCAGCTGGGCTGGGGGACCTGGTGGATGGCTGGGAGCAGCTGCTGGGAGCTCAGTGCCTGCAGGGGGACGTGGACTGGAACTCAGTCCCCTCAGTAGTACAGGAGAACTGAGGCAGAATGGTTTTTAATGCACACCCAAGTCTAAATTTGTACGTTTGAAGCAGATCCTGACAGGCAAATTCTGTCACGACACAGGGTGCTCAAAACAGGAGGAACCAGGCTGGGAAAGGTCACTCTCAACCCTCAGAGTGAGGCTGGATCTGGGGAAAATCAGCAGGAAAGGTCATGTGCTGCTGCTGTGTGACAGCTGGGAGAGAGCAGGTTAAAAAGCGCTGAGCTCTGTCACTTTTAGGCAAAGTTTGTTGCCTGCAGTGTGAGCTGGTGTTTCTCCCCAGCATTTTGATTAATTATTTTGGTCATTCATTCAGTGCAGAGTTTGCAGTGCAGTGCAGTGAACTGAAATGACCTAGAAATAATTCCCTAACACAACCTGACGCTCTGGCTTATATTCACAGAGAGATTTTTGGTTTTACTCCTCACCAAAGCACTCCTCAGCCATCCCAGGGAAGCTGGTGCTATTCCTGCAGGACCAAACAGCTTTCCATCCTCCAGGTGATGTTCAGTGCCTCCTGCTCCAGCACTGCACTGTGTTGGGACAGAGATTTTGCCTGTGGAGCTCTGGAGGAGCCCTGTGGGACCTGCACGGGGGTTGAGTCCTGGCAGCAGGAACTGCAGCTGATTTTTGGGAATCAGCCCTGGGTTTTGGGAATCAGCAGCTCCTCAGGCACAGCCAGGGCTGGGGCAGCTGCTGTTTGTGGGGTCTGGTTAGGGTTTTACCAGGGTCACTGCCCTGCAGGAGCTGTAGTTCATTTTTGGTGCCTTTCCACCCACTGGGAGCACTGGGGTGCAACAGCAGCTCTGTGTCTGCACAAGGTGTGGCCAGTAAATGATAGTGACAGTGGAGCCTGGAAAACCTTTTCCTAGACTAAACTGAACCTCCAAGGCTTCTTTTTTATGTTAAACATTTTCAGATGTTCCCAGGTTGCTTTAGAATAATTATAAGGAACAGGAAGTGCACGATGTAAGGGAATAAGGCAGCGACTCGTTCCATTCTGTTTTATTCCCCTTCAGCACTAAGTGGGTTTCCAGTTTGGTGAAGTGCAGGGGAAGCTCCAGATTCCAATTGAACATGAACATTTTGGTTATTTTCTACCCTGTGATACTTTGTTTGCAGCCACCTCTCAGCTGCTGATCCCCAAAGGCACGGCAGGCAGCTCTTGCAGCCTGACTAAAGCACCATTGCTGGCAAAACACATTAATTTTTGTCCTGGTGACAATGCCTGATCCGTCCTGTCCTTCTCTTAGGCACTGTTGGACACATTTAGCACCAGCATGTACTTATGACTCACAAATAACTCACAGGATTACTTCAGCCTGCTTGAGATTCCAAAATAATCACTCAGGATTTGCCACTGAGCTGAATGTGAGACCGTTCACAAACCTGGAGGGAAAAGTGATCAGATGTGAAGCTGCAGAATCACGGAATCATGGCGTCACAGGATGGTTTGGGTTGGAAAGGACCTTAAAGATCATCCCATGGGCAGGGACACCTTCCACTGACCTGAGCCCCAGCCTGGCCTTGGACACTCCCAGGGATCCAGGGGCAGCCACAGCTTCTCTGGCACCCTGTGTCAGGGCTGGAATTCCTTCCCCTAACCCTAATCCCACCTGACTCTGCCCTCTGCCAGTGTGAAGCTATTCCCTGTGTCCTGGCACTCCAGGCTTTTGTAAATAGGCTAAAAATTCCCTCCCATCAATCCATACATTTAAAAAATAATGACAAATCCTGAATGAAAGCACCGGTGTAGTGTGTGTTCAGAAGGAAGAACAAACCACAACAACACAACTCTAAAAGTTAATGGGATTTCTGTGAAAACAGAGGAAAGTTGCCCATTCTCCATCAATTGTCAGCAGGAAAGAGTGATGCCATTATTGACTGGCCTCAAACTATAAAAGCAGGAATGAATGAGAAAGTAGCAATACTTGGACGAGCTTCTTGAGAATACCAAGCTCTGTGGAGGGGTGAATATTTTGTTTCACTTTACCCCATTTGTGCTTTCATATTAGTTAATTTTTTTTTTTGCTTACTTTTGTAACTTCAGAAGAAGAAGAGAGGAAATAATTTAGATTGCAGAAAAAATATTTGTAAATGGGTAAATCCCCTCCTCCCATCTTATTTTTATTTGGTTTATTTAAACACCCCCAGCAGGGCAAGAAACTGGGAAAGGAGAGTGAGGGGGGAGTAGAAAGAGCCTTTAGGATGTGAAGGCTGGTGCCTTCCTTCCTGAGCAGTGGAAGTGGTAACTGTGGTGCTTTGGCAGAGTCAAACAGGGGCTGGCAGCTGCTGCAGCTCTGAGCTGATCCCTTCAGGTGCTGGGAGTGAGGATTTGGTGTTGCTGCTCCCTCTCTGTGTCTGTCTGTGGGTGTCTGTCCGTGCTGTGAAACATCTCCTGGGAGTGGAGCCAATCCATCCTGGAGGGAAAGGGATCAAGAGATGGATATCCAAATGCTTTAGTGCAGCCCCTTTTTGCTGCTGCCTGCTGGGCAGTGCCCACAGGGGGTGTTGGCAGCAGGAGCTGCTGCCCTGTGCCATGGGATCACCCTGCCTTTGGGTTCAACCCCTGAGAACCAGCCAGCAGTGGGGGCTGAGCAGTTCCAATAGTTAATTGTAATGCTATCGTGGCCTGAGCAGAACAAAACAGAAATAATCAGGCTTAAAACAAACAAAAAACCCCCAAAAGCAACACAGTGTTTTTTTAGCATAAAAGCACATGTAGCTGAACTAATACTCCTGACGAGCAAGGACATGGATTTCTCCCAGGGCATCCTGCAGTCCTGTAGGGGAGAAGTGACCTTATTTGCATTTTTCTTGTTGAATTGCTGTTGGGATTTCTGCAGCACGGCAAGAGCAAATTCCTCCAGGAGAACATGGAAATATCACAGCGCTAACGCAATATCCTCCAAGTAGCTTCTTGCTCCTCAGCCCCTGCTGTCCCCCTGCCCTCCCACCGCCCCCAGCCAGCAATGACAGCCCTCGGCCTCTTCCTTTCCCATTTCCCTCTCATTTCCCTCTGTATTCCCAAAATTGCTGCTTCCCCTTTTCCAGAACAATCCGGGACCTGCCCTCCCCGCCGCGCCCTCGCCGTGCGCTCCTCGCGAAGGTCAGCACTTGGCGCTTGAAGGCTGCGATTCCAGACGCCTCTCTTGGGAGCGTTTTCCACTCTAATCAGGTCCTCTAAATTGCTTAGGCTCTTCCCCAGCATGAAGCCCTGCTCCAGTTTTGCAGGCAGATAATTAAATCCCGAGCCCAGGAGCGGCGTTGCAGCTGCGCCGCCACTTCTTCTCCGCGTCTTCTCCTCATCTTCCCACCCTGCCAGGGCAGCTGAGACAGGAGCACGGAGCTTTTGGAGCCATGGATCATCTGCCTGGGGAGTATCCAGCACTCCAAAACCAGGGAGGTGTGCAGCTCACAGCAGCAGCAGGACTGCCCATGAGAAACCGTCCAAAACATTCCAAAATCTGGTTTTTCCCTTCTCCCGGAGCTCGCTCTGCCATCTTCCCGCAGGAGAATTAAAGCAGCAGGATGCCAGGAAGGGCTATTAACTGTCACCTCTTAAGATCCCTGTATAATGTATGCACATACTAATTACATCGTAGGAATAGCACAGATTAATTATACACATCACAAGTGGGATACAGCGTTTTGGTATTTAAAGGATGTTTTTATATAAATGACACATTTGGAACTTGAAAATAGCACAGATTGGGTTTGTCCAATGAAAGACTGCAAAAGTCTGAATTTAATGTATAATATAACCTTTATTCTTTTTCCTCTAAACTCTTGGAAACTTACATAACAATCGTGCTTTAATTATGACACCGTTTATAGACATTTAAAATGCATCTTAATTTATAAATATTTTACATTTGGTCCATAGAACAGGTTGCAATTTACTAAATAATACTGTACTCTTTTAAACAGGCTCTGTATATATTTTTGAATATGTATATATTACATATATATTTTTATATAGAGATAGATTTGCTTGGTGTTGGATATTTCCTTATTGCAAAAAGCATATATGATCATACAATAATCTTTCTTTTTCAGGGCAAGTACTACAAAAAAGATACAGCTATTCACAGTTTACACACAGTAGTTCTACAACACTAGTTTGTGCTATGTGATAACGTTTGTACAGCTTTTTGCTAAAGAGCAGGTCTGTCAAACATCTGTCATAATTGTTTACAATCAAACATTAAATACTGCATTTTTCTTAGAACAACATGGGACTCGGTTACATTAAACAATAAAGAGAAAGTTGGAGTTTTTATCCTTAGTCTAATGAAATTCACAAGTATGATGTATCACGTGTGATGTCTGTGTAGGATGTAGGGGTTCCTCTAAATCCCAAAGACTTACAGGACGTTTGCATCTCAGCTATGGCCGTTTAGGATGGAGCTTAGATCTCGTAGTATTTTACATTTGACCTAGGTATGAAACAGTTTAGAACCTACCCAACATACTCTGAGAGTTTAGGATGTAGTTTGAAATACATGTGTATTATATATATATATTATTTCTACATAATGTGCTTGACATTCTGAGAATAATACCTTATTGCAAGAACATGTTTGTCACCTTCAGACGAGAACAACGAAAAACCCAACATTCACAGGTAACATGTTTTTTTGTTTTTTCCACGTAGTAGTTCTACATAAATTGTGCTATCTAACATTGTACGGTGCACAAAAAAAGTTTGCTGAAAAGCATGTTTTCATTGCACAGTTCTGTCACAGTCATTTACAATCAAACATCACCCTCCCAAAAAAAAAAGCCTCTGTGCCTGTCTTATAGCTGCCAAACGAGAAATGCCAAGCGGGGCTCCCACTGCATTCCCCACACAGGGAAAACTTCCAGGGGCTGGCCGGGCTCTCTGGCCATGTGGCAAACGCAGGACAGAGCCCAGAGCGGGATTGCATCGGGATCAAAGAGCTCTCCCTCGTGCCCTCAGCACCACCCAGCCCCTGGAAATGGAAATCCCACTGCTCTCAAAGTGCCGACCACGCGGAGTTTGGGGTTGGGAACTGGGGAAGTTCTCTAGCAGGTTCAGTCGAGCCCGACATTGGGACTCACTTCGATCTTTAAGCCGTTGTTTTGGTTTCTATTTTGGTGGCATTGCAATAATAGTAGAGTGATAACAGCATGATAGAAGCTCAGGGAGTCTGAGCTTGAATGGCAAATACTTTGTATTTTACTCCTGGGAATCTTTAAGAGCTCTTGGCTATTACTTTGCTAAAAAAGTTAAAAGTCATATTTATGCCTCTAACATTGATTCACACAGATATCTTCTTTTTATAAGAAGCGAGATATGTACTTTTAAGGAAATTTATGATCTTGTCTGAAAGTCACCCTGAAAGGCTGAGCACAGCCAGTGTGTTTGGCCTGGGCTGCTCTGCCACAAACAACTCAATTTTTGCACTAGGAATGTTTATAAAGGCTGTGCCTGCTGTTAATTGAAGGAAGAGTCTCTTCCCCCCTCAAATGGCCTCAGCTGGAACAAATTTTAAGGGCAGACTTTTGCACTGGAAATCACTTGTTTACAAAATACTCCGTTCTCTTTTGTACAAAACAACCCCAAACATAATTTTACTCCTGCAAAGTCAGAAATAACAGTCTTGGGATTCAGCGGTAAGAAATAGTGATCAACTACTAAAAATCAGCAGCACAAAACTTCAAATAGTCGTGCTAAAAGGTAGATTAAAAAGGTCTTGGCACATCAATTTACAAATTCCAAGGTATGCAACTATCATTGTGAAAGGATAAAAACATTAACAGTCTGTGGATTGCTGGAGAACACAAAAACACTGTCAAACATCTGAGCTCGCGACGGCTGATCGAACCCATGGCGATTCCCTCGGAGTGGAGATGACCTTGTTGCTTTTTTTTTCCTCTTTTTTTTAATATGTATTTTTTATTTTTTTTTTTGCCACTAGAGGTAGGTAATTATATTCTCAGACGTGAATTTGTGGTCATATTCAACCATATTTTTTGTTTTTCTGGAGGAGGAGCGGTACTTGGACGAGAGAGGAGTTTAGATGTAGGCTTCTTTGTTGGCAGAGTTGCTCTGTTGGGCCTGGTCTGGCCCGTTCTCAGGGTGGGTGATGTCTTCACTTGGCTGAATCATCACTTGGATGCGCTGTTCAAAGGACAACAGTAAATGTGAGGCAGCCAAAAAAACTCTTTCTAACCTTACTCTTCTTTTTTTTCCCTAAATATTTAAAGACAATTATTTACAGCTGCCTATCTTCCCAGGGACCAGCAGCAAGCCACTTCCACTAAATAGAATTCCAGCTCTGTCCTGAAGGTGACAGGAGGAGCTGAAAAACCTTGTGCCAAATGCTGGGTGCCAACAAGGAAATGGGAATTTATTTTCCTGGGGAAAATAAATGAGGAGAGGCTCTGCTGTGAGCCCAGGGTCCAGCACAGGGGCTGCAGTGGGCAGTGGGCAGCAGTGCTGGGCACCAGAGTGATGGACATCTCCCCAGGAGTACTGAGAGTTCCTCCAAGGATAAACCAGTGTTTTATTCCTATTCTGTCTTTCCTCATCCTTTTGTCCTCTCTGTTCCTTCAGCTTCTCTGCCCAGCACACATTCGTGTCTCAAAAGAAATTCCACTTTGGCTCCTCAGAGCCTCTCACTGGTGCAGGCTCCCCCATCACTTAATAAGAATTTGCCGATGCTTTCAAAAATAAGACCTCAATCCACAACAAGGCTGAGATGAGGAACTTTTACCATGGCCTCACACAATCCTGCCCAAAGAGCAGCTGCATTTTAGGGCAACAGTTTTCCTTTTTTCACCTAAAAGTTTCCATAAGACCAAGGGAAATCTATTCAAAATGTGGGAGCCAAGAACAGGCAGGGGAGGAAACAAAAAAAATCAAAACCCAGATTTTTTCTGCAGACTTATTTGAAGCCTCACTGAGTCCTTCAAAATTTGCTGAAGACAAATATTTGGATCAAGATCTGAGCATTTCATGAGGCATCACTCGTCAATTCTGCTTAAGATCATCCAGCCCTTTGCAAAGATGGCTCTGTCAGCTGGTTTTAGAATATTCCAGAAGTTCTGACAAATTCCTTTTGACAGTCTTTGGTTGCCACAATCACAGAGCTTTTCAGTATTCAGGCTGGAGAACTGGCTGTGATGTACAGGAGGAGCTGGAGAGGGAAAACTGAGGATCCACCCAGATAAAAAAAATGAGCTGTGGTGATGGTATGTGGTTTCTGGATGATGTGTGGGGCAATAACATGGTCAATATTTCCCACCCCTTTAGCAGCACATCTCTGAGGACCTCAGAACTGACTGAAATAAAAACTGACTGAAATAAAAACTGACTGAAAAAAACCCTGACTCTCTTCCATGAGAAGTGTTATTACCTCCTTTAAAAAATGGGATGAGCAGTCAGGGAGAGGCTGAGAACAATGAGAAAAAAAGCCCCTAATGTTCTTCACCAAGTGACTGCTTACAGAAATCCCTTAAATAAAGGCTCAAGGGAGTGCTCCCAAGGTATTCCATGTCCTCCCTCCCAGCTGCAGCCGAGCAGGCCAGGTGTGGCTCAGAGCAGGTGAAATGCAGGAGCTGAAGCCTTGGGGGCCATCAGGGAGATGCAGAGCAGGGTCACTGAGCAGACTCATGCAATCCCAGAGTTTTGTAGCTCAGCCCCTGATTTTGATTCCAGCTCCCCAGAGCATCCCCTGCCGTGATCCACGGCCGCGTGTCTCGCATTAATCAGGACAAATTTCCATAATTTGCAAACCTCTCCTCTGTTTTCTAGGTGTGAGGAGCTGGAATGCCAAGCGCCTGCAGCTGCCAGAGCAGAGATAAGGACCCTGTGGAACGTGGGGAATTGTGTTCAGCAACAGATGGCTCAGACACTCTCTTGTCTTTTGGCTGGCACTTTTATGGGGTTTTTTGGCTCAAAGCAAAATAACTGAGGGGGAAATAAATGACAGGAAAGAAGTGCCCAGCAATCTTTGATTGCACAGGTGCCAAGGGGGTCAGGACAGGCAGACTTACCTGTTTTAGGGAGCCTTTCAGGGTTAGGAACATGTATGCCATGTAGCCAGGTATCAGCACCATAGAGGACAGGGCCATGAACCAGCCGACCCCCTGGCCCCATTTTGGGAACACGTAACTGCCCATGGTCAGAGGGGTCATCTGCACAGCACTGAAGATGAACACTCCCTGCAAAAGCAGAAGGGAGGGTTTTGGGTGAGATTCCCAGAGTGTTCTGGCTTCAAGAGATTTTCTGGAGCTTCCCAAGAGGTCTCTTGCCAAAATGAATGTTTCACCTTCAAGCTGTATTTTCACATATAAACCTGCACCTCAGATAATCCAGGTGTGCTGCTGGTACCAGTAAATGCCTTGGATAAACTGCACAGAGCCAGAGGGAAGGGGACTGCTGGGGAAAATAGAGATCCTGGGAATACCTGTGAACGTGTACATGGTGCCATTAAGCAACAGCACCCATGTTGCTTTTGGGATGTTCTCCAGTGATGCCCTGCAGACACAGAATTCCATGGGCTATTCCCAAGAAAAACTCCTGTCCTGGCCTGTCTCAAATGTCCAAACCAGTCAGGTAAAACTGCTAAAGTGAATCAGGAGATCTCGTTCTGATCCCAGGCTGAGGCCTTGTCCAGGACAGATTCCCAGAGGAGGATGCAGAGGCAGATTTTTATCCCTGCTCTGAGCTGGGCTGGGCAGCACGTTCTGCTGAGGACTTGACAAATCTGGTCAGTCTGACAATTCTGGGCATCTTCCCCCTGTGCCACTAAAATAAAATGTATCTCTTATGCCTTCCTGATTGCTTGTTTTTTACAAAAATGAAATCTGTCTAGATCTGGGAAGGGATGACTCAAGGAACCCTCAACATGAGCACATTTCTGTGTCTTTTTAGTCTCCTCATTTGCTTTCTCTGGTTAAATGCTGCTCATGTGTAATAGTGGCTGCTGGATTAGTTTGTTACATTGCATCTGGGTTCAGTGTATGTGCAGTACATTTACATTTCTTTGCTTACTACTTCACAAGGTACTGAATGGGATTAACTGGGCAAAGTTTAGAATCAGGAAAAAGCTGTTCTGTGGTTTCCAGTACAGATTCCTTGCAGAGTTTGCCAGAAAACCCACAGCAATGAAGTATAAAATGAGTAATACATGCCACAGAATGCCATGAATGAAGAACATGAGTTCAGAACCCTGCTCTGTCACCAGAAGTGCTTGTAGAGGAATTCAGTTTACAGAATGTTGGTATTTTTGTGTATGTGGAAAATTATATTTTAGATTGCTAAATTCTATTTTAGAACACCAAAAAAAAAAAAAAAGGGTCAAAAATTGTTCCTTACAGTTTTCTAAGTCTACCAATCAACCTCTTGAGCATTTCCAGAGTTCTAATAAAAATCTTGGCTTCTCTTTTTGGGGCACAATCTTCCTGGCAAGACACTGCTTTTTAGCTATTGCCTTCAATGAGATTTCTCAAATCCTTAAAAAAATAGTGAGGGCAGAACTAATATGAACCTGTGAACCTGTGGGGCTGGAAATGACAAGGCTGCAGCACCCAGGCCACTCATTTACATCCTTTCAACCAGAGAATAAAAGTTTGTTCCTTACTGCCACAATGATAGGAGTGAAAAAGGACCAGCAGAGTTTCCACCAGATGCAGGGTCTGTATCCCACCATCTCTTGGATGTTGTCATAAAATCTATTAACACCTGGATGTAGAAATAAGAAACAGCACAGAAACATATCAGGTAGTGGAGGTGATGGGAAACTCAGTGGTTCTGAGAGACATTGCCATAAATTTGATTATATTTGGAAGCTATACAAAGATCTCAAGATAACTTTTCCTCTGTCTGAATAGCAAAAAAAAAAGAGTGCAAGCTCCAAAGCACCAAAAATCACCTGTTCTCACTCTTCAACATCAAAATTAATTAAATAGAGACCAGCAAACTTATTCCCATGTAAAATGAGGAAGTTGTACTTGGGAAGGTCAGATGCAAGAAACACCCTTGATTGATTTCAACTCTAGGTTATATTAGGATGAGAAATTTAGGATATATTTTACAATTACAACCCCCCCTTCCCCATCCCAGCATTAACCAGCTTTATTGCAGTGCCTGCCATGCATGGGCAGAGGTGGAGCTGGAATCAGAGGGGCCCTCCTGCTGCTGCTGCTCTCCACCAGCCTCCCAAAGCTGTGTCTGTCACCAGTTCATGGCTCTGATTTCTTCATGGTCAGAGCCTGGAGCTGACAATTCCAAGGTGTGGTTCAAGCCCTGTGTGGACCATCCACTGAAACTCCTTGTATGGTCCCTTCCAGCTCAGAATATTCTGTGATTTCTGGGATAATTTTGGTGAATTTTTACATTTGCTGGGTTCTCCAGCAGTGCCTCTCCCCTGTCAAATGCTGTTCTATCCTCTCAGCCCACTAAAATCCAGCAGGAAAGCTCCTGGAGCAGCTGGAGTGCCTCAGTGATGATGGGAGCAGCTCCTCAGAGGAGCTGACGCAGCTCTGAGGACAAAATGCTGTGACAATATCCCACAGATCCATCAATCCTTAGAGCCAGAGTGCCAGTCCAGGCTTCTGGATATTTGAAGGTGATTATTCCCTAACTGACCAAGGAGCCTGGCTCACTGCAGGACCCTGGAGTGAGAGAATTTCTGGAAAAGCAAAATCTTACAAATCCCAAGAGCCCTGAGGCAATATGTACCCAACAGCTCTGAAGATCCAGGCTTCCCAAGGGAGTGGGACAGGAAAAGAGATGGAATATCACCCTTTTAATGCTCCTGAAACACTTCATGGCTCCCAGGCCTCTAGGTAAGGTGTTTAAAAGGCAGCACCACCTTCCACAGGCCAACTTTGAATTATATCCACAGAAACCAAGGCCACTTTCAGTTCCACCCCCAGCATGTGCACATCAACCACAGATCAGAGGATGAATTATCCTCTGTGTGTAAAGCTCAGGGAAAACATACAAACAGGCTGTTTACCATAGCACCAGGATATCGAGATGCACTCAAAGAATACAAGGAACAAGAGACTCATTCCACTGGCAGAGTAGTAGTCAAAAAGCTTAAACACATAGATTCCACCCTGAAATGGAAAAGAAAGAATAAGAAAATAGAGCAAGGCCTCCAGCTTCAAAATGTAAGCTACAAACTAACAGTGGTGGGTAGGATAGAGCCTACTAGTGTAAATTAAACAGGTTAAATTTTGTCAAGACTTGAGGTCAGTCCTGACAAAATTAAGATTGCTGCTGTTTAAACTGAAAAGTTTCATTTCACTTTTTGCTCTTTATTGGATAATTTAATAATTATTTAACAATTAATAATTTCTCTTAAACAGTTTGCAAAGTCAACATCTGGATGTGGACTGGATGTGCATTTTGCTGTCCCTTGAGCCCTGCAGGGGACACCCAGATAAGGCCTTTTAGGGACTACCTGAAAACAGAAGCCAGACAGATTTAGGGGAATAAAATCCAGTTTTATTTATTGAGGGGCCTTCAGGTACACTTTGGGCAGATGAAGCCCCCAGGGCCTACACCCAAAAATGGACCACTGGTCAGGGGTTTTCACACTTTTATAAGTTTGGTCCATTTGCACATTGGGGGTTCATCCGCCCATTCCAGCTCCAGGTAATGAAGTCATTGACCCCAGGTTTGCTCCCCCAAGTCCCTTTTGTTCCCATCTCTGGGGCCTGAGGCAGTGAGGTGTCCTTGATTGCCAGGCCTGGAGAGGAATTGTTGTGTCTGCCCAAAATGGGAAAGCTGCAGCTGACCCTGTGTGTGGGGTTTGGAGTTCTACACTAAAGAGCTGCAGGAGTGCAAATATAAGGAAAATAGAAAAGCTAAATAAATAAAAGTAAAAAATCCTAATATAAAAGAAATAATCCTCATATAAATAAATAAAATACAAATAAAATATCAAAGCTAAAATCCTAAGGCACTACAGGACATTCTACAAGTAAACCACCAAAACCCTGGTGAGCACCAATCCCTGACAATCCAGGGGCTGGCAGAGATTCCTGGGTGGACTGGGGAAGGGAGAACGCTGGTGCTGGGCAGAGGCAGAGCCCAGCCAGCAGTACCTGAGTGATGTTGGACAGCCCTATCACGTAGGACACGATGCACACCACGGCGATGAAGAGCTCGCGGCGGTTGCGCAGCAGCTTGGGGAACTCGTCCACCAGGGCAGTGATGAACCCTTCCACGGTGCAGAACTGCAGGGAAAGGGGACACAAAACACAGTCCAGAGCCCAGCTGGACACAGAACACAGTCCAGAGCCCAGCATGGAGTTTTGGGGAGCAGTTTGTGATTGGACCCTCCACTGGCCTAAGGCTGCAGCTGTCCAGCGAGAAGTGAAAATTCACTTGACTGCAGTGGAAGCTCTGCTCCTGAATATCCTTGTTCCTGTCTAAAGAGATCTGTGCAATAAGATTTCCAGCTCGAGGAACACTCAAAATTCTAAGCTATGAACTGTTGCTTTCGTTCTGTGAACAGGAACTGCTCTTTTTTTGTAATAAAGATGATAAACATACAGTTGAGAGATTTGGTCCCTCAATCCTACAAAATAAACTTATTTTTTATGTGATTTGCTCACATACAAGAAAGCCAACGCACAGAGAAAGCCTAACCAGATTGGTGCTTCATGCAGAAGGTTAAAGATTCTCATATGATTCTTATATGTAATAATTCAAATATTCTTTATATCCCCAGAAAACATTTTTTGTTTTCCAAATGGAAATCATGGCCACACTCCAGAATCCTCCTGTGTGTATATATTCAGATAAATGTTATCATTATGGTGGCTGAAATATGAAAACCAGAAGGTAAGTAAAGTTTTATTAATTTTCAGCAGAGTAAGTAGAATTGAACCAATGGTTACAGCTCCTGTAAATTACAGTGGATGAAATGTTTCAGTGACAGACAGAAAATGCAGAGAGCATGACAGCCTGTAGACACATATTCCTTTTAATAATATTAGACCACCTTCCTCAGCTGTTAGTTGCCTAGAGACAAGTGCTTTCAAGAATATTTTTGACCCAATTTTTCACAGCAGTTTCCCCCCAGATTGAGCAGTGGGTTTTAATGTCAAGCCTGAAGCTCACTGAAAAACAAAGAAATAAAAAGTGTAAGTTTTCAACTTTCTTTCATCTCCCAGGATAAAGTGCCCTCTCGGTCTTTTTGTGTTCACAGGCTGAAGTCAGCTTAGATTTATAGAAAATTATGGATTTTCTCTCCTGAATGACTGGTACAGTGCTGAGGCAGTAAATCCCACATTCCTTTACGTGCTGGGAGGGCTGTGCTAGGGACTGGGAAGTGCTGGTTTGCCAACTGCAGCTGATTGCACGTAAATTAACACATCTGCCTAGGACTGGGCTCCTAAAAATCATCCAAGAGTTCAGCAGCCAGGGGGGACTTCCCTGACCAAACCCTCCAAGTATTCCTTGCAAAATAAAGCAAGGTGCTCTCCTGAGTGCTGCCATGGGGTTGTTCTCTGTATTAACATTAGCACCAATTAACAAAATGTTTTGTTGGATATAGTTATTTCTAAAGGGTTTTCTCTCATGCTGTGTGTTTTTTTATTTGTGTCACAATCAACATTTTTAATGATTCCATGTCTTAATTATTTAATAGTTTAATCTAGACAGAGAATATCTTGGATTTGCAAACCCCAGGGTTGATCCTTCTCCTTTATTTCCAGTTGTCAGATATCACCCAGAGCTTAGGTACAGCCTGAACCAGTAAATTTGTGATCCTTTCCCTTGGGAAGTGATTTCAGAACACATCAAAACCCAGAACATCCTCAGTAACAATCTCATTGCCCACTGAATTAACTCCAGATCTTAAAATTAAATGTATGCTGTATCTTTTTGCTCCAGTGGTGAGTTCTGGAGCCGCCCTTAAGAAATACCTGTGGCATCTAAATCTTGTAAAATCTATCCCAGTGTCTCCTACACAGGCAGAACATTGCACAGATTATTTTTAATATTGTGATTTCACAGGGAATATTTCAAAAGTAAGCTCCTTTTTGCCTGCAGAATAAATTTTCTGCCCATTTTTCATATGCTTCCAACAGTTCAGGAAGGAGCAAAAGTGTTCAAGCATCAGGTTTTTACTCAGTCTTTCCTGAGAGCCTCCTATTCTTTATTTGATTATTCCAGGGATCATCCTGCCCCACTTCCAGCTGGCAGTGGAGGGTACAGGGGGAGCCCTGTTGTGTTATTGTGTCTGATCAAAATGGGAAAGCAGCAGCTGGCACTCTGTATGGAGTTTAGATTTATCCACTGAAGAATTGCAGGATTACAAATATATGAAAAATACAAAACCTAAATATACAAAAATCCTAACATAAAATAAATAACCCTAATATAAAATAAATAATCCTAAATTATTAAATAAATCCTAATTTATAAAATAACTAATCCTAATAGAAACAAATACAATATAAATAAAAATATCAAACCTGGTTCCACCCAGTGGCAGAAAATCTGTATTTTTATTTGTTTCCACCCCAGTTTTACCTGACTGTCAATGCCAAGCATGAGCAGCATGGAGAAGAAGAGTATTGCCCACAAAGGGGAGATGGGCAACTGTGTCACTGCCTCTGGGTAAGCCAGAAATGCCAGTCCAGGGCCTGGGGGAGAAACAGGAGACAGAAGATCAGTGGGAGGGCTGGGCTGGCATCCTCTGCTGCTGCTGGGCTCTGTTTGGGTGGCTCTGGGTGCAGCACCTGAGCAGGGATTTCAGCTGCTCAGTGCTGACCACCAGGGCACTGCAAGCACCTGGGTTTGAAAATGAAACAGCCAAAACAAAACAAAACAAAAAACACCAAAAAACAAAACACCACCCCAAAGCCCCCCAAGGCCAACCAAGCAGAATACTGAATGAGTTCAGCAGCTGCTCCTGAGACCCCTGGCACAGCCAAGGCAGGAGTGCTGTCCTTGGCTGGGGTTACACCCTCAGGCACTGCTCAGCTCAGCTCCCCTCAAGCAGGATTTGGCAGCTGCCATCTCCTGCTTTGCACCACTCAGAAGAGAAACAGAGGCAGCTCAGCAATGAAGAAGACACTTTCCAGCATTTCCAGTATTCCCATTTGCTGTTCCATTCCACTCAGTCTCTCTAAATACATATTTTAATAAACTCTGTCCTTATGGACAACCAAACCTTTTAATTTTTCTTCTTGCTAACTGCAGCTGGACGACAGAGTGTTGGAAGGGGAATATAAATTCCTATTTAAAAGGAGTTTTGTTGTTCTCATGGCATAGCTGGACATCAGGGTCAGAGGGAAAACCAACACATTTAATAGACAGAAACAAAGCTCATGTGGTTCACCTAAGGGGTGCCTCTGATTTTTCAGTTTCCATTAAAAGTCTGTCAGTGACAAGTGCTTGGTCACAGCCCCCAAACCAGTGGAGCAAGGGTGGCATCAACACCTGGATTGCCAAAGTCTAATGAGGATTTTGAAGCAATTAATTGCTAACAAGAGCAGATATGATTCAAAAGCAGTTCAGAAAGCATTCCAAACAGCAGTGCTAAAAGCAAAATAAGCTTCAGATAAATATGTTAATTTTACTCTGTTTTGCACTCCACAGGAATGCAGCTACGGCTTTTAATAATATAATTTGTTTTATAAGGTTTTAAAAGATGGCAAAACAACCTCTCATGGTGGTAAAATCTGGCACCAGCCTCCGAGCTTACTAGGAGAAACAGAAGCCTTAATTAAAGGGTCAAGTTTTCAAATATCCTTTGCAATTAGTGGTCACAGGCATCTTTCAGAGATCTGTTATCAAATGCACTTAATATGATGTAAAAATATTGTGGTGTTTGCAGGTATAGCCTTTATATAACTCCTTCTGTATCAAAGACATAAATCCAAAAAGCTTATTTCACACACCACTACCTTTCCAGAGCAGTTTTTAATAACAGTGCCTGCCATCATCATTTTGCACCTAATCTCTTTGTACGTGTAATTTATTGAAGATTATTTTTAGGGCTTAAATTCTCTCCTTTTCTAACCAAGGAGATATTTCAGTGGGTTGTGTTTGCTAATACAGTCATCCAGATTTTGTCCACCAGTGAGCTCCAGCCAAGCTTTGAGTTATGAGATCCCTCCCTGTGGCCAGAACTGCTAAGTGAGTATCTGGTGCACCAGCTGGGTCAGGGCAGCCATCTGCTCTGCTGCTTTAAGCTTTTTCAGCTGGAAGACACACAAGAAACTGCAAGGAAGAACAGAATCCTCCCATGGACAGCTCCACAGCTCCCTGCCCTAAATAAAATGTCTTTCATGATACAGAGTCACATGAAACAGGTGTAGGTCTGAACGGGGGAGAAATGGATCTGCCTCCAAGGGCTTAACCTCAAGAAAGGGGAAAAGGAATTAAAACCCAGCTGAATTGGGAAATATTAGCTTAAAACCCATCCCATAATGACCAGCATTCCTCCTGCTCTGCCTGGAGTGAGTTGGGATAACGGTTGGGATAACACTTTTCCTTCTGGGAGACTGAGGGGACAGGGAGCTGAGGAGCTGTGAGGAGGGATTTTGAGCAGTTGCAGGAACAACCTACAAGCAAAAAAACCCCAAGAAACCCTGATGCACAGCTTAGAGGAAAAGATTTTGGGTACCTGATGCTGCAACATCTGCAATTGGCCTCTTTGTGACATTGGCCATGAATCCCACAATGGAGAAGATGACAAAGCCAGCAAACATGCTCGTGCATGAGTTTATGCAGCACACTATGATGGAGTCCCTGAAACAAAGGGAAGGGGCTTTAAGCAGCAGGGAAAGCAAATGCTCATTATTTTTGGGTTGTTTTTTTATTTTTTAGGTTTTTTTTTTTTTTTTTTTTTTTTTTTTTTTGTGGTTTTTTTATTTTTTAGGGTTTTTTTTTTTTTTAGGGTTTTTTTTTTTTTTAGGGTTTTTTTTTTTTTTAGGGTTTTTTTTTTTTTTAGGGTTTTTTTTTTTTTTAGGGTTTTTTTTTTTTTTAGGGTTTTTTTTTTTTTTAGGGTTTTTTTTTTTTTTAGGGTTTTTTTTTTTTTTTTTTTTTGTCCTGTGGAAAGATCTTAGTGATTTAGGATTTCACAGTTTGGGTTCCATTCCATGCTGGGGAAGTCTCTCCCATTGGTGTAAAGGCAGTTGCACACCTCACCCCCAGCCAGATAGAACAGTTAATATTCGGCACTAAACTTTATTTCAATTATCTGTACACAGAGACAGAACCCAGCTCCAGCTGAGACAGGCAAGTGCCACTGCAATATGTGCAGTCATCTGCTTACCTGTAAACATTATTGTGGAAAGGGTTGTAACTTCCAAGGGCAATCAGTGAACCAAGACCCAAACCGTAGGAGAAGAAAATCTGTGTGGCAGCATCCAGCCAAACCTGATTGCAGGAAACAATTTTTTAAAAAATCTGTTTCTGCACTTGAGGAGCAGGTCATATGTCTGAAAGGGGAACACTGGGGAGTGAAACTTTGGTTTACCAGCACGCAATATTTACCTCAGAGTCTGAAAGCTTACTGAAGTTGGGAGTTATGTAGAATAAAATGCCTTCCTTTGCTCCAGGCAGTGTTACACCACGGAAGAACAAGATAAGCAGCATAACATAGGGATAAGTAGCAGAGAAATATACCACCTGATGTGAAGAAACAAGACAGTGTAAGTGTGCAAAAAAGAATGATCAAAAGTATTTGCTCCCTGAAAATACTCTAGCAGCAACTGAGGATGGCTCTTAAAATTGAGGCATTTTTCAATGAAAAAGCTTGGGACGTGACTACAGCAAAATTCTCTAAACTCCAGCTCTGAAGACAAGTGGTTGCTGCCTATTTTTCTGAAAAGAGAACAGTGTGGATGAGGCTATTTTCACACTTTTTTTTTTTTTTGGTATTTAAGACAAGGAAGTCCCAAAAGCACAAGGATCATGGCACCAGGCTCCTGCTCGTAAAACATCTGGCAGTTCATTTTCCCCACTCTCTCCTCCTCTATATTACAGGCTCCTACTTTCTTGCCTTTTCAGAGGTCCTGTAAGAAACCCTTTCTGAAGACAGATTCAGCCCTCTTTTTGCTCTCTTTGTGCTTTGGAGACAGGAGAAAGGAAATGGTTTGCTCTGAGCTCAGCTCAGCCCTGTCCAACACACAGCTCGAGGTGGGTCACAGTTATAACCTCCTGTCAAATTAACAATCTGTTCCCTCAGTGTGAAGAAATCCCTGTCCTTTGCACCAGACCTGAGGTTTTCTAATCCAACACCAAGCCCCATTGCTGCAGCTTTTCATTTCCCTAGGATTTCTTCTGACAGGGAAAGGCATGAGCCAAGGTCAAATGTTGCTGCCCTTCCATTCAGAAAGGTCTCTCAAGAATATAATTTCTATTAATTGATTAGTAAATCCTAATTTCCCCTCACAGCCAGGCAGACCCCAAGAAGCACACGGTGAAATCCTGTGAAAGGACCTCAAATGTTTCTCACCACATGAGGGAAGGTCGGGAGCACCTCTTCCCAACACTTCCTTACATATCCAGGTCCAGCAAGAGCTGAGCAATAAATGCACAATTCTGTCTGGAACCAAACTGTTCCATCCTCACTCTGTTGGTATCCAAACCAGCTGGAATATTCATCCCAGGAAAAAGCAGGAATATTTTTAGATGGTTTTATACCTGGCCAAACCAAGAGGCCTATAAATGAAGCTGTGGTCTGACCTAGCTAGAGAGGAGCCAGCTCTTCCTAAAACATGGGGCTGTATCAATCCAAGAAAACACTAATTAAATCCATCACAGCCAAACTGCCCCCGGTGCCTCTTACCTCAAGAATATTTGAGCAAAATGGGCATTTTTCATTGGAAGGTATTTATAGTAGTTTTTAATCTTACCTTTCCAGTCCAGCCTACCCCCTTCCAGATACAAAAATACACCAGGATCCAGGCAATTGCCAGGGTGATTGCCAGTGGCCACCGGATTTGCCCGGGCTTTTCCAAGCCGTCGGTCATTTGGTGCATGTTGCGTCTGCAACGAGCCAACACAACATTTGGCAAAGAATTCAGAAGGTGAAACAGGAAGGATAACAAGGTGATCCTTGGACATGCACGGGAAGGAGAGAGGAAAGTGCTGAGCTTACTCCCAGAACTCCACCACGGCACTTGTCATGTTGGTGGTGTTTGCTAAGGTGTAGTTGGAGAAGCAGCGGTCGGTGTTCCAGGGGTTCTCACAGTGTTTCCAAGGAAGGGTCTGGAGAAGGGAGAGCACCAAAAACCTGGAGTCAAACACTTCTTAAGCAAGAATCACCTCAAGTATATCTTTCTTTGCTAGAACTGACAGCTGAGTGCAGAACTAAAGCACCTAGAGCTCTACAGACATTGATCTCCCCGGGGTGAAAGTTATTTCAATTCCTATCAGTTGTGGGAGGCAGGTGTGGAAATATTCCCTTTTTTCTTCAGCACAGCAGCCCAAAGCTCTGGATTCAACACACTCACCATGAGAGTATATTGAAACAGCACAAAGGACCTCCTGGAGGTCCTGCTACCTCTTGTTGCACAAGAGATAATAAAATTGGGATGGTTATTGATCAGAGAGTTTCATTTTCCCCTCAGGTCAGGGGATAATTGGAGAAAGGTAAAATTTCTATTTGTTACATTCATGTGTCCATCCCATCTTTCAGAAGCTGAGAGGAGCAGAACCTGTTTCTCATATATACATTAGAATGAGCCTCATTTACATGTAATTTATGGATCCTTCTGATGGCAATTTTTGGGAAATCCTCTCACAGAACTTCTGTATCAGGGCACTGTGTGCTTTATACACAAGGATAAGAGGCTTCAAGGGAATTAGAAGTCAATATTCATTTAACACGGGCCACAAGAAACACTTCCAGACTCTGCCTGACCTTTCACATCAATAACAATTCTGAGGACAACAAAGCAGAAATGGTCATGTCACTTCCAGACAGTAATTAATGCAAATTTGGTCAAGGCAAAATTCTTTAAAGCCAAGAACAAGCAAGCATGAGCAAAATTTATAGAAGAGACAATTGAACAATGACGCATTAATTATATACAACTTATGTAAGAATGCTTCCTCAGATGGTCAAACCCCACAAATCAGACAGGACTTACTCAGCTGATGAATCACCCTTGAGGGGGAAAAAAAGGCAGCTAAAAATAAAGTAAACAGGAAAGAAAACAAAGCAAAAATAACAACAATGAATGGAAGTTCAGAGCTAATCAAATCACAGACCTTCCATTCCATGGGGGTTTCTTTAATAAACCCCTCTATCATTAAGCCACATTGCAATGTGACTATGTCCCAGAGAACTCATGTTTGTGTGGCTGCTACTGAAGAAACAAAATAATTAGTTGTACACTAGAATTTTTCTTGGGGGAGTGACTGACCGTAAGTTCAGTTTTCTGCTCTAAATTTCTTGTGGAGAAAAAAAAAATTAAAGGGATTTTACAAAATGGATTTTATCAGTAAGAATGGATTATCCTACAGATTTCTGTGTGTGCTGTGTTAACCTCACACATCTGCACTGAGGGAGATTAGTGACGTATCCATATTTTACTTGGCTCTATATCCACAAAACAATTCCCCATTCCCCTCTGACACTTACAGTGGTAAAGGAATTATACAGGTAGTATATGGCCCACGAAATAATCACAATGTAGTAAATATTTAGCCAAAAGGACAGGACTGCAGCAGCCAGACCCACACCTGTAAGGAAAACAAAGAGAAATAAAACCAAGGGAACTTCCAGTTGAAGAGCTGCATTCAGGGCAAACACATCAGGGCAGGCACCATTGGGAAATGTTGTAGGAGTGAGAATTTCAAAAGTGCCATTACACAAAGGTCATTATTTGGGTGATGGCTCAGCCATCCATGAGCTGACTGCCAGCCTTCAGCTCTCTCTGTGGTGCAGTCCCACCAGCTGCTGCTGCTGAGAGTTCCCTGACATGCTTTACTCCCAGGAAAAGGAGCTAAATCAGCTCATTCTCTGGAACAGCAGCCCCACAGGAGCTCGTGGCAGATGCACACACAGTGAGAATGTGTTCCAAGGCACTCAGGACACGGATCAGAGGGCCTGGTGCTCAGTGCAGGCTGTTGGCACGTCAGACTAAAGACATGCCAGGGTTCCACCATGAGGGTGTCTTCTGCTCCACATGGACACTCCAGGGGTGTTCTGAACTATTCAGGACAGCTGTTCCATGACTCTGAGCAGGAGGAAGTGTTCAAAATAATCAGGATAATGCAAAGCAAGGTTGATCCAAGCCTTACCAATAGCAGCAACTCAAGCAAAAACACTTCTTTGTGAGAGAAAATTTCATCTCCCTGTGTTTTCCCAGCACTAAATCTCCCAGAGCAAAATCCAATCTCAAGAAACTTGCAGCTCACCCTGTGCTAATTGTCAGTCCTACTGTGTGAGGTAGTTTATAACACCACGTGCAGCTCTGCTGGGCCAGAACACAGCTCAGGAGCTCGGAAGTGTCAGAGGATTTGGGATTAGAAGGGTGAAAATCATCATTTGAGAGGTTTGTGGGCCTGTGCAGAATCGAGATTAAAACCCTGGGTTCTGGCAATCAAACCTCATACTCAAAGCATGAAGTGAGTTTTTCTTAAAGAATTCAGCATGAAATTGCCAAAAGTGTCAGGCTTTTGAATTCCAGTTAAAAAAACAGGTGATGACAATCTCTGTGAGCTCAGAAAAATTTACCAAAGTTTACCAAATTGCTGTGAACACATCCAAAACTACTCAGACAACTACTGCTGGATATGCTATTTTTAACAGTCTTTATGCATTTCTACAGAAAACCCCAAAAGTTTTTGAAGTTCAAAACTAAGTTTGTTGCAATTCTAATGCCTAAATCTTACTATTTTTAATGGAGAATAAAAAAATATAGCCCAGCACGTTTCAAAATCATCAGTTACACCTCAGAAAATCAGTGCCTTTAAAAAAGCATGGTTTAAATATAAAAGAAAAGCACCAAGAAACATCCTTGCCCTGGCACTTTTGGAAACTTCTGCAATTTGGAAACAAATGAGAAAGAATTGGAATCCATACCATACCTTTGAACATTGGAGCAAGCTTCCACACTCCGAGGCCTCCTATAGATGTATACTGACCAAGGGAACACTCCAAAAGGAACAGTGGCACTCCAGCAAAAATTAAAGTAAGGAAATAGGGAATCAGGAATGCACCTAAAAAGGAATTTTTAAAAAGCCTGTTACAGTGGGGAAAAACACAAGTGAATTTCCAGTTTCCATCCTTGTTCCGTATGAAAAGAAACCCACAGGGGTTCTTCCTCTCAGATGTAACTTTTCAGAAATGTTAGTGGAAATCACACATGCACTTCTGAACCAGCACTTCCAGAGGTGAAAATAAAGGGAGAAACAGAACTCCCCATCATTTAGATGTTTTCTGTTGAAGTAAAAAGCTGAAATCCAGAAGCCTGTGGGCTTTGCTGCCTTCACCTCTCACGGAGAGCACAAAGGCTTTAACCAGCCCTGGCTGCTTTCCTGCCTTTTATGGGGAGCTCAGAGTCAGCTACAAACCCCATGAAATCCTCTCAAAACTCAGCCCAAAAGAGAGGGATCTGCAGGGTTGGGTGGAGGGCAATGTGCTTTAGTTCTGCTCTGATACTTTATGGTCTTTCAAGTGCCACTGGCAGCTAGGAATTAGAATAAACTTCAGGGAAGAGCTCAAAGCAGAGCTCCATGCTACAAAATGGCTCTGAACGTCCTGGAAAAGTGGAAAGCAAGAAAACCCCAAAAACCCCAAGACAAAACAACTACAACAAACTCCCCCAAACCTAAAAACAAACAACAACAAAAAGCCCCAAAACACCACAGCAAACAACCAAAAAAACCAAAAACCAAATGAAAGCAACAACAAAAGAAGCCCAAAAACCAAACCAAAACAAAAAACCAAAAAATCAAACCATAGCAACAACAAACCCCCAAAATCTCAAAAAAACCCCAAAACCCCAAACCCCCCACAGCAAACAAACAAACAAAACCCTAAAAAACTAAATGAAACCAACAACAAAACCCAAAAAATGAAAAACAAAATAAAAACTAAAACCCCCAAAAGACCCCACAGCAAGCAATCAAAAAAAACCAAAACCCCAAACCAAAACAACAACAACACCTAAAAGACCTAAAACAAATAAAAAAACACTAAAAAAACCATCAAAAACATCACAGCAAACAAACAAAAAGCCAAAAAACCACCCACACTCCACTAATAAACCAAACCAAACCTATCAGCCAACCAAAAAAAAAAACCACCAAAAAACCAAAACCAAAAAACCCTCAAAAAATTCTTGCAACTCCCCCAAAAAACAACCAAAAAATCCCCAAATAAAACCAACTAAATGTATGAAAAATCTATCCAAAGCAGGGTTTGATTTGCTGGTGATTTGCTGGTGACTCCCAACCCACCATCACGGCCAACGTACCTCCACCATTCTTGCCGCACAGGTACGGAAATCTCCACACATTCCCTAAGCCAATGGCATAACCTACACAGGACATAAGAAAGTCAAATTTCCCTTTCCAAGTGTCTCGGTCTGGAAGGTCCGTCTTCTTCTTCTGCACTTTTACTACCAAGGTTTTGGGCTTGTCGTTGGTGATGGAGGCGTCGACCTCGGTGGAGATCTGTCCGTCCGCCACTTTGGTGCCGTTGGTGGCCATGTCTCTGGGCTTGGCTGGCGAGGCTCTGGCGGCGGCCGGGCGGGAGATTTCAGCACCAGTCCACGTGGACAGCAGCTTTGCGGCTCGTGGCGATCCACCCGGGAGCGACGGCGTGTGCAGGGCCGGCCCGCGGAGCCGCCGCGCGGAGCCTCAGCGCGCCGCGGAGCCACCTGCGCGACACGGGCACACTCAGACACACGGCCAAGGCCTCCACACTCGGGGATGGCTCTGCACCCAGCAGGGAGCAGGGGGGAATCCCTACAAAACAAGTCCTAAGATCCACTGATTGGAACTTTTCCCTATGGGCAACCTACAGAAAAAAAGAATTCAAAAAAAAACAAACCAAGGAATAGCAGTTGTCTCCTTTAAGAGTGGGTTAATACTGAATTTAGAATGTTCATGACTAATCCAAAACAATAACCAATGTAAAAACAAACAAACAAACCCAGGACTAGCCATTACAACCTTTAACAGTGGATTAATACTGAATTTAGAATGTTCATGACTAATCCAAAACAATAACCAATGTAAAAACAAACAAACAAACAAACCCAGGACTAGCCATTACCACCTTTAACAGTGGATTAATACTGAATTTAGAACGTTCACAACTAATCCAAAACAATCTCAAGACCCATTTATTATATTCTTTCCTATAGATCGCCTATGAGTTTACAGAGAAAAGAATTTAAAAAAACCCCAAAAAACCCCCAAAACCAAGGAATAGCACTTTCCACCTTTAGTAAGGGGTTAAATAATTAATTTAGAATGTTCACTAATCCAAAACAATCTCCAAGACCCATTGAAAATATTATTTCCTAAAGATATCCTATGAGCCTACAGAGAAAAGAATTTAAAAAAACCCCAAAAAACCCCCAAAACCAAGGAATAGCACTTTCCACCTTTAGTAAGGGGTTAAATAATTAATTTAGAATGTTCACTAATCCTAAGGGGCCTCCAAGACCCATTGAAAATATTATTTCCTAAAGATATCCTATGAGCCTACAGAGAAAAGAATTAAAAAAAGAAATCAAGAAATAGCAGTTGCTACCTTTAATAGTAGGTTAACTGTAAACTTTAAAAGTTCATTGTTAATCCAAAACAATCTCCAAGACTGACTGATTGTATTTTGTCCCTATAGATCTTCTATAAGCCTATCGAGAAAACAATTAAAAAAACCCAAACTCCAAGGAATACTAGTTGTCACCTTTAATAGTGGATTAATAGTGAATTTAGAACATTCACAATTAATCCAAAACAACCACTGAGACCCACTGATTTTATTTCATCCCTATAGATCTCTTACAAGTCTACAGAAAGAATTAAAAAAATAAAAATCAAGGCATAGCAGTTGCCACCATTAACAGTGGATTTAGAGAGTTCACTATTAATATAAAACAACCTCCAAGATCCACTTATAATACTTTGTCTCTATAAATCTCTTACAAGTTTACAGAAAGAATTAAAAAAAAGGTGAAGAAACAGCAGTTTCCGCCCTTAATAGTGGATTAATAGTGTGTTTAGAACATTCACTATTAATCCAAAACAATATCCAAGACCTACTGATTATAATTTTTCCTATAGATCTCCTATGAGTCTATAGAAAGAATTAAAAAAAGGAATCAAGAAATAGCAGTTGCCACCATTAATAGTGGATTTAGAGTGTTCACTATTCACCAAAACAATTCCCAAGACCCATTTATTTTATTTTTTTTCTACAGACCTCCTATGAGTCAACAGAGAAAATAATTTTAAAAAATCAAGAAATAGCAGTTGCCACCTTTTATAGTGGATTAATACCGATTTTAGAGCATTTACTATTAATCCAAAACAATCTCCAAGACCCACTTCTTATATTTGTCCCTGTGAATTTCTTATGGGTCTACAGAAAGAATTAAAAAAAAAATTAAGAAGTATCACTTGCGACCTTTAATGATAAATTAAACAGTAAATTTTAAAGTTCACTATTAATCCAAAACAATCTCTAAGGGGCACTGATTACATTTTGTCCCTATAGATCACTTACAGGTCTACAGAAAGAATTAAAAAAAAAATTAAGAAGTATCACTTGCGACCTTTAATGATAAATTAAACAGTAAATTTTAAAGTTCACTATTAATCCAAAACAATCTCTAAGGGGCACTGATTACATTTTGTCCCTATAGATCACTTACAGGTCTACAGAAAGAAGGTAATAACAATTTCAACTAGTAGCAGTTGCCATGTCTAACAGTGGATTAATATTAAATTTAGAATGCTCACTATTAACCAAAACAATCTCCAAGACCCATTTATTATAATTTTTCCTGTAGATCTCTTGCAAGTCTGCAGAAAGAATTAAAACCAATTTCAACTAATAGCAGTTGCCATCTTTAACAATGGACTACTACTGAATTTAGAAAGTTCAATATTAATCCAAAACAATCTCCAAGGCCACTTATTATCCTTTTTCCCATAAGATCTCTTATGAGTCTACACAAAAAAGAATTCAAGAAATACCAAGTAATAGAAATTGCCATGTTTAATAGTGGATTAATGCTAAATTTGGAATGTTGGCTATTAACCAAAACAATCTCTCTGATTATACTTTGTCCCTAGAGATCGCTTAAGAATCTGCAGAAAGAATTAAAAAAAGTAAATCAAGAAACAGCAATTGCCACCATTAACAGTGGATTTGCAGTGAATTTAGAAAGTTCTCTTATCTAAAACACCTTTCCTTGAAATGCTCCCAAAGGAATTAAACAATAAACCAGATCAAGCAACAGGATTTAATCCTGGGTGATGATGTCAGGTTTTACCTGTGGTTATAATTAGCTGTTAATGTAAGACAAATGTTTCACCAAGCTGAAATTGTCAGCACAGTGAGTGACAGCCTGCAATGGTCACCCCTCACTTCAGTTTCCAACCATTTGTGGACCTTCTAAAACATCATTGCTGTTGCTAGGTACACTTTCAAAATCTAAATAAAAGAATAATCAAGGAAAAAAATATGCATCATGAAAAATGACCTGGGGTATTTTAATCAACTTTGAAGTGCTTGTGGCTCCTTCAAACTTCCACAGCGCTGCTTCAGCTGGAAAAACCACACTGAAATAAAGCTTTTCATGTCTTCTGTGACCCATCCACAACCAATTTATTGTCTGTTTTCTCTTGGTAACTCCTTTTTGTCAGCCCAGTGCTCAAACCAGGGGCTGCAGCACAGGAACCACTGGCCAGGGGGAAGAAGCTGCACGTTGTGTTGGTAACACTGGGCACGAGGTCAGGTAGACATCAACAATAATTTTATTTACACATTTTTGGAAGGGAGGATTGAGGTTATTAGCCATTCATTTCTAATTGAAAGTTATGGTAAAAGAAAGATTAAAAAATATCTAAAGGTTGTGTTTTTCTTTGAATTGTTATTTCTGATCACTGCATGATTATAAAGCCATGTGCAACTATTAAAAGGAAGTTTTTGATTGGAAGCTGTAGAAAATCAGCTGTAGGTGTGGTTGGAGTGAGGAGAGAGCAAGGATGGGTGCTTGTAACCTTCCTTCCTGTCTGTTCCACTTTAGGGTGGGACTCAGAGAGGGAAAATCCATCTCTGCCTGCGTCCTCACAAGCCCTGTGTACAGATATCTCCCTTTTAAAACCCAGTTTTCCACATCCCACGCCCGTCCAGTCTCCTGTACCCAACCCCACCACTCCCAGCTGTGCTCAGCATTCCAGGAAAGGCATTTCCTCATGCAGGAGGAAATTGGGATCATGGTGGGGGCAAAAGAGGGCTCCCCCTGGGAGAGCACCCCGAAACTGGGAGCTGCCATGCGTGGGTGGCTGCAGCCAGCTGCAAGGTGCAGCCCCAGATGTGCAGTTTGGCAGCCCCAGATGTGCAGTTTGTCAGCTCCATCTGCTGCTCAACATCCAGAACTGAACGTGGCTCTTCTCAGCCAACACAGCCTGGATGAAAAAAAACCCCACCGGGGTGTCCTGGGACTTTACAAACAGTCCTGCACTAGATTAGATTTGTTCCTGTTGCTGCAATTTGTGTTTGGTTTGGGCTTTGTCATCAGCAGAGTTTCCAAGCATTGGAAGAGGCTGAATGTGTTAAGGGTGAGTGGAAAAAAACCCCAAACCAATGTAAAATCCCCTTCCAATAACCCAGCACTGCATGGAGAGATCCACATGCACATCTCTTGTTTGGTTCATCATGAGGGAGAATGTCCTGCTCCCAGGGATCTGGCCTGGGTCAGAACAGAGCAACCAAACCAGGAGGAACAGGGGTGGCAGGAACAGGGGTTGGGAGGGACAGGGATGAGAGGAACAGGGATTGAGAAAATCAGGGACTGAGGAGAACAGGGATTGAGAGACCAGGGAATGAGAGGACAGGGCTTGAGAGGAACAAAGATTGAGAGGAACAGGGATTGAGAGGGACAGAGATTGAAAGTGCAGGGATTGCAGGAACGGGGATTGGAGGAACAGGGATTGCAGGAAAAGGCATTGAGAAGAACAGAGATTGAGAGGAAGAGGGTGACAGGAGCAGGGATTGAGAGGAGCAGGGATTGAGCCCCTCAGATCTCCAGACAGCCCTGCAGGTGAGTGCTGGGCATGGAGCCTGTCCAGCTGCTCCAGCCCTCCCAGGCTCTGCAGAGCTCTGCTGGGCTTTAAAGCCTCTGCTGAGTGCACAGAGAAACTCAGCTCAGTGCAAGGCTGTGACAAAGACAAAGCAGAGGGTTAGTTAGGAAATCTTCAGGAATAAAGCAGGAACCTCCTGGAGGAAGGAGCCCAGACCTGTTTCAGCACTTCCCAAGACAGCCCAGCACATTTGTGTCAAGGCTGAGGGGTGGCTGGCAGGCAGCCTGGGGCTTTTTATGTTAAAAGATATTGAAAGCAGTGGTTCAAACAATCACCTGGGGATGTGCTGCACCTTATGCCACCACACAACCACTGCAGACACCACAAGTATCCCAAAGCTTGGCAGCAGCAAACCTAGAGCCTCAGCAGAGGCTCCTTTTGAGAGGATGCAGGTAGGGATTGACCAGTTTGCTTCTGTGCTGCCCTGCCACTGCTGGTGCCATCATTCCAGCTGGCACTGGCACTGGCATCGTGCATGGACATTTGTGCATTTATGGTCACACAGCACATCAGCTTCAGACAATGAAGAAATACTTCAATTCCAGTTTGGAAAGTAGGGGTTTTTCCAAACCATGAAAAGTAACTTTCCCCAAGCCTGAGAAATAATGATAGTAAATTACAACAGCGGAAATGGAGTCTAACCTCCAGTCCACACTCTCCATACACTGCAGTGCTTTATGACTTAAAAAACCTGGAAGAACTGGCAGTGCAGCAGCAAAGACCCTGGGTACACGCTCTCTAATCAGATTAGGCACGATCCCACAGCACTGGGATTTAAATTTCAAATTGCTCTGACATGGAATGGGACAGAAAGACACTTATGTAAGCTCCATGGGCTGGCCTGGGCAGGAGGAAATACAAATTGCAGCTGTCAAGCAGCAGAGCAGGTACAGCACTCACTGCCTTTGTGGGGAGGAGATGGAGAAATCCATTAAACAACTCTGGTTTTGCTCCCCCATCCCTTCAGGCCAACCCTGAGTGTGCTAGGAAGGGCACAGCAGCTTCCCACCACATTCCTCAGGGCACAAAAGAGCTTCCTTGACTTCAGTTACTAGGGCTGCTGAGCCAAGGGCTGCAAGCCCTCTGCACCAGGGGCTGGATCCCAGCTGGAGAAGAATGGCCTGGGAGAGCCAGGCTCACATAGCAGCCAAGGGCATGGGCACTGCCAGGGAAACTGCAACAAAGGCAGGGCCACTGCACAAAAGCATTTTTCTCTCTCCTGGACTGCACGAAAGTGGCTCGGAAGAGTGGAGCTCATGAAAGTGAACAGCAAGATTGCTGTCATCTTTCACAGGTTTTCTTGCTTGTGGCAGCAAAAGGCAGGGAAATATCTATTTGTGCACGACCAGCTGTGCAAACATCGCTGCTCAGGATGGGGCAGGAAGGGGGGCAGTAGAAGGAAATGCATCAGATGCACTCTCCAGACTGTGGTGCCTGAAGTAGGACGTGGAAACTGATTTTTAACATGTGTATATGAATGTCAGCACTGACAAAAGCAGAACTGTCCATTTTGGATGCCTGAAACTTCTGAAGAGCAGAGATCCAGTGCCCACTTCTGGAAATCCCAGCTCCCTTTTGCAGGTTTCAAAGTCACCTGCAAAATGTCACTTCACCAAACCCCAAAGAGTACAAATTTGTGAAAGAACCAGAACTGCAGAGTTAAACCTGGGAAAACCTTCTCTCTTCTGGCACAGCTTTCTAATCCAGCTGTGCTGACAGAAAAGATATCAGAACTTCAAAATCAGACCCCTGTGCACATCTGGGCCCCAAACCCTGCAGAAAGGAGCCTAACAGGGCAGGTCAGGGCTAGGCTCGAGGGAGGGCTCAGTGCCACAGGCAAAAATGCTGCTGATTGGTGGCCAAATATTCATCAGGAGAAGGCACCACCATGGTCTGAGCAGCAGAGAAAGTTCTTCTCAATTAATTCTCTACTGATCAAAACCCCAACACTTCCAAGGCATCTTTGCCCTTCTCCACACAGGACACGCTAAAAGCAGGAAAGGCTCCAATCTGAGGCAGATGTCACAGGCCAGAAAGGAGGTGTTGGAACAATTTGGACAAGTTTTGCCATTCCTGCTGCTTCTGCAAGGTTCCAGATTAATTCACTGTTTCATTTATTTTATGTGATCATGCAAGTCCATGCCTAGTCCAAGCAGGATGGTAGAACCAAGCTGTATCCAGCAAATATTTTTATTTAAAACAAATTTTGCGTGGATGTGGAGAATCCACTCCCATCTGAGTCCAGCTCCTTGGTGCAATCTGAGGCTCCAAAGAGCAGCACAAGAAGGAAAAAGGGGAGGATGTGGCTCAGTTAAAGCCTGGCAGAGGGGAGCCCACACTCAGGTTTCAGACATTGGCTCCTTCCCTGATCTTGGTAGCTGAGCTCCCACTGAGGAGGTGCTCAGTCAGATCCCACCCTGCCCAGGCTGATGGGCTGGACTTCCTGCACAGCCTGGTCCCCAAATCCTCCAAAAGCATCTTCAGCAGCAGCCAGAGGAGCCAAAGTGAGCCCCAGCCTGGGAGAAGGGGTCGGTTTGGAGGTGAGGGTGGGAGGTGAGGTGGAGCCAGTGCAGGGGCCCTTGGCAGCAGCTGGAGGCTCTGTCTGCACAGTTGGGGCTGAGCCAGATGTGGGGCTGAGCCAGATGTGGGGCTGACAGAACCAGCTTTGAGGGGACAATTCCTGAGGCAATTCCTGCTGTGGGGAGCCTCAGGCCGGAGAAGCCAGGCAGGAGGGAAGTTGAGACTTTGAGCACGAACTTTTCCAAGAAAGGAGCCACTGGAGTGAGCTGGGGTCAAACAATGGGTGAGACAAAGCCTGGAAAGGAGCAGCAGAAGAGGCCAATGGATTTCCCTCTGTCCCTCCTTTCCCACACAGTGCTTGGCACAATGTGGGGAAAAGACAAGAATGTGTTGGGAGGTGACAGGACTGTCATGGAATCACTGCGGTTGGAAAAGCCCTGTGAGATCCTCACATCCACCCCTGACCAACCCAGCAGTGCCAAGCCCACAGTACACCTCTGTCCCCAAGGGACACCTTTTAAATCCCATTAGGGATGGTGACTCAGACACTTTGCAGTTCACGACAACCTTTTTGGTTATGAAATTTTCCCAAATCTCCAATCAAAATCTGCCCTGGAGCAGCTTGAGGCCATTTTTCCTCCTCCTGTCCCTCTTCCCTGGGAGCACAGCCCAAACCCCCCCGGCTGTCCCCTCCTGTGAGGAGTTGTGCAGAGCCACCAGAGCCCCCCTGAGCCTCCTTTTCTCCAGGCTGAGCCCCTTCCCAGCTCCCTCAGCCCCTTCCCAGCTCCCTCAGCCCCTTCCCAGCTCCCTCAGCCCCTTCCCAGCTCCCTCAGCCCCTTCCCAGCTCCATTCCCTGCCCTGGCCCCTCCAGGTCCCTCTTGTGAGGGGCCCAGCCCTGCCCCAGGGTTCGGGGTGGTGCCTCAGCAGTGCCAGCACAGGGGACAATCCCTGCCCTGCTCCTGCTGCCACCCCAGGGCTGGCACAGCCACCACTGCCTCCTGCCCACCCAGGCACAGCTGGGCACCCCTGGGCACCTCTGGGCACCTCTGGGCTCGTGTCCAGCCTCTGTCCCCAGCAACCTCAGGTCCCTCCCAGCCAGACAATTTCCCTTCAGGCTGTAAGACAGTCCATGAAAGCTTCTCTGCTTGCTCCCATTCTAGCCACCCCTAAGGAAACAAATTTCATCTCTAGCCACACAGCAGAGGCTGCATGTGAGGGAAAGAAAGAAAATAGTTTCCTAAAAATAACCTCTCTTGCCTCTCCTTAAAGTCACCAGCCTTCCTATAGCACTTGTCTGTCTCTCATGGGATGCAAAATTGCTACAGGAATCCAAAGAAATCGTATTTAACCGTGGCTTGGAACCAGGCCCACCACCCCCAGGAAGGAAAAGCAGCTGCTTTGTTTTCCAATCTTCACGTGCAAGGATAAAAGAAAGACAAAACCCAAAAGCCACAAAACGTCACCAGAACTGTCCGAATTTCTGTGGCATGTAGAGATTCCTGAGGAGGCGTCTGTACAATTGAGAGCCCAAAGAACAGGTATTTACTCCCCAAGTCCAGTTCAGGGTTGAGATTTACCATTTTCTGTCGCTCTCCTGGTACAAAATTCCCTCTTAATGTAAAGATACAAAGGTCTAACCTGCAGAGAGAGCTTGTCTCTTACACAGTGTTGCTGTCAAGGACATATTCTGGTTAGCTCCTTAAATAAATATTAATCACTTAATCCTCAAAAAAACCCAAAGTTTCATATTTCTAAAGAATTTACTAGCACGTGTGTAGTTGTGCAATTATAAGGGATTCTATAATTAGCCTGAAAAAAACCCCACAGTAAAAGGAAAGAAAAAACCACACTAAAAGAAAAGAGAAACAAAAAAGACATGCAAGATGCAAAATCATGGAAAGTGCTGGCCACATAGCCCATAGCAAGGTTATTTCTGAAAGACAATGGATTTTGTTCTTCTTGTTAACATCAGGGTCAGGATACAGCAAAACACACTTTAACCACAAGTGCAAAATTACCCTGACAATCCTGGGAGCCCGCGGGAGGCCCATTGCAAAATCTACAATATTTTCTTGCAAGCATGGAGTGATATGTAAGATTTATTGTAAGATTTTTGTTTAAAATAAACAATAGATGCTGGAAGGAGAAGCTTTTTCCACTCAATATGGAATTGAATCAAAACTAACTGATAATCTGTCCCTTACAAAGGTTTTACAACAATCAGCACCAATTCCTAAATCCATCCCAGTAGCTCTAACAGGCAGGGGGTGGTTATAAACTATTTTGAGTGTATTTCTCCTCAGCCCACATTAGCACCATCTGCTCCTACTACTTCATATTTACACACCACAACATTTTGGGCCCAGTTTCAGATAGATTTCTAGCAATTTACAACAGAACCAAATGGCTCTGGGGTACCTGCTTGCTTTGGTGATTCCCACCTTCTGGAATGGTGTTTCCTTTGCTGTTTGCACTGTTGTATTCATTTGCAATAAAGTCTTTGTCACAATTCCTATTTTTAGCTTCTAGACTGGTTACATATAATAAACATAATAAATATATATTAATAATGTAATAAATGTAATATAAATAATATGTAAATAATGTAAAAATAATGTTAAATAAGGTAATAAAAGCTAATAAATATAATAAAATATAATAATCACCATCTACTGCAACCACACATGCACTTCTAGTTCCCACACAGTAAAGAGGATGTGATTTAGAAAAGCAAGGACAACATTCCCATGTTTTCTTGGAATCCTGGTAGTACTTCCATCCATCTGTAGTTTAATGGAGCAGGGTGATAATACAAGTTATTGCTGCATAGAATGTCTTTGCTCCTTGTTCTTTACGTAGATTGGGTGTCATTCTTTAGCCCTAGTTGGTATTAATTGTTGTTGTGCAGAGCCCAAGGCCTTCCCTGACAGCCCACACTGGTTTGCAGGCAGAAAATGCAACACAGAGAGGCTCAAAAAAGGACACAGCTGGTGCCTAGAAAATGCAACATCTGGGGATCAGGGAGAGGCTCAAAAAAGGACACAACTGGTGCCAGTCAGCATTGGGGCTGATGTACCAACAGGTTCCATTATCCCTCTGCTGACACCCAGGAAATAACCCAACATTGCTGGTCCATCCTGGCCACAGAAACAAAGCCAAATTTAGTGGAAAAATGGATTTCCTGCCCTGTGCTGAACTGCAGAAATTAAAGATTCTCACCCGCAGGTACTGCCAATCACAAGATTTGCTTCCCTACTCCCATCCCCTTGCCTTTGAGGAGATGAGGGTGATGAGGAGCCCACCCACCTCTTTTTCCTGCTGTTCTGCACCTCTTTTTTTGGCCTTTTTGGAGTTTGTGCCCAGGGGAGCTGCTGTGGGCAGGAGTTGGGCAGTTCTGACTTCCTGCCTTGGGGGCATTGAGCTCTGGGGCCCAGGGAGCTGCACAAAGGCCGTCCTTGGAGACACACCAATGCAGGAAGCCAGCCCAGAAAAAGGGAGCAGCAAGTACTCAGAAAGGCAAAGTAATTTGCCCAAGCAGGAGGCTGGAGCAGAATTTAGAGCAGAATTTCTTTGCGTGCCAGTGCAGTCCCTTAACCTTCAATAATAATGCTGCTACACTCTCCTAACGGCCTCTTTTCATCTCCAGCATGTACAAATGACTAAGTATGAAAGACTTTCTGCCTTGTGGAAGCAAATAAAGGCAAATAAAAGCACATAAAAGCTCCAGCAAGGATCACGGTTTCTGGGAAAAAAAATAAATCTCAGTGTAAGTAATTGGGGGTAGTGTTTGTTATTTAATTTTTCCCAATCTCTCAGCTCTGTGCCATTTCTCTTCCCAAAGAAGAGAATGCCCTGGCATGCCAGAGCCAAGGTTGCTGGCAGGCAGAGTTCCATGAGGGAAAAGAGATGGAAAAGGTGGTGCTGCTGCCCTGCTTCTGCTCTGCCAGAGCCCAAATCTGCCAGAACCAGGCCTGACCATCAGCACCAGGGCTCAGCAGTGGCTTTGGAAGCCTGTGAGAACCAGCACACTGCCTAAATTATTTGGAGGTGCCACATCCCTGAAGTAAAACATTTCCTTTGGTGAAGACATGATGTGAAAACATGATATCCATCACTCTGCCTGCCTTCTGTATGTGCTGCTCAGTCCCCTGGGATTTTGGTTTGTTTGAGGGCTGGAGGCAGCTCCCATCTGTTACTGTGGAATTTTTTAAAGTGTTATTGTTTTGGGTGAGAGTAGGTGGAACCACATGTCAGAATGCAGCAGAAGGAACATCATTCCAGCCTGAATTTCTCGTATTTAAGGGAAACTCTGACTATTGATCAGCAACCTGTGAATGGTTCCTGCTTTGTGTCAGCCCCCACATCACACACAAGAGCTCAGTGTTGATGGGGAGCAGCAGACAAGGCAACACTGAATGCTTTCACCAAGATTCTAAGGCAAAAATCCACAGAATCTGACCCAAACACCCAGATTTTCACCAAATGCTTGGTGTTCCTTAGCCTCTGATTCCCCACATAGCTCCCAGGGCCCAATCAGGCCAAATTTAGACCAGACACTGTCTTAAAATGGATCTCTACTCCGAAAAGGTTGTTGGCTCTTGATGCTTGAAAAGGGGCATCTTCACCATTGTGGGGGTGAGGTGGAGAGAGAGAAGTAAAGTTTTAACAGTGTTTACAATTCTCTTCATTAGATTTAAAAATATTACCCAAGCTTCAATTTCATGCTTAAGAATGAAGCCACCGGGAGAAGAAGAATATTTTCTGTACAGCAATGCTGAAGAAAAATTAGAGCTTTGATGATCACTTCAAACTCAAGTAGAGCTTCAAAATCATTGATAAAACCAATAGAATTTGGGCCACAAAAATGCTGCATTTTTGTTCTGCATGTCTCCCTTGTGCTTCTCCTGCCACCTCCAGTGAGTGCTTCAGATTTTGGGGATATCTGAGTTTCTCTTAAACCCAAAACCGCTGCCTGAAAGTGCCAGGGTCGAGTTATTGTTCAGGGGATGACATCTTGGCACATCTGAGATCAGATTTTGTCTGTGTGACTGGGCAAGTCACTTTGGTGACATCCAGAGGGGGAAGCTGTCTGCAGCTCCCAGACCCACCCACCAGGCAGGATCCACGGAGCTCCAGCATCAGAGTGAGGGCTACAAATACATTTTGACAAACAGAACTAAATTATTCCCCTTTTTCAGAGGCTGGCTGTGCCACCTTCATGCAAGTCAAGCTTCTTTCAGTTTCTATAATTTTGTTGGAATTTATCTTTTTCTCCCCAACTCCCACAAAACTCCTTCTCCAATTTTAGCCCAGCTCAAGGCCTGCACTTCCCCAAGCCTGGTGGAGAGAAGGCAGCTCTGGCAGATGCTGTTTCCTGGTTTACAAAGCCTCTTGACTGGCAACAGCAGCTGCCAACACTGCTCATCCAAAGGATTCTAATTTTGGGGCTTCCTCTACATTTTAGCTCGTGGCTTCCTTAAAACAGCCCTGGTTTCTGAATAAGAAAAGACTTTATATTTGTGATTCTTACATGCAGTTATCATACAGAGCAAAGCAAACAAAAAAGGGCTGCAGGCACATGCACATGTTAATGCAGTTAAGACTCTGGGCAAGAGAAATTGGAAAAATCAGACCATTTTGGAGGGGGTGCAGTAGAGAGAAGAAAAGCCCTGAATCTGAGGTTACCCTTTTCAGATATAGCTCCAAGCTAAAGCCACATTTTCTATCTGTTCTGTTTTCTTTGATCCTCAAACTTCAATCCAAACCTTCAGGTTTAAATGGGATTTCAGTCTGAACTAAAAGCAGTTTAAATGGAAACAAGAAATTCTTTTCCCCCTCACCCCTCCTGTCAAATCAGGAATTTGAGGCCGCAATATCGAGGTGCTTTGCAAATCTATAAAACTTTCTGCCTTGAAGTGATAAGGACAAACAATCAGGGCACTCACTTTGAGGGTAGGAGATAAATAGAATAATTTGGGGTTTTTTTCAGTTGACAAAAAAGGAACTATAAAAGCAATAAAAGCAAAAAGCTGAATAGAAATTTGAGCATTTTGCAAGGGGTCAGTGCATGAAAAGCAGTCCGTGCTGGTTTGGGCTGATGGCTCAATTGCATGACAATGCCAGCAGGACAAGGCTTCACGCCTGTCCAGGAGGATTTCCAGCCTCCCTCAAGACAAGCACTGAGGTCAGGGTCTGTTCTAAAACCTTGGCATGGCTCTGAAGGGAGCACAAACGCGTTTGGGGGGATTTTGGAGCCCTGAATCCCAGCCGTAATTCCCGTAACACCAACTCAGCAGCACCTCAGATCAACTTCCTGGAACTAATTGGCCTTTAGGAGATCAAACCTGCTCCTGAATTCTCCCATGGCAGGAAGGCTCTGCTCGCCTTTGGGCTCCACTCTGTGTTTGTCAGGTGCCCCTGAGGTCTGGCTGCAGCCCCTGCTCTCATTTCCTGCAGCTGTCTGGAATGTCAAGCCCTGGGAGAGGGAACTTGGGATCCCTTCCTGGAGGAGTCCTTTGCTCCAGCGTAGTCTGTGCTGTGGCATGGTATTTATAAGGTTAAAAATGCACCTGGGTGTTTTTTACCTTGCTATATTGATGGTTTAAATAGGTTTATTTTGAATATATTGAAGTATCATACAAAGATTTCCAGTGTGGAGGTCATGCATTGAAACCATCAGCAGAATTTTGAATATATTGAAGGTTCATTTTGCATATATTGAAGTATCATACAAAGATTTCCAGTGTGGAGGACATGCATTGAAAACCATCAGCAGAATTTTGGTTTTACCTCTCTGGAGCTGCAAAGAAGCTTCGAAGCTTTGCTGCTTTGGGCAAAATAAATCTCTTGGACAATCTCCTCAGGCATGCCTTGAGTATCCACTAACAACTCTCCTTGCTTGGGACCATTACAAATACCTGCCTCTCACAGCAAGTCAGTAATTTCAAACACAGGACAAAATGTCCACTTTGCTGGCTGCAGTGTAAACACAGAGTAACAATTTCCTGCCTCATAAAGGACTTGATTTGTGGGTTTTATTTATTTATTTATTTTTTATTTTCAGCAAACTTACCAGCAGACATGCCTGCACCAGCAGTGACATTGCTCAGAGCTGCCAACCAGCTGGAAGGGTCAGGGAGCCACACAGCACCAAGGGCTGGATTCTGCCATGGCTCAAACCTGCTGCTCTTATCACACACAGAGATAAGGCACCATCAGGGCTTGGAGGAGAACTCAAGACAATCTGGCAGCAAAGGTTAATTCTGCAACCTGAGAGCCACTGTCAGCATCTGGGACAATCTTCCCCTCGCTCTGTGCTGCACAAGAAGGGCTTGGAGCTCTGGAACTCCTCTGCCAGGGATGCTGAGGCCACACTGGAACAGAATTAATTCCCTGGGATAATTAGCAGGAGCCCAGAGCAGCAAGCAGGAGGAGGAAAGCAGGTCCCAGACAGAACAGGGCACTTGGGGAAGTTCAGTGCCAGGTGAGTTCCTGAGCAGGGCCAGCAAATGCTCTGAGGAGAGCAGAGGTTCTTGGGGAGCCTTGCTGGTGACATGGCAGCTCTTGTCCAAAGTGTTAAATCCTCACTTGAGCCCACTGATCATCTCTGTTCTAAGGGGACAGCTGCTCATTCAAAGGCAGAAATTGATTTATTTACTCCCAGCCACTACAAAACACATATTCCTTGATCTCTGGGGCATATTTTTCACTCTGAAGCCTTAGGAGGCAAACACCTTCCTCAAGGAGGCAAAGGAGGGAGTTATTTTCCCCCACACCATTTGTTTGAATAATAAACCACTTGAGCAAAAATATGACACATGGGAGTTTTGATTTATTTTTTCCCCTGGAGGAGATTAGGTTAAGCTTGCCTTTTTTCCAAAGGTACACAGTTCATCAGCAAGAAGTTCAAGGAGAAAAAATGTGTTTTCGTATCGGGTAAGAGTGCACACAGTGCTTGCCTTGCTCTCAAAATGGATGAGTCTGCAGCAAGCTGCAGGACTGACAGCTTTATTTTCATCTGCCTGCCCTGATAGAGCATATCAGGAAACATTTTTCCAGATCCACACTTGAGGATTTGAACATTCATACTGAGACCACTTTAATCTCATTTGATTCTATAGGAAAAAAAGAAAAAAAAAGCCCACTCATATATGTATTTAGTTGCATCAGATAAAACCTTATTTGCTGCAGCAAATAATTTGGTCTGGTGGTTTTTTCCTTCCCCTTTTTTTTGGGGAGCTACTTTTTCTCCCCCTCAGACTTTCACAGCCTTCCAATTGCAAGGTTTGTGGCACTTGCCGAGGGTGAAGGAATCTAATTTGCTAATTCAATCATCATTTGCAAACTAATGACTGTGAGCACGTATAAAACCAACATTAAAATATCTGAAAGAGCAGCCATGGTGGGGAATACATTCTCAGAGTAAACAAAACTACCTTGCAACTGAATCACTTACAGCCTGAGCATATTTCTGCTTCAGGAATTCAGTTTCTTCCTGGACAGCAGCTTCATTATTAATGAAATTAGCAGTAATAAAACCAGAAATCAAGCCTTCTCCACAGCTGGGCTTCTCCAAGAACTCCAGCTGGACTGACTTTTGGGTTAAGGCAGCACAACAGGAAGAGTAATAAACCCCCTACTTCTCAATCAGATTCACCCAAGAAATGGCATTTCTCAGTGTTTTTCTTTAAAATTCCTCAAGCTTTCTAAATTCCAACTCAGAGTAAAGGACATATGTATGAAAATAAACAAGAAACTCAATGTGAGCCAACAGCAACATTCAGTTCTCTCTGTTGACATTACTTTGGGACAGATCTGTAGTTGATAATCAGCAAAAATTCAGTTTCCTGAAGCACACCTGGAAATCCTGCCTTTACCCACCTGTAAAATCTGCCTGTAACCCTGAGCTGGCAGAGAGGATCCTCACTGGGAAAAAGGAATGTACAAATAGCCCACAGGCCTTCCATTCAGGTGGTGCAAATGACCCCTAATCTCAGTGAGTCCAAATTAGATTATTGTGCCAGAACTTCTCCAGTGGAGAAGGAGCCCTCAGGCCATCACAGATGCAATAATAAATAAATTTATTTGAGAAAACAGCCTGAAAATAGGGGTATTTTTTTTGGACAGTCAGGAAAATGTGTCTTCTCAGCTGCTTTTGGATAATAGATGAGGAATGTTATTTATCAGCAGGCATCCAGTGATATTTAGGATAGATTAGCAACTACTCCTTTGCTGCCACATCGTAGTACATGTTCTACTGCATGCTTCCCTTCATGGATTTCACTTTATCCCACCCCAGGGGCTCCTTGGGATCGATGCACTCCACTTCCATCAGCACCTCAGGACTGCCCAGACAACCTTTCCAAGCAGGAGTGAATTTCCAGGTAAGTCCATGGAGCAGATCTTAGAAAAACATGTATTTTCACACTGGAACAAGTTCAGGAGGCATTGATCTTGCATGATGCCTGTGAGTTCTCTCAGCAGCAGCAATTCCTTCCTGCCAGCATGTTTCAGAGGGCAAAAATCAATGGAGGAACATTTGTCTGTTTTACAGCAAAAGCAGAAAAAAAAAGAAAGGTGAAGTGGCCACAACCACCTAACAGGAACTGATTAAGCTGGAATGGGAACCTGGTCCAACATTCAAACACCTGAAACAGCAGCTGTGGTGGAGAACACATTCTCAGAGTAAACAAAACCACCTTACAACAGAAGCATTTAAAGCCTGAGCATATTTCTACTTCAGGAATTCAGTCTCTGACTCTAGAGCACAAAGTTTTCCACATTTCCACAATTTTTTCCCCACCCAACAGGCTCTGGAGGATCAGGTGGCTGCAATCACCTCCAAGGGCAGCCTCTTCCCACCCTGAGCTCCTGTGGAGAGGAACATCCAAGTTTCCAAAGGTCACCATGAACTTCAAAAGAGTAGCTGACAAAATGCCTGTCCTCCTCCCCTCTCAAAACCAGAGTGCAATTTGCAGTATCCAAAAGATTTGTCTCACCAATCCCCACATTTTGGAATGAGAATTTCAGCAGCAATTGGGTATCCAGATCTTTGGGGAGATTTTGGCCTCTGAAGTCCGTCTATCTGTGCCATAAACAACTTCCCTCTTCGCCTGTGGGGTTTGATCAGAAGAGGGCACGCTGGAAATAAGCTAAAAATCAAAGCAGTGCATAGAAAAGCTTTGCAGAAAATAAACCTGGAAGGACCTTGCTAATCCCAGCCCCAATAGAGGTTTCAAATGCAAAGCAAAAGGAGCCCCCATTTAATACCAACCACCATTTCTGCTTTTTTACATTTCCAATAGAGGTTCCAAATGCAAAGCAAAAAGATCCTCCATTAATTATCAACCACCATTTCTGCTTTTCTACATTTTATTTTTCATATTTGATTGAAAATACTTCAGGGCACACTGAAGGAAGGATGGTACAACTTGAAATTCTTCACAGAGAAGCTCCAGAGTGCTGGTGGGAAGATGCCAGGTCTCACAGAATCAGCACCAAGCAGAGCATTCCAGCAGCCAGGCAGTTAAAAAGGCTCAGAAAACGCCAGCTCAGCTGCCACACACAGCCCTGTTGAACAAGCTCATCAAATTACCCACTGGAGCATTTCCAGTGGCCCAGCTGACTTGCTGAGCTGGGGGATTTGCTTGGCTACACTGGCACAGGGAATTTCAGCCCCATTTCTGTGTCTACAGCCTGTGGGACTGTTGAACAAGCTCATCAAATTACCCACTGGAGCATTTCCAGTGGCCCAGCTGACTTGCTGAGCTGGGGGATTTGCTTGGCTACACTGGCACAGGGAATTTCAGCCCCATTTCTGTGTCCACAGCCTGTGGGATCTGCTGGCACAGGGAATTATAGCCCCATTTCTGTGTCTACAGCCTGTGGGATCTGTTGGCACAGGGAATTTCAGCCCCATTTCTGTGTCCACAGCCTGTGGGATCTGTTGGCACAGGGAATTTCAGCCACATTTCTGTGGCACAGCCTGTGGGATCTGCTGGCCCAGGGAATTTCAGCCCCATTCATGTGGCACAGCCTGTGGGATCTGCTGGCACAGGGAATTGCAGCCCCATTAGGGTTGCAAACCTGGGGGATCTGTTCCCTCCATGGATATTTGCCAGTTCCTCACCGTGGGGCTGTGGTGTGCAATAATTCAGTGCTGGGATGGGGCACACAGCTGGAAAATGCCAGAGCAGTGCAGGAACGTGCTGAGCCAAGGGAAAGGATCCTGCCCAACCTGCAGGGAGCAGGCAGATACCGAGCTTTGCTCAGGGAGTTGCTGGTGAGGACGTCACTGCTCCCTTCCTCACCTTTCCTTTTCCAGCTGTCCTGATGAGAAGTGGCTGCCACAGCAGAAAGGGGGAAGGAGAGGGGACTCTGCCAAAGGCAAAATAAACACCCCTGTAATCTCAGGAGTGTGATTATGGACCACACTTCAATCTCAAAAGTCCATCTTGTGCTCTTTTTTCAGGCCTCAAGCATCTGAAATGTCTCTGAATTACCCTTCTCCTAAGGGCAGACTGCTTTTCCAAGAAGTATTCTGATCAAGAAAGAGAGATAATAATATTTTTCTTTATTTTTATTCTCTCTTCTGTCCCTTTTGCCATGCAGAAATGACATATTTTTGAATGCCAGGCTCTGACATGCTTACTGAAGCAGCTCCCAGAGGATCAAAATTTAAGGTGACCACCACACTGATCTCAGCTGCTAAAATGCAATGTTTGGGGGACTAAAGCCCTTCAAACTCCCAAAATCCCAGCCAGTTCTTACTGACAAACAGACCTGCTTGCTCTCTGTTGAAAATGTAGCTCGTGGCTTGGTTTTGACTGTGCTTCACAACCCTGACAGGTGTTCCACACTTTTTGTCCCACTCCTTAAATGTCTCCATCCACTTGCTGGTGGGACCAACTTGTTTGGAAAGGATTGCTCAGACCCAGCAGTGGGAATTCTTTGCTGCCACCTGATAAGGCAGCAGACAGCCCCAGCTCAAAACCTTTTTGGATTTCAGTATGAAACTAAACAAGTGAAAAAACAAGCAAAATTTCTTTTTCCAAATGGGCTTTATATTTAACCTTCAATTATATTATCTGTGCCATAAAAGTGGATGTACTACTGTAATTATACACTCAAAAAAGGCTGCTTAAAATCTGAAATGATTGCACTGTTTCATTGCCTTGCTGCTTTAGAATATTTCCTTTCCCAAACATCTCCTACCCTCAGTCCAAGGGAAATGTTAAAGGTGACAGGATCTCTCTGAGCCCTGAATTTCCCTCAGAAAATTGTACTTTCAGGTTCTACAAAGCCAAGAGGAGCTTAATTGCCTGCAACTGCAATTCCAGCCACTGCAAATCATATACAGCTCTCCCATGAAAGCATTAAAGAGCTAAGACTTAATTAGCATCCCTGATTAAATAGCAATTCATACAGCCATTATATCTTCCAGTTAGGCAGCGCAGTGCTCTGGAAAAGCAGAGAAGGGGAAAAAAGCCACACACACACTTCTCCTCTCAATGAAAAAATTCACCTCCACCCACTTTCTCCAAACTCCATCCTGGGAAATGTTCATTATTTACCATGCTAGGCACACTTTGAACGCTCCCAGGCAGAGTTTCCATCAGCAAACTCTGAAAAAAAACCTGTGTGAGAGATCAGAGAGCCCCTCAGCCAGCCTGCAAAGGCAAGGGCAAGCACAAGAGCAGCTCAGGAGAGCAGCATGAAAAGACTCCCAGGGCCAGTCACGTTCCTGCAGCCTGGGGGAGGGAAGGGGGCTCTCGGCACAGAAAAACCCACAGTGCTGATGAAAGTCTCCAGACCAGGCATTGCTCAAGCTCTGCTCCCCTTCTGCCCTGCTTCCACGTCACCATTTCACACACAGCACGGAGGAGAGGATCAGCTCCTTCCTGGGACAGCTGGGATGGCAATTCTTCACCCCCCTTGCTGTTGGGGAGTGAAGTGATGGCAAAAGGGAAGCAGGAGCAATACTGGGAGGCAGAGGCACATCCAGGGACACCCTCTCTGTGCTGGGATAGCACAGCCAGGGGTGGATTTATGCTGGACTAAGGACTACCCACCTTGCTGTTGGGGAGTGAAATGATGGCAAAAGGGAAGCAGGAACATACTGGGAGGCAGAGGCACATCCAGGGACACCCTCTCTGTGCTGGGATAGCACAGCCAGGGGTGGATTTATGCTGGACTAAGGACTGATATTGTGAGGCAGAGGAAATCCCTTGGATTAGGAATTTCCAGGCCTGAATATGATTATTGCCCACTTAGTTCTCCCCCAAAGGTGCTGCCTTGCCCCTGTTTTTTGCTGGATTTGGGAAGATCTCCAGACAAAGAGGAGCAGCATCTGCTGCAGTTTTTACCAAGTGGATCATGCAGCACCAACAACTCCTTCTCTCCAGCCAGCTCCCACCCTGGCTGTGCTCTCCAGACTGGAAGGATCATTCCAGCCCCTTGAGAATCTCATTTTATGAAGTCAAACAGGAAAACTGTACAAGAAGCAGTGGTGGGACAACAGCAACAAAGAGGTAAGGAAAGGGAGCAAAGTAAATTTGTACCACATGTGCAATTATATCATAGAACAACATTTTATCAGGACAGGTGCAGGATTAACAACACTGCTCCTCTACTACAGCAGACTTTCAGTTTTCACATCAGGAAGACAGATGATTTGTGGCTTTTAATGAGACTTGACAAAGCACAGGGTCAAGAACTGACCTGGGGTCCTACCACAGTGCTCCAGGGGAGCACACTGAGATTTTGGTAGCTTATCTCTCAGATAAATTGAGAATTACAATGCAGCTATATTCCTTCCCTCAGCCAAACTGGAAATCTTAGCTACATGAAAGAAGTCTGTGATGAGGATAAATAAACTGTCACAAGACAAGACTCCAATAAATTATCCAGACAGACAGAACAAAGACAGATGGGATATAGGAGGAGAGGGAGTTGCTGTATTTAGTGTCTGAAATGTCATTTGGATGCTGCTCACTGCTAATGTGCCTCCTGGGCCTTGCAAAGTCCTGCTCCATTGGCCTTCAGAAAGCCAGAGGTCAAATTTACATAGAATAATATGAATACTTGCTCATATTTGAACAGTCCCTGCTTCCTGCTAAAAACATTCTCCAGTAACTTTTCTGGAGCAAATGTGTTCTCACAGAGCTCAGCAGTCCCTCCCATGCACCCCACACTCCTGTGCCTTCTCTGGCATTCCCCATTTCTGCCTCTAGTCCCATCCCACCTATCCCCATTCCAGAGATCTTGGAGCAGTGTTTTTTCCACTCCTTTTTTCCATCACTCCCAAATCTCACCCAGCTGTCTGATGCCAATACTCAAGGCACTGTTTGCCCCCTGCTGCACAGCCCAGTTCACCTCTGGCTCTCATTTCTGCAGCTTAGCCACTGGCTCCTGCTGAGGCAACAGCCAAAATTTTTGGATTTGCACAGCTCCAAAGAACTCAAGGCCATCACTGAACACACAAAACAACTCAGAGATGAGTGTGGAGCAGTTTTAGCTGTTTGCACTGTAATACATGACTGCTCAGTTGAGGAAAAGCTTGGAACAACATATGGTCCCAATTACCTCTGTCCTCCTGCAACCAATACTTCTCTTTTCCAGATACAATTTATCTGTGCTGCTTGGCAGCTCAGCTGGCTCCCCTTCTTCTCCTGAGGAACACAACCACATGCAGATGCTATTTATACACTGGGCAAATTATTTCTGCAGCCATATTTTCCCAATACAACCAGCCTCGTGTCCCATCCAAAAGGTGAGAGTCATGATCTGTGACTGTGAAAGATGCCTTGGCACTTCTGGAAAACTAAATCCACAGTCCTGGCACAGTGTCAGCTTTGTAATTGCATTCTGTGGACCTGTGGTAGCTCTTTCCTAACAAATAGCTGATGAATTCCACCCCAGAAGTGACTGGGAGTCAGTCCCAGGTTCCAGGAAGCTGTTAAATCAAAGAACAAACTTCATAATGAGCACCATAATTATAAACCTTATTTTTCTCATGGATCTGTCCTTACAGGTATTTTTATGCTCTTTTTCAGCTCCCACAATCCCTTCACAATAGCTGGGCTCAATAGGAGTCACAGGAGGAAATCTCTTCCTCACTTTGTGGTTGAAATGCTGGTCAGAAACCTGGGGAATACAAATGGCACACGAAACCTCATTTCCCTCATTTCCCTCACTCCAAGCAGCAGCTTGGGAGTGCTCAGTTACTTCCCATTTAAAACTTTCCAAGCCTTGGCTGAAGAGAGAGTCCCACAGTGCCAAATACTGACAAACAGATCTGAAGGGGAGCGAAATGTGTTTTGGAAGAATGAATTCAGGTTTATTTCCCCTTGCTCTGGTTTTATAAGGTGCATTGTTGTATTTAGGAGCAAAGGTAAACAAAAAAAAAAAATTTGCAAAAAGCCTTTGCAAAACAGCTTTTTTCTAGGCAAGAAAAAATCCCTCCACACATGAAAACTGCTGCAGAAATCCCTAAAAATGTCAAATGTCTTTCTATCCTATATCTTAGGGTCCATTTAATTAATACAATTTGAAAATGACCACAACATGCTATCACTTAAAAAAAAAAACAGAAACCCAAGCCAAGCATTATTATTGCTATTATTATTTTTATTATTGTTCTTCACCATATTTATAGTACACCAGTGGAATATCCTTGTTCAGCTTATCAATGTCCACAAAAAGCCCCAAACAGGGGAATTTTGTGGCCCAGCTCTGCAAGCTCAGCCAGAATGTGAAAGAGAAGAGGTGTTTGGAGCATCTCCCATTCTGTCACCACCCCCCAGGCTGCACACTTGTCACAGTGCCATGTGCTGCCAGGTACCCAGCAATTTGTTGCAAAGCAGAGAGCTGGATGCTCAGTAACCCTCCTGAACTAATTTTTCTCACTCTCTGGAAACAATTTTCTAGGCCATCTATCTGGGAATGTCACCTTCCTAATGGGAAGCAAATAACTGCTGCCTCCTTGAGCTCCTGGAGAACACAGCTGAGCTTTACTTTTCTTTTTATTAACAAGCTACAGCAGTGATGGCACAGGAAAAATGTGTTTTATTCAATACTTTAATCAACACTTGATGAGAATTACGTGCTTTCCCTCTTTAAATGTAACTTTGTGACTTTTTTTTTCTCTTTATACTAAAATGGGTAAGTTTTGCTTCAAACTGGTGAGATTGATGCTTGAAGTTAAGGTAACGCCCCAGAAGTTTAACTCAGCTGAATAACAGGAGAAAAACTTTGAGCCATGCTTCCATGAGAAACCTGCCAGGGAGGAGACGGATCCATTATTGGAAATGCCTTTTTATTTGCCTCACTACAAAGGCTTCCACTAAAAAAAAGCAAAACACAAAAAAAGCTGAGATGTTCCCAACTGGTTAAAGGTTTCACAGCAACTGGGAGAACCCCAGTGAGCACTGAACTTTTCTGGGTCCTGTGACTGGGAACATGGAGAGAAATACTCAAAATACAATCTTACTTCAATGAATTTTTAAAATAAAACTGAAAAGATAATATTGAGTACCAACATTTCTGAAAAAAATGCTGAGCCTAATGCAAGACTAGTGAGCAGCACTGCCCTGCTCATGCAGAGCTCCTGGGGGAGAGCTACAGGAATGGGGAGCAGAGGAGAAAATTCCCTTCCACTCCCTCCACTATCCCTGGCTCTTGGTTGGGAAGGGAAGGAAGGAGAGAAGTAGGAAGCAGGCAGAATATTATAAATATTATATGTATTATATATTATATATATTCCTTACCGGCCACAGAGAATCCCAAGGCAGCTCCTCATTCACAAGAGACCAGACCACCTCTCTGCCCCATCAACAACCAGTTCCCAGAACCCTGCACTGACTCCTTTTCCAATTTATTTTTTTATTCACCAATTAAAGTCAGTTCCCCAGGGGCTCATCCACCTCCAGAGCAGCAGCAGAGCTGTTTCCCCACAGCAGCACTGGGCTCTGGAAGGTTCCCTGCCTCTTTTGTCCCAGGATTTCAAGCTGGGAACACTGTGGTCTCACAGAGCTGCCGCCTTTCTAAAGGAGCTGCAAGTGTTGCTCAGGCTCCGGTCCCAGGAGTGCATTCACCCTCGGTGCTGGGAGCCCTTCCCTCTCCCCTCGGGAGGGAAGTTCTGAAGGACTGGAGGCCAAATCCTGCTGCCATTGTTGGGGCTCTCAGAGGTCCCAGCCGAGGGGAGGCCGCGCAGGCCCCGCGGCTCCTGCAGCCCCGGGAGCGGGCGCTGGGGGAACAGGAGAACTTTTTGGAAATACAGCATTAACCTTGGAAAGAGAAGTGTTCAAAAGGCTGAGGACTGTCCCAAAACAAGCCCTGACCTATATAATAGAGCGGGTTTTGTTTGTTGAGGCGTGAGCAGATACTACTCCGCTGCTTTAAGTGAGCAGGCCCGGCGCCAAAGCTATCAATGGAATTATATCTGCTTCTGCTGCTGGGAAGTTCTGCTCTTTGCACAGCACTCACTGAGGTGTAAAATGAGGACTTAATGTTACTTGCTTGGACTCATTTCAAAAGCAATTGCTGCACCTGTTCATACCAAGGCACAAAGTTCTTTTATTTTTTTTTGCCAGAGCCCAATGCTGCAAAATCTGGATTGAAATAATAACACTATCTTTTATATTACTCCACGTTTCTTTATTCTTTACTAATCACCTCATTTCCAAAATGCATTTAGCCCAAAGAAATCAAAATAAAAATCTGTTTCTGCCTGTTAGACAATAAGCAATTTCTTGGCTCTCCAGAAGAACAGAAATCTTTCTGTATTGCACAATATTGAGTTGGAACAACACATTCCAGCTCCTCTGGAGTTTCATCTTCCAGGTATTAACCAGGCAAATGGGACTCCTCAAGAATAATGTACATTACAGTTAATTCCATACCCTCTGAGCACAATAAAATGACAAACCAAGTCCGATTTCTCCACAGAAAAATCTCAGTTCTTATCTGCACGGCACAGATTGAGTGAAGAGTTCTCCCCTGTGACTGAGCTCTAAGCCAGTCTAAGGCAGCAATGGAGCTGCTCCAAATATCCTGCCAGACTGCAGGGATTGTGCACATGGGGGCCTTGGCTCTGGGAAGCTGTGAAGATCCTCAGCCTCCACTGGGAGCCTGTGTTACTTTGAAGGAAAATGGAATTTCACTAAAGGGAGCGGATTTTAACCTAAACAAACAAACAGCACACCATGGTATAACGTTATTACAGTCAGGAGAGAAATCTTCCTTGCCCTGTAGCTACAAACATTGGTGTGCCTGGAGGGAACAGAGAAAGTGAGAAATGTGCATAATTTATTGATTTATTGCCATTTGTCTATAAGCCAGTCAAATGCAGCCAAACAGCCAAACCCACAGCACTCCTGTATGAGCCTGACGACCTCCAGAGGCTCTTGCCAAATTTTCTGTGAGGTGCACCATGAATTTTGGAGATGTCTGTTACCTCTAAAGGTGGCCCAGAGATCCTGGGGGAAGCCAGGCCCATGGAGGCAGCTGCTGTGGATGAAGGTTTCCATCAGGGAAGGCAGAATAAATCCTCCTGCCTTTACTTATTTATTTATTCATTTATTAATACAGCAAATAATAAGGCTCTAAATACTATTTCTTCCTGATGTAAACATTGGCTGAAGTACCTCCCACCAGCAGAGGCTGCATTCAGATATCTCCAATTTTGCACTCCCATCATTCCCATCTTCAAACCACAGGGCCTTTATGTTTGGTCACCAACACAAGTACCCAACCCTCCCAATAATCCTGAAGGGATAACGACACTCAGGGCAAAGCTGGCACATTGCTTAAGAGGGCAAAACCTTGTCATACTTAAGCAGGGTCAATGCTATTTGCATGTTTTAATAGTGTTCTGTTTCTTCAGGCTTGTTCAGGATAAGAAAACTCGTGCAAAATTCACAGCAATTCACTGTCTACCTCAATGAGGAAGCTGAGGAAAATTGGGTTCTATTGATCTGTGGAAACACTTGTGGTATCAAGAGGTAAAATTAAATAGAGATAAAAAAACCCAACAGTGGGAGCATTACTGTTTTCAAACATTATATGGGCAATGGGAATATCACATAGCGAATACTTATATGTAATTCAGAATGTGTTGATCAAAGATCACCATTGGATTACATTAAAGAGTCTTGCTGAATGTTTCAGAAGTACACACATGTGCATTTCAGTAGAATTGAGGTGTCTGTCTTCCTTAGAGTCCTCAGAAAAACTAAAAAACTCTATGCTGACTGATTAATGCCTAGTTTGGGTCAGAAATACCAGGTTTAATTGTTTTGGTCTAATGGACAGTTCAGACTAGGGAGGGAAAGATTTGGATGGGGGCAGGAGAGGGGTTACAGCTGCTAAACACATCCACAAATACCAACATCATTTTAAAGACCCATGGGACCAGAGCTTGAAGCCTTTTATTAGCCAAGAAATTCCCTTCACCTGCGAGTGCTCCCCACAAGACAGCGCTGCACCTTGTGTAACTCAGCTCCTGAACACAAACCCCTGTGCCTGACTCTCCCAGCATTCCGTTTTTGTTATGCATCACATCCTCCAGCGCTTTCAGCAGCTCTTTGTAGGGCTCATCACAGGAGATGACAAAGTGTCAGCTCCCAGCTCCCCCTGAAGATCCCCCCTCCCTGGAAGGTGCCAATCTGAGATCCCACAAGCCAAGGCACGCTCGTGTTCTATCACATGTCAGGAGCTAGAAACAACAGCCTGGAGGGTGCCTTCCTCCCCCCCACTCCTGTAAACAAAGGAACTCTTTATTGCTGGAGTATTAGATCTCACAGGAAAGCTGTGAATCCTGACTGCTACATGGCACAGAGAACTCCTGCTCCTGCTAAGCACAGCTCCTACAAACAAACCCTGCTGGTGCTGGAGACGTTTATCTGCAAGGCACTTCAGACACCCTCACACACAATTCATTCTGTGCATTTCAGAGTGATTCCAGTGATGGAATTTCACTCTGCTTTTAAGGAAGATGTCACCATTACACAAACAAAATACAGAGCCTTGGTGTAAATTCGATGGAGGTTATTTTAATTTGCTGTTCCAGAACTGGAAACATTTTGTGGAAGCAGTGGTGACATTAAGTAGCTGGAACTGAATTAAAACTGTAAGGAGAATAAATGGAAGCAGCATTCTTTTGTGATTCCCATCCTCCAGAGAGAACAATGACCAATTCAGCCTTCCTGGGGAAAATAAGGACCCTCCCACACAAAAAGTCACAGCAGCCCAGCTGCCACCCAGTCCACATTTCATGCTCCCCATCACCATCTAAAAGCACAGAACTGCATTGTCCACTGCTGGAAGAGTATCCAGGCCACTGGAGCTATGGCTTTCTGCAAAGACCCTGTTTCTCTCTCTCCCAGCTGCCCAAATTCCTCTCCAAGAGCTTCCTCTCATTTCCAGCAGCAAAGCCTCCATCTTGAAGGCAGGAGAACCACGGAGAAAAAACTGCTGTACAACAAACATCCCAGCTCAGAATAAAGCTTAGAACAACCCCTTGCCACCAATTCATACACAAACACAGCAAACGCCTTTAAAAAAAATAATAAACAGACAAAGCAGTGTGATCTGAACCAGCCCAAGCCAGCAGAAAAGACAAGGGGATGCGGCAGATCCACAGACTGGCTTCCCATAAAACCATCCCAGAAAATCACAGGTAACACAAGCCCAGCAGAGTGGATGGCACCCATGGAAATCTCCTTCCAGCAGCCTTCTCTGCGGGAGTGCAAGAATGCAGCCCTGATAACAGAAGGAGCTGCAGACAGACATTTCTTTTGCTTTCACACACAAGGCAGGCTGCCACACAGGTCAGGTGCTGAGCAGAGTAATCTGTCGTGTCCTACAGCTGCTTCTTAAACAACAATTCTTAGGGGTTTTGCTCTTTGTCTGGTTTGTTTGGGGTTTTTCAGGTGGTTAAAGCATTCTGCAGGGTTTGGGGTTTTTTGCTTTATGCTCCTAATCCAGAAGCAAGCATTGAGCAGACTGAGGTGTTGCAAGCTAAGGTTGTTCTCTGCTGCTGTTTAAACTTTTCAGCTGCAAACTCTTCTCTTGGACCCAGCAAAACCCTGCACCTGCTGGGGAGAGCTGGATTAAGTGCAGCAGAACTTCTTGTTACCAAAAATTAGCAGACCAAGTGGAATAAAATGGTGCATGAAGGCAAAAAAAATGCCCAGGCTTTGGCTCCTTGGCCATTCTTTCATCCCAAAGGATGCAAGAGGGAGCGACTCCTCCTTCAGGAGCAAGCAGCAAATATTTCTGCAGTGCTGCTGCCAAGAGCCCCCTGTGAGCAGCCAAGGCAGGCAGGGAGGGTGGCCTTGATGGTTCCCATCTGCTTCCCACGGAGGAGAATTCTGAGCTCCCTCACTGTGGCCATTCCTTTGCAGAGTTATGAATTCTGTGTGTTCCTGTCCCCAAGGGAAGTGCCACTGACACATCCCTGGGCACTTACAGCAATTTTCCCTCAGTCTGCACACTTTGGTCACCCCCAGGGAGAAACCTGCCCAGAAACCTGCCTACTTTTATTCTGCTTGCTTTACTGTCTGTTTATCCTCACCAGTGTGATTTTTAGATTGTCTGCATGGATGGAGGAAGCAGCTCATTTTGGCATGAACTCATAATCCTCACAATAGGTTGTGGCCAAAATGAAGCTATACAAGCTTTGGAGGGAGTCAGAATACAAAGACTTTCATGCAACATCTGTAAAAAGGCAGATTATTGCCGTGCTCCTCCATCTCACCTCTGACATCAGCACATCTGTAAATGAAAATAATTCACCTGTGGCCACAACACACCTGGCTTTTAACCACCAGGTACTCGGATATTTACCTGCCATGCCTCAGGCACCTCTCAGCAATCCTTTTTTTAACCTCTTGAAGCAAATCCCAACACAAGCAGCTCTGTCCTTGCGATGCAGTTCTGTTGAAGTTTTCTACAACTTCAAAAAGAGTGGCCAAATGAAAATGTAGTGGTGGCATGACAGGCAAAACAATCTCTTGAGGGTTTGCTCAGCAAGTGTGTGTTCCTTGAAATAAGACAGCTTTTGTGTTGCTCAGAAGACAAGGCAGCAAGTTCTTATATAAAGAACAAAAGAAACTAAATGGGGTTGCCTTTCTACCACTGTCAGCGCTGGCACAGATGTGAGCTGAACATAATAGTGTGCGTGGTTTTTTTTAAAAATAGACTTAAAAAAATCATCCAGGAAATTTTTGGACATATTTAAAGGCCCACTTAAGCATTTTTCAGGTGCACATTTGTCCATTACAAAACCACCTTGGCTAAGATATACAGGGCTGCTGTAAAAGAAAAGAATTCTTGGAGAATTTTCATTTGAACCTTTCCTGTCCCCAAGATATTACCTCCATCAGCTAGCCATTTATTTGTATGTAATCTGCATAAAGAGAGGAGCAGGCTCCCATGCTGAAGCTCAATTTTCAATATGAAAAGGTATAAAGCTGTAATAAATCCCACCAGTCACAGCTCAGCTCCCTTCTGTGGGAGGAATCACACTGAGACAAATCCAAATGTTCCACGGCCTCTCCAAATTGCTTTCCAACTATGTCCTTGAGCACCTCCACTTCTTTATTATTTCCATCAAACCCAATTTCCACTGAGACTACCCCAGCAGTTTATCATCACTCTATAAACCTGTCAAGTGCCTTGGAGACCCCTGGCAACAGCTTTTGTCACTCCAGTGCCTCCTTGGAAACTCTTGTTGTGTAAAAGCAGAATCATCCCCATGCTCAGGGGAAATTGATATCCTCGGAGTGGCTGAATGCAAATGTGGGAGAACAATCTTCCCCACAGCCTGCCTGTGTTTGGGAAGCACAGCCATCCATCCCCTCTTCCATCCAGCCATGAGCATGAAATCCTACCATGCAAAGCTGCCTTCTCTGGAAGGCTGCTGTGAGCACTTCAAAAGGGAATTCTGAGTGATAAACCACAGCCAACCCCCTTTGGTGGTGTTTGGGATCCAGCAAAACCCTCCCTGTGCTCCTCAGGGAAGGGACCAGGATGTCAGGGCCAGATTCACAACCACAGCAAACTCCTGTTGGTTTATTCAAGCCCTTTCCAAGGTGCACACTTGGCTCCCTTCCCTGCTGTTTTCCCCAGAAATATTCCTTCTTATTCCCCTCTCAACACCACAGGCTGGTCATTGGGACAGTTTTGTGTTCCAGCCAGCAAGCAGAGCTTTTGTGGTTTGGGGAGGGGGCAGCAGCCACATTTTTTCCTCACACCTGCTCTCCTAAAACCTGGGCAGCCACAGGGAGGTAATTTACTTTATAATCCCAGTTTTAGTGCAGTGAGCAGGGGGGATTACAGAATGCTGTACACAACACCTGCAATCAGCAGGTGGCTCTCCGGTCAGAGGAGTTCAGCCAGGAGAGTTCACCTGAGGGGTCAGCTGGGGTCAGGTGAGCATTTGGATGGTTTTCCATGGAACAGCAGCACCAGATTCCCTGCCTTTCACAGGGCTTTGGGATTTATCCTCTCCAAGTCTACTTTTTCAGAAAAATGCCAGTTGAGAAGATGTCACAGTGTAAACAGCCCCTGGTTTTATCAAATGTAGCACCATTTTGGTATGGGAAATTCCTGGGGGCAGAGCAATAGTCTGACAGACATCAACACCATAAAATCCCTTAAAACCCCATAAAACCCCACAAAACCCCACAGGCACACAGCCAGGCTGCTGTGTGTGGTTATAGACACTTCTGCTTGCCCCCACACCTAGAGCTGAGCTTTCTTTAAGATTCTTTTTGCTCAGGACTAGCCCAGACAGCCCAAGAGCAAAGAACAGTCAATGGCTGTGCCACTGCTGCAGGTTGGCTCAGAACAACATTGTCACCTCATTATGGTGACAAACCACTCCCAGCTGGGTACACAGCACAGGCCAGAGCAAAAGCTCCAGCTGACATTCAGTCTGTTCACTGGGACCTGAGCTGAAGAACTTCATAACCCCAGAAATCATCCTAACCACTGCCAGGGCAGGGCAGGAGCCTCCCTGGAGAAGGGGGGACGTGGAGTACACACATTTTCACACACGCACAAAAGGTGCTGGGGTGTGGATTTGTACATTTACAGGCAAAGCTGGCCAGCTGATCCCTGGCAGCTGGCAGAAATCCCAATCCTGCTGTGCACAGCAGTTACACCTGGAGGGATGGATCACAGGACACGGGAGGTTTCTCTCAGGCAGAAGTCTTGCTGATATCTAAAGCCATGCCTAATGCCCAAGTTCATTAATTAGTTCACTCCCTAAATCCAAAATAGATTTTGTTTCTAAAGTAGACTAAGATTTTCACCTGCAAAATTATTACAAAAACTCAGAAAACGTAAAAGCATTACAAAAACAAAAATCCCAAAAATCCCAACCAACCAAATAAAAAGCCCCTAATGGCTTTAATTAAACATAACGAAGTCCACTAGTGTGTTTAGGTGCTCTAATACATAATTTTCTGTACATTACAGAGCAGGTGTCCTGGTTCTCAAAAGATGTCTTAAATGATACCTCAGTTTGTCCTGGCTGTACAAAAACCCCAGAAGTCCAGAGGAGCTGATCCTGTACAGTCAGGTTTTGGAATTGGCAATAAAACTGGGAGCTCTGCTGGGATATAGTGGCAGGATTTAAACCCAAAGCCAGCAGGAGAGAATAAAGTGAATGGCTCTCTGAGCACCACATTGGACATGACCTGTGCTGGAGTACAAAGTCACACAAACCTGCGAATCGTGCCCAGAGGGCACAACAGCCTAGAATTTCTAAATCCGTTCTCCCAGACACATTTCTGACAAATAACACCTCAGATATTTTTAAAGTTCACCATCTCTGCCTCAAGATAAGCATCTTATTAGAGCTGCCACAGAAATTCACATTTCCTAAAGGTCCAGTACTTTTAAGGCTGATCCAGACAACACCAGGAGGTCCAAAGAGCACAAGGCAGATATGAAAGAATTCAGATCATTTCCCAAAATCTGCTAAGGTCAATAATTACACAACATTTTCTCCAACAGGTGGCCAAGTGCCAGCAATCCTGCTGAAGGTAAGCAGGAGTTTGTGGCATCACCCTTCCTGGGGAGAAAAACATGAGAAGGACAGGAATTTGATTTGCATTACCTCATCTGCACAATCCTCCCGAGAAACAGTGGCCCCAGCTGCCTCTTGCCAAGCAGAGAAAGCACTAAGAAAGTTTTGCTGGTTTTTATTACTGAGGATCTGGGCTAGAGGAGCAATAATTAGAGCTTTTTTGTCATTCCAGGAGCCAGAACTTAAGGCTGCAAAATTACAGCAGAACCAGTCCTGCACTGTTCATTTTATGCAAGAATTCCAACCTCACCTAAAAAACAGGACCAAGTGTGATCCTGCTCCCAGAGAATTCCTCCAAGTTAAAACCCTCATGTTTAACTTGCCCTAAATGAAAACCTTTATGTTTTACTTTCACCCCAAATGAAAATATTCATGTTTTACTTTCCCCCAAGTTAAAACCTTCATGTTTTACCTTGCCCCAAATGAAAACCTTCATGTTTTATTTTCCCCCAAATTAAAACCTTCATGTTTTAGTTTCACCCAAATTAAAACCTTCATGTTTTGCCTTCCCCCAAATCAAAACTTTCATGTTTGACCTTGCCCAGCTTGGGGAAAATGGCCAATACTGCCATAATAATAATGTTTGGCTGCCAACGAGTTGATGTTTCTTAATCCCACAATTTTGCACAGCTCTGCCACTAATTAGACACGTCCTTGACAAGCTGGAACAAAAATGAACTTTTCAGTGCTACCATGAAGGGATACAGAGGGGAACTGTGGCACTGTGCAGGTGTCCAAGTGACAGCCACCACAAGAAACATTACACAGGTGAAAGTTCAGCTTCCTGAGTGTTTTATTGTCACTTTAATTCAGGGCACTCCCCTGGAGCACCTCAGTTCCAGCTCTTCATTAACTCCAGCTCAACAGCCAGGGCTCTGTGAGCTCCACAAGGAAAGGCTGTGACCCTGATAATTCTCCCCAGGAATTCCTGCTCTTTCTTCTCCCATCCCATGGAAAAGCCAGCTCTGCTCAGAGGAAATTCTCCCTGGCCCCAGCCCAGCCGATGAGCTGCTCTGCCCTGCCAGGTGGAACACCCAAAGCCCAGCTCTTCCAAGGAATGCAGGAGAGCTCAAATCAATATTCAGCACAGATCCCTGCACCACAGCACTTCCATTATCTTGTGTGGCACATGCACTGTTCCCATGGCAACCAGCATCCTTCATCCTGCTCCATTATTTGGGCGGTTTGAGGCTCTCAGAATCTCTGGTGCCCAAGCCACGGCTCAGAGCTACTTTGTGCTAATCAGCCTCAAGAACAGACACAAGAAGAAAAGAAGAAAATGCAGCAAAGTCTGGTTTTTCTAATCTATCAGCAACATGGAAGGCAAGAAGTGGCATGGGAAATAGAGTTCCAGCAGTGAGGGGAAGGGACTCTTATGTAACCTCCTTCATTAGGCGAGACTAACGTGCTGCAAATCCACTCCAGCCTTTTATTTCCACACACTGAACAGCCTGTCCAGGCAGGTTGTTCACCAGGAACAGCTTTGTAATAGGTGTTAGGAAATCAAATCTCCCTGCACATCTATTGTAACATTAATGACTCTATAATTGATATCACACAGGTCTTTATTTTGAAAAAGGGCTCAGCTTGTAAGCACCAGCAGCATGGTTCAGGAAAATAATTTGATTTTGACCTTTTTATGATGTCTGCTATTAAAGTTTTAAAGGGCTATTATCAAAATCCATAATCTTTATAGTATAATCTATATTTGCTTGACATAAACTGTCCCTAGATGCCTTAAGCAAGCTCTATCAATAACACCATTTCTCTTTTTTTTGGGCATTTAAGCATTTCCACATCAAAGCATTACAGCAACCTCATTATGCTCTGCACAGCTTAATACAAACTTTCTCTTAGTCACCAACCAGGGAATTTCAGGCAGAAAATAAATAACCTCATTTATTAAAGAGACCCTTGAAAAATCATCCCTAAGTTGCCAGCCTGGGGTTTATCCCTGGGAAATACACATGGGTCAGTAGGAACACACACAAATGCTTTGAAGTTGGAGGATTTGAAGGCTCCTAAAAAGAGATGTTGAAATAAATAAATAAGGCACTATGCCCAGAAAATGTCCTTACAAGTGACAAAGGGGACTGACAGGCTGCTGAATTTAGCTGAGCTTAAACGTGCTCAGCACCTGTTGGGAAGAGCAGGGATTCTCTGAGTGTCCTGAGCAGCACCTCTGACAGCCACACTCCCTGGCAGGGCAGCTCTGGGGGCTTCTGGAGGTGAGCAAGGTCAAAACCAAGGTCAGCCATCCCCACTGGGGAGGGAGAAAAGCAGCTGTGCCCCTCTCAGCACCCCCATCCCTCCCCAGAGCACCCCGGCAGCACCAAAGCCATGTCCTGGATTCTCATGGATTCAAACAGTGCAGGAACAGGGCTGGCTGAGGTGGGAGCCACTCTCCTTTCCTCCCCAGCCCCAGAAGAAACATTCCAGCCCCAGCAGAGTCCAGGAGGGGTCCTGGCAGGCCCTGCTCTCCAGGCTGGAGAGCTGACATCACACTGCACGGATTTTCAAGCAGAAGCAATAAACACTGAAAACTTCTACAAGAAAGACGACCTATAAAAGCCCTTTTACCACTGGCTCGTGAATGTGTCAAGCACTGAGGGGAAGCAAGAGCAACACAAGAGGTTTGCAGCTGCTGCCAGGGGTCGTGTCTGGGTGCAGGGCACAACCCCAGAGGCTCGTGCCCTGCTGGTGCCCCTGCAGCCAGGCTGACCCACTGCCTCCCCTGCCCCGTGCAGCTGGCTGAGCCCAGCTCAGGACAGCAGAGAAAGCCATGGTTCCCATCCAGGATGGAGCTTCCGTGGGATTTCAGTGGTTTCACACCGGAGCAGGAGTCACGCTGCTCCTCAGCCCTGGGACAGATTTGGAATTCTGCTCATGTTCCACAACCAGCGAAATCAATGGAATTAAATTCAGCCCATTTGTACCATTTAAGCCCACAGAGAAGCTTAACATATTTAATCACACAGCTTCCTTCCATTAAATAATTTGCCAGAGGAAAAGGCATGGAATTTTCCATCCCCACTTTCCCTTTGGAACGTGTATCACAAGCGTGCACAGCTCCATTTTTCCTGCTCCTGGGATGGAGAAACTCTGTTGATGACCCAGGAATGCTTAAACTGCTCTCCCTTTTTGTGTGCTTAACCCAGGGGTGGCTGTTTCCTTCCAGGCTCTGTAAGTGACCAGCAAGGGGTGCTAAAATGGGAATAAAATGGGATTGGGAGGCGAAGGAAGCAGCACATGCAGCTGAGGAGGATGACATTGTGTTACCCTGAAGCCCATCTGCTAAGCCAGAGAGGATCCAGCAGACAAGAGCAGCAGGATCCTTGAGGAATGATCTCTTTTTTCAGAGATGTTCAAACCCCGTTCAAATAATCCCAGTTAATTTTAATTTCGGAAGGTTAGATAGTCCTCAGAATTTTCTCTAATTGCATATTCCTCAGAATAGACTCCTCTGGTTGCTCTGTAATCAAATCATAATTAAAGCATCTGTGTCGTTTTATCCATCCCTTCCTGCTATTTGTAACATTTACAGAAGGCAACAAAGATGCAGAATGCAAAATTTCCAGCACCAAGGCTGGGCAGCAGCAGTGCAATAATGGGGATTTGTGTGCTGTGACTGCCTGAGCATCTCCTTAGGCTTTTGCTGGCCTTTCAAAACAACCCAGGAGGAGAAGAGCACCAAACAGTGCCCCCCTTGTTGTGGCCACCACCAGAGGCGTGTTTAATTCCTGGGATCCTTTTTTAACCAGCTGCCTCCTTTCATCCCAGCTCCTCTGGGCAGACTGGCCTGGGCGAGGCAGAGGGGCTGGAATTAAGGGAGGTGTTACACAGCAATATCACCTTGGCAGGAGAGAGGATTTTCCCTTTGGGCAGTTGTCAGATGAGTCTCCACTCACCCAGGAAAAAAATGAGCCTCCAGATGAGCCTCCACTGCTTTCCAGCCAGGAGAAAAATCCCAGACCAAAGCAACCGACAGCAAAGTGGTTCCCTGAGCTTTATCACAGAACTCAGAGTAACTAATTGGATTATTGGTGGTGCCCTTTGCCTTCCTGAGCATCATAGAAATCATATTTCAGATGAGAAGTGTTTCCATAAACTTTTCACCCGCTGCTGTAGAGTGATGAGCGAACCTCTCTGGGAAAAGAGTTTGCAGTTTGAGTTTTGTCTGCTTTACTTCAGAAAGATGGGGAAAGAATCATAATTCCTTGCACAAGCAGAGTTCAGGATCAGACTGGAATAACTTCCTAAGGAATCTGTAGTTTGTATTAAAAGGAATACATTGTATTTCTTTCTGTATAAAAGGATCACATTGGTAAATTAAAGTATCTGTTTCAAAAGAAAATTTTGTGATGCATTTATGCACCACTAACATGGCTTTTTCTTCCATCCTAGATTTTAGTCTTGTTACACAATTTTGTAACACCACAGAATGAACCTCAGCTGTGTAGGCATCACTTGATAAACTCCTGAATACAATTGGTATAAAAAGTACTGATTTCTCACTGTACGTTTTTCATTGCAACATCATTCTAGTGAAACATTCCAATAATTGTTATTTTGCCCAGAAAAGATTCCATTTACACAAAGGTTACTCTAAGTGCTTCAGACTGAAATCAGCACTGAGTTTGCTCTCAACATCACTTTCCTTACGAAATATAATTTATAGATAAAGATCAAAACTGGAATCAAATAAAAATTTTACATCTTAAAAATTCACTGTAGGAATCATTTTTAAATAACTTCTAATTTTTGGACAACAAATCCTTTCAGAACCCACTTTGAATAGAAAAGAAATTTTGGGGGAAAAAATTGATACCTCAGTTTGCTTAGTTTAAGTCTTAAATAGAATTTTCATAGCTACTGGATAATGTTAGCAAAAATATCTGGGGTAATTTTATTCATTTCAGGGGGTGTTTTATGTCATTGGGATTGCTGCAGATCCCTGGGATTGGTGCAGATCACTGGGATGGGATTGCTGCAGATCCCTGGGATTGCTGCAGATCATTGTGATTATTAATTATTTTACTTCCTAGTTTATAAGGGACAAATCCTGTCCATGTTCTGTCAGACTTTTGTCCATCAATAAAGATCCAGCTGTAGATGAATTCATTTATCACACTACACATTTCAAATACTCAACTGCCAGTCTTGCCCTTATAAAAGGCCCACACAGGTGGCCTGTGAAGCTGTTATTGATATTATTTTCCCCTTAAAGATCTACATTTAAAAAGCAGAAAAGTAAATCCAGTAATCCAGTTGGTGCCTTGTTCTATCCTCACGCAGAGCTGAGGACAGGAGCAGAAGCTGGGGCTGAAACAGTGGCTGTCCTCACCCTGACAGTCACAGGGCTGGGAGCAGGGGGACAAAACATCTCAGTCAGGTTCTGAAGCAGATTGATTGTGGTTTAAAACCCTAAAGGTTGAATTTCTCATTGCTATTGGCACAAGCAGAGAGTCAGCTGCCTGGTCCGAGCTTTGCTGAGGCTCTGCACGAGCTGAGCCCGTGTTGTGTGAGCACACAGCTCTGTCCTGCTGTGAGCACAGCCCTGTCCCCCTCTGTCACCTGCTCAGAGAGCTCAGGGATGCTGCAGCATCACCCCTGCCCTGCCAGCTTGCAGGAGGCTCTGAGGTGCTCTGCTTTATGTAACCAAATGTGGCACCACATCCAAAGCACAACCATGCAAATGTCACAGCTGACCCTCCAACGTGCACTTGGAAGGCACAGATTTATCCCCAAGTCCAAACTCATTTCTCGTCTCCAACGTTCAAGGCAGGCATGAGTTAGAAGAGATCATGGTAAGTAGAAAATCCTAAGATAACTTGAAAAGAAATTGTCACCAAGGATTCTCTTCAGAGATAATATTTTTTTTCCAAATCACTTGTTCATAGTTGAGTCATCCCAGAAAGAATCTAAAGCTTGTGGAAATTTGTCACTGCGTGTAGTACGAGGAGTGCAGAACTCTTGCAGATTATTTAGAAATTTCCCTTTTGCATCTGGAGCTTGGATTGCACTTACAGGGTGAATAGATTCAAACACAGCCAAAAACATCTTCCCCCACCACCTTCCCACTCATTCCCACTCCTCATGTTCAATTACTACTCTGTTAGACTTAACAGTGCCATCAACACTGCAGTTCTGGAGCAGGAATAAAAGCAGCAATCAGTGCCTTCAGTAAATACATGAACAACAACTCATCCACGCCAACAAATCATTGTTTACTTCTGAAATACGTTTTAGCAGCCCACGGTATTTATCAATCAAGTGAAACTGGGCTGTGCAGCCTCTGAGTGTTCTGAGAGGGGCTCAGCTTTTCACTTCACCAAACAGAACCACATGTTCCACAAACAAATGGAAATTGTTCCTTTTCTCCCTTGTGAAGCAGGAAGGTTTGCACACCTGAAATATACACTGCCCTGTCTGGAATCTTTCAGACTCACTGTCTGTGGAGAAATTCATGATCACAAAGCTATTGAGGAGAAAACCACCTAAAATTCACGCAGACCGTGCTTGTCTGGACACACACAATAAAAACCAGCTGTAACAACCAGCAGTCCCTGCTGATCATCAGCAAATGACACCCTTTGTGCCTTTAACCTCAGAAGGAACCAAACCCATCAATTCTGTACACATTCCACACACTCTGAATATTTAAAACTCTCTTACAAGGAGTTCCCTGTGATGGCAGTGTTGCTGTTAAAATCCTTCAAACTTACCAATTATGCTGCCTAATTAGAAAGAGAAATAAATTCTGAGCTGTCTTCGGAACTATTCAGTACCATTCTTAACATGGCAATTCCTGACAGATTTCATGCATTTACCATTAGAATTGCAATTTATTTTGGCAGCTGAAACAGCTCCTGCTTTCTGTGTGCCCCCTGCAGCACCTCCAGCACTCCAACTCACACACATGAAGTGACTTGATCCTCTTTGAAACCCGAGCCACTTTCACACCTGAACGCGAATTTAGTAAGTCCGAGTTTTAAATCACTGCCCTCCATATCCAGAACTCCACATTTGAAACACAAGCTGCCAAGTTCCTCAGCTTTTGAAAGGACCAGGAGCAGCCACTGTCCCTTTAATGTTCCACCTCGTCTCCAAAAGAAACGTCTTTTTACTAGAGCTCGGTGTGATTCATTGGAATTTGCCAGGCAGGTCAGGAAATCCCCTGAAGCAGAGGAAGAATATTAAAGAGATGGGACATGTATATCAAATCTCATTACTGTTCTCTTCTGAGAATCAATCAGGTGAAAGAATGTGATGATGTCATTATGACATCATTGACTTTGGGATTAGCAATTCAGAGCTACTTAGCAACCAAAGCTGTCCAATACAGAAGTGAGAGATCCAGTCGAAGATGTTATCATCTGACCCACTTACGGCGAGATAAATATTTGTCAATCCTGGCTTCGAGACTTTATAAGAGATGCAAAAACTTGCGAACATCCTTGTTTCAAGTGCAGAATATTTGAAATAAAAAGTCCCCTCTGAACCTTTTCGATTAATATCCAAGTGTATTCTTTACCCCATAACAGCTCATATCCATGTTCCCTCTCAGTTATCTTCTTCCTCACCTTCCCATCAATCTAAACCCTAAAAATGCACAAAGAAAAACCTTCTGCTAAACAGACTTTATTATTTTAAGAACTACAAGCTCTATCAGAAACTCAAACCTTGTGTAGTTAAGGGAGACTAATATAATTGCATCAAAATGCAGGCTTAGAAAGCATGCTTATTTCATTAAAGTAAGCTGAAAAGATCCAGTTGATGAGCTCCTGTATCCGTCAGAAATTCCAACCAAAATAAAAAGGAAAAAGCTTTGTGCATGAAAAAAGAATTGGTCACGCTACTTCTGTGGCTATTTCCGGGACCTGAAAGGGTTTGATGCCCGGAATCTATGGCTGACCTGATTTTCTTTAAAGTTCACTCGTCTCCGTTGAAAATACAGTTTTAAGCGAGTTCCAAAGCAACCGAGCGAAGCTCTCAGATGCACTGAAATTGTAACTAAAGCTTCAAATCCATTCCCAACAAGCCAGAAACGGAGCGCTGGGCTGACACTTCGTGTTCCCGCAGCCGCGCTCCGCCGCGGGCGAGCGGAGCACCGGGGCGCGTTTGGGGAGCAAACGAAAGAAAATAAACCACTCCGCCTTCTGCAAAGAACTTTTATTATCGGGGCGAGGCCGGTCCAGCTTTCCACGGCGCCGAGAGCCCCGCGCTGCCGGGAGCGCCCGCGGAGCCCCGGACCCCGCACCGCCGGCTCTGCCGCCCGCACGGAGAGCGCGGGGACCGGGGAGGCTCCGCCGAGCCCGGCACGGCTGCCCGAGCCCCCGAAGGCCGGCTCGGCTGCTCCCCGAGCTCCGACAGCCGGCAACAGGCGGCCGCTCCCGGCCACCGCCGCCGCCGCTCCGCGCCCCGCGGGGCTCCGCCGCCCTTCGAGGAGACGCCGGCTCAGCCTCCATCCCCCGGGGGCTGCCGCGTCCCCCTCTGAGCCCCGGCAGCATCCCGCAGCATCCCTGCATCCCGCAGCGTCCCTGCATCCCGCGGCATCTCTGAATCCCGCAACATCCCTGAATCCCGCAGCGTCCCTGCATCCCACATCTCTGTATCCCGCGGCATTCCTTTATCCCGCAGCATCCCTGTATCCCGGGGCATCCCTGTATCCCGCGGCATTCCTTTATCCCGCGGCATCCTTGTATCCCGGGGCATCCCTGTATCCCGCGGCATCCCGGGCGCTCGGGGCGCGGGCACCGCGCGTTTCCCCCGCGGGGCTCGGGCACGGGCTGGACCCCGCGGTCACAGCGCACAGCCTACCTGCCGCCGCGGCCGAGGAGGAGGAGCAGGAGGAGGAAGAGGAGCTGGAGGTGCCGCTGCCGCCGCCGCCCGTCCCGAGCCACCGGCGCTGCCCTCCCCGAGCGATATTAATGTTCATTTAAAGCTCGGCGCCCGCCGCTCCGCCGCGCCCTCCCCGCACGGCATCCTTGGGGCTGATGGATGCCCTTGGGGCCAGCAGATGCCCCTCGGGGCCGATGGATCCTTTCAGGCCGGCGGGTCCCCTCGGGGCTGGTGGCAGGCTGCGGCCCCGTGTCGCAGGGCCAGGTGACACCTGTGACCGGCTCACCCTCCTCCCTCATTCTGCTCCCGGCAGGCTCGAGGACTGCAGACCCCATCCAGGGATCTGGTGCCCTCAGCTGGTTCCCCCCTGGCCCCGGTGAACCAAAGTTGACCAGAGAAGTTGAGAATGCCAAGTTTGGAGAGCTGCTGGGGGCTGAGAGCTCTCTGACCGGGTCTGGGTCAGCAGTGTGGAATTGATTTCAAACAGGAACGCCTAGAACTGTGCTTTGAATATGTAGATGCACAGATGTGCTCCTGAGCCTCCTCAAAAATGTGGCCAGAATGGTCTCATCTATGGAATCCTGCTCAGTTTGATGCTCCCTCAGTAAGATTAGACAGGGCCAGGTGGGGTCACCTGAGCACCCCCAAGGACAGCCCCAGCCCAGGCACCCAGGCAAGGTGAAGGAAGAGGAAGGAGAAGAAACATGGAACTGAGCAGGATTGTCACAGGCAGGGACAGCAGCCCAGGGCACAGACCCCAGGGAACACCTGCTGGAGAGTGTTCCGTGTTGGTTTCTCTTGCAGCAGGATTCAAGCAGCCATCACAGTGATGGGATCAATCTTGTCTTGTCCTGTGCCTCACTGCATGAGAACACAGCTTGGAAAGTCAGGTAACACTCACAATTTTTGTGTTAAAATGCACCAAATGGGTAACAAACCCAGGCGCATGAACTGCACTGTCAAACACATGTTGAGTCAAGAGGGTCTGGCCTCCTCCTTTCTATCCCAAGCAGGCCTTTAGGGGTCTTTTATTTTCCCCACCAATGCATCATGAACCCATCCCCTTATTTTCTCAACGTCCACATTGCTCAGTGTGAATTTAAGGATGATATGTGAGCCAATGTTTAACACGTGATAATCACTCAGCAAAAGGAACATAAAAACTGATGTTTATTAGGACATAAAGATCAGGGCTTAAAATGGGCTAATTACCATTTCCAAACCCAGCTAATTGCACAGAGGTTGCCAGATTCCTCAAAATCTTCAATGACCTGCTTGCAAGTTTTAATGGAGAAAACATATCAGCAGAGTTTAACTCTGTTGCCCATTAATTACAAAGAGTATTTATGCTGAGAATAATAATTGGATTGACCTGTAATCCACCATAATAATCAGGAATTTTCTTTGCCCATGTGGCTTGGAAAGGTAATAGCTAATGATATTTGAGCTGATTTTTACAGCAGCAATGAGTAACTCTTATCATTACTTCAGGGTTATGGATTTTGCTACTGATTAGCACTTGATTAGTCCTTGTCTTCATCACAGTGCCATTGTCCTTGCATTTTGGTTAAGCATGGGTGCTGATTGACTCAGCTTTTCAAAAATACAGGATATATTCAGTTGTTCAGAGCTGCCCTCAGAGCAGCACAATTTGACTCCTCCTTTTCCCTTGAGGCTGGATGTGGAGCAGGAGAGATGCCCTTCTCTGGGCTTGGACATGCCATCAGCTCTGGTGGCACTGCAGTGGGGCTGGCTGGCTTCTGCCTCTGGGACTGTTTGCTGTGGATAGTCAAAACTACTGGAAAAGGTCAGAACCACTGGAAAAGGCCAAGACTACCTGAGCTGGCACTGCAGCCATGGGTGGACCATCTCTCACATTTTTGATGCTTGAGCCTAGATGAATTTATACTGGAAAGCTCCAGTTTGGCAGAACAAATTGACATTGAAAGAATCAATTCTGTGTGTGAATTAAGGGAATGAATGACACTAACAGCCACCAAGGTGCAGACCAAAACCCCCAAAACCCTGCTGCAGTGGGTTCCAAATTGTCCTGGCCAGTGCTGAGACCTTCATTCTAGCCTGCATTTCAGTAGATTTCAAGCCCACCTGAATTCAGTTTGGTCTGATCCATGAGAGATTTGAAAATCTAAAAGAATCCTGTTGTTCTGCCATTAGAGAACAAGTCTTAGGAGAAGGAGCTGAGGGAGCTGGGGTGGTTTACCCTGGAGAAAAGGAGGGTCAGGGAAGATATTACCTCTCTCTACAGCTTCCTGAATAAAGGGAGATGGAAGTCAGTCTTTTATCCCAAGTAATAAGGGACACAACAAGAGGAGACAGTCCCAAGTTGTGCCAGGGGGAATTTGGAAAGGAAGAAGTCTTGTGCTGTGTTTTGGGGGCAATGCCATAATCTCTCTCTAAGCCTTACCTGTAAGGAGAGCTGTGACATGGTCCAGTGGAAAGATCTGCTTGAAGTTGGATGTCATGCTGCAGTTCAGTGACTTGAGAAAGATCTGCAGCTCTTCCATCCTCACTTAGAGGTCTGGGGGCTTAGAGGGCCCAGAAAAGTGCCCAAGGTATCTTTAAACAAACAGCCACGAGATCAAGGCATGGATTTCAGCACAGGCTTGTGCTGCTCTTGGTATCTACAGGTGGAACCCTGTCTGTCCCCTGAACATCCTGATTTGAATTCCTTTGTGTGCTGCGGAGTTCCTTAAAAATATCTAAAAGGAGCTCCTGTTGCAAGCAGCTCCTGTGAGGGAGGAGAGCTCTGGTTTCCCCCGAGTTTCCCCCAGATTATTTATAAATGTGCCAGGCTTCTCCTGCTGTGTGGGCAAGCTGGTGATTCAGAAACACAAATCTCAGGGAATCTGTTGGATGGAGGCAGGCCTGGCTCCTGTGGGGTGTGCCCGGGGGCTGCCTCCCCTCAGGGACATTTTGGGGTGGCATGTGCCTGGCTGCAGGTGTTAATGAGAAAAGGAGAAATCTGGAGCATCCTTCTGTCAGTTCAGTGAAAATACCTCAGATGGGGCAGGGAGCAGGAATTCAGTGTCACCTGGAGAGTCTTGGCAGGAAAAATTACCCAGGCACTGTTTTAGCAACCTCAGGGAATATTGAGAGTTTGAGGGCTGAAACTTTACACATATTTCAGTTGAAAAATGAGTGTAAACTGGAAGCTGCTCGCTGCAGGCCTGAAGGAAGACCTGAAGCAGTGGCACTGACAAGCACAAAGCACCTCAGCCTGGCTCTGGCAGGTGTGAGGAGTGTTGTTGTCTGTGTTTGCAGCAGTTTTCATGCTGCACCCCCAGCTCCAGTGCTGTGCTTGTGGTGCTGTTCTAGGTGACACATAAACAGACTGCTGCTTTGATCTTTCCATTTGTCAACTGCTTAAGCAATTCTGGGGTGTCATCTTTCATGCCAAAATGTAGCTGCCTTTTCTACTAAAAGGAAAACACAGCCTTGTGGTCAGTGTAGGTTGTTTCTTGGTTTTGCTTTTTTGCTGCTTTTGATGCCTGGAGATCAGATAGGAATTTACTCAGAGCAGATAAAGATCATGCCTTAATAAGGGCCATAAGATTCAAGCAGTAACAATTAGACTTCATTGTTGATAATTTGCTAAATTGTCAAGGCTGGTGGTCATTACACATTGTAACTCCTCAGTTTTGAGTTCAATAGGGTGATGGCCAGCCAGGACTTGTGTAGGGATGTCACCCTGCAGGTGTGACCCTGTGGCTGAGCAGAGATCTACTTGTAGGGAAGGCTGGAAGGGGATCCAGTGAGTCCCAAAGTCCTGGTCAGCATTTTTCATGCAAGGCCCTGTACATGGTGTCTGTACAGCATTCCACTCACACAGTTTCCAGCTGTGTTGGAACCAAATATTCCCACTGAGTTTTCCAGAGAGTCTTCATGCCATGCCCTTCTACTTGCACAGAGAGGTGTGGTCAGGAGAACGGGGCCAATCTTCCCAATCTTCCTTCAGTTCCAATCCTCCTTCAGGTGCAGTTCTCTCATGGAAGGGGCTGCATTGCAGAGGTTAAAGAACACCCACCCCCATTTGAACTTGTAATTAAGCACAGCATTTGGCCAACTTCTTATCAAGAGCTTTTGGGATGAAATATGCTATTATGATTGTAATTTGCTCGTAATTATCTGTTGATTAAAGCCAGCAGGAATGTGTGTCACTATCCACAGCTCCCTGCTCACGGGGTCAGGCAGCAATGAAATCTTTCTGCTGCTTTGCGACATTTGGCTTTGATGTGGAAGTATTTCAGTATTTCAGTATTTCAGCATTTCAGTACTATTTCAGTATTTCAGTACTATTTCAGTATTTCAGTCTTTCAGTATTTCAGTAGTATTTCAGTAGTATTTCAGTATTTCAGCTGTTGAACTTGAATTGGTGCTCCTTATCCCTTGTGTGTAGATTTTTGCCATCACCTGACCTGTTAGGGCTGAGATACATCAGGAACTGGAGCTGTTCAGAAAGGGACACAGCCAGAGGAGATAAATGAAAGACAAGAAAGAAAGAACTGAAAAGTTCAGGAAAGAACTGAGCTGCTTCTAGAACTGGTTGCCCAAAGTCCCCCAGGCAGTGCTGTGGAGATCTCTGCAGTCAGCATCTCCACCAGCAGCACCCTCTGTGTTTATTTTGGCTTTGGGAGGACCAAAGGCAGCCTCTGCAAGCTTGGGCAGTTTGAAGCCTGATCCAAATCACCCCAAACTCAGTGGAAGAAAGTTTCTTGTTGACTTTGACAATGGTTTTTGGAGCAGGTCCCTGGCGATGACTGCGCTGGAGCCCTGCCACAGTGACTCTGTTAGAGCTGTGATTTGGTCTTGACAGATGATGAGAAATAATCTAATGGTTATTACAGCACTTATTTCTGTATTTCTAAAGCATTAAAAGGCATTCATAAGGCTTTGCTGTATTTTTACATCTCAAAGAAAGAAAGTTGGCTTGGATTGTGTTTTAAAAAATAGCTTACATCTGTCTTGGCTGCACAGAGCAGTTATTGGACTTTGACAACATCTGGAAGGGATATAAAACTTGCACACAAGGAGAGTGTCTAAATATAGCAGGGACAAAAGACTTGAACCCCTCATCACAGCATTGAGCCAAGGGAGAAAAGGGACTAAAGAGGCCTTGTGTGGCTGAGGAAGTGGCAAAAGCCAGCTCCAGCAGGGACAATGGCTGGGAAAGCTGCTGCCAGGGCCAGCCTTTCCTGTCCTCCAAAAAAGTTTTCCAAATTTCCTCCTCCAACACGCTCTGCTTCAAAGCAGCCCCTTGCATTCAGGCTGGTTCCGCAGTTTATTGGTGTAGTGAGGAGATTATTTTCCAAATGCAGTTAACATTATTTTCATCCTGCAAACCATGTCAGATTAATTTGGGACAAGCTGTGTTTGGTTTTTTTTTTTCCCTCCTGCTAGAACAGTGTGTTGGGCACTTTTTGGAAGCCAGGGGACCTTGCTGTCTAGGAAGATGTCACACAGAGGTGGCCACAGGCACACGTCCCACGGCCCCAGTGCCACACAAATTCTGGGGAGAAAATATTTTAAAAAATCTATAAAATTTGTTCACAGCGGGAAAATAGAAAATCTTCATGGGCACAGCACAGGGAGAAGTCTCTCCTCAAAGTCATGGGAAGAGGACATTTCCACACAGGGATCTTTTTTTTTTACCTTTAAATTCCTTCTTAGGTTATCAGTGAACAGCACAAAGGGATCAGTGGAACCTCAGAAACAAAACACATAATTTGAAATATACAATTTCCTGATTGCAGGGTGCTTGTGCCAGGATTTGGGCTTGTGCAGACCCTTCTTTATTATTTTCTCCAAAATCTTTCAGAAACAACTGTTTCAGACACTGAACACTGGAGGAACCCAAAGGGCTTTGAACTCATTTCATTGATTATTGCCCTCTGAGGGTTTATTGGATCTCATCCCTGGGAAATGGGCTCAGGAATGCACCAAGTCAATTGAGAGAGTTCTTGTGTACCACTTAATTGAATCTCATCAGCATTTCCTCCTGGTTGTGCAACTGATAGCAAGCTGTGTTCAGGCAGTGTGATTTGCTGAGGAGGAACTTAAACTTTGTGTATAGATAGAGATAAAAATAAAAACAAAACAAACAAATAAAATATTAAAATTATATATAAAAATAAAAATATAGATATAAATATAGATATAAATATAGATATAGATATAGATATAAATATAAATATAAATATAAATATAAATATAAATATTTCTTGGTGTGAATGAGGTTTGCTTTCCGGGTGTGAATGAGTTTTGCTTTCTTGCTCTCCAGAGGGGAAATAAAGCACTAAAACCCTGGAAGGATGATTACAGAAGCACCAGATCCACCCTCCACCTGCTCTTGAACAGGTTTAAGGATGCAAGAAGCAACATTTTGTTCCCTCTGTCAAGGGGCTTGAAAGCAAAGCTCCCCTCACTCCTGTAACACTTCTCTAGATCCAAGTTTGTGGTGCACCTTGGAGAGGAAGATGGTGTTTGTTCAATGCATGACTGACAGATTTCACACCTCCATGGGTTGGATATCACCTCAAAAAAAAAAAAAAAGAAATCGAGTCCTTTTCTCAAAGCATCAATGCATTTTTGTTTTTATTTTAAGATACAGTAAGGCAGGTGGTACAAAGGATTATAAACTTTAAATGTAAGAGTTTCTGTTTCAAACCAGTTTGCTGGAAGAGGAGTATCCCCAAGTGCATATCTGAGCATAGGGACTGGTTTTCTGAGACAAGGGGATTTCTAGGGGTTAAATTGAAGGGACTGAGGCACTGTTTGGGGGAGCTGTGTCAGCGAGAGAAATGAGAAGGAACATTTCTGCCACCAAGTCAGACATCTCTGGGAAGTGCCAGAAAACTGAACCCAGGGCAATAAATGACTCTCAGTGAGGTCTGTGTTATTCAGCTAAACAAAACTTGGATCCTTCTCTACAAAGAACTGAGGTAATGTTATTCCTCCTTATCTCCTAACCAGCTCCCAACTCAAAATAATCACTCACATCACAAATCTTTAACAGCCCTTGGAAAAGGGAGTCCTCAGATCTCTGCCAATCTCTTTTCCCACCAAACCCACATGAGCTGTGCTGTGTGAACTTGTTGATGTGCAGAACTGAGTAACACTCAAAGCAATGCTAGACACCCAGAGGAATGCTAAAAGTGCTAAAAATACCCTCAGTTATCAACCAAACACACCAGCATATCTGTTTGGAAAGAGATTAAAAACCATCAGAGATTTAATTCAGGCTTTATGTTGGAATTACCAGGACAAACCCTTCCCCAGTGGAAGTTCTGCCATCATCCTCTGGTAGCTGCATACCCTCACTCATATGTCAGCCTTCATGTCAGTTTGAAAATTCAAATATTAAAATATTGACAATGATTTTGTATGCAGAGCCATTTAATAGACTTATTGCCATTTTAGGAGCCGCCAGCATTTTGTGTTTTCTGCTGGCACTGTGACTGCACTCAGTGCTGTGTTTGCAATGTCTGCTCAGGATAGTCAGGCAAATTCATTAGTTCTAGCTCAGTAGTGCAATATTTCCAGTATTTTGATGTTTCTTTTTATTACTCCTTCTCTAGTGTGGTTTTTTCCTCCTGTCGGATGTGCAAACAAGTTTTTGTCACCTGCAGGCTCTGGATTGCCACCAACCCCCTGTTCCACTGGTGCTGTGCTCTAAAATTTGGCAGCAAGTCTCTTAAAATCCCCTCTGTGCCATGGGCTTTGTGTCTGAATTGATTTGGCTTTTTCCCCAAGGCAATAAACCCCAGAAAGCAATGGGGACCAGTTCCCTGGGAGCCTGTGGCTGCTGAAATGCTGGCAGCACTGCCATGGAGGGATGCAGAGAAAGCCAAGCAGTTCCTGATGCTGCAGTAAAGGTGTTTTTTGTTCTCCCTGTCACAAGAGGAAGAGCAACAAGCCCAATGTTCTGGCCTCATTCCACCCATTCTGCCTGCCCCAGCTGTGATTGCTCCCCATGTCCTGCTTTGGGCTGGGACAGAGCCCATTTTCTCCACAGTTCCTGTTGTGAGGCTCATTTCGGGACTTGTGGCCAAAGTTTGATGACACAGGGATGTTCAAATCACCGGTGAGCAGCACTTTTGTATTTGCACAGCAAGGCCTGCTCAGCTTCTGAGCCCAGCAGGAAGGAAACTGGGGGTGCAGGAGAAACTGGGGTTGTGCAGAGCCAGGACAGCTGATCCCAGTTATCCAGGGGATATTCCATGTCCTGGGGCACCATGCTCAGCAATAGAAGCGGGAGAAAAGGAGGAGATGGAGAGGGAAATGTTCAGAGCTGTGCGATTTCTCTTCCCAATAAAGTTGTGCAAGATGGAGTTCAGCTTTCCTGGGAATGGCCAAACACCAGGGATACAGGGTATGAACTCCTTGCCCTGCTTTTCTGGGCACTCAGCTGTTGTTTCACCTCTGGAACCATCTTCATCTCAACCTTTTCCTCACTTTGCTGCCCTGATCAGCCTGCAGGGATCAGGGAATGCCACAGCAAAGGCACACTTCCAGGTGAGGACTCTGTGGATCCTGATGCCTTTTTGGGCTACTTGAAACCAGAGGCCAGCCAGAATTAAGGGAATAAAAACCAGTTATTTTTATTGAAGGGCCTTCAGGTACATTTTGGGGAGACAAAGTCCCCAAGATCTACACCAAAATGGACCACAGCTCACAGGTTTTCACACTTTTATAAGTTTGGTCCATTTGCACATTGGGGGTTCATCTTCCAATTCCAGCTCCAGGTAATGAAGTCATTGACCCCAGGTTTGCTGCCCCAAGTCCCTTTTGTTCCCATCTCTGGGGCCTGAGGCAGTGAGGTGTCCTTGATTGCCAGGCCTGGAGAGGAATTGTTGTGTCTGCCCAAAATGGGAAAGCTGCAGCTGCCCCTGTGTGTGGGGTTTGGAGTTCTACACTAAAGAACTGCAGGGGTACAAATAAATTAAATATATACAAGCCAAAATGCTAAGGCATCCTTCCCACTGACACTCAGGAAGTCTCTGCTTGATTTGGAATAAATATCAGCTACAAGGGGGATTTGTGCTGTGTTTTTTCCCCTCCCACACGTGTGATTTCTGTGTGAGGCAGTCCCAGCAAGCAGGAGCACACAAAGCAGGGATAAAAGCAGGATAAAAGCAGGCACTGCCGCTTCGTGCAGCTTCTGAGAGTGGCTGCTCAGCCAACACGACTTTGAGTTCGAGGTTTATGTCAAGGGAGGAAGTGAACTCCAGCAGCTGGAAATATATTTTGATTGCACTCTGATTAATTTCCTGGGGAGAGGGTGAGACGCTCTCATTTTGCAAAAATGTGGCAGTGTTTTTTGTCCTCCTCTGAAGTTTTCCAAGCTGTATCCTTGCAAAGACATTGAAGTCCTCCACAGTGGGTTTGCAGTTTCAGTTCATTTTGGGGCCTAACTCTAACCCCCAAAATGGGATATCTATAGAAATTTTATGACCATTCTAATGATCTTTTTTCTACTGGCCATGGGTGTCTGATAAAGGGGACCCCCCTTGAAAAAGCAGTTCTAAAATCAATTTTAGCTGGAAGAACAGGAGGGAGGGGGGAAAAGCAATTAAGCAGCTACAAGATAATTGATTTTCACTGGGAGAATAAACAAGTATTCTGTATTTCTCTGTTGAGTTGTGTTCTACTGATGATAGTGATTGTATGGTCCCATTAGCACAGTGTCACATATTTTGCTGTGTGTATAAAGTTATTAAAAAATAATTTCATGTGGTAGAAACCCCCAAACAAACACCACATGTGCACACACTCAGGAATACATATCCCAGCAGGAGTTAATGTTAAAAGCACACTGACAGTCAGCACTGCTTTTCTATGGATGGCAAAAAAAAAAATCAATTTTTAAAAGTCTCTCTAATCCTTACCCTGTAATTTCCTGCTCTCTACACACTCCAGCCCCGTGGCAGAGATGGAGAAGCAGCAGCAGTTTGGAAAAGGAAATTTCTATTCCCCAGCACCATCTCATCACTGCCCCATCCTAGCATGGGGAGATAGAGGTGTAGAAGGAGCAAGTGTGGCACAGATGTGTGAGAAAAGTGACACCAGGAGATGCTCCACAGCAGCAGCACTCCTGACTGGCATTTGCAGACAGAAATGTTTGTGTCTGTGCCTGTGCAGACTTCATGGAGCATGAACAATGTGGCAGCCACAAACTGGCTGTGCACAGCAAGGTGTAAGCCCTGCTAAATGTGGTAAACCCTGTCACCCTGGTTCAACAGTCTTCAAACACTTCCAAACTCACCCATACGTTTTTGAATATTTTCTCTGCCCTTTGTTGTCCCTGCTGAGTTACCCAAAGCAGCCACACCATCCATGCTGGATCCCCACAGGGCCAGCAACAACCTGCAGGGTACAGCCCGTGAATATTTAGGGTTGTAGGAACATGTTTTGGTGATTTTTAAATGACTTTAAAATTGTTAATAACAGCAGAGGAGGGGTCACAGCTGTGAGCAGGAGCTGCTGTGTGTGAAGGGAGAAAGACAAAACAGGCCTGGGAAGAGCTGGCTGCTTTTATGTGTTTGTGGTGAAATTCATGACATTTGTTCATGGCTTCTCTGGACTTTAAGACATTTCTTTCCCCACACACTCAGCTGCTGGGATATCCCCATCAAATCTGTATTTTAAGTGTTTGCACTCCAGCTCTGGCTGTGGTGGGTTGTGGAAATAGGAAAAACAGAAACTTCCACAGACACTGAAGGGTTTGATCTGCAGCCTTGGAAGAAGCTTGGATTGATGTAAAAATACAATATACAACAACTCTCCAACAACTCCCTTAGCCTCACCCACTATCATTGTTGCTGCCAATAATGAAGGAGTGGGTCTGTTTTCAAGCTGAGAACGATTTACAGCTCAGACAAACATCAGTCTCAGGGGCTGTGAGATTTCAGAGGAGCAAGCAGTCGGCCATAGCCCAGGAGCAGTCACAGGTTCTTTGTTACAAGGCAATGCAGAACTTTCTAACCCAATGCACAGCTGGCACAGGGGTTATTTTGCTTTTCTAACCCATCACCTTTACTCACCAAAATCACTAAACCGGGTTCCTACAACCCTAAATATTCACGGGCTGTACCCTGCAGGTTGTTGCTGGCCCTGTGGGGATCCAGCATGGATGGTGTGGCTGCTTTGGGTAACTCAGCAGGGATTTCAGAGCCGTGGGGGTGGAAATTCCAGGAAGTTTCCAGAGTCTCATTTCCAGCAGTCTCATCCATGCACTGCTCCTCTGGCGGGTCCCAAGCAATCCAGGGAATGCTCTGGCAGCTGATTTCTCCAACTCCGTGCCATGGGACAAGCTGGGGATGCTCCATTTACTCAGCAGCTTCTTCACTTGCTTAAACCACGCTTGATGGATTTCCCCGCAAAACTCTTTATTACTCCATTCTATAAACCAATTGCAATCCCTAATGGGTATTTATTCCAATTCTTGGCAGAGAAGAATCAGTGGAGCAGTAGCTGTAATGCAAACTGAATTTATTAGTGAGATAGAGAAGCCAAGATTGCTGAAATTTGTGATTCAGGTGCCTGTCCTCAATAAATGGGAAAAGCCGAGCAGCAGTGCTCTGGAAACCTGGAGAGTCTCCCAAACTGAGCACCCAGAATTACCAAGTTCTTTTCAAAAGGGATCCCATGTGATTTTAGAAAGAGCCAAGAAGGCTTGCAGTCTTTGTTTTACGTCTTTTTGAATAAGGACCTCCCAAAAGTCCAGATGCAAAGTGGTTGTTAGGAATTATTTGAGGAAATCAGAGCACACCTTATTAAAATTTGTTTTCAGTAGGAAAATAGAAATATTTTTACTACACTAGAGAGATTGCCAGTGTAAAGATAATTTCTGCCTTGCTCTGATAAGAACATTTAAAATAAAAGTCCTGTAGGTAAGAGATAAATTGAAAAAAACCAAAGCTGATAACATTAATTAGCTATTCATGTAAAGAAAAAGGACAGAGAACTCGAACACAAAAATATGTTTGTGATTCCACACTGTTTTCAACTTTTTATGAGCTGGCATAAAATCCTCATGAGACTGGTTTGTTTGAAGACTGATAGCTGAGATAAAAATGAACAATGTGATTCTGGGTTTGAAAGTCAAAGAGTTTGGGATTGATCCTATCCCTCAGAGAGATAAACATGGTCTATCTCACACTGTAATTATTTGTACCCTTACCAGTGGGCAGGAACACACAAAAGTCTTGGAAACCCAAAGCTGTAACTTCAAAAGATTTATGATTTCCTTGGGAGGATGAGGGAAGGGAATGGAGGCAGCACAGCTGTTTCTGCAAATGCCTTCTTGCTTCATAAAAACGATTCAAAGTGAACACAAATTATATTTATATAATATATATCAACTACAGCTCCTGCTCTCCGGTGATGTGTGGAGCTCAGAATGATTTTTGGCTCCTTTCAGACCTTCTTTTGATGGTATTTTAATTCTCTGCTGACTTTCCTCCATTCTCCTGCTTGTCTCTGCCTTCAGCAGCCATGAAAAATGGGCTGGCAAATGCATGAGCTTTCTGAGAAGGTTAAATGTTGTCAAGCACCTGCTCCTCTTGGTTAAAGTCTGCAGCAGTTTATTCCCACCTCCTAAAAATGCTCTTCAGTGTGTGATGGATGATGTCTAACACCAGCTGTCCAGAAATCTCATCCCAGAACACAATAAATATATTATCCACCCTCCCTTGAAACGAAATAAATTAACCAGACTCCCCTTTTCCTGAGGCTAACTGGAAGCCTGCTTTTTGTGGGAAGCAGGATCAGGAGGATTCTGTGGCAGTGCTGCTCTGGACAAGGATTATTCCCAGCTCACTTCATTGTCCCCTGGCTTCAGAGGTGGCAGCATCAGCCACGGAATATCACTCCAAGTGTGAATGGCTGCAGTGCTGCTTCCCTGGAGCTCTGCTGGGAAAACTCAGACTCCAAATTCCCAGTCCTGGGCTGAGTTTGCTGCTTTTAGCAAAGGTAACCAGCAGCTGCCTCGATTTTCCTCCTGGGCTTGGCCCTACCACGGTGCCACTAGGAGAACACACAGGGCTTGTGCAGAAGGAAAAACACTTCCCTGCCTGCCAGCACCTTCTGTGGAAAATCTCAGCCAGGACAGAGGTGGTGGCAGCTTCTTAAATGAGAAGTAGCAGCAAAGCATCATCTTACTCGTGAGAGGTGCCAGTGAGGAGCTCTTTGATGCCATGTGGGTTTTACATCATTAACTGTGAGCTCTGGAGGTGAATCTGAGGAAGGAGGGAGCTGCAGCTGCCCTGGAAACCTTGGCAAATACCAGCAGTCCTTGGTAGCCTGTCCACATTCCTGCTCGTGGTTTAGATTTTGTTTGTGTGCTACACTACTCCCAGTGTCCAACAGGATCCGGGACAGCAAAAATCAAAGCACTTTTAAAACTAATTTCCATCCATAATTATTTTGTAGGAAATATCCTGAGCTTACCCCAGATTAAGAAGTTATTTCAGAAGAAACTCCAAGTTTCATTAAAGAAACTATAATTTGATCAAAGAAATAATCTAGTTTTAGCAGCAAAATCTGCTGAATGCTCTTCCCTTAAGGAAAATTGTGCTGAGGTTGGGTCCATCCAAGAGCTCTGTGTGTGCAAAGAAACAGAACCACTAAAGCAGTGTCACCTGCAGTGCTGGTGCTCTGCTTCACCTCCTTTGCCGTCCTATGGACTGGTTTCCTTTAGTCAAGGAATTTGGAACTGGAGATATTCAGCTGTTAAAAATGTTTCAGTTTCCCCTTTGGTGACCTCAGCAGCTGCACACACAAATGCACTCACATGTGCATGTGGGGTGGAAAAACAAATGTGAGAACATGGTAGTTAAGAAAACAAATGCTGGCAAGGTTGAGAGTTTGTTGGTGGTTTGTTGTTTTTTTTTGGGTTTTTTTTTTTTTTTTGTGTGTGTGTGTGTGTTTTTTGTTTTCAATTTTTTATAACTGCATGTCAGGAGTTTGTGAATTCCTCTCCAGATGTCTCAGTACTTGGAGGCATGATACAAATAAGGTGAGGGGTGTTTTATGTGGAGTAAATGGCTGGAAGAGTAGACTGCAGGAACAGCACAAGGAAAAAACCCAGGAAATGCTAATCTGAGGGCTGTGAACAAAACCACAGGAATATTTAAATCCAGAATCACTGTGGTAAGAAAATCCATGTGGACAAGGAGGGGCAGAATCACAAGACTTAAGCATAAAGAGCAATTCTGGGGTCCTGCCAGGCCCTTTTAATTTTTTATAACTGCATGTCAGGAGTTTGTGAATTCCTCTCCAGATGTCTCAGTACTTGGAGGCATGATACAAATAAGGTGAGGGGTGTTTTATGTGGAGTAAATGGCTGGAAGAGTAGACTGCAGGAACAGCACAAGGAAAAAACCCAGGAAATGCTAATCTGAGGGCTGTGAACAAAACCACAGGAATATTTAAATCCAGAATCACTGTGGTAAGAAAATCCATGTGGACAAGGAGGGGCAGAATCACAAGACTTAAGCATAAAGAGCAATTCTGGGGTCCTGCCAGGCCCTGGAGACAGCAGCAATCATCACCTTTCCAATGGAGATGCTCTGATGATGGAAAGGCCACGTGGTGCTCGTGGTGCTTCGTGCCTCACATCTGCACAGATGCTCTGGAAGCTGCCCTGGCACCCTGACAGCATTCCTGGAGCTCAGGAGAAGTGCCCAGGAGCAGGGAAGCACTCAGATATTTGGGAGGATGATGTTCTGATTGCTCTGAGTTTTGGGAGTGATGCTTCTTGTTCATTCCCCAGTCAGTATCTCCTGGGAAAACGCTGAGCAGTAAAATTAGATAACAAAAAACAGGCTCAAGAAATATAATTTTTAATGCTAGCTTCTTGCAGAACTGGTGAAGACACCCTGGTTTAGGTTTGGGGAGAAATGTGAAATAATTTTCCACTGCAACAAATTCGAAATGCTGAAATCAAAATTGGAATTTTTCAGAGCTATCTTAAAAGGCTAGATAGGCATCTGCTATTCAAATTAATGGAATTATTTAAAGCAGATTATGTAGCTTTGTGTCTTGGAAGCTTTTCACTAGATCTCACAGATAAGAAAGTTAGCAGTGCTTCATCCTTCTCTTTCAGCGTGCAATCAAGCATTTAATGGTGTGTCATTTCAAATTCATTGCAAACTACCATTTTTAATGTAACTGGTAAACTGCTCCTCGATAATGTGGGCTGGATCCTATTGTAAAAGGGGAATATTTGGGCTTTACTTCCAGCAAGGCAGCTTGGGGATATTTTGCATTCAAAAGGACACATTCCCTAAGCTCTTTTGGAGCTAATGATTTTGTTAAATGATTCTGTTAAATGATTTTGTTAAATTATTTGTTTCTCTCCAGTCTCAAGGGATCAGAATGTGGGTTCTGTACATGCAGAAGGGTGTTGAGGCTACTGACAGGCACCGAGGGTTCTAAGGATGAATCTGAGACTTGTGGGATTCAGAATGAACAGCTGCAGGTGGGATAACACAGAACAAGTCAAAGCCCCACCTGCTCCAACTGGATGTTCATCCTCATTGGTCCTGATATTTAAAAGAAAGAAAAACTGAGTGAATAGTTTCTCTTCCTGTTGTTCCTAAGGAAATAGGGGCAGTCTGGAGCCCTGCAATATAAGCTTTGGGATAAGAGGATTGCTTGTCTGTACATTACTGGGGCTGGAAATGCAGTTCTAAGCCCTAAGTAATGAGATATTAGAAATCCTATTAGGAACCCTATGGTTAAACATTAAACAGGATCCCATGGTACCATTGAACAGACAGCTGCTGCAAAGCCACCCAGGCAATTTCAGTGGCAAAGCCATCTCCAAACTCACTGGCAATCAGGAACAATCAGGAGTAAATTTGGGAGCTAAACCCACTGAACTCTGCAAGGAAGAGCAGGTGGGGATGCTCAGTGTGTCAGACACAGGGTAAGGGATGTTCACAGAGAGAGGAAAGGAAAAGTGTTGTTAAGCACTTTAATGTTGGTTTTGGGAGCCCTTTGCACGGCAGCCAGGGCTGCCCTCGAGCTGCACTTCCCCCATCTGGGGGCTGGGCAAGATCCAGCCCAGCCCCTCTCCTCCTTTGGAGAAGGAGATTTTAGCTTTTCTATTTTCCATCTATTTGCACTCCTGCAGCTCTTTAGTGCAGAACTCCAAACCCCACACACAGGGGCAGCTGCAGCTTTCCCATTTTGGGCAGACACAACAATTTCTCTCCAGGCCTGGCAATCAAGGACACCTCACTGCCTCAGGCCCCAGAGATGGAAACAAAAGGGACTTGGGGCAGCAAACCTGGGGTCAATGACTTCATTACCTGGAGCTGGAATGGGCAGATTCACCCCCAATGTGCAAATGGACCAAACTTATCAGAGTGTGAAAACCCCTGTTACCCATGGTCCATTTTGGGTGTAGGCCCTGGGGGCTTTGTCTCCCCTAAGTGTACCTGAAGGCCCTTCAATAAAAATAACCGCTTTTTATTCCCTTAATTCTGTCTGGCCTCTGGTTTTAGATAGTCCCGAAAAGGCATCAAAGGAAGTTCCCATCAGTGATTTCAGGAACCTCCTGTGTTTTTCCTGCCCTGCTGTGTGTCCCTCCAATACACACTGGGCTGAAATCCCCCTCAAGGATCAGGGTTTAGGGTGAGGCTGCTCCTGTAGAGCCTCCCTGGGCAGATGGACTGGAGCAAACCCCACTGAATGTCACCTGTCCTGCCAAGCTCAGTCCTGACCCTTGGTGCTCCTCATCCATGCCCAGGGGAGCTCTGTGACACAGAGGGGACACCCCCTCCTCATGTCCCCTGCCCATCCTTCCCCATCCCTCCATCCCAGCACTGCAGCCTGGGCAGCCGCAGCAAACACAGAAACTCACAAAATACAGTTTTACTCTGAAATGCCTTGGAACATGGACACGATTTTCATTTTCTGCCCTCCTTCACATGAGAGAAAACTCTGCTCTTAGTGGCAGAATGGAGATGCTTTCCCAAAGCCAACAACTCTCTCCAGACTAATTTAATTTTACAAATGTTTCCTCTTGTTGTCAGTATTGTCCTGTAACTCTTCAGCAGAGTGTACACTCCTATTTTAGATTAATAAACCCAATAATCTTCAATTTCCTTAGACTGTCACAGATAATGGATAACTTGCTGCCTACCTGGGGGTAATATTAAAATTATGTGATGCTGTATGGGATGAGCAGGAGGAGGCGACAGAAGGAGAGCTGATTTTGTCCCTAATAACTTTTTGGAATTCAGGTCTAGACAGTGTTAAAATTTTACAGGAATGGATCTCTGGTGGGAAGAGTGTGCAAGGCTTTGATGTCTGAGATGGAGCATAAAAAAGGGTCAGGAAGAGCAATCAGATCAGAGAATCCTGCCCTGGCTGTGATCCCAGGAAACCCAGGAAAAATAAACATAGATCTTTTTCTTTTAAAGTATGGAGAGCAACCCAACAGAAACTGGGAAGTGCCCTAAGTTTTGGGCTTTTTTAATGTTCAGTCACAAATTCCCTGAGCATTTTCTGATCACAGCTGGTGAATGGATTGGGCTCAAAGATATGGGACTCCAAATTCAGCTGGAGATGCAAAAATTGCCAGTTGACTCTTACAACACCATTTTTCTCAGTCCTGCCTGTGGTAGGACCTTAGGCTTTATGTGATGCCTCTGCTGGATCTGTTTTTATTCTTCTTTGTGACCCTCTTCCAACCAGTTTTGGTTGCTGCCAAATAAAAGTTGTTATTACCAGGTTTTACCCACGCTTATGTATTATTTTGGAACACTGATAATATCTCCTAAATTGAATTGTTATTCAGAATATGAAGGTCAGTGCCTGCTGAAAAAGAGAGTTTGAAACAACCAGGTATCTTTTCTTGAGTGGTGCTTAGATGAAAGGGGCTCTACACTGCTGAAATGTCATTTTCTCACAGAACTATCCTATTCTTATTATTTATTGTAGCAGAAGAGGCCTAACCACATGAATAAGGTAAGGCATGCTGGGAGACCTAATATCTTTTATTAGGCCAGATGATCCATCTGGAAAGGAGTCAAAGACTGTTTGTGTTTCAGGCCTGAAGCAGGAGCTGCATGTCCCAAACTCTGTTGTTTACCAGTAATAACAGCTGGGACAATAAAAATTATTGCCATTTCCTCCTTCCTTACCTGCCTCAATTTTTTATTTCATAGTTTTCAGTGTGCTCCTTTGAATTTTAATTATTTTTTGTTGGAATTAGAAGAGAAGAGGCTTTTTAAAGAGCTAGATTCAGGATAGGATTTTAAAAATGGGAAGACTTGTTCCATTTAGAAGCAGAGCTGAAATGTTGAAACCTCACTTTCTTTCAGAGTCCTGCTCTTTTCACCTCAGTACCTGATTTCTCAGCAGGACAATCTCTAATATTGTCTTTTCTCCATCTTTACCAATAATTAAGTCCAGCTGATGAGCCAGGCTTTAGGGAGCAGTTTTTGTGAGAAGAGCTGAGTCCAACAGCAGGGAGATGGGATAAGCCTCATTCTCCTGGAAGGGATAATCCAGGAGGATCAGAGCAGCCCAGGTGAGCACCAGGACACCAAGGTGGACACTCAGGTTCTGCAGGCTCTTTTCTCTCAAGGTTTTCTCTACCAGGTACCAATTTTGGTCAGAAGAATCCATCCATAACATTGCCCATAAAGAAAGAGCCAGCCTGGCCCTTGGGTGGAGAACATGAAGATGGAGGAGAAGTAGACAGTCAGAATTTACAGAATTCACAGAATTCTCAGAAGGAAGGGCTTGGAAGAGACCTTCAAGATCATCAAGTCCAGCCCAGCCCCAACACCTCAACTAAACTCTGGCACCCAGTGCCACATCCAGGCTTTGTTAAACACACCCAGGGATGGTGACTCCACCACCTCCCCAGGCAGCCATTCCAGAACTTTATCACTCTTTCTGTGAAAAACTTTTTCCTAATATCCAACCTGTGTTTCCCTTGGCACAGCTTGAGGCTGTGTGCTCTGGTTCTGTCAGAGCTGCTGGAGAAAGAGCCCAGCCCCAGCTGAGCACAGGCACCTTTCAGGAGCTGTGGAGTGATAAGGTCACCTCGGAGTCTCCTTTTCTCCAGAGTAAACACCCCCAGCTCCCTCAGTCATTCCTCACAGGGTTTGTGTTCCCAACCCCACACCATCCCCGTTGTCCCCTCTGGATGTGCTCGAGCGACTCAATGTCCTTCCCAAACTGATGGCCCAGACCTGGACACAGCACTCCAGGTGAGGCCTCTCAGGCCCTGCAGGCTCTTTTCTCCCAAGGTTTTCTCTAGCAGGTGCCACCTTTGGTCACCTTTGGAGCCACCAGTGACATTGCCCATAAAAGCCAGTCTGACCCTTGGGTGGAGAACACAAAGCTGGAGGAAAATTGGAGCAGGTTTAAGACAAGCAGAGCTCTCAGGGCTGTTTGTTGAGCTCAGCAATGCTTCCCTCAGCTCTCCTCCCAGGCTGGGATGCTGGGCTGGGAACAGAGTGGGCTGCAGGGAAATCAGAGGATGCTTTAGCCCTGGCAGGGGGCTGTTTGTGCACTGCTGGGATGAGAAAAACCCTGTTTGCTTCGTGGCAGGGTGCTGCTTGTGTAGTGAGCCGAGGACCTGGCCGTGGGGAGAGCAGGCTCTGAGCAGCCCCAGCTGCCAGGGGACTTTGTTGTTCTTCCCATCCCGGGAGCTGAAGCATGGAGAGAGGCAGCCTAACCTTTTGTTCCAGCTGCATGTTTCACTTTCATGTTGGTTTGTGGTATGCTGAGCGAACTCCTGACATCTGGAGTCCCAGCAGTGCCTGGCCCCTGAGCACAGTTTCCATTACAAGGCAGACCCCCCTCTTTGCCTTTTTATTTGCACAATAACACAACACCCTGGCTCTGCATCCCTCTGTGCAGTGGCTGGGACCCAGAAAACCACAGACACTTCATGTTCCACCTGGTTCTCTGCCTATCTCCTGTATCCTGCCATTTGCAGATGGATTGACTGTTATCAGCTTTTTTCTGTCTATTCAATAACTTAATTTAGAAATTATTGTAATGTATGTGGCTGGACAGAATGCCTCAAGGAAGAGATTTCTATTTTGCCTCCTTTGGATTGCCTGTGTCCCATTCCTTAAGCTTGATCCAGCTAAATTTTGTCACCCTGCACTGCCCAAATTGGGGAACTGAGGAGTGAAGGAGACATGGCAAAGTCTACACCCCTGTTGGGGCTCACATTCTGATCCTTAATTCCATTTCTCATTTCCCAAGGACATCAGGTGACATTAGAGTTCTGGTTTGACAGGAATGGCAGAATTAGCATTTCCTTGGAGGAGTTCTCCAGCAAATCTGATCTTAATTCTTCCTTGTTATGTCTTTAAACTGAGAGCAAAGCAGTTTTGTCAAGTGAGAAGATGTGAAATTTTGATTTGTGGGATTGTGCGGTGTCTCTGCTGAAATGGTGTGAGGCAGACAAGGATTTGGGACTGAGCTCTTGCCCATCAATCCTGCTGGAAGCACCAAGTTTCTGTTGCCTTGGCACTGGCACAGAGTGGTGTCCATCCCTTGCAGAGAGCATAAAATAAGATTTTAATGATAACCCCCTCACCTGGCTGCCCTCAGTGTGAGCAGCAGGGGACTGGGGAATCCACATGGGCTTTCCAACCCAGGAGGGAAAATATGATGACTTTTCTGATGAGAAAAAGAATGGCAAAAGCCCAACACGCAATATAAAAGAAATGCAATTAAACATAATGCAATTTCTGGGTTTAGCTAGTCTTCTATGAACAAAAATGAAACATAGAAAAGTCCAAAAGTTATTACCTATTTTGAAAATTTAGTTAAATAACATAAACAAATTATCCCCCTAATTACAGGGCAGGAATTCAGAGGCTGGGCAGTGGAATTGTCCCTGAGGCAGGATGAGCAAGGCAGGAGCAAAGAGAAAATGAGCTCTGAGCACACAGCCCTTGTACCCAGCCAGGAGCACTGAAGATAGAGAGCCCTTCAAAACACGAACCACTACAAATGTTCCCCCACAAGTGCAGCTGATGAAATCTCACTGCTTCTTTCTTTTTCTCCTTTCTCTTTTTTCTCCCCCTACAGCTGCATTTTGTGAATAGTTCTGAATTCTGTTTTGTCACTTGCACTGTGCTCTCCCAATTAGAACCACAGAATCATTTAGGGTGGAAAAGACTCTTTAAGATCCTCGTGTCCAAATATTAACCCAGCCCTGCCAAGTCCACCAGCCCCTGTCCCCAAGTGCCACATCTGCACATCTTTTAAACCCCTCCAGGGATGGTGACTCAAATACTGCCCTGGGCAGCCTCTGCCAGTGCATGACAACCTTTTCAGTGAAGAAATTTTTCCAAATCTCCAATTTAAGTCTCTCCTGGGGCCACTTGAAGCTTTTTTTTCTTATTCCATGCCGTGTTCCCAGGGAGCAGAGCCCAACCCCCGGCTGTCCCCTCCTGTCAGGAGTTGTGCAGAGCCACAAGGCCCCCCTGAACCTCCTTTTCTCCAGGCTGAGCCCCTTCCCAGCTCCCTCAGCCCCTCCTGGGGCTCCAGCCCCTTCCCAGCCCTTTTCCTTCCCTGGACCCCCTCCAGCCCCTCCAGGTCCTTCAAGTCCAGAGAGGCCCCAAACTGACCCCAGGATTTCAGGTGGTGCCCCCCCAGTGCCCAGCACAGGGACTGCTATCAAATATTACTCCTGGTAACTCTCAAAGAGGGAGATTTTCTCTCTTTGAACACACTCAAGTGGTTAAAAAAACCACCCAAAACACTTTCCTGTGTGCCAGGCAGCACAGGGGTTATCTGGTGAATTCAATAGACCATGGACTAGTTGAGAATTTTCTGTTTTTAAACCCAGTGAGAATCAACTCAATGAAATACAAAAGTCCCCAGGAGATTGTCATCACAGCCCCTCTGGTCCTACAAATTTAATAGAACTTTCTGACCAGAGCATCATTCAATCCAGCAGCATTCCCACATTTGATTGGTGCAATGGAAGATGTGAAAAGATGTTCTGGCCTCAGTGTCTGACACACTACACTCTCCATGGCTATTCCATTAAAAAAACAAGGAGATTAAAAGAATGATCCTGTTATTTAACTAAATTTGCAAAATAGGTAATAACTTCTGAGGTTTTCTGTGTTTCATTTTTCTTGGTAGAGGACTAGCTAAACCCTGAAATTACATTATGTTTCATTGCATTTCTTTTATATTGGGTTTTGGGCTTTTGCCATTCTTTTTCCCATCAGAAAAGTCATCATATTTTCCCTTCCCACTGAAATTCAGGTGAGCAAAGAGCACCCCATTATTCTTGGGCAGATAAAGAGCTGCTCTTTATCCCCATATGCTGGGGTTTTACCTACAGAATTTCACTCCCAATTTGTGGGGAAATTAAGCCCCAAATGCAGTTGAGAACAGTTTTTGCCAAGTGAGGGATATTTTATATTCTCTATGTTATATTCCATTTTATATTCTCTCCATTTTCTATTCTATTTTATATTCTCTATTTTATGTTCCATTTTTGATCCCATTGGTTATGAGCTGCTCCTATCACAGATTTACCAGACAGATGTACCCACTCAGTTGTGTGTGCAGAAACAGAAAAACCCAAATAAAGCAAAAAATCATCAGGGCTGGAGTGTTAGCCCTGATTTTACTAACTTAAATAACAACTGCAACCCCCAATTTTTCCCCTAATTGCATCATTAGAATTTGTAATTATTCTGAAATTGCATGTCCTGGTGACTGGAGGTGGAATCTGGGTTTGTGGGGTGCTGAGTTACACAAACATTTTTCCTGAAGTAATGACAGATGGCAAACAAATGAGGGATGAAGTAACCTGCTCCACAACACGAGAGGAAATGTAGCATTTAAATTCCCATCTGGAATGCCTTTCCAGTCAAACACCCTGCCGGGGTCTGGCTGTGGATTTGTGTCCCCAAGCCCCTGGTGTCACTTTGGGTCCCTTGAGCTGCTCAGTTTGGGGGGCCCAGAAGGCACCAATTACAGCCCCCCCAGGGGGCTCACAGCCTGGGCTTGGGCACATCATCATTTTTATTTATTCTTATTATTATTTTATATATTCTTTATTCCAGAAAGCCGGAAAACTGCAGTTTTCCTAAAAGCAACCCTGCTTCTGTTCCCGTGTTTGGATTTCAGCACTTCCTGGGATTCCATGATTTGCTGTTCCCTTCATCAAAAGGAATTTAAGTGCATGTTAAAATCATTTCAATTCTGGTTAATTTTCTCACAAATCCATTATCCACATTTGGATTTCAGTGTTCCCTGGAATTCCATGATTTGCTGTTCCTTTCCCCTTCACCAAAAGGAATTTAGGTGCATGTTAAAATAATTTTAATCCTGGTTGGATTTCTCACAAATCCACATTTGGAATTCCATGATTCCTCCTTGGAATTCCATTATTTGCTGCTCCGTTCACCTAAAGGAATTTAGGTGCAAGTTAAAATAATTTAAATCCTGGTTAGATAAATAATTTAAATCCTGGTTAGACTTCTCCAACCTCTCTCTTCTTCTCCTGGTTAGACAAATCCACATTTAGATTTTGGTGCTCCCTGGGATTCCATGATTTGCTGTTCCCTTCACCTAAAGGAATTTAGGAGCACATTAAAATAATTTAAATCCTGGTTAGATCTCTCACAGATCCATTATCCACATTCAAATTTTGGTGCTCCCTGGGATGCCATGATTTGCTGCTGTCTTAACTGTAAGGAAGTTAGGAGCACATGAAATTATTAAGTTTAAATCCTGGTTAATTTTCTCACAAATCCATTATCCACATCCAGATTTTGGCATTCCCTGGAATTCCATGATCTGCTGTTCCCTTCACCTAAAGGAATTTAGGAGCACATTAAAATAATTTAAATCCTGGTTAGATAAATAATTTATAATCCTATAAATAATAAATGATACAAATCCATCATCCACATTCAAATTTTGGTGCTTTCTAGGATTCCATGATCTGCTGTTCCTTTCTCTTTCACTGTAAGGATCTTAGGTGCACATTAAAATAATTTAAATCCAGCTTAGATTTCTCACAAATCTATTATCCACATCCAGATTTTGGTGCTCCCTGGGATGCCATGATTTGCTGTTCCCTTCACATAAAGGAATTTAGGAGGAAAATCGTTAAATAGTTAAAATTATTAACAGTTTTAGTTAATATAAAATTAATAAAATTAATAAAATATTTAATAGTCAAAATAAATTAAATTCTGGTTAGATTTCTCACAAACCCATTATCTTCTCTGCTAATCCAATCATCATCTCTATTGGCCTTGCACTTTTGCTCCACAGTGCCTCCTGAAAATCATGGATGGCCACACATCATCTGCTGAGGGGTTCTGAAATGTGCCAGTGGTCATGTGTAAAAAAAAAAAAAACACTTTTTACAGGAAATGCCAAGTATTTCTAGACACATTTTTTCAAAATCTTGTCCTCTGACAACCTCTCATTATCACTACCAATATTCAGGTCTTTGTTTCCATAGACTTCCCACTTTAAAATTCTATTTTATATACCATAAAAGATATTTATTCCATGCAGCACATTCCTTCTAGGTAATGCAGAATGCTCAGGCTTCTTCCTCCTGTTTTTTCACAGCCATGGTGGCATTCCCTAAGATTTATGCTGGCTTCAGGACTGACTGTTGAGGAAAACCTCCCAGCACTGAGTGTGTAATGTGTGGCAGGACTCTCTGTGCACACAGCACATCCCAGCTGAGCCTGGCTCAGCCAGATGTTGCTGCACTGAAATGACCAAAAATAAGCCCAGCAGACTAAAATCCATTTAGCATTACCCACCAGCAAAACTCCCAAATCCACTGGCACTTAGCTTGGGAAAAAAGTGATTTAATACCTGATTTGCTTTAATTTGGCTTGGCACTGTGTTTATACTTGGGATTTACTGTGGGAGATGTTGGTTGCTTTTTATATTGTCATATTTCGTGCAGAACAGTAAAAATTACTGAATACTTCCCTCAGATAGGTCTGCTAGGAACTTTGTGCTTGTGTTAAATTATAAACACTTTAAGTTCTTCCAGGTTACTTCTTTTAGCTTTTGAAATGGAATTTAGTAATTTAATACCTAAGATTTTACCTGAGGATCACATGGCCAGTCAGCAGTATAACTATAAATACAACAACTGTATTAATGCAGGTTTTTGGCACAACTGCACCTTTATTTAGGTATTTTACATGTTTTCATGAAAGATTTTGTGACTTCCAGGCTCTCCTTGGTGTTCCTGCTGCAGTTACCTCTGGCATTGTTTTCCCTGGAGTGAGTTGGCAAGGAAAGGTGAGGACACACCTCTGAGAGCTGTGGGATTGTCCATAAAAAGAGATCATTTACACTCATACCTAATTAATTCCATGGCTAGTGAAGAGTATCAGCTCCTCCTGGTTCTGCTGGCTGGTTTTCACCAGTTGAAGGCTGTCTAAAATTACCCTGTTTATATTTTTGTCTTGTTTTACCTCCCCTTTCCCACACAGCCCTGCTGAGGGACACAGCTGTATTGTCTTTGTGAGGACAGAATTCCCCAGGGCCAAATCTTTCCCACATTGCCTATCTTTAGCCCTCCTGTGCTTCATTTGAAGATGAATAAATAAACAGGATACACCACAAACAGGGATCACTTTCTGGAGTCAGCTGGCTGGAAAACAACCTGCTGAACAATTCTCTTTGGGCCAAACCTGTCATTTGTCCCTGGAGCTCCTCTGAGGGCAGGCTCAGGACCAGTTCCACACTGTCTGAAGCCCTCCTGCACTGGATAATTCCCTCCTGAGCTTTCAGAGCCCTTCTTTGCTCCCCTGAGGGATGGCTGGGATTTTTATATCCATTCCAAGAGCATCATTTGTGAATATCAAAGCTCTGCTAACCACTGTGGTTTAGATCTGGTTAAATTCACTGATTTTAAGGAAACTGTGTCAAGTTAGAGCTTGAGGAGCTCTGTGCTGCCTTTAATCAGACACTTGCTGAGGAATTGTTGCTTAAAGGTGAACGTGGCTCTCTGTGTTGAGACAGTGAAAAAACTATTCACAAATTTATTTAGTGGGTGTCCAGGGCTTGAATTCTTCTCTGGTCCCATGGACCTGCTTTGCCAGCCCAGCCCTCTCTCCCTGTTCAAAGGGGAAGATTTTCCTCCTAAAAGACAGTGAAAAAACTATTCACAAATATATTTAGACAGTGGGTGTCCAGGGCTTGAATTCTTCTCTGGTCCCATGGACCTGCTTTGCCAGCCCAGCCCTCTCTCCCTGTTCAAAGGGGAAGATTTTCCTCCTAAAAATGAACTAAATGGTGAAAACAGGACACTGACACTCAGTGATCACTGGGGTGTTCAGCTCCCTCATCTATATCCTTAGCTCCTTTTCCATTACCATCACAGGACACGGTGTGAATCTCCTTTAGTGGAATGAAATTCTTTTTCCGTGTCTAAAGATTTGGGAGAACCTTCCATACAGCCTCTTGAAAAGTATTCTACCCATAAATGTGAATAATGGTCCCTGTTGCTGCGCTGTGAGGAGCAGAGGCAATGACACAGCACCACGTTCAGGCCTTCCAGTGGGTCTCAGAAGGACCTAAAAGTTAAAAAAAGCACATTTTCATTGAAATCCCAAATTCATCCCGCCACAGGAATAAATCTTCTGTGAATTTAAGATCAGAGATTTGCTGTTCATTGCTTTGTAGCTTTGAAGCTTCCTTTGCTGTGGAATGCAGAGCCTGCCAGCCAGTGTGACCCCCAAACTATGGACATGAAGGAGCAGAGTTAACCCTTCACAGACAGGGCATGTTTCCATCCACAGGGCTTTTCCTGGCCCTAAAAGCTGTGCCTGACTGGGGTGGGGCACACAGGAGCAGGGCAGCTTGGGCACTGAGTTCAGAATTATCTGGGTGCTGCTGCCCAGGGGCAGGAGGTGCCCAGCCAGGCACAGAGAAAAAAAAGCAAAAATCCTCTTTTCAAAGCTGTGTCAGTCTAAGTCTTTGGAAGTCTAAGTAAGGACTGTGGCCCAAATATATTATTTTTGATAGCTTTTTTTATTTTTTTAATATTTTTTGATGGCTTTTCAATCTCCTTGCTGTTATTTTCCTAGGTTTCCCCTTGCTTGCATTCTGGGGATGCCTTTTTGCTGTCCCAGCTGACCTCCCCACCCACTGGGATTTTTCTGCTGTGCCATCCTTCTGTTCTGGCTTTTCCCCAAGGTTTTCCAGGTCTTAGTCTAGGACTCACTCTTGTGTGGAAGCCAAATCATGTTTTTCACCATTGTCCCACTTGTTGCCTGCGTTAATGCATGAGTTTCATGGTGGGCAAAAGAGCTTCATTTTTCAGTCACACCCTCAAGGTACAGGTGTGCAAATGGTGAGAACAGACACAGAACATGAGCAGAGCTTACACAGGGAGGGCAGGAGTGTAAGGACTCAAAGAGATGCCTGTTAACAATGTCCCACAGGTTGTCACCAGACAACAAGCAGGATTAATCCAGCCTGAGGATCTGATCCTTGTGTGGACCAGTCACTTAAGAGCTGGACCTTCCCATTCAGAATATTCTCTTATGTTAAAAAAACTCCACAAATGCTACATTAAGGCATTAAAGATCTTCCATGTCCTCTTTTTTTTTTTTCCCAGCATATAAAAGCAATAATTTTAAAATCAGGCATATGAGCATCTCAGCTTATTATTTGCTTAAGAACAGAGATTAATTTACCCTGGAAATTCAAATCCTGGAGACAATGAGGTAATGAACTGACCTCAGCAGATCCTCCAGGCCTCTGCAGCAAACCCTGTGCTTGGAGAGCAGGGTCAGGTCAGACCTGGGCACTGATTTCTGCTCTAGGAGATGCCAGAGATCCCAAAAATGAGCTGCTGCATGATGTGCCCTGGCATTCTGAATGGCAGCACTATTTAATTTTCTGCTGTTGCTTCCAGCTCCAGCAGAATGAAGCTCTCCCTGCCTTTCCTGCATGGTGTGGCAAGGATAAGCCAGGCAGCTTTCCTGGGAGCTCCCCTGGCTGCAGGAAGGTTTCAGTCCAGCAGCATTTAAAAGATAACATTTAAACATCACATTTTAAAAATTAAAATTGAATTTAAAAATAAAATAAAATTAACAAAATTAAAATAATTTTAAATGTAATTTTAAAATTTAAATTCAAAAAATCAATTTTACATTTCAGAGATAACCCAGCCATTTCTGCAAAGGAGTTTGAGGCAAGGGCAGAACGTGGCACATTGGAGAGTGGATTGCATTAGCCAGGATGGGTTTGGGTGTTGTTAGTGAGAGTCAGTGTGTCAGGCTCTGCGAGGAGCAGGGGTTGGCTGAGTGCACGTGGCATCCAGGGGAGGTCACCCAGCACAAACACTTTTCCTGGGTAAGTTCCTCCCTGGAAAACTGAACCCCATTGATCCCTGGCCTTGGTTTTATCCTCCTGACAGGCACAGCTGAGCCTTGCAGCAGCACACCTCACAAAAGACAAGACTTTACAAAGCAGCAAAACGTGCAAAAATCTCCAAGGGGCTCATTTGGAACATCAGGACTCAGGGGGGACAAAGCTGCAGAGCAGCTGGGGGTGTGGAGCTCCCAGGGCTGCCCAGGGTGGGCAGGACAGACACACGGACACTCAGCTGGGAGCAGGGACTGTGACACACACTGCCTGGCATCAGCTGAGCAACCGGGCAGGGGGAAGGGGAAAACCTTCAGCGAACAGCAGAGCAGGGCACAGAGGTGTCCTGGGGCTGCTCCTGCCCAGCCCTGCCTGCTCCCTCCTCTGTGCTGGGCTCTGCCACCCCCAGAGAAGAAAAATCCCCGAGAATTTCATTCATTTTGTGCAACTTCCTAGCACAGCTGGGGGGCACAATTAACAAAACTCCCTCCAAAGTGGGCCAGACTGCAGGGAAATAAGCCAGGCTTTGCACTGAGGCTCTCTAGCTTTGGTCTGGCTTAAGGACTTCAGGAAGAAAAACTTCAATCATTTATTTTGCATTCTTCATCAGGGTTAAATAATTTTCTCTCTTTTTTTTTTTTTTTCCCTCCCCTCCCCTTCCCTGCCCCCAAATTGACTCATCCATCACTAGAATCAATATGAATGCAAAGATTTTTGGTGGATTTGTTGTCATGGAAACCACTTCTCCTCTCTGATATTCCCTTACAGGCTTTCCAGACCTTTTCTCGCCTTTAAATTACCATTCTGCCCTACATTCTGAACACACTGGGTTTGAATTCCACGTTGTGAGCTCCATTTGGAAACAAACTGTGCACAAGCACAGCAAAAGCAAGGGCCAGGAGAGAAACCATTCCCTGCTGGAAGAGTGAGCACCAAGGATGGTCCCAAAATGGCTGTGGCGGAAGGGGATGCTGCAGCCCCCTGCCTTGGAGGGCTCTCAGGACCTCTGTGAGACTGCATTTCTGCTTCAGTTCTCTCTCTGCAGCTGCTTTGTTGCCCAGAGAAAGGCTCATTTTGTGATTAAAGCAGCAAGGCATGAAATGAGGCCCTGGACCAGTTGGAATTACTCACATAAATGAAGTTTGCAGGGTTTAATGTTGGGAGTCGCTCTCCGTCTTTCCACTTGGCACAAACTGCACTTGGGTTTTCTCCTGCCATGACTGCACAGCCACGAGAGTGATCCCTGCACGTCCTGTCAGGTGTGCTGGGAGCCTGGGGTGCTGCAGGAGGCACCAGATATTTATTAATTTATTTGTATATTTATTTATTTGTATAAATATCAAATATCAGGGCGTTCATTCCTCCTGCATCCACAACCCACTGTCAAGTCCCAGGCAAACTGCACATTCCATTAAGGAGGAAATGCAAACCTCTTACATTTTTAAAGTCAATTTTTATGCTAATTTAGAAGTTGGAGGAAGTTTTCCTAGAAAGCCCAAGAAGTTTCGTGGCACGTGGCTCCTATTTAAAGTGAGTGCAATCTGTGCTTTTAACATGGATAAATATAAAAAGCTCAGTAAGAAACCACCATCTAAGCAAGGTAATTAAAGAGAGAAATAGAACCCCAAAAATGTACATTTTTTGTACATTCCCAAGTTTCTTATGGAGAGTTTAGGGGCTACCAGGAAGCCTCAGTGTGACAGGAGTTAGGGAGGAAATTTGATTTTCAGTTTTCTTTTGCTTTGCCCTCCTCTCTAGACAGTTGCTTTCACCCAGCATAATTTGCTATTGGTTGCCATCCATTGACATCACCAATATTTTAGCAAAAAGGATTTAAAATTTCCCAAAATGGTGTTCTATAAATGTGCTGCATGAAGCATTGTGAATGTGAAGAGGCCCTGTCTGCTCACAGAGTCTGCAAGGAATTGCTGATTTCTTACCTGCCCTGCTCAGCCAGGTCTGGATTAGGTAAAACTGGGGTTTTTTAGTTCTGGGCAGGTAAATTTTTTTTGTGTGGTTTTGGGTTTTTTTGAGCACCCTTTACAAATCCAACTAAAGCTTCTAACTGAAACATTTTGAAAAGAAAAAAAGCCCAAAGGAAATTTTATGACATTGACAGAATTCAGTTCCTCTGGCCCCTGGAAGAAAAAGTAATCTACTTTGCCCAGTTTGACGCCAAATTTACAAACAACATTAAACTGAGAAGTCTTGCCTGTCAATAGCTCGGGAGTTAAAACCAGGAGTCTGACAGGCCTGCTCATCCTCTGAATTAATACTTTGGGAGAAAGAAAACAGATGCATTTAGCAAGTCTGCAAACTACAGACATTTCTGCATCTCACAAAAATATGAGTTTTAAACATTTAAAATCAATAATTCCCTTTTTTTTTCTCCTTTTAAATTAAATTAATGAGACCTTAGGTTGAAATTCTATTGGAAGCATTACACATTCCATGTCCACCTGTTGGGGATTTGGTTATTCTTGTTCAGTGCTTCTAAATTCATTTATTGGGTCAAGTCAGGTGCTGAAGGAAAAGGGATTGGCTCTTTTTCACTCTGTAGTGAATACTAAGAGTGGAGAAATCACCACACTTGCACTTTTGTCTATTAGCTGACCTGTGAAAGCATGGATCATCCTGAAAAGAAATTTGGAAAAAATAATCTCCTAGCAAGGAGGGAAGAAAAAAAGATGGCAGCAAATGCAAAAAGATAATTCTCCAAATAGAAGACAAAGTCTGTTCCAGTTATTTTTGTAAGGGGTTGATTGCAATTTGCATCCTGCTCAACCAGCATCTGCCATCAGCAGTGCTCAGTAGTCTTTTCTCTCTCTCTCTTTTTGTGTATTTTGCCTGTGAATGTGGCTTGATGACATTTCCTTCCCAAATCCTTGCACAGTGATCACTCCCCCTTCTCCTCAGACCTGAACATATCTTGCCACAGGCTACAGGTGATTTACAGCTCTTATTTCCTTCCATTTTATCCCATTTCTGGCCCAGGGGGGTCCCATCAGCCCTCAGGGTGTGCTGGTTGAATTTTATTGGAAAATTGGATTCCCCAGGGAATACATCTGGGATCTGGGAGCTGTGGGATGCAGCGCAGTGCCTTGCACTTTGCTCTGGACTGAAAGAAAGACAACAGATGTGGAGTGAGAGGGGAAAGCCAACCCCTGTGAATTCCTCACTTTCCTTTTCCAGAGGCGCACCTGGAGCGGGCAGAGAACAAAGCACAGCTGGAGGGAGCACGGGCTGCCAGAAACGCCTCCAGACCCCCCTTGCTGACCCGTGGGGGCTGCAGGAGCCCCCCACGGCTCACAGGACCGAATTGTGCATTTTCCATTCACTGGGGACAGGCAGCATCCATCCCCCAGCGCCTCCGAGCAGGGCAAACAAGGACAGAAAAGCAGCAGGATTGATGTTCTGTGCAGCTTGGGTTTTTAACTCTTCTTGCTTTCACAGAGTAATTAGATCCAGATGTTGGTTTTGTTTATCCCTTCTGCCTTTGAGTCTCGCTCAGCGCAGTTTGATGACTGACAGGGGGAAATTCATCTTTCAGCAGCCATTATTAACCAGGGGGAACCTGCAATTCCTCTCCCTCACAGCCTGGGGGTTCAGCCTGCATCTCCTCTTGCTCAAAGGCCACAGAATTCTAGTTAAAAAGCACTGAGAACCCCCACAGGTTTATCCTGAGGGTGGTGTTCCTGGGAATGCCCAATGCCTGGAAATTGCTGGGAGAGAGCAAACCCACCCAGGCTGTGTGAGGCAGCAGGTGCTGGCTCAGTGAGAGAGGAGCAGCTTCCAGCCCCTTCCAAATTCGAGAAACAGGGATGGATTTAGGGAAATGCTGCTCACGAGTGAGTTAGTGCCCACCAGTCACCAGGGAAAGGCAGTGAGCACAGCCCTGATAGCCAGGACATGGCACAGAGCTAACCCCAACCTTTCACAGCCAGCTAATAACCTCACTGTTTGTGTTTATTTTAGCTGAAAATGTGAAAAAAACCCCACATCCTCCCCATTTAAATGCACTCTGCTGGTGGGCAAGAGCTGCTTTATTCAGAACAGAGAGCAGGAGATAAGAAAAGGGGGGGCAATAATCAGTATTATTAAAAATGAGTGGTGCTGTGACAGCAGGGATTTTGCTAACGTAAGCAGCATAATACATTAAAAAAAAAAGACAGCAGAATTCTGCCTGCAGTTCGGCTAACTACAAGCATGTGTAGCTGTAAATTTGATTTAACTGTGGCAAGTAAACTGCTCAGCTTCAGGTAGCTGGGGTTTGGAATGCTAAACAGCACAGCAAAGATGTTATGGGCAGGAGGAACCAAAGGAACAGCAAAAGGAACCTAAAGAGGAACCAAAGGAACAGCACAAATTGCAGTTCAGTGGGAAAGGAAGGACTTTAAGGTGTGAATTTTCTGCAGCACTGGTGGGACTCCTGCACCTCGTCCTGTACACACTGAACCAGTACAGCTGAAGAAAGGAATAGTGTTTGTAACTGGGTTTCCCCCATAAAAATCAAAAAGAAAATAAAATTAAGAAGAAGAGAAGTAGAAAAAGGCAAAAAGAACGTGTTCACACTTTCCTCGTGACATGGAAACAATATTTATCCAAAGGCCCAGAAGGCAAAAGTCCAGGATTCCAAACATAAGCACAGAAGATCCATTGTCCCAAAGAGGGAGGCCTGAACAGAAACAGCCCCCAAAACACCTCAAGAAGCTGCTCCAAGAGGCGTTCTGGGAGAATTTCTTTTCAACTGCATTTCAGTTCAATTATGCACCCAAAGTATCTCCCACTTGTCAACTCTTGTTTCAGCTCAGCTGCGAAGGGGATGGTAAAGAAATAATTGCAGCAGGGCCCTGAGCAAGGCTGTGGATCTGCCAGCCCAGGCAGGGAGAGCATTGCAATAATCACTGCTGAGCAGCTGAGCAGCTCTGCCTGCTGCTCTGGCCACAGGAGTGCCCCAGGTGTCTCACAGTTTGTGATTCCAGCCCCGAGTCTGACACAGCCAGGGCTGGGATGTGCCTGCGTGGCATGGGGGGTTGATTCTGGGGTTTCCTTTGTGATTCCAGTTGTGATTTCCATTTCCACCCTCCCCAGCACAACTGATGGCTCCACTGGTACCTTAGGATTTTGGATTTTATATTTTTCAATTCTTGTGCTGCATTAGTACGTAACTTTAATACTCCACATAGAGTATTAGTTACTGTCTTCAGGTTTTATTCAGACACAATAATATTGTATTTGCAGGGACCCCCATGGCAAGGGGGAATGATGAATCTGACTCCATGTTCTCAGAAGGCTAATTCATTATTTTATGATACTATGTTATATTAAAGAATATTATACTAGACCAAATAATACAGAAAGGATACTTAGAGAATGCTAAAAAGATAATAATGAAAACTCCTAACTCTTTCCAGAGTCCCGACACAGCTTGGCACTGATTGGTCAAAGAGTAAAAACAACTCACAGCAAAGTCCAATGGAACAATCACCTGTGGGTAAACAATCTCCAAACACATTTCATATGAGCACAACACAGGAGAAGCAAATGAGATAAGAAGTGTTTTCATTTTCTCTGAGGCCTCTCAGCTTCCCAGGAGAAAAATCCTGGGTGAAGAGATTTTTTCAGAGAATGTGAATGTCACAGAACAATTCCTCTCCAAGCCTGGAACTCGACACCTCTCTGCCTCAGGCCCCAAAAATTTTAAAATGTGAATTGGGGGAGCAAACTGGGGTAAATGACTTCATTACCTGCAGCTGGAATTGGAGCATTAACCCCTGATATGTGAATCACAAACTGATAATTGTGTGAAAACCTCGTGGCCATTGCCCACCTTGGGTGCAGCCTCTGGAGGCTGTGGCTGCACAAGCTGTGCCTGCTGAAGGCTTTAATAAATCCCCACTTTATTCTCTTAACCTTGCCTGGCCTCTGCTCTGGGAGCCCTCCAAGGCAGGACCACTTTGCAGAGATGGAAGGAGCCTGGGCTCCTCCACCTTCCTGGGGCCTCTCCCTGCCCTGGGCTCGGCTGCTGGGGCACGAGCACAGGGGGTGAATGTGCCAGCCAGTGCCAGTCCCCATTAGATGTGACTTTAACTAGTGTTAGCAGCTTAATATGCTGCTGGTTAATGAGCCATTCAGGGAGATCCAGCTTTCTGCTTTGTTGGCTTGATGAATTAATCACCGTTCCTTAAAGCTCCTCGTTCGCTTTGGAGGCTGCTGGCTCCAGGAGAGGCTCTGCAGGGCTCTGGGCATGGGGAGCCACTGGGGCTCCAAGCTGCAGCCCAGCCATGGGGGGGGGCATGTGGATGCTGATCCACACCAGCTCATCAAACACCAGAGAACACATCTGCTCACTGAACCAGCTCCCTTGTTTCTCTTTAGAGAAACCTGTGGGAACTGCTCTATAAGCCTCTGTAAGCAGTTTTAGATTTGGTATAGGACCCTTCCAGGTGGCTCTTTCCCTTGATTTTCTCCTTCATCTCTCTTTTATTAATTCCATCTGTCTTTTTCCAACTTAACTTTTTTTTTTTTTCCCAGTGGAAACAAACAATTCAAATACTCAAGTACTTAAAATATTTGTTTGTTCAGAGAAATCAAATGCTGGAAAAGTGTTGGGTATGGCAGAGCCCGGAAATCCCACCCAGGTTAATGTGACCCTTGCACAGTGAGGGAGGGAAAGCAGAATTAACCTCTCATCTCCCTCACAGGGAGTCAGACTTTTGGAGAAGGCTCCAATGAGCAAACTGAGGTTCTGAACAAACCCATGGAAACACAGAGCTGCAGCAAGCAGGATTTTGGATTAATTAGCCAAACCACCCCAAATCCCACAGCTTCTCTCTCAAAGGAAGCCACAACAATCCAATCCCTGACTCATTGGGAAGGGAATGGTCTCCAGGAGGACGTGGAGCATCCCAAATATCTCAGGCACCGTTTACCTGAGCAGACACAGCTGCAGTGTCACACCAAGGTTGGTGAAAAAAAATCACTTATTCCAGTCCCATCACCCATTAAAGCAGGTGCTATTTCAGTTATTTAGAAAATAAACTCACAGAATATGACTGGGATGCAGTTTTGGGAAATTTTGTTTAAATCATAGAGAGCTTTTAATATTTTTTCCCATGGCTGAGAGACAAATTCATTTATCAGGCAAAATTTTCCAGTCAGAAAACATGTGCATCTATACATGCAGATGCACACAGGCCTGCCCACATTTACATGGATTTATCCATAGACATTCATGCAAAACACTTGCCAGAAGCATCAAAAATGGATTTGAGAATGCAAAATCCCGAGCATCCGCTACGATTCCTGAGTGTCTGCGAGCTCCTCTGCCTTCCAGAGGGGAATAAAGACACTCAGCAGCTGCATGGGGGATGCAGCCCACTGCCACCACTGCACAGAGCTCTGAGAAATGCTCAGATCTCACAGTTTCTGCTCAGAGTGGTGAGAAAATCAATTCCAGAGCGAAAGGGCTGGAGGCAAAGGGATGAGATGAGATGTGACTGACGGAGAGACAGCATCCAGTAATGCTCAGCCAAGTGAAAAGGCAAAAGAACACAGGAATAGTAAAACCTCTCCATTTTTGTTTTAATTGGGAGGGGACTTAACAGGCAGTTTTGGTGCTGCAGGCAGCCCCTGGAATTGTTAACTCTGCTCTGTTCTGAAGCAGAACATGCAGAACACACACAGGGCTCTTTGCCTCCAACACTGTGCCACAGGAAAATGAGACTGTGATTTCCTCTGACATTAGGATGAAATGAGGTTGTCAAATCAAGTCAGAGTGAAGTGGTGGGGAAATATTCCTCTGCGCTCTGGTGCTGAGGTGGGTTTTTAAATCAGTGTCCTGTGCCTTTGTTTCTTGCTGCATTTTGCCCTGATGTTTGTGTTCTTTAATACAAACACAAATAGCAAAGTAATAAGGCACAAGTATGATATCTGATTTAGCTTCATATTTTTCTTTTTGTCTTTTCCCAATTCTGTTTTGGGACAGGGAGGTAGGAAAGGCAAGGCTTTTCTCCTCAATCCACTTCATGCTCTGGAAAGGAATCCAAGATATTGAATTCCAAATACTGAGCCCCAAGATATTGGCATTATCATCTCAAATGTTGAGCTTGGCTTCCTTCCCCAGAGCAGCAGTCCCCCTCCCATGGAACACCTTGTGAGCAACATCCTCTGAGGGCTGTAAGAGATTGCAGGGCTTAATGAACACTAAAATGCCTGGCTGAAATAACCCCATAATATAAACAATTGCTACTGCAAGAGTCAAACTGAGGCATTTGAAAATTGTGTGGCATGGATTGGCAAATGCCATTTTTGGAAGGTTTTTTTCCTTCTCTGGTCCTTCCAGCAGAGACTGAGGGGATGGAGCAAGTGACAGAGACCTAATGAGTGGTAGAAAATGTCCAGCTGAAGGAGAAAACAAATATTGACCTACCTTCCAAGGCAGCAAATGTGTCTTTTGGAGGTGCTGTACCACAGCAATCCCACACACCCTGAGCAAAGTAGGGTCAATTTGTTTGTTTATTTATTTATTTAGGAGGTTGATCCCACTTGTTTGTGGTGATTTCAGAGAGGAAAGGCAACTTCTCCTTCCTGTCCCATGGCAAGGACATTGTCTTCTCAGTAGCCCCTGGCTTTGTTGAGGGTTTCCTTCCCTGTGTGGTCCCTGAGACATCTCCATTCCCATGCAGATGGGAGAGCCTCAACAGCACAGGGAAGGATTAGGAAAGCTGGAACATGGCAAATGCGAGATGGGGAGAGCTGGAAGCAGAGCCAGAACTGCTCAGGAGCAGCAGAGAGAGCTTGGAAGGCAAATCCTGCTCTGTGTTCTAGTGGAAGCAGTGGAGTTAGCAAAGGAAATGCTTCCTGGGAGTGGATTTCTGCCCACATCTTCATGGGTGGAGATGAATTCTGTGTTCTCAGCATCCTGTGGTGAGGCCATCACACCACCCATGTCCTCCAAACCAGAACGTCTGGTTGGCATCAGCCCCTCAGGAGGTTTTCTGTCCTGTTTGTCCCCAGCAGGGCAGGACTGCAGAGCTGCTTTGTCCCCACAGGGCTCTGGTGGCTCTTGCTTTGCCACAGACTGGTCCTGCTCTGCTTCTGCAGGGACACTTTGCCTGCACAGTCCTGGAAGGATGGGAACAGCTGGAAATGCCAGGGGAAGTTCTTGGTCAATGAAATAAATTGGCAGGAGATCTTTCTCTTTTTAATGCCTTTATTAAGAAGAATCAGCTCAGGTGGGGAGAAATCAATGGGTCGCGCCCACGCCGCCGCTGCTCCCGCACGTGTCACAGAGAAGGAGGGTGAGGCAGCTTTGTCTGCTGGTCTGCAGGCAGAGCTGAGGATTCTGGTGCTCCTCACGGGAGACTAGCAGATTCCTCCCTTTTTTGTCTAACACTCCGGGGCGTCTCTTTAATCAACATCTTTTCAGGTTAGGGTGAGAAGCAAAAAGGATCCAAGCAGGTACGGGACTACGCTCCCATCCTTAAATGTCACTTAGGTCACTTGTTGGCTTGTAATTTTACAGGTTTTTCCTGTAAAAACTGTAAAAATTCGGGGCGCAATGCATTTCTCATCTGCATACTGGCTCTGATGTCACTGCTATTTTCCTGGTACTTGGAGGGTCTGTCCCTGTGTTTGTTTCTGGCAAGCGGCCAGGATCAGGGGGACAATGGTTAATCACCAGCCATTAACAGGTACTTGAAGAACTTTTCTTTGGCAGTGAAACTAAAAAGGTCTGACTGGTCTGACTTGTTTTTAACTCTGAAACTTAAAAAAAATACAACTTTCTATTCATAACAGTCAATAGCCTGGCATTGACACCAGGGCACTGAGAGGAAATCCAGCAAACATCTCTCAGATTAAAGCAGACAGGGGAAGTAGAAATGTGGAAGGAAAGGTGTTCATTTAGATGTAGTCAGATGCCTTTAGAAACCTAAAAGTGGCTTTCCCCCCCCAGTAATTATTAATGTCAGGCTCCGAGTGAGTCTCTGACCATCCCTGAATTGTCCCTGCCTGGTTTTGTGCTGGGCTGGGATGTCCCTGTGTGTTCTGTCTGTCCTTACCTAGGAGGATTGCACAAGTGGAGCTGTGCAAACCTCAGTCCTCTTCAGAGGTTTGTCCTTCCAGCAGTGAGCAGAGAGCCCTTGTTGGGGTGCAGATTAATGAGATGCTAATGGAGCAGTGGGTGAATTCCAGTGTCAGTGCAGCGGGGGCTGAGCTGAGCAGCTCACTCACAAAAGAGCTCTGAAAACGTGGAGTGCTCTGAGCTGCAGCAAAAGTTGAAGTACAGATCTTTGCTCAGTGATGAGAGCATCATTAAATAACCATATTTTCTGATCCAGGCTGCCTGGGAAGAATGGAGTCCTGCTCTCTGCTCTGCACTGCCAGGGTTCCACAGGCACAAAGGGTGGGGTGAACAAAGTGCAAGTGTGTCTCTAAAAGACAGAGTGGGGCAGCAGAATATACCAGAATACCCCACTGCTTTCTAAAGCAGCTAGCACTCCATTAAACATGGAAAGAACTGAAAGCACAGCGTTTCAGTCAGAGAGTTAAAAAACTGGAAAAAACTACAGGACTCGACTGACAAGCTCAGTTCTTACAACTGCTTGGACATCAAACTGCACTGCTTGGACATCAAACTGCACAAGTTCCATCAGTCCAGGAGAAAACTGGGTAACTCCATGGGCGCTGTCACCTTGGCAGTCCCACAGAGCTGAAAGGAGGAACACTCTGGGTACAAAAAGCAGGGGAAAGTTTTATCCCTTAGATCTCTTGTGGGGGGAATTTGGTGATGGGGACAAGCTGCTCCTCACACCAGGGTCCTGATGGCACCTTGGGACTGCTGCTTCTTTATCTGTTTCAGTCTGACTGTGCTGCACTGATACTCCAAAGCTTTAAAGTGCTCAAAACAACCTGGGCAGGCTCTGCCTTTGTTTCCTTTTCAGAGGTAGGGGGCTGTTCATGAGTTAAGTGACCTCCCAGCCCAAAAACAGCCCAGAAAAAAAAATTCCTGAAGCTTTTTAAAGCTTATTTTAAAGGGAGATTATAATACAATTATAGAACGGTTTGGGTTGAAAGGGATCTTAAAGTCCATCCAGTTCCCCCCAGGGACACCTTCCACCATCCCAGGTTGCTCCCAGCCCCAGTGTCCAGCCAGGCCTTGGGCACTTCCAGGGATCCAGAGGCAGCCACAGCTGCTCTGGGCACTCTGTGCCAGGGCCTGCCCACCCTCATGTAAAGTATTTCTCCCTAATATCTGCTCTAAACCCACCCTATTGTTCCATGAAACATCAGAGCTCTGCAAGAACCATGGAGTAGGGTTTGGCCTGCAGGGAAGAATGGATGTGGAGGTAGAGACCCAGGATGGAAAATGAGGCAGGACTTGTGAGGAGAAGGAAACTGCTCTGAGCTCTGCTTGGAGGTGATGGCATCACCTTTTGTCACATGGCACAAGTGACAAGGGACTCCTGTCCCGTGGGCCCTGTGCCTGCAGCACCACCAGTGCCACCAGTGCCTCCCTCCTGTGACAGATGAGTGATGCCAGGGCTGACTCTCACAATTAAAAGGCAAATATAATATATATATGTTAAGAGAAGCTTTAAAGATTTATAATTTTACCCACACCCAGGGGTGGCCTGGGTTTGGGACTTTTGGGAGCGTGGGATTGTTATCATGGCAACAGCTGACTTCCAATCAGGGATTTTACAAAGAGATCTGCACCTCTGGACAGGGAAGGAGGAGTCGATGGACAGAACTTTGGGAGAGCTAAAGGGTTAAAAGATGTGAGAGGAATGACAGTTTTGCCTTTCCAAACAAGCTGTGGGTCTGCTGGTGGATAAAACCAGCACTGAGAGACAAAAAAAACCAAACCAAAACAAAACAAAACAAAACAAAACAAAACAAAACAAAAAAACCCCACCAAAAACCAACAAAACAAACAAACAAAAAAAAAAACAACTGGAAGGATTCTATTGAATGATGAATGGAAAAAGATATTTGCTTTTACAAATAAATTGTAGATTTTCTCATAACTGAAATTGGATATTGAAAGATGAAAGGAATAATGGAAAGGAATAATAAAACTCCAAATTCCACAAGAATTAACAACTAAAAGGAAGGGTTATACATTAGAGGGGAATCTCTGGTATCAGGTATTTTGGGAAGTCTGCACCTCTCAAGCACCTCAGCCAATGGGGAAAGAGAGAAGGGAAATGCAGCTGGGAAATTGGGCTAAAAAGGGAGTCTGCATCCTCCAAAAATGTGAGAGACCCCAGGGGAATTCCCCATGGCCTCTCCCTTTATTGGAATAAAGTAAAAGGACTCCTCTGTCTCCTTTTGGACATAAACATCTGATGTCTGTGGGTTAATTTTCCTGACAGGTGAAACCCCCATTGTATGGGTGAGCACACGCTGGGGAAAATCCTCTGCTCTGGTGCTGTGACATTTTCTCCATTCAGTCTCCTGTTGTGTTTTTGATAAGGTTTTAATAAACCTTTTAAGTTTTTGAAAGTGAGTATCATTCTCACACTCCCACCCTGAGAGGCACAGCCCTTGCCTTGCTGCCTCCACGGGCCACCTCCCACAGCAGAGCTGTCCCCTGGCTGCAGTGACACGGGGAAGGCAGCATTTGACTGCAGAGCAAAGCTCAGTGACCTCCCTTTGGGGACAGCCAGGGTCTGGGGTTTTGTGTTGCTGAAATGGTTCCCGAGGTATTAAAGAGTCTTTTTCCAGCCCTGTGACCAGAGAAGAAGCCGAGATGCGTTGGCTCTGCTCTTCAAGGTTGTTTATTTTTCCTTATCTATTACATTATTTTTCTTATCCGCTGGGGTCTGTCTGGCAGGTTGGTTTGTGGCACACTGACTGCCCTTGGGGTGGTGTTAACATTTTATACTCATAACTACGTGTATTTACAATAATTTTCCAATACCTATCACCTATGTAAGACAGTCTGTCTCTACTCTAAACCAATCCAAAAGTGTCACCATCCCAGCAGAAGATAGAGGACAACAAGAAGGAGAAGAAGGGCAGAACGTGCCCAGATTCCTCCATCTTGCCTCCTGAACCCCCATTCTAAAACCCCAAAATTCTACTTTTTTCACCCTGTGACAAATTAACTATCATTCTGCTTATACTCTCGTGGCTTGTACATCTTCATACAAAGCTGGCAATTTTCTCCATGGGCTAAAATCAAAGGCACAGGTGTCTTTGACTGCGTGCCAAGGTCTCTGAGCTCCTTGCCAGGGTCTTGAGCCATCCAGGGCAGCCAGAGGAATGTCCTGGGCTCTGACACCAGGGGACACAGGGCACACCTTTCCTGGGAGCTGGATCCCCTCCATCCTTCAGGAAAAAAACTGTGGGATTGTGTCCACACGGGGCACACACAGCTGGAGCCTCAGCAAGGACAAATGTCTGTGAGAGAAAACAAACCCAGAATAAAGCTGGGTGAAAGTGCAGTGACACCACACAGAGCTCATCACCCTCTGCAGCTGCTGGGGCTTGGAAGGTGTGAAAAATGCATATTTTATGATTGGCTTTTCGCAAATATTAAAATGAATATTACATGTATTATGTTAGAAAGTTATGCTGTATTAATTTTCTCAAGTAATGTGTTAAATATAGTTTTAGAATATAACATAATGTTAAAATAGAAACTATGTATGTGGGATATTTTTTTAAAGAAAGGAACGAGGTACTTGCCCCAGATAGCAGCCACAGGACACTTAAATCTTTCAGAGAGAGAATTTATTGCTCCTTTATCAGCAGAGACAAACTTCTTCCCACCTTGCTCAGGCATGAAGCGCTCTCAGGATTCAGAGGAAGAAGTTGATGATGACCAGACAGAATCCTTTCTTTGAATAGAATTTATGCATCATGTATGATGTGTATGAATATGCAACAAGTTATTGCTTTTAAGGGTTAATCCTCAGTTAACGAGTGTCCTTTTCCGGGCTAATTTTGCCCACAAAGAGGTACCAGGACTGTCCTCAACTCTTTGTTTTGTATTGTCCTAATCCAAATTGTCCAACTTTTTATTACTCTAATTATATTACTATTTTTATAACCATTTTATTACTATTAAACTTTTAAAATCTTAAAAACAAGTGATTGGCATTTTTCACAGAAGGCAACCAAGGAAAGGCTTTCCAGGGGTTTTACTTTTGGCATTTCCATCTTCTAACACTAACCTGCTTCTGAAAGGAGGCCCCCACTTTCTGTCAGTCATCAGGGAAAAATAGGCTTGGGAGGGTTGTGTGCAAAGCAGGTTGCTCATTTCCATGCAGAACCAATAAAATTGCAAATGGAATCCTTGCTGCTGCAGGAAGCTGAATGTAATGGTGTGCATACATGCAGAAATATCTGTGGGCTTGGCAAAATCTGCACAGGGCTCAGTCTGACCTCTGGAATTTATCAAGAGCCCCTTTGTGAGCAGCAGCCTGGGTCAGACCCAGACCCAGGGCACTGCACACCCAAATATCCTCAGGTGTCACCCCAAGATCCCTCCAGCCATATGGCTATTTCATCCAGATGTGCCAAACTGTACAGGTTTTAGTTGTCTTGATTTAGGCACCTTGAACTGAAGGTGTTCTGAACCCACACTGAACAAAGTCAGCTTTGGATGAGATTCTGTGAATTCTCTGAATTTTCACAGTCTGTGGACCCATAAGGAATGTTGCCCAGCCTGCTCAGCTTCCCACAGCACAAATGCTACTGGAGGGTTATGAATTGTGACTTCTCATCCCCTTTTTTTGTCTCATTTGGCAATTTCCAGCCTCCTGGCAGTTACTCAGCACCATGAAAATCCTCTGAAGCCACCCTGGCTATTCAAGGTGAAGAGATTTTATTGATCACTGCTCTAAGAACCCTCCAGAGGGAGATAACTCCTTAAACAAAACAATTCCCTGTAATAAAGATTAGGGGAACAACAGGAAGTGCATCTGTGGAGAACAACAGGGCTGTTTTAGCTCTCCTGTGATTTTATGTTTCACCATGACCTGTGGTAAGAATTAATCAGCACTAAGCAGCAAGAGCTGCCCCATCAGACAGAGAAAACAACTCTGTCCTCTTGTATTTGCAGGTTGCCCCCGTAGCAGGGAGGAATGATGAATCCGACTCCATGTTCTCAGAAGGCTAATTTATTACTTTATAATACTATATTATATTAAAGAATACTATACTATACTGAAGAACACAGAAAGGATACTTACAGAATGCTAAAAAGATAATAATGAAAACTCCTAACTCTTACCAGAGTCCTGACACAGCTTGGCACTGATTGGCCAAAGAGTGAAAACAACTCACAGCAGAGTCCAATGAAACCATCACCTGTGGGTAAACAATCTCCAAACACATTCTGCATGAGCACAGCACAGGAGAAGCAAATGAGATCAGAATTGTTTTCATTTTCTCTGAGGCTTCTCAGCTTCCCAGGAGAAGAATCCTGGCTGAAGGGATTTTTCCAGAGAATGTGAATGCCACACTGTCCACCAGTCAGAGTGGGAATGAACTGCTGCTCAGCTTCAGGCCTGGAAGATGTTCATTCTGCTTCTAAAGTGGCTCCTCAAACATTGTGCAAAGGTAGAGCCAAGCAGAAACCTTCCCTGATCCCACATGAGAGCAGAGCTCGTGCCAGAGGATGCAGGCACAACACACAGGAATGCAGAGTCGGGATGCCTTTAGGCAGGTCACAGAAAATCTGGAGGTTTTTATGTTTTAAATACTTTATTTTTATTGGTGTTCTTGTTTTCTTTGAAGTGCATTCTCTGAAAATTCCTCAGGGTGAAATGAACAGAGCACTACAGCACTCCTCCTGAACCCTCCTAAGATATTTTCTTAATCTTCCATAGGGAATATTTCACCTTTCTACCCCTCTTCCCCTCTGTTTTTAAGGAAAAATGGATGTAATTAAGAACTGTTATTTGTGAAACTGTAATTGCAACCCTCAAATCCATTAACAATAAGGAAAATCATGCATTACTTTGCAGTTTTGGGTCTGTGGTTATGTTGTGCCTAAAGCTGAGGATGAAGAGCCATTCAAGAGAGAATTAGTGCAAAAACAAGTCCTGATTTTGCTCTGTGTTTGCCCTGAATTAATTTGAAGAGTTTTTTTAGAAAACAGACACCATGCAATTGCAGAGGTCATGCTTTGCCCAGTTTTTTAGCTGGAGTTGTAAATAATTTTGCAGAGTTCTTGCCCTGCAGTGCAAAGGAGGGAATTGCTGTCCAGGAGTGGACTCACACTGGGCTGAGTGGATTTTACTGGACACAGGGCTGGAGGCTGCCCATGGTCAGTGTGTGAACACTGCTGAAAGAAAAACAGGAGCAGGTTCCTGCAGCAACAACTCCTCAGGACTTCAAATAGGCCTTTAACTAATTGTGCTCCTCTGGGCTTCACAAATATTAACTCTAGACCTGCAGAGCCATCCACTCCAGGCATAGGCTTTGCTCAGGAGTTCATTCCTGGGCTCGCTGTCATCCTTACCCAAGCTCTGCATGCATGTGCCCACATTCCTGCCCAGATTTATCGCTAGAAATGTTTAAGAATCTCTACAAAACATTTTTTTCTACTGGTCATGATCTGGCAGGCTCAGAGGAAGGCTGGACACACTTCAGACGTGGGTGAACTTTGATTTTTAGGGCCCAGATTGTGGCTTTGACTGAGACACCACAGTGGGAAATGAATAAGAGCAAAGTTCCTCCAGTCCACTCTGGCAGCTCTGCCTCCATCACATTCCCAGAAAATCCCCCAGGGACTGCAACCATGGAACACAGGCACTGCATCTGCTGGGTTCTAGCAGCATCCTTAATTCCTTAAAATTCCACGGAGGAGAGAGCAAGGACTTCACTGCCAGCTGAGCTCTCTATTTGTATTTAACACCCAAAAATGATGGAAAGTCCATTTACTACAGAAAAAGGAGAGGGAGTCTATCTGCTCCCATCAAACATATTTATTGATTGACAAATATATAAATTGAAAATCAAGATTTAATTTAGCCCGAGGAGAACCAAGTGCACATTTTCAATGCATGAGAAACGCTGGTATAAATCAAACTTAGAACTGAACCCTGCTATTACTTGAAAATAACTGTCCAATATCTCTTTGATCTACAGGCAAGGAGCAGAAAGAAATAAATGTGCCCCTGAGGAATCAGGACAGCCCTAATTATTTTCTTGTAAAGAGTGTATTTCAGTGCTGTGCAAGCAACACGTTCAATAAAACAAAGAAATGCAATCACTCAGCCCTCATTTATTTATTTATTTTGGACTTACAAGAAGTATTTTGCAAAAAAAATTATGGTAGGCTTTGGTTTCTCGGGTTACCTGTGTAGTCTCTTGAGTTAAAGACTTATTAGTGTGGAAAACTGTCCAGAAAACATCAGACAATGCCTTTGAATACAAATCATTTCATAAATATGCAAGTGCTGCCTCAATGTGACACTTGGCTTGTCTGAGGAACACTGATAGACTTAAAAAAAATTAAATTTAAACTCCATCAAGTGTGAGCACAATTTAATTTAATGCTTTTCCTGTTGAAGGCAAAACTATGAATTTACGGGGTTTATAATGTTTCAACTCATAGTTAAAATTGAAGAGCCATAGCTTGGCATGATCAGGATCAAGGGCAAATATTTGGAGGAAAAAATCAAGATCGAGGCAAGGGGCAGATTTAATGATGCTGCTACAGCCAGAAGAAGGAGAAGAAGAAAAAGAAAGAAGAGAAGAGAAGAGAAGAGAAGAGAAAACTCACCAGGTAAGGGGGCAACCAGTCCAGATTGGGGGTCTCAGTTTGGTCTGATTAGCTCAGAAATAGTGAGGAAAATGGATTTTTTTTCCCTGGAGCTGAGTGGGTAAATCCTCCCAGAACAAAGTGCTGTGCACATGGAGTGGTCATCCCCTGGATCACAGCCTGAGTGCCAGGAAATCAGCTTCAGAAAAGGAGGGAAAAAGAATTGCACTCATTTTAATTATTTTTCAGAAATTAATGGACCAAAATCACATCGAGTAACCAAACCTCCCTCGAGCTCATCTTCTCTCCCTTGTATCCACTTTATTGTCCAATACACTCCCACAAGAAATAATTTTCAAGGTTTCACATCGACAAAATCACTTTGAAAGTATAAAAAATGACATTTTCCTGGTCAAGCCTTATTGAACTCTGAGCCAGATTCTTAACTTGATCTTGGTGGATTATTTCTGTGCTCAAAGACATTTATATCCCTCTCAATCTACTGCCAGCTCTATAATTCTCTAATTCTCTTAATTTCATCTTGGCAGCTGCTACAGGACCACGAGAGATGCAGACCTGCTTGGAAGGACTGACAGGAAATAAATGAGTGGCAGTGAAATACCTGTTCTGCAGAGAAGAACACACAGAAGATACCTATTTAAATCACATTATATGGCTTTAAATAGGATATTTTATCCCCAAATGCGTGTCCACAGAGGACCTCAGCCTTCTGTGGTTCTCAAAGACGAGAACAGGCACACTGAACAAGTTGATTTTCCTTATCTGTGGTTATTATGGAACAAAAAAAAAAAAAAACCTCAACCACCACCAGGAAACATCTTGCTCTCTCAGGGAGGTTTTGTAGAGCTTCACAGAACTGGGTGCTAAATGACCTGGGTTTCTATATGTTGGCATTTTCTGTAGAAAATTGGGGGTTGGATGACTTGGGGTGGGTTCTATTTGGGGATTCCTATTCAGGCTTTCTATTTCCTGGAATCTTCTGCAGAGAATTGGGGGTTAAATGATCTGGGTTTCTATATGTTGGCATTTTCTGTAGAAAATTGGTGGTTAAATGAGCTGGGCTTCTATTTCCTGGCATTTTCTGTAGCTGTCTCTGATCTCTGTGTCACTTTATCCTCAACCTGACTTTGTCCCTGTGGCTGCCAAAGGTCCTCACCTGCAGCAGGGGAGTTCAGCTGCTCTTGGGCAATTATAGTGCCTTTTCCCCAACCTGGAAATGAAACTCAAGATAATTTTGGTAAAGAGGTAATTTAAGAGTGAATCTTTAACTGAAAACCTTCAGGGCCAGGCATGGAAAGATGTCCACAAAAGCCCACCCCCACATGGAGGAGTACGTTTTTATAGGTTTCAGGAAATTAGCACAATTGATGAAAAGCACTAATTAGGAGGACAAGTGGTGATTTAATTTCTCCCCATGATAAGACCCTTCTCTGGAACTTATTTTCTTGGTATTAATTTTACTTTCTTTATTAAAATGTATTTTGAGTACATTTTTATAGGTTTTAGGAAATTGGCACAATTGATAAAAAGCACCAGTTAGGAGGACAAGTGGTGATTTAATTTCTCCCCATTATAAGACCCCTCTCTGGACCTTCCTTTCTTGGTATTAATTGTACTTTGTTTATGAAATGTATTTTGAATAGTTGTTTTTGGCCTTGGTTCCCAACATGGTACAGGGGCTTTGAATTTCTTGGGGCTAGGAGTTCTAGAATTTGGGGTTTTTTTTTTGCTTAGGGAAAGGCCATGGAAAATTACTGGGAAAATTAGCTGCCAATACAATAGGCTACAGAGCTACAAATGTATGTGTGAAGAATACAATATAGGGAATACAGGGAACATAGAAAGGAAAAAAGGCAAAAACCAAATGGCATCAATCACACCAGGCTCACACACAAATCACAAACAAATCACAGAAAACACAAATCAAAACCAAATCACAGCATCTCCAAAGGATCCTGAGAGTGGCTGCTGCTGGATCATTTTCCTCCTCATTAATTTCCACCTCCATGTTTGGCAAAGAGAAAGCAGAAATTCAATACCTCACTTACACCTCTGAGCACATCCATTTAAACTCCTGGGAACTGCAGCAAAAGTCCACTGCCTTTTGCAGGGATATTTGATTTTTTAATGTTGGTATTTGCAGCTGGAATTTCAGATCAAGAGAATAAAGGATTTTTTCCCTGGTGTTGTGTGAGCACAGAGTGATGTTTCTCTCTCACTTCTGTTTGGTGTCATCACATGTTAGAGCCCTGGTTCTGAAAATTTCAGACTTTCTGTGCTAACAAGCACTGACCACCCCCCCCCGCCCCAAACCCCACTACATTTAACCTAAATAACCCTTCCAAAATTAAATAATAAAACTAAATTTTACGTGCATAGTTTAATATCACATCAGAGAAAACTTAAAGTTTTAAAATATAACAATATATATAAAACAAAATAGAATTTTTAAACAGAAATTAATCCTTCTTCTATACCTTCTTCTTTACATGTTTAAGTAATGTTATATAATTAAATTAAAGTCCACATTACAAACCACAAGTAATTAGTTATTAAGTTAAAAATAAAAATAATATAATTTAATAATTCATTTCTTAATTAAACAATTTATCTTTAAAAAAACTTTATAGAGAAAAAAATGCCACTCCATTTTTAGTTTCTTAAAATAAAATACTATACAAAAAACCCCAATATAATTTAATAATTCATGTCTTAATTAAACAATTTATCTTTAAAAAACTTTATAGAGAAAAAAATGCCACTCCATTTTTAGTTTCTTAAAATAAAATACTATAAAACTCATAATGTGTGAAATTATAGTATAAATAAAAACTAATAAATATCTAAAACCAAACAAAAATTAGCATCTTTATGGTGCATTTAATTCCATTTCACACATTTAATTCCACCCCAAACCAAAAAAAAAAAAAACAAAAAAAAAAAAAACAAAAAAAAAAAAACAACAAAAAAACAAACCAAAAACTCCACAATCACAAATGTTTTTTGGTGTCCGTTGTGTCGAGTTACCTTGTAAAAATTTGGGATTAACCAGTTAGAAAACACAGAGGGGACAGTGTTGGTTCCCTTCTCTGAAACACAGGGGAGAAATTTAGGAGCAAACAGCTGGAGCTGGGATTTACAGCAAGGGAGAAAGAATCCAAAATAACCAAATAACTCAGTGCAAGCAGAACATGAAACCTCACAGGGGGAGTGACTCTGACTGTCCAGGTGCTCCAGTAAAATCACTGGTGCACTGGAGGAGCAGGGTGTTAAATGTAAAATGTGCAGAAGTTCCTGACACCTTCCTGTGCCTCTGCTGGCTGAGGTTTTGTTCTCATTCCTGGGGGAATTTGAGAGGGAATGAATCTATTGTAAATGCAAAGTACCCCTGACAAAGGGGAGACAGGAATTATGCATCTGACTCCATCTTATCTGTAATTTATTACTTTATAATACTATATTATATTAAAGAATACTATATTATACTAAAGAATGCAGAAAGGATACTTACAGAAGGCTAAAAAGATAATAATGAAAACTCCTGACTCTCGCCAGAGTCCTGACACAGCTTGGCACTGATTGGCCAAAGAGTCAAAGCAACTCACAGCAGAATCCAATGAAACAATCACCTGTGGGTAAACAATCTCCAAACACATTCCAAAGGAGCAAAACACAAGAGAAGCAGATGAGATCAGAATTGTTTTCCTTTTCTGTGAGGCCTCTCAGCTTCCCAGGAGTAAAATCCCTGGGTGAGGGAATCATAGTCAGAGAATGTGAATGCCACGTGAATCCTCCTCCCCCACTCAGTGATTTCTTGTGCAACACCTCAAACCCAGCCAGGTGGGTGTGTAACACCCAGCAAGGTGTCTGAGGTGAAAGCTGGAGATTCAGGATATGTTTCCTTCCTGACCTCAGCCTACCTCCACACTTCCCTCAAACACCAAGGGCTCTTTCAGCAGTGTCAGATCTCATTATGCAGCTTATTCACTCTGGGACATATCCAGTGGCATTTCTTCTCCTTTTTAAAATCTGCTTCAAAATCTCAGCACAAAGATGATATTGAAAATTATTCCACAGGAAAGTATTTTCATTCTCGACAGGTAAAAAATGACACGAGAACCTTAAAAAGCAAAATAAAGCTGGAAGTTTTTCACAGCTAAATGAATGACTGCATTCATTTAAATCTAAGTGGGAAAAGGTTTCATATACATTGATCTGAGGCAAGGTGACCAGAAAGCTTCCACAAATAAAAGCTTAAGGCTTTAATAAAGCCTCAGCAATAAAAAGAGCCCTGCAGAAATTTGTGCCATCCAAAACCTATCCTGGACATTTTGGTATCACATTTCCCAGTAAACTGGAAGGGAATTCCAAGAATGAACACTGTCTGCCCAAATCATGCACCACAACCAAAACAATATCTCCACAAAAGGCACAGAATTGAATCAAACACATTACATTGCAGGCATATCTGAATTTTCTTTCCCTTCAGTACACTTTCTGTTGATTTATTCAAGTTGTCCTGCATCCTGCTTTTGACCCTGTAAATACTGCTTTGACAGGAAACATGCATTTCACCTCTAAATCATATGGGAAGAGCATTTTAAAATTATTTTTTATCAGGGGCCGTAAAACTTTGGAAAGCCATGGAGGTAGCTGTTAAAAATATGAATTAGCTTATGTGAATGTTAAATCTCTTCCATCCTGTAGAGACGAAGCAATCCTCATTTGTGGGAGTTCCTGCTGAAGCATAAGAGAAGCGAGCCTTCAGAGATGGTGGCAATGTAGAAATAATTAGCCCAGCTAAAACTATTTATGGGCAGCCATGAGTCAAATAAATGACTGTTGATTCATTTATTAATTTTAGGAGGAGACACACAACAAAGTGCAGAACATGAAAAACCTCCTGGTTCCACCCAAGGGCTAACCTTTCCCTCGAGTGGAACAGCACAGGGAGATGTCCAAGGGGAGAAAAAAATAAACAGAGCCAGCCAGGAGAAGGCTCCTTTGTGCTGCCCCTCATTTATTTCAGAGCCACTCAGCCCAGATTTTGCTCCCTTATCTGCAGTAGCCTCTCACCAGGCAGAACTCTGGCTCAACGTGGTTTTTGGCAGGAGAAAACCAAGGCTGCTCTAAGCCAGACATCAAGCTTAGAAGGGCTCTTGTGGGTTTGGAGCAGCCAAGATGCTCAGGCAGAGACACAATCCCTTCTTTTGGCCCAGTCACAAAGAGAAAACACATCTCAGAACCCAGTTCTAGGGGGGCTTCACCTCTCACCAGCTCAGTTGGAGCCATCCCAGATTTATGGTCAAGAGATTTTGGGATGTGGTTGAGGGAGTGTGGGCAGCAAAAAGATGCCGCTGGAATGAACCACAGGGAATTTCAGTGCTCAGTGCACCCCTGGAGGACTTTGCATTGCTTGTCTCAGGACCAGACTTCCAAGTTTTGTCTGGTTTTTCCTTTCTAAAATCATCTCTTTGAAATGGTTGCCCTGCATGCACCTCTGAAGGACTTTGCATTGCTTGTCTCAGCACCAGACTTCCAAGTTTTTCCTTTCTAAAATCATCTCTTTGAAATGGTTGTCCTGCAGAGGGCTCTGATCTCTCCTGATGCTTTTTCCATTCACTTTGGGGGAATATATGGGATTTCCACCAGGGCAGGTGTGGCAGAGAGCATTGCACATGGTGTTGTGCCATAAGTAGAGCCCTGCAGGGATTTGTGCCATCCAAAACCTCCCCAGGACATTTCCCAGCAAGCTGGAAGGGAATTACAGGCATGAACACTGGCAACCCAAATCATGCACCACAACCAATAAAATATCTCCACAAAAGGCAGAGAATTGAATCAAACACTCCATGAGGAGTTTTTCAGTGGCCTCTACCTCAGACAGTGCACTAAGATTAAAAAAAATAAATATTTACAACACAATATATGATCTAGCAGTGCCTTAATTTACATAGAAGACTTCCATTGCACTTCCCTAGCAATTTATTTCTCACACATATCTTCTATATAAGTGAAAGTACATAAAGATAATGGAAATATTGGAGAAAGTGAGGGCTCCGAGGGTTTTGGGTTTTCTTTCAAACCATATTGTTGTTTTTTGAAGAAGAAATAATTTTGGTTCCGATCAATTTCAGTAATAAGAAAAGGACAAAAAAAATTAAAGTATTGCAGAAGCCACTTTGGAAGCTAAATCTGGGCAAAAGGTCCCAAACTCTTGAGACAGTATTTTTATTTTTAGGAGATTGCCATTATAGTGTAGGTTTTGTGGATGTATACATGCTCAAGGAAGGGCAGAGGCAGGACAGAAAAAAATGCATTTTTTCACTTTAAAACCTTTAAAAACTGCAAGCAGCAGCTGGGTAATGCCTAGAAAAACCTTTTACTTCCTTAAATCCAAAGTAATAAGAAATAGCCCATAAAGGTGGCCAAAGATGATAGCTTAGTAATTTCTTGGGGTTATTTTTAGGATGTAAAATTGAGACATTTTACAGAAAAATTCCAATAGAGAGTTTCATTTCATTTGCAGTCCTGCTGGGTTGTTATCTGAGGAGAAACAATACCTCAGACGTGAGGCTTAGCTCTTCCAATAAAACTGAAAATTCGAGACCTGAGGGCCAGCACAGCAGAGAGGTTTTAATTTCATTATTAGCTACAAATCCAAGTGTCCTGGCAGCTTCTTTGGGGTGAACCAGACACCACAAGAGAATGGCCTGGTAAAGGTTTAATTAACAAGGCAGAACATTACAGGGAAGAATGGAGAGAGGATTTTGCTGATGTCTCCTAAAAAGGAGGGGTAGAAGCTGCACAAACTCCACAAAATGATCCAAGCAAAAGGAGCCCCCCTTTTGGTGCAGCCCAAACTGAAATTCCAGAGCAGAAAGCCCTGAGGAGTGTGGTACAGAGCAGGAGCAGGAAAACTCCAGTGACCACCCCAGAGCAGCTGAACCACCACAGCCCTTCAAAGCCTCTGCAAAATCACAATTCCCTGCTCAGTCCCATGGTAATAAAAAAAAATTGCCAAATTCTCTTCCAAAATAACATTAAAAGGAATGTAAAATAGGCAGTGCTGGGTCTGAGCATGGCTCTGGGAAGCCCAGGGCCCATCTTTTTGTGTAAGAGAAAATTTACCTGCAGAAAAGTTGTCCCAGTTTCCCCTTGAGGAGCACGGGCTTGGTTTTCACACAAGTACCAGAGCTGGTGGCAATGGAGAAATAATTAGCCCAGCCAAAACTCTTTATTAGGGGCCATGAGTCAAAGGAATAGGTGTTGATACATTTATTTATGTTTTTAGGGGGAAATTTATTTATTTCTGCACAACAAAGTGCAAAACATGAAAAACATCCTGGTTCCACCCAAGGCCTCTCAGAGAGCTGAGAGTGATGCCTCAGGGCATGGGGAAAATCACACAGAACCCTTTCCAGAGAACTGCTTTACTCCCAAAATCAGGAGCTCTTCTCCTTTCAGTCTCCTGCTCTGGGCAGCTCCTGCACCCACAGTTGAGGAGCACGGGCTTGGTTTTCACACAAGTACCAGAGCTGGTGGCAATGGAGAAATAATTAGCCCAGCCAAAACTCTTTATTGGGGGCCGTGAGCCAAAGGAATAAGTGTCAATTCATTTATTTATGTTTAGGGGAAATTTATTTATTTCTGCACAACAAAGTGCAAGAACATGAAAAACATCCTTTCCCACCCAAGGGGTCTCAGAGAGCTGAGAGTGATGCCTCAGGGCATGGGGAAAATCACACAGAACCCTTTCCAGAGAGCTGCTTTACTCCCAAAATCAGGAGCTCTTCTCCTTTCAGTCTCCTGCTCTGGGCAGCTCCTGCACCCACAGCCCAGGAGCACAGAATAATTCCCTGTTGAACCAGCGGGCTGAGGTCTCCAGGAGCTGGAGCAGAGCCTGGATGGGGTGAGGAGGAATAAATTGGATATTTACTGAAGAGCCTTCAAAGGCCACACCCTGGCAGTATCTGGATGGCTCCAAGATGGAACAAAAGAGAGTGTGGTCACAAGATCTCACATTTTTGTATGTTTTATTCCATTTGCATACAGGAGTTAACTGTCCAATTAATAGCTTCAAATAATGAAGTTTCATTCTCCTTTCTTGGTTGCCCACCCTCCTCACATTGTTGATGCTTTGAGCCTGAAGTTTGAAGAGATTGAGTCTCCAACTGGAATGGGATTGTTTTGACTTCACCACCCTGTGAAAAGGTCCTAATGACACTGAATATGAACCTAAAAGCTGCACACCAAAGCAGAACAGAAAAACTTAAAACCTAAGGTTGGCTGTTCCCCCAACTCCTTGTAAATCCATTTATGTGGGGTTCAGCGGGGAATTCTGGATCTCCTTTCACCAACACCACACAAATAATTCATCACAAAATTTTACAGATAATAATGACAAAATTTAACTTTACTAAAATTATTTTCTAAGTTTATAATCTCTTTAAAATTATTATCTAATACTATTTAATTTTATCATTATTATCTAATACTATTTAATTTTATCATCTATTTAATAAACTTTTAAATTATTTTTATAATATAAATATTATATATAAGTACATATTAGAAATATAAACATATATATAATGAATATATACACATAAAATATAAATATTTATTTATATAGAAACATTATAGAAATATAAAAATATCTTTTATCAGTATAAATTATTTCATTATTTAATATTATTCATTTTATTATTTAATATTATTCTTTTTTATACTAATAAATACTTTTCCTATTAAATAAACATTTTTCCACTTTTCTTGAAAAAAATCTTTTCCCCAAACCAATTAAAAAAAAAAAAATTTTCTTAAAAAAAAACCTTTAAAAAATATTTCTCCACAAATTACCCTAAACCAAAACAAATACAATCTCCTTTCACCAACACCACACAGATAATTAACCTCCAGGCTAGCAGAGGGCCTACTTTTATTTGTTTCTCCCTGCAAAAGCTGTTTGGAGCATAATTTAACACAGCAAACATCTCAACCTGCTGTACATTAACCCCTAAACAATCCATTTGGTGAATTCTGCCCCTCCTCCGAGGGATGATGCAGAGCACAGAGTGAGAGCCTTCATCTGCTGTGGTTGAAAGCTTTTGGGATGAGGATTAATTAGCACGTTGAGCACACGCCTGGGACGAGTTGCAGAAATCACAAACGAATTTCTCTGTGCTTTCCCCTCTCAGCTTTTCCAAACATCTCCCACCACTGAATGCACTGAGAGTTTGGCCAGGCCCTTCATCTCCACTGACCAATAATTCTCAGTCCCTCTTTGGTTATTACCTAACAAAGGGAACTGACCTCGTTTGTTGCTGCTGCAATTTGCAGACAAAAAGAAAGAAAAATTTGAAAGAAAAGTTTCTGATCCCTAAACCAGAGCAATTCACACCCCAGGAACTGTTCAGCTCCTGCTGAAAGCTGGATGGAAAACTGACAGGAAAAGCAATTGTATTTGTTTATTCATATCTGAGTCACGAGCTCAGAAAACTTTTTCAGATCCGATATTCTGCCAGGATGGAGAAAAGTCCTTCTGTTTGTAGATTTATGTTCCCATAAACAACAACAACAATAAAAAAGACAGGGCTCAGAGGCAGCCCAGGTTCTAACAAGTGCTGTTAGAAGTTAATTGCATTAGCAAGGAAAGTCTCTTTCATTTTACCTCAAAATAATATCTTTGAATTGTATACTGAATAGAAAGACTTTTTTTTTTTCTCATGTTTGGATCCCACCAAACTTTGTTCTTAATTCCAAGCTTGGTGAAAATAGCACCAAAAAAAGACACCAATGTGAGTCAGATTTTTGGTTTGGAGAGAAGTAAATTTGTCTGATGGTCTCTGGTCTTGAGCATAATTTTGGTTCTGTGGAATTAGAGCAGAATTGTGTAGCTTGACACAAGGATGAGCCTGGATTCAGGAAACCTTGCCTCTCTCCCTCACATTTAATATTTTAGCCACACAGGCTGTTGTACAATGAAGGGGAGAGGATGCAGTTGTGTTTTCTGCACCAGGGAGTTTTCTCCCCTATTTCCAAGCTCCACTTCAGGATATATTGAGCTATAACTGCACCAGAAACCAGAAATACTCCTACTTTTGGAATTTACTTAATTTCCCTCCCACGCTGATGTGAGGAGGAATTACAAAGCTTGATCTGTGACTGAGGGCACATCCAGAGGTGACACAGCTGATGGCAAGTGACACTGCTGAGGACAAGAGTAGTGTGTCAACCCACACACTTCTGTCCCTCTGCTTCACCTCAGAAATATTTTATAAAGCAAAACAAACTTTCAACAGCAGAAACAACATCAAGAAATAGAGTTTAAGAGCTTTGCTTTCTTTACAAAGGTCTTGCAAGCTACCACCTCCTCAAATAAAATGTGCACCATGGATATTGATGTTTAATATTTATACAGCACATGCATTGTGTTCTTTTTACCACTCTGGAAAACTTGTGACTGTGGGATGGAGACTCTTCAGATGAGCTCTGAAAGCAGAGGAGAAGTCAAATCTGTGGCATCCACGCAGCACTGAGGAAGAAAAATATTTTAAATCACTCCCAGCACTTACTTTTCCACAGAAATTATTCCTATTTAATCGCTGAGCAGGAATAACAACAAAGAAGAGAGAGACTTCATTCCAGCTCTGAGTATGGACATGTAAAATGACTGTGCTATCAGAGAATGGGGTGGTGGAACAGAAAACCCTGTGGGGCTGTTGGTGTGCTGAAATGCACACAAGGCCCATTGTCCTTTCTCTCCAACTTCATTTTGCTGAATTATTCCTCTGATATTTTGCTGAATTATTCCTCTGATATTTTGCTGCACTCCCCAAACCCTTTAAAAGCAGAAACATTGCTGGGATATGCCAGATAAGAATAGAATCACGAGCAACACTCAGCGAGGGTGGGCAGGCACAGAAAAATCCCATTGTCTAATTATCAAATCTATTCACCAGGCTGGGGAAGGTGTCAGAACACTCAGGAAAATTCATCCTAACAGCAGTGCTGCAGTTAGGGAGGTGCTCCAAGGAGTGGGGAGGGACAACAAAATGGGGATCACAGCTGGGGGTGGGGGAAAGTCCATTTAGGGTCCCCAGTTCTATCCACAGTTTTTATTCCCAGCAGGGCTTCTGACCTGCCTGGCTGGGAACAGGGGCAGAGAGGCCAGAAAGGATCAGGAGAGGCCTCAGGAAAAGGAATATTTAAGATTTTAAGTGGATCCCAGCCTGTTTCAAGGAGAAAGGCAGTGGAGGCAGAGCTTTGTGTCAGTTTTGAGGGAAGGAAGATGTCTTGGTTGGAAAGACAGGTGTCTGCTAAGGAAGGCAGGAGTCTCCCCTGAAATGGAAAATGTAAACCCCCACCTCCAAATTGCTATAAATTTTAAATTAAAGGGCTCTCGAGCAAAAAATATGGGAGTAGGGAATGACAGTTCTTTAATAGCGAAGAAAATAAAAAAAGATAAAATAAACAATGCAGTAGACCAAAACAACACTGACGGAGTCAGAACACGACCTGACTCCCTGTTGGAATTGTGGTTCAACCCTCCTGCAGTGCCAGGAGTGGTTCTGCTGGAGCAGGGATCCTGGAGAAGGGTGGAGTGCTCCTCTGAAGGTGCAGTGGAAGAGGAGGCAGCTGCTGCTCCTCTGGGAGAGCCAATAAAGAAGCTGTGCTGGTGTTCCAGAATCTCAGATTCTATCCAGGTAGGAATACTTGGCCCCTCCCTCTGGGCTCACATCTCCCAGTGGATGCTGCAGTTCTTATCAGCCATGCAGGGACATTCCACAGCCTGTTATCAGCAGGTGTCCCCCAAGGGAGGAGTGGCTGTGGAAGGATCAGGAAAACTGCCCAACGAACAGAAGACAGCTGCCATACAGACGGCAAAGAGAATACAATTTGCTTGGCAGCCCAGGACAGAGGAAGAATTCCATGAAGTTCTTTCTGCCCTCCCACTGGGGCTGAGGCTTTGCCAGCAAAGAGATGAAAATGATGGGGTTGAGCAGCAGCCGTCAGGGATCTCCTGGATTCATTCCCAAGCTTCCCCAGGCCTCGTGGTGCACTGTGAGTTTGGCATTTCTGGGGTGGTTCTGGAAGTCCATCTGCAGGAGCCAAGTGATGGAATCTCAGCTTCCATCAAAGACCTGCTAATAATTTCCAACCATGCTAATTGCAATTTAAAAGGTGTGAAAGCAACCTCTTTAAAAACTGCATCCCTCACAAGTCCAGTAGTATTTTTAAAATTATGAACACCAAATTTTTGAGGTGCACGTTTTAGGAATTCAAAATTTGGGGATTTTGAAATTCAAATAGTGATTCTCTTTTGCTGGATCACCCATCTGACACAATCTTTATTTTTTTTTTCTATGTCTAAATTTTAATTTAAACTATAGAATAGAAATTACCGAATTTATTTATTTTATTTAGAAATAGAATTATAGATTAGGAATAGAAAATAGAATAGAAATAGAAATTGCCAAATTTATTTATTTTATTTAGAAATAGAATTATAGATTAGAAATAGAAAATAGAATAGAAATTGCCAAATTTATTTATTCTTTTTAAAATAGAATTACTGAATTTCAAAAAGAGTTTCATGCTTGTAAATGTATCCATGATACTTTAAAAATGATGTTAAAGCTAAATATAAGTCAAAACCCCTTTTATCTATTATAGTCTCTTATGCAATGGGGTACAGAGTGGCTGCATAGAATGCATTATTTTTTTTTTACTTATACAACATCCAGATACAGAAATCAGTACTGCTGGTATTTCTCAGATGCAGAACCTGAATTCAGATTCACACACAAGAAATAAAACAAGGCAGCCAGGAGAGAGCAGATAGTGACTCAAGAGATCATTCCTTGAATATCAACCATAATTTTGAATAAAGTCTTTACAGTCTTCCAAAATTTTGTTTGCTGTTCCTCAGAGCAAATATTTACAGAAATAATAGAAGGATTTGCTGGGAACAGCACAAAATATTCCCAGCGTGGTGCTGCAGGAGCAGTAGGAACTTCCTCAAAGCATTTTTGTGTGTACCTCCAGCTGAAGACAGAGTGTTTACACTGCAAACAGCCTCATGGAGGATTTCAGAGAAAATTCATCTTCTCAAGGCAATGCAGAAGGGATTCTCAGTTGAGCCTCCAACAAGTAGAAATGTCTTTATTTGTGTGTTTTCAGGAGAGGATCCTGTGCTGGACCAACGGATAATCAGGGATGTAAATCAGAGACGATATTGGAATACCCAAAAATAAAAAATGCAGAATTTCTATGTTGCTGACATGTGTGGAAATGAGCCCCATACAGAGTAGAAAAACAGACAAACAAAAATTAATTCTTTCTCCATTGCCTTCAGATCATCAATTTCTTAAGTGGAATAGCTGTTTGGGAAGGTAGGAATGGAAATAGCAAAAAACCAATATAATAGTTTTGGAAACTATACAATAGCAAATGGAAATAGCAAAAAATTACTAAATTTGGTGAGTGCAGGGCCTTTGGAATGGCTTTAAAAGTGGAATTATGTGGGCAGTATCGCCAGAGAAAAGTGTCTTCAAACTTAAGAGGCCTTTGTTGTGCTTAGATCCTGATCACTTAAGAAAATTCATCATCTCAAGGCAATGCAGAAGGGATTCTCAGTTGAGCCTCCAACAAGTAGAAATGTCTTTATTTGTGTGTTTTCAGGAGAGGATCCTGTGCTGGACCAACGGATAATCAGGGATGTAAATCAGAGACGTCTTGGAATACCCAAAAATGAAAAATGCAGAATTCCCATGTTTCTGGCATGCATGGAAATGAGCCCCATACAGAGCAGAAAAACAAGAATTCAGAGAGGACTCAAGTGCCAGACAGAAGGGCAGGAATTCTGCAGGGCTGCTGATGCTGGGCAAACTCCCTGTGCAGTTTCATGGGTGAATTACTGCATTTGGGGCTGCAGGCTTTGGGGTTCTTGCTGTGGCCAGTGGGGATAGGCCTTAAAGCTTCAGCTTCAGCAAAGTCCAAGATCCAAGCACAACAAAGGCCTCTTAATTTTGAGGACACTTTTCTCTGGTGATACTGCCCACATAATTCCTCTTTTAAAGCAATTTCAAAGGCACTGCAGTTACTACATTTAGTAATTTTTTTGTTTTGTTTTTGATGTTTCCATTCCTACCTTCCCTACCAGCTATTCAGTTAAGAAATGGATCCTTTGTCACCTTCTCATGTGTGCCCAAATAAGTTTGGTCCTCCTGGTGTTGGAAACAATTAGGCTAGAAATTTTTTCCTGATTTTCTGGGAGGGTGGGAGCTGCTGGAGCCATCCAGCACGGGACATTTGGCAAAGCACAGGGCCCACTGCTTTAAGGATTATAGTGTAAAGGCTGCAGTAAAATATGTTAATATTGAAAATTATAAATATTTTAGAATAAAGTGTATAAAAATCAAAAATAAATAATTATAAAACAATAAATGTACAATAAATTAATATATTTTTAAATAAAATGTCACTTGATATGACATGCAACTCCTCTGCATCTCCCTCCAAGTGACAAAGACTGTAGGACCCATTTTGGTGATTTATTGGCCTGAATTTTTTTGTCTTGAAGACAATGACATCTGAGGGTTTGACAGTTTCTGACTCCATCAGAGGATGCAGCTGCTGCTGCCTTTGTTCTGATTGGTTACCTTGGATTGCTTGGCAGAAGACAATTTTCATTCCATCTTTTCTGGATTTTCTTTCAGCCTCTCTGGCCCCGTGTTGACTGAGCTGCCTTGACAAACATCATCTTCTCTTTGATTTGTGCTGATCTTAATTCATAAAAATCATAATTTTTTAATGAGAAATCCTAATTCCTCCAGCTCCTTCCTTTCACTCATTTCCAACTCAAAGGAGACAATTTCATTTTTATCTGACAGTTTAATTCCTGTCTTAGTACCCAAATGATACCAAGCTGGTGGAATTGGGCAATTTGAAGCTGTCCTGTGGTTTTCTGATACCACACACACACAAAAAAAAAAACAAAACCAAAAAACAAACCAAAACCCCAAACCGAACATCCTGGGCTCAAAACTCCCCATGCTATGAAAAATCTGAGAACAGACCCATTTCATTTTTTCAGTCACAGCTGTCTCACTCTGCCCTTCTTTTGCTGACTTGCATAGAACATGTTCCTGCAAAAAATATGATTTTTGTATTGGGGTTTCAAGGCACAAAAATGCACAAACCCCCTGATTTTGTTTTTTTTTCCCCCCAACATTCCAACCCAATGTAAAGCTGGTGCTGAGAGAACTCAGTAACTTTTGCTTCCCCTGCCTCACTTCACCTTTAATAGCTGTAAACCTTATTAATGACTAATAACTCACAGCAATGGGCTGTGGCTACAGACAATTCAGCAGCTCAATTTTCCATGGATATTATGAATAAAATTAAAAAAAAAGACATTAGAAGTCTCTTTCAGGTTGCAAAGTCAAGCACCAAACAAAGAGGAAGTGCTGGAATTAAACTTGCCTGCAAAACCTTAATTTGGCCCTTTTATGCACAAGTATTGTGATATAGACTTTAATTACATGAACACAGCCTATTTTTTCCACATCTAAATGCATAGATGTGCAAATTCTCAAGCAGTTGACTTGATTACAAGGATGCATAATATAAAAGTTCAATAGTCTATTGATATTTAGTCAGATTGCAGAAATTCCACATATTCATGGCAGCAGCTGACTATATTGGGAGACTATGCCAAGAGCTGAACAAATGAAATCAGATTACTGCAAATGACAAGGAACAAATAGCCAGGAAAAAAAAAATAGCAGGGCCACAGGAAAAAAAACCCAACCCAGCATGGTGAAGAGTAGACAACTGAATTAGGTTCGGCTGAAACAAAGCAGGAATTCTAAACCAGCCCACAAATAATATTTAGTTTTTCCTCTGGTCCCAGGAAAACAGAGGAATCAGCACAGCACCACTTGATATTGGCTAAGTCCAGAGACTAAGCCATGAAAACGGGGTCAAAGCTGAGCTTTGAAATACACACAAAATATTCGAGCCGACATCTTGGCCTGTAGGTCTTCTTCTGGCTGCAGAAAAAAAATAGAAAAAGGTTAATTTGAAGGTTAGAACTAACCTTGTTCTGGTTTTTTTTCCCCCAGAGCCCAAAGCAGAGCTCATGGCCAAGATGTCACCTCAAATATCCTTTACTGTCTCAGCTGTGAGTTTTATATTAACCTTTTCTCCTAAATTTGGCAGTCAGGATGCTCTGAAGGTTTTGCTGCGGTGTGAAGAAGCTTGGCTTGATCTTCTTTTAATCACTGGCCAAGCAAGATCAGAGCCTGGCAATGTTGGTGGCATCATTGCCACCCTTTTTCACCTCAGAGAGAATAAACCAAGGCAGAGCTGGGTTGAGACCTCTGCAAGCAGCAGCCAAGGAGGGAAAGGCTTTATTATCCACAGATTTATTTCTCCTTTTGATATCTGAGGGGAATGCTTGGAGATACAGGAACATTTTCAGGCTCTTTTTCTACATGCTGCACATTCTTCTGCTCAGTAATTAATGCCTGGTCCTCCCTTGGTTTTCTGGAGAAAAGTTCAGGACCAGAACTCAACAGCTGACCTGGTAAATTCCATACATTGCACATATTCTAGAGATACTCAGATAAGACTGAATATTCAATCCAATTTTCAGCAAAACCAGATTTCCCTTTAACATATCCCTTTTTAATTTTTTTTTTCCACTCTAATTCCTCAGCTGATTCTCTTCAGTCCCAGTCACATCCCTTTCAATAAACAGGGATACTCAGAGCTAATTCCAACTTAAAAGCTACAAATTGCTCTGAACAGCAGCTTTACCCACAGGTTTCCAGTATTTCACTTAAGGTTCTTTCTGTCCTGGTATCTTTGGTGATGTGAGGGTATGGCAGAGCTTTTTGGTATTCCATTTCCACACAGAAATTCATACATCTCACCTCGTTCCCACCTGATAACCAGAGCAGAGCATCCCATTGGAAAAGCCTGGGTCACTGAACCTTTTCTCAGGCTGTTGGAATAATTTTTTTTTTTTTTTAGAGATGGGGTAATTGAGAGGTGTTTTAAAAATTATTTTATTTTTAGTTTTATGTGAAGGGTGAGATAATATGTTATAATTTCTGTTATAATTTATTAAACTCCAATATCGCTATAAAAAACTACAACAACTATACATCTCTATAAAAATCCCTATAAAAAGCTAAAACTGGCATGAATCATAGAAATTATTGTGTGATACAACATAAAGATTAGCATAGGAATACTAACTTTCAATAAACAACTAAGCTGATTTTACAGGAAACATATATTCAATAAAGCATTTTATACTAAGCTATTCTTAATATTATGAAATGGAGACAAGGAAAAATAAAAGAATCCTAGAAGAGATGTGTTTTTTTCTATAAATTCATTTCCCACATTAGGCTTTTCCAGGGCATTTTACTGCACATCCCAGAGTTATCAGGATTGCTGGAGCCAGCAGTGCTCACCTCTCATGCCAGGGTGAAAATACAAAATACAAAATGCAAAATGTAAAATGTGAAATGCAAAATGTAAAATGTGAAATACAAAATACAAAATGTAAAATGCAAAATACAAAATCCAGTGCAGCCTGCATGAGTGCGTTGATGTTGGAGTGTCTGCCTGCCTCTTCTTGAAGTAAAATGAGGGAAACAGTTTTTAGTTCAAATTACTGAACTGAGCCTTCTGCTAATTTTTCTGTTACGTGAGAAACTCAAGGAGAATTTCACGTTGCAGATCCTTCTCGGGGCTCACAGGCTGGAGTGTACAAATATAGTCCACAGGGAGGAAAAGCTCCAGGGAAAAGCTGTCAAAGGCAGTGTCAGTGCCCTGCTCCAGCAGAGCCAGGCACAGGGAATGCCCAGGGCATTGCTGGCCTCCATGTGCTGCAAGGGGGTTTTATCTGGGGCAATTAAAGCCAGGAAGAAAAGGGATGAAGCTCAGGAAGCAGCCAGCAAATCTTGCTGCCTAACCACGTTCCTGATTGTACAGAAATATCTCCTGGCTGTGCTCGTGAAGCTCACCTTTCTCTGGTTTGAAATGGGGGCTCTGGGCAGAGCAGCACAAATCCAGGCACACCAAATGGATTCTTTCTTTGTAGGTGACAGAGCAAGAACAGGAATCATCAGTTTAGCAGAGCTGGTGACAGGACACAGGGCTGGATCTGCTCCATTAGCACTCTGACAAGCACAGCCTTACAGCCCCTGGAAGGATTCTTGTTTATTCCTTCTGAAGCAAATGCAACGAAGACTTTGAGGCTGAGGGAGATGGGATGGCTGCAGGCTGCTGTAACAAAGCTTGGGGCTGGTTTCTGACATGTTCCCTGCAACTGAACCTTCCCTCCTCCCAAGGATATCCAGAGTTCCACTCTGACTCAGTCTGGAGCAATCCCACATTCTCCTGGGATGGCTGGTGGCACTCTCATTAAAGACCCCCAGGAGCAAGCTGGCCATGGAGCTGTGCCACAGCCCCCTGGCCAAGCCAGGCCAGGCTCTCTGCAGCCCTCACTCTAAAGAGAGGGCAAAGAGAGCACCAGGTGTTCCTGCTGCTCTCCTGCAAAAGGAATGGAGTCAAAAATCACCTTTAATTCATTCTGTGCTGTTTGAGAGGGGGCTCTGTGCCCAGCCCTGCAGGGACTTGGGGTCCATGGATTGCCAGGCAGGGAATGATGCCTCAGGTTTTAGATTTTATATTTTCCACATTCTGTGCTGCTTTAGTGTGTGGGTCTGAGCTTCACATCAGGGGATGGTGAGCTCTCTGCACAGAGCAGGGAGACAAAACAATTCCTGCTCCAGCTGGGCACCAAGGACAAATGATCCAAATCTCAGCCCCAAGAGCACAAACCCCGTGGGCTGCAGAGAGAAAAACAAGCAGGATGGGACTGCAGGGGCTGCAGCTGGAACTGGACACTGAACTGCAATGTGCACATGGAGCAGAGCTGATCCCAGGGAGAGACCCCGGGAGCGCTCGTGCATTTTGGGACCATTTGGGTTCATCTTGGGTGCAGCCCTGGCTGGGCTCTTGTGCTGCCCAAGGGGCATCCATGGAGGAGATTCTTTGAATAAATCCCTGCTTCATTCAGTAACTCTGTCCAGCCTCTGTTCCAGGTCAGCCTTCTCAAGGCATCAGGAACAACAGGTTCATTATTCCACCAGGGAAAGCTCTGTCTCTGCAGAGGAAGAGATTGCAGCTCCTCTTCACTGAAGCAATGATTTCCAATCTCATTTCAAAGACCTGGAGTTAAAGGGATGAAGAAGAAAATATCTCAAGTATTCCCACGTGCTCTTTCTTGTCACCTATAACTGAAATCCTCAGTCCTGCCCGTGGGTCCCAGACCACACCACAGGTACCCAGAGGCTGGCACACAATCTTCTTCTCTGTATTGCAGCAGGGCTTTTATTACTCTTCCAAGCAAGACTTCCCAGAGCTTTCCTAACTAGCTGAGAATGACATTTTTATGGGATTAACAGTTGCAATAAAATGCACTCCTGTCTCTAAAACTCAGTTAAGAGCACAGTATAAACGAGGTGTGACAGAAGAAAAGATGAGATATTAAAAAGATGAAGAAACTTCATCTGGCTTCAACTTCAGCCTCTCCTAGCTCCATTAAACACTGAGAGCCATGTAATACTCAGTCTCCTGTCCCACAAAACACCAACAAACCTGTCTGGCAGAGGTTTTTTACCACATCACCTCTGATTTCTATCCCAGTCCTGTCCTTTGAGGGCCTCAAAGCCAACATCAAGGGTTGCCTAGCGACAGCACTGAGCCTGGTGGGATCATCCTGCTACTGATTTCTGTACTGATAGTTTGGTTCCAAAGGATGCTTTGGAACAATAAAATACACTAATAACTCTGTTTTCTTAATTAATGCTTTTGCTGGTGTGAAAGTCATTGCTTTCTAAATATCTAACTATTTGTCATCTCTCTCAGGGAACTTGGGAGCAGCACATGGCACGGGGTCCAGCAAAAGAACCACAGGTTTCAAACAAACAGCATCTGGAGATCTCTAAATCCACACAAAAGTCACCATTTGCCATGAATTATTTCTGGGTATGACTTCTGAGGCCTCAAGAAAAAAGCATTTCAGGTTGAAGAGATGACTCCAACACCACTTTAACTCACTGAAGGTCTTTTTAATGAATTCTATTTCACTCTTGCAATCAGTGTAAGGCCTGGGAGCTGTTTCTTACATACAAATGGATTACTTTAAATCCAGACCAAAGGCAGCAGTGATTTGTGTCTTTAAGAAAACACAATAATACTCTTGGGCCAAGTGGCGAATTCCTGTTCCATCCTGCCCCAGCCCTAAGGCATCACCAGCTCAAAGATACAAACAAAAAGCCTCCAATGACTGAGGACAGGACTTTATTCCCCTTTGTTTCTACTGATCTGGACAGAGAAGTCATAGCTGTTGCTACAATAAATATTTTTCTTCTATTAATATTAAAATGCAAAATTTGGGCAGGAAAATCCTGGGGCTCTTAAGTCCCATGGCTGGCACAGTAAGAATCAAGGAGACGGAGAATTTATAGACCTGCAAATAAATCATCAAGGTGTGAAGTACATCCTAGAAATGAGTCCTAATTTGTGTTTGGGGAAAGTTTTAGGATATTCCTACTCCTTCATCCTCTGGTGGCTGCTCAGGTAAGAGGCACTTTCAGTTCAGAAGCTGGAGGATTCTTCTTCCAGAAAGTTGAAATCTGCTGATGTGAAGCTCACACCAAACAGGATTTTTAAGCCCCTGGTTTGTGAAGCCTCTGTACCTGAGCAGGCACTTGGACACAAGGACAGAGGGGGGCTGGGAGCTGGGTGTGGGATCTGAGGACAGTGGCAGGGACAGGATGGCTCCGTCCAGCACAGCAGACCAGAGGTCAGTCCTGTTCACAGTATTTGTGCTCCAGCCATGTGCAGTTCCTGGTGAATACCACACTCCTGACCCCAGACTAAAGCCCAGACTAAAGGCTAAACCTCGCCCAGATGCTCTTGTACAAGCTGGTGTCAGACTGTAGCATTTCAAGGGTACTCCATACCAAAACCCCCCAAAGATCCAGCCCAGACTGGATGGAAGCATCCCAAGTGTGATGGGAAGCTGAATTCTACTAATTCCACATGGGAATGGATTAATTCCACATGGGAATGGATTAATTCCCACTGAAGATTGCCAGTTCTCAGCTTCTTTTCTGCCTCTGTCCAGGTTGGGATTGAAGCACTTGAGATGGTATTTGGTGTTTGGTCAGACTCAGGTGTTTATTAGTTTTCATTTGTGTCACAGTCTCACAAACCCTGAGTTCTCCAGCATTCTACTAACAAGCTACAAAATGGCTCACTATCTATCTCTACAAGGCCTTTTTAGGATAAACAGTCCAATTAAGAAATGGCACCTGAATTATTTCACTTTTAACCCAATAACCAACCACCCATAACCACAACGGGGACTTTTTTATCCAATGACACAAAACAACCCAAGCCCATGGAGAAAAAGAAGAAGGTGAGGAAGAAGGACCAACCTCCACCTTAAAACCTCCATCTTGCTTTAGATATATATCACGATATTCTAAACCCTTAAACTCTAAGTATTCCACCCTGGGACATCACACACTTCTATTCAAACTCCACACCCACAATCCCAGTTCTGCCATTCCATTTTGGAAGCTTCTCCACAGCCTCAGGTCAATGCAGTGTTCTCCTGGGGGTCAGTGCCTGCAGCACAGAACGTCTGGAATTCTCAGTAACCAGGGTTCCAACAGAAAATGACTGTCCATCCATGCCCTCAAACCTGAATTTCAGCCATCAAGCTCTGCAGAGCTCTCCACACACAGATTTCTGCCGCCTCTCCTCAAATTCAACTTTTCCTCTCTGCTTCTGCTCTGGCTGCCAGGAAACTGCAATGGGACCTCAACTGGCTTTGGGGAAGGTTTCAACCTTCATCCCAAAGAAATCAGCTGGCACCATTCCCTCTATTTTCATGGCAGAGGCAGCTCTCTTTAACAAGTGAATCCCAAACAGAACGAGCACTTTGACAATTATCATTTTGAACAAATATTTCCAGCTCCACGCAAAACACCGTGGCACAAAAAAAAGCAAACTTTCAATAAACAGAAAATAGATGATTGTTCTCAAATGACAGCTTTCATGCTGTTTATCCCAAAGGATCCTCAGAGCTTATGGAGTATGAAATAAATTTGCCACTGGTTAAAAATGTAAATTCTTTAAATACATAAAACCCTAATGAAAAGGCTTGTAACATTTCCCTTTTCCTGATTCCCACATTTCTCTTTTTATCTTCCTAGAAGAAGATGTTGATTATAATTACAGTGGAAACTAAAATGTAGGCTTGATTTTGTGTTTAAAAAAATTGGGGAAGTAAAAGGAGCTCTTGGTGTGATTGGGTGTGTGCGTGTGCTTCCACACATGCATGTGTGGCTGAATAGTGTCATGCCATTAAAAAATACATAAAAGACCTGATAAATTCCATATTTAAATGCACATAATTTGTGGAGAGCACACAGAAGAGAGGCTCTGCTGATGGAGATGAGAGAGAAAAGCTGCTCTGAGCTTCCAGCCCTTCTTTAGTGCTTGCAGAATGCACAGGGATGCAGAAGGCAGGGGCTGACACTGCTGTCCTTGGGCAGAGCGAGGATGGAGGGATCAGATCCCTTTATTATGGAAAAGCTCTGGAGTTTGCAACCCAGATCCTCCTCTGCTTCTTTGACTTTTAGTGAGAAGAGTACAGACACAAGAACCCCCACAACAGTGGGTTGTTTTTTATTTTTAGTGAAATGCCTCACAAACACTTTCTGCCTTTTTCCTAAAAAATACTATTTTTACAGTCAAATAAACAAACAAACAGTGGGGAAAAAATGTACCATCACCTTCCTTTAGTTGTGACAGAAGTACAAAAGGAGCTGTAATGTTCACGTGGGCTTGAGTTCAGATTCACATTGTGCTTTATATAAAATTTAGGCATTCTTCACATTTTATGAGTTCTTCACAAGGGAACTTTGACTTACTGGGTTGTCTAAATTTGCTCTGAGCATGAAGCTCACGCTGACTCTGGGACTAAATCAGGCAGCCCAAGCAAAGCCTCAGTCAGGTCTCTCCCCAGGGTCGTGCAGGGGAAACCAAAGTGCTTGAAAATGCAAACCCACAGTCACGTTTCTGTGCTAGAGGGGGCATTTTTCACAGCACCGTTCAATGATATGAAATTCATTCCATTTTCCATTGCATTAATGACAAAGGAGTTGGGAAAAGTTTAAAATACTCTGAAGCAAACTAAAATATTGATCGTCCACTTCACATTTTTATGTGTCCCTTTTTTATTAGGATTGGAGATGCTGAAAAGTTTTTTGTTTTTTTCCCTAAGTGATTTATTTATGTGAAGAATAAGAGAGAAAGGTTCTTCAGATATTCCAAATCTCCTGCTAATACTATTTCACAGATTGAAACCAGTGGGAAATTGTTATAGAAGATCTATTACAGAGATTACAGCAATTCTAGGGCTGTGATTTCCAAAGGCCTTGTTCCAGCTTTGACTACTTTGAGACCACAAAGGGATTCCAAGAGTTTCCCCTGACTGGAAGTTTCCAAGACTTTCCTTCCATGTCAATTTTCTCCTGTCAAAACACAACAGTGCAGCTTTTCCTTCTGAGAGAAAAGAATTCCTGTAAATGCGGCACCTTTCATAGGCTGGCTCTCTCTCCTTGGCCACGTGTTTCCAGAAACCTTTCAGTAATTCATTGTCTCAAGCCCTCTGTTCCCTTCTCTTACCCACTTGAGCTTTACCAAGAACAGAGATGCCTGAGGGCATGAGGAGAAAGGAGTGTCAAAACCTCCCAGGATGCGTTTCCTCAGGAACCCATGATGAAGATAAATCAGCTCTGAGATATTTTCAGATGAACCCCTGGCTGGAGAATTTGGGAGGATGCGACTTTCCAGCCTTGCCTCTGAGCTCTGCTGGGAGCAGTGCATGTGGAGTTTCTCAGGCTCCTTCTCTTCCCACATCTCATTGTTCTTGTGCCAAAAGAAAAGAACCAGAACTCTATTTTTAGAGTAGGTTGTTCCAGCTAAATGCATCCATCATCCTCTGAAGTTATTGTACGTGGGTGAACCTTCTCTTCTCATTCCAAACCCGGCTAAATTTTACAAATACAAGCTGCAATTCAGGCAGGGAGCAGCAGATCTGACTGTTCAGAGAGGGATCTGCACAGGCTGGATCCATGGGCTGAGTTCTTTGTGAGAGTCCTGCCCTTGGGTCTGCTGCAGCCTGGGGGTGAGGAGGTGGGAGAGGCCCTGGGGGTGCTGGGGACCGCTGCTGGACACGAGCCCAGGGGTGCCCAGGTGTTGCATTTGCAGGGTGCCCTCGTGGCAGGAAGGAATGATGAATCTGACTCCATGTTCTCAGAAAGTTAATTTATTATTTTATGATACTATATTATATGAAAGAATACTAAACTGAACTATACCAAATAATACAGAAAGGATACTTAGAGAATGCCCAGGACAGTGGTGGAATCACAATCCCTGGAAATGTTCAAAAGACACTGGATGTGGCACTTGTGGCCACGGTTTGGCGGTGCTGGATTCATGACTGGATTCAGCCCTGGAGCCTGCCCCACCCTTCCCCATTCCATGATTCCATCCCCCAGCACGCCCCTGGAGCTGCACACAGGATCCCTCACAGGTCCTCAATTACCTGATTTGCCCTTCCAGTTTCTGTTGTGGATTCACAGAAAAGAAGCAATGGGAATTTTGCACCCTGCTGCTGCTGCTGCTTGGAAGTCTCTGCACGATGGATTTGTCCAAGTTATTTCTGTTAAAGGCAGCTATAAATAACCTGCATAATGCCTCAAGAGTGTTACAGAATTATTGGGAGTTTTGCCTGATTAGAAGAAGTAAAAATCTCTGAAGAAGGAGCTCAGGATTTTACACAGCAATAAAGAACACAAAGTGAAGGGCCATATATCTATTTGTGGGCTTAAAAATTAAGAATACACTCAAGTGTTTTGCTCAGCTGGAGATAATTTGGGAAATAATATTGGTCCTTTTTTAGCCAATACAAAAATGGCCACAAGATGTCTTGTGTCACACCATGTGTGAGCTTCATCTGAACTTTTAATTGCCATAAAATAATTAATTCAGTGTTCTCACCAAAACCTTGTTTATTCCCTGTGTTTGGGTTTCATTTTTCATGCCTGTGATCCAGAAGCAATTTCTCAGGAGCTGTCTAGAGGGAAAAAAGGGCAGTTTTAAGGTGGAGAATAAACTGCCAAAGATTGGCCTTGGACACTGCCAGGGATCCAGGGGCAGCCTCAGCTTCTCTGGCACCTGTGCCAGGGCCTCAGCACCCTCCCAGGGAAGAGTTTTGTCCTGATATTTAATCTAAAGCCACTCTCAGTCAGATTGAAGCCATTCCCCCTCATCCTGTCCCTACAGACTCCTGTAAATATTATAAAAATGCACTAAGGAAAGCTGTCTGTTTTTCATGGAGACATCATTTTGCTTGAGTTGGTTGTCTCCATCCTTCCCAATGCTTTTTTGTAGATTCATTGAAAGATGTGTTTGTCCATGTCCTCACTCTTTATCTATAAATAAAGGATAAATAAGTATAAATAAACTATAAATAAATTATCTAATTTTTATTATACTGGGTTTTGGAAGGTGGCTACCTACTGGAATAGTTTCTAAAGAGAGTTTTGTATTCCTGTGCCAGAAACCAAGGAATTTTCCTCAGCTGAGAAGAATCCTGCAGAGACCCAGGCTTCCATTACCTGCTGTAAATGGGGATTCTGGGGAAGAGCTGACCTGGTGCCCTCTGGAGACACTGAGCTGGACCTGTGCCTTCAGTGGATATTTGATGAGATTCAACCACCCAGGTGTCCTGCAGAGACCCAGATTCCAGCTCAGGCACTGACGCAGAAAGATTCCCCATTATCATGAATAACACAGTGGTTTTAATATGGCCAAAAATGTTAAAATTTATAGTTCATCTAAGCCAACCAACAGCACCAATGGCAGAAAAGATGATGATCTCTAAATTTATTCAGTTTTCTGAGGTAACCATTGCTCAACCACAGCCTGGTGAACATTCTTCTGTCTAAATTTGAACAGTTTAATCACCTACCAACACTACAAGTAAAAATTCTCCTGTTTTGTCTGAATCAAGAGAAAAGCTCAGGAGCTGAGGGACAAGTGAGCACCAAGTTCACATTCTCAGCCTTCAGAATTGCCCAGGAAATGCCTAGAAAGTGATGCCTCAGGTTTTGGCTTTTCTATTTTCACATTCTGTGCTGCTTTAGTGTGTGGGTCTGAGCTTCACATCAGGGGATGGTGAGCTCTCTGCACAGAGCAGGGAGACAAAACAATTCCTGCTCCAGCTGGGCACCAAGGACAAATGATCCAAATCTCAGCCCAGGAGCACAAACCCCGTGGGCTGCAGAGAGAAAAACAAGCAGGATGGGACTGCAGGGGCTGCAGCTGGAACTGGACACTGAACTGCAATGTGCACATGGAGCAGAGCTGAGCCCAGGGAGAGACCCCGGCAGCGCTCGTGCATTTTGGGGCCATTTGGGTTCATCTTGGGTGCAGCCCTGGCTGGGCTCTTGTGCTGCCCGAGGGGCATCCATGGAGGAGATCCTTTGAATAAATCCCTGCTTTATTCAGTAACTGTCCAGCCTCTGTTCCAGGTCAGCCCTCCCAAGGCATCAAGAGAACAAACTCCACAAGCACCAGCATCCCCTGAACCCAAAACTTGGAATATTGAGGAATATATAAAATATCTCATTTCCAGAGAAGAGGGGTTTGGTTTCCTCGCTCTGGAAGCCTCCATAAAGGCTGCCCAAGGACACAGCCACACAATCCCAGTGCTCCCAGTCCCTTGGGAGCTCAGCATCTGTTACCAAGCAACTGGGGAGGCAATTTGGGAGCAGGCAGCACCCTCAGCACTCTCTCCTTGCAAACCTGTCCCAGCCCCAGCCACTCAGTGCAAATAATCCTCTGCACAAAGGCCCGAGGTTGATGTAAGAAGATTATACATTTCCAGAAATAAAACTGCTTCAACACTTCTCTAATCTATAGTTAGGGGATGTTCAGTGTATAATTTTCCTCACAACCACTGGATACTTAATGCAACAACTGATCAGGCCAGAGCTGTTTCTAGGTCAGAGACACAGTTTTGGGGAAAACTTTTCAGTGCATTCATCTCTTGGTCAGCAGTTGTTGTTCTTGCTGCCACAGCTCAGACTTGGCTGCAGGAGGGCTTTGTCCTACTTCTCAATAGTTATTCCTAAACATACATTATGTGCATCTCCATGCTAGATATTGATGGATTTAATTTAAGAATTGGCTTATCTTGCGTCAGTCTTTGAAGATATAATTCAACTTACTGTGGGAAATAGCTGGTTTGTGGTGGGTAGAGGCCACAGGTTTTTATGGGAAGCTACTGGAATATTTACTATGAGAAGGGAAGAAACCCGTCAAGTATTGAAAGTGAAAACTTACTCAAGTATTGCCAGTGAAAACTGCATAAAACAGCTGGAATTCAGGCACCAACACAAATAAAATGATGTTAAAGATCTGATGGCGCTCTGGTCAATACACTGGCTGAGACAAGTGAAAAACCAAAAGACTTTGGGTCATTAGACAAGTGACCTTTCACTGCTCAAACACCCTTTTACCTGAGCAAAATTTACCTCTCTTCTGAAAGGACACTGGCTAAGCATCTTTTGCTATCTCTTTACTATTAATTTATTATTTTTCACTATTTGTTGCTAATTTTCAATGGTTGGGTGTGCTCAGACATGCAGACATTTAACCAGGTCAGCACTCAGGCAGTGAGAAGAGCTTAAAGGAACAATTGCCAGCAGGAAAAATTCAAATTACAGCATGGTAGGGGCTTCAGACAGCAAGCAGAAATCAGCTGAGCATCTCAATTTTACCACCATGCACCATCAGTCAAGGATTTGGAGGCTTTCACTTAAGAAGTGCTAGAAGAGGACAAGAGGTGGCTCCAATCTGCTTCCTTCTCTCTCGAGAAGCTGCAGTAATTGGAAGTGTTCAACAGGATCCCAACACCACCAATCGCTCTCCCAAAACCAATATTTGTGCTCTGCAAGAGCTCCCTGTGCTGCCTGTCACTGCCAGCCTCTGGCTGATAAGAGCGGCAGGAAATCTTTATCTAAACCCACAGATAAAGCACACTTGTCATGCAGAAATGAAACAATCAGGCAGACAAGGCCTAATCTTGCCTGGCTCTGAGTTTAGGCTGAAAACCCCTCTCATTTACTGAGCTGTGTCTCCCATCAGTGACAGCACAATTAGATGTGAGCAAACCACAAAAGAAAAAACCAACCCAAACCTTCCACCTGTGCCAAGGCTTTGAGTGATGTTCAGGAAGATTTTAAAAGGATGATGTGTTTTCCATACAGACCTAAAAATAGGATATCTCTGCTCCTAATGCTGGTAATTTTCTACTTTTAACTGGAAATGGGACATCCAAACACAACAGGGCTGTCCTGGGGTGGGTTGGAGCTAACTCAGAAGTGTTCCAGGATTTTTCTTTTCTTGAGGGTGCTGTAACACCAGATTGCCCAGAGGCTCAAGAGGCTTTGGTTGCTGGGAACATCCCAGAGCAGGCTGGATGAGCTCTGGGGAAGCTGTCCCTGCCCATGGCAGAAATGACCTTTGGAGCCCCCAGGGCTCCTTGTGCACAACAGGCTCTGGGGCTGTGGATCTGCCCAGATTTCTGACATTATAATGCAAATTTAATGATGAAAAAAATGTCAATCCTCATGAGTTTAAATAGGCACAAGAATTCAAAAATCTTTTGACCACATCAGGTTGAGGGCAAAATTTGCGGCTCCAGGAGAGCATCCAGGAGAGCTCTTACAAACCCCCCCCAATCCACTGCAGATACAAAATTAAACTTAGCCCACAAGCACCATCTCCCCGCTTTAAGAGCTCTGCTGAATTAAGCAGGAATATTCCCATGAAATCTCTTAAGCAGATTTTCCTGAAGTCACCAGAAACTTTTCCCAGAAAGCCTTTTCCAGGCAAAATTCCTTTTTTTAAAATTTCTGCAAATTTCCTTTTTGGACGTGTTCATCTGGATTTCTGGGGGTTATGAAAGTCCCCAGGTGCAGCAGGACAGTCCTTACCTGGGAACCTCGCCTCAGTGCTGGTTTTGTTTGGAATCCCAGCTCAGGGCTGTTTAGGTGGAGCTGGGATTTAAGATTTTGGGAACCTTGCCCCAATGCTGATTTTGTTTGGAATCCCAGCTCAGGGCTGTTTAGGTGGAGCTGGGGGGGATTTAAGATTTGGTGTGACATTCACAGAGGAGACTTGAGGAGGCCAAGCTTTAGATAAAGCCTCTCATGTTCCTGCAGCAGGTCCAATGAAGAAACACCCCACACCCTGTAAGGTTTTTGCATGGCAAGAATGCCAAAATAATGCAAGGATTGATCCTAAAAGGACTTCCAGCAAGGGCTTTCATTGCTGCTTCAGGCATGTAAATGATGTTTAGGGCCACGGAGCCAGCTGTGCTTGGTAAAACTTGCAGTAAAGTGCACCAACAATCAGCCACTGTAATCAAGCTCCTAATCAACCAAAATAGCTTGAAATGCACCACAGCTACTTGCTAGGAATCAGATTTTATTTTATTTTTATTGCTGTTTTACTCAAACCTTGGGGAGGTGCAGTAAAAACAGGGAGTTGCCAAAGCAAGGCCAGGTATAAATGTGTTTATGGCTAATGCGGCCAGCATTGCCTGGTGAATAAAACAAGACACATGAATAAACAATCGGTGTTAAAACAACCAACAATCCAATGCAAAAAAAAAAAAAAAAAAAACAAAAAAAAATGGTGTTAAAACAACCAATAATCCAATGCAAAAAAACAAAACAAAACAAAACAAAACAAAAAAAAAAAAAAAAAAACAAACCAAAAAACATTCACTGTGTCACCATTGCCTCACAAGGATTTTTATTTCCCCCCCACCTCCCCAGCAGTTAAGTACTGATAAATAATTGATCAATTTAATAAATGAAAGAGTATCAGAGAACCCCAAAAAAGTATCACTGCTGTTGGGCTCCTTTCAGAGGAGTTTGCAGCAGCCTTTCATCTGTGCAGGTTCAATTTTGGGGCAGAAGGTGGAAGCACATCAAAGCCCCCAGCCCCATTTCCTCTCTGGCTCTGCAGAGTTGTGGAGCTGGCTCTGCTCTCTGCAGCCTTTTCTCCCCACAAACCTGGGTTTGAAACTGAGCTGAGCACATCCAGCCCTCCTAAAAGGGTGCAAATGGGGTTCTGGCTGTGGCCACACCAACCCACAGAGCCTCGTAAGGGGCACCTCATGGCCATGAGCTGGCACAACCTCAAAAATAAGAAATCAACTCAGTGGGAATATTTTCAGAATAACAGGCACGTCCCCTCTTTGATGACAGCCCTCATACATGAACAGAAAGAGAGAAGATTTGTTGGTTTTTTTTTTCTGGGAAGGAGGTCTGTGCATCTTGCATTTTGTATTAATGAGCCTTTGGAAACTTCCAAGGGCTGCATTTTTCTGCCCATTTAAATGAACGATAAAGAGGCACACGGGGGAAATGAAGGCCCTTTCCTGACACTTGTTTAAAGGGCTGAGCTATTTATGTGTCACTGGGGAGGCATTCATTGATTTCCCAGAGATGAGCTGGGTAATGGAATTCAGAGATTCTCACTTGGAGTCCCTGAGTCAACTGCAGGTCATTACGGCCTCAAAAGCATCAGCCCTTTGCAGCAGGAGCTGTCTGACATCTCTGATCTCACCTCATCTTGTTTCTCCACTCCCAGAAGAGCCCCAGATTACAATTCCTAGGATGGCCCCTTTGAGATTTCTACTGTCATCAAAATTCCAGAGGAACCTCCACCAGGGAACATCTTCCTGCTTGCCAAACCCATCTAGAGCAGGGCTCCAGTTAAAAGACAAACTTGTGTGACTCAGTCAACTCATTACGTAATTCAAATTTTGTACAGTGCCCTGACATTCCATTCTGTTGTAATAGATGGGGAAATTATCCAGTTTGCCACAGAACTTATATTTTGAACAGCATTTACTGGATTTTCCAGCTATCTGTATCTGGTATTAAACATGTTTTAGGAGTAATTAGTGAGTCTATTTAGACTTTAAGCACTGTCTGGAGCGTCTGTGCAAGTATTTCAGCACCTTTTCTCACACTGGGAGTAAAATGATGTGGAAAAGGGAGGGAGAAACCAGCCCAGGCTGTGTGACAGTGAATGTGACCAGTGGTTTATAAAAGTTAATCAAGGTGGGAAGGGCAGGAGAATCACAGCAACTCTGCTCAGCAAAGGTCAAAATGTCACACCTGGATAATTTAAAATGCATTGTCCAAGTTATTCCTGCAGTAGTCCATGAATGGAGAGGCTCCTCTGGTGCCCTTAATCCTTCTCCACCCTCCCAAGCACCTGAAAGGATGATTCGATATCTTTTTTAAAAGCACCCACTCTCAATCTATAATTTTTGGCTGATTTGTGGCTCAGGTTCTCTGTGCAGCAGCTCAACCCCATGACTTGTTGCTTGTCCTCAGGAAAGTCACTTCTCTACAGAGACGTTTTGTACTTGAATTTTGTAATGGCACCATTCATGGTGTCTGAGCTAAATTAACTTCTGCCTTCTTGTCACTCTTTGAAAATGGGAAGTCGAGGACAGGGTTAGATCTTATTGATTTTTGATTTGATTTGAACACCCGACTTCCACACTGTTCAGAAACTCTCAAACATTTAAGGAAATGGGAAAGAAAAACAGTCAGAGCTGACATTTTCCTTCTTTCTACACCGCAAACAACCCCTGCAGCTCTATGAGGCTCTAGAAAGAAATCCTGAAAGGTCCAAGATGATACAAAAATCCAAAATGAAACCTGGAATACTTTAGCCTGATATAATGTTTGAGTTATCCAAAGGTTCTACATGGGAACTTCTGGATTTTTTCATCCTCCTTTTGCTGAGGAGCCCGGATTTACGATGGAAATTTAAAGATTTGTCTTGCCAAAGCACTTTAAGCTTTGTTAGAGTGACATCCAGTGGCATTGAAAGTTTCCTTGCTTGTGGCAGCACAAAGCAGAGGAATCTTTATTTGAGCAGTAGCAGCTGTGCAAACAGTTCTGCTCAGGATCAGGTCAGTGACCAGGACAGGAGAAGCAAATGCATCAGCTGAACTCTCCAGATTAAAGTAGGGCATGGAAATTTATATAAATTACCTGCTGGTGCTGAGAAAAGCAGAACTCTCAGCTTGATTATGGAATTTATGGAAATTCCTGAAGAGCAGGATCTGCAAATCCCAGCTTATTGAGTTCAAAGGCACCTGTAAAACATCACCTCAGCAAACCCCACTAATGCAATAACCACTCACTCTGCTGGGACCTGCAGCTAACCTGGGAAAACCTTCTCTCTCCTGTCACAGCTTTTTAATACAGCTGTGCTGCCAGATGCCAGAAAAGGCATCAGCACCACAGAACCAGATCCTGTGCACATCTGGGCCCTAAGCCCTGCAGAAATTAATTAATTATTCATTCCTCAATTAATTCTTAAATGGTCAAAAGACCAACAGGAGGATGAAACACTTCTCCACACAGGACATGCTAAAAGCAGGAAAGGCTCCAATCTGAGGCAGAAAGGAGGTATTGGAACAACTTGGACAAGTTTTGCCATTCCAATATAAATTCTAACCTGTTATACTGCTTGCTGCTTCTGCAAGGTTCCAGATTAATTCACTGTTTCATTTATTTTATGTGATCATGCAAGTCTATACCTAGTCCAGGCAGGATGGCAGAACCAAGCTGTATCCAAAAAATATTTTTATATAAAACAAATTTTGCGTGGATGTGGAGAATCCACTCCCATCTGAGTCCAGCTCCTTGGTGCAATCTGAGGCTCCAAAGAGCAGCACAGAAGGAAAAAGGGGAGGATGTGGCTCAGTTAAAGCCTGGCAGAGGGGAGCCCACGCTCAGGTTTCAGACATTGGCTCCTTCCCTGATCTTGGTAGCTGAGCTCCCACTGAGGAGGTGCTCAGTCAGATCCCACCCTGCCCAGGCTGATGGGCTGGACTTCCTGCACAGCCTGGTCCCCAAATCCTCCAAAAGCATCTTCAGCAGCAGCCAGAGGAGCCAAAGTGAGCCCCAGCCTGGGAGGAAGGGGTTGGTTTGGAGGTGAGGGTGGGAGGTGAGGTGGAGCCAGTGCAGGGGCCCTTGGCAGCAGCTGGAGGCACAGCTGGGGCTGAGCCAGATGTGGGGCTGACAGAGCCAGCACTGAGGGGACAATTCCTGAGGCAATTCCTGCTGTGGAGGGGAGAAGAGGGGTCACACCAAGCCAGAGGAAATTCAGTGTTTTGAGCACCAGCTTTTCCAAGAAAGGAGCCACTGGAGTGGAGAACCAGAGCTGGGGTCAAAAAATGGGTGAGACAAAGCCTGGAAAGGAGCAGCAGAAGAGGCCAATGGATTTCCCTCTGCCCCCCTCCTTCCTTTCCCACACAGTTCCTGGCAAAACAGGGAGAAAAACCTAGAAAATGTATTGAGGGATGGCAGAATTATCACAGAGTCACTTAGGTTGGAAATGCCCCCTAAGACTGAGCCCAGCCACTAAGCCAGCACTGTTGGTACATCCAGGTACAAGTGACAGCAGAATTTAGGCTCAGCCTCCATCAGTCAGCTGGGATGCACAAGAACAGAAAATGTTTCTGGTTTAACAGATGCAGGACACTGTCCTCCAGCTGGTGCCTTAGACACTCTTTGTCCTGCAAGTTTAATGGTGCTGAAGAGCCAAAAGTACAACACAAACACAGCTTAACCAACGCAAAATCTGCTTCAAAAGACAAAATTGCTGAAGCAATTTCCAACATTTTTCTGAAGCAAATGTTGCTCAGACAGACAAATCTGGTTCTGACATGCTCCCCAAAAATAGCCATGTCAGACTCAGAATTTACATCTACATAAAGAAGGTTAATGAACCAGGCAAATTGTACTGCACAGGAAGCAAATGCCAAATATTGCTCTTAGCTTTTTCTTGTGAGTCAGTGGCTGCTCTGGGAATGGGGGCACTGAAATAAATAGTACCACAAAATCCTCAGTGCAGTTGGAACATTCCAAAATGCCATGGAGCTGTCAGTCTGCATGTCAGAATCGATGTGCAAGCTTGTCAGGAGGAAAGCAAGGGGGAATGTGGGGCTTGAAATAGTCACCAGCTTCTAGGGTTTAGTTTAAAAGTTATAATAGTTTAAAAGTTGAAATAGAAATATAAATAAATATATATAAATATATATATATATATATATAAACAAACAAAAAAAAGTAAAAATATCCACAATATTACAAAATTAAGTAAAGGTAATAAATACAAAAAAACCCAAAAAAACAACAAAAAACCCAATAAAGCAGCTACAGAACTATTAGTTTAGGAAGTTATATTTTACCCTTTATCAAAGAAACCTGTAACTACTCTTAACCTATAGTCAATTACTTACTCCTTTAAAATCTCACAATCTCTAAAACTAATATTTATCTAAATAATAAATCATTCTTAACATAAAAGTAATCCCATCCCTTCATTAAAACCAACATCAATAATAGGTTTATTAGTAGTAATAGAAGCAAGGCCACCTCAGGATTGTAAATCAGGCTTTTTGTTCAGAACTGTGCTGTAGGAATTAACTTTTCATGTGAAATAGTAAGAGATACATATTTATTCCTGTATGAAAAAGAAGTATTCCAGTCAGAGGTGACAAGACAATTCAGATTATTGGAGGATGTTCAGGGCTCCAATCCAAGATTGGACTTGGAAGCATTAACAAGGTTTGGGAAAAGAAGGGCTCTGAGAAAGCAGAATTTCCACTGCTATTGACAGAAACTCAGCAAGGCAGATCCTTTGCAGCATCCCAGAATTCCCAGGGCAAACCCTGAGGGTCCAACCTGGGATTTCAAAGAATTCCCAGAAATTAGAGCTGAAGGGGCTCAAGAATGAGAAACCTGCCAGTAACCATGCTGCTCTCCCAGTTGAAGCCTCAATGTGAATTATTCCTCATTTTCTCCCTTTCAGCCCTGTCCTGGCCCATCTTTGGTGGTTTTTTCCTCTCACACAGCTCTGGTCACAAAGAACACATAGAGATAGGAAAGGGTTTGTTTAAAATGCAAGCACCAACACAAATAAATACAAATTGCACTTTTTTCCCATTTTCCTTTGCCTTTTCTGGTTTTCCTCTGCCTTTTCTATGCTGGTTTTCACCTGCACCTCATTACCTCACACCTGGATACAAAACTGTCTGTGGGTGCTAATTACAGCTGCTGCTAATTAAATAGGAGGTTTGCTTTACCTGTTAATACTGTGATTGCCAGATGTTCAGTGAGGAACCTCAGAACTGTGGCTGAGGATGGGCTGACAGTGGGGACACTTTAGGTGTGCAGACTGGATGTTCTGAGATGTTCTTCAGAAATACTGAGCAGGGTTCAGACAGAGCAAGAATAAAGTGAGGAGCAAAAAAAAAAGTCAAATTTGAATTTGACTTTCCAGGTTCAGGTAACCTGACCTGAGCAACAAACCCAGATGTGACATTTATGGGAGTGGCTTTTCCCACAGGATGTCTTGTCATCATTTTCCCTCACACCACATGTTATTCCCCATAATTTAAACATCTATACTACTCTCAGTGGCAGCTCAGGGCAGCTTCAGCCTGAAGTTTGAAAGAAAAAAGTTTCCTTTTATCTTCTTGTAAAGACTAACCACATAGTTTGCATTATGATTCAGATCCAAGGAAACCTCTCCTGACCCTCTGGGGACAAACAGATTTTGTGTTGGCATGTGCTGCCACCTAATGATATGGAAACCAAGACTTTGGAAGGAAAAACCTCAGAACTGCATAAAAAAAAAAATAAAGCAGCTACAGAAGGGATTTGTAAGTTTTATCACCTGGAACAGGGAAGGGCAAGTCCATGTATGAAAAGCTGAGGGTAGAAATGGGTGTGAGGTAGGGATTGGCTCCAAACCCAGATTCAGACTGCTTCTAACCAAAAGGTGTCCCCACAGCACCACAGAAATCCTCTCCAAGGTTCTCTGTGGAGCACCTGCAGCCTGGGGTGAGGTTATCCTGCCCCCCAGAGCAGCACAGGAACCTTCCCCAGGGAGCTGCTGCCTCCTGCCCTGCACAGGGCAAGCAGCACAAGCAGCTTCCTACAATTCCTGTTCTGAAATGGGACTTTCAGCTAGGAGAAATCTGATTTCTGAGTCCAATTTCACTCACCATGTCCTTGATAAGAAGAAATAATCTGTCTCGGATAATTCCACGTAAATGCAGAGTGGTGGCTGCTGCAGGAAGCAGAATTCCAGTGTGCAGAGTTCCCTGAGTTTCAGGGTTCCTCAGACAGTTCTATCAGCCCATGAAATAACCACATTTATTTAATAACAAGCCCAGAAAAGCAGAACCACATTTCCTGCCCTCAGTGCTGCCTGTAGATTCCTCCCCAAAACAGAGCTAACAACACAGCTTCCCACAGATTGGATCATTTCAAGTAAAATCCCCAAGCTCTATAAAAATACAGGTAAATTGAACTCCTGCAGCTGAATAGATAAAAATTAATTTAACCTTGCTGCAACAACTCAAAGGACACTTAGGATGCGCAAGAGGATTATTCCAGACTATGTGTTATATTTCCCAAAAACACCACACTTGGCTTTCCAATATCTGCTGAAAAAAAACTCTTTAATTCCAACAGTTCTAAACCACTCCACTTGAATTAGCCAAATCATTAGGATTTCTAAATTAGCAGCAGCACTGTACTAGACAGAGCAGGGTAACAATTCAACCTGCAGGGGTGGGGTGGATAAAATAGGGATTTGAGGAGGCTGAGCTTACCAAGGGTAGGAATAATTGAGGAAAAACTTGCACATTCAGTGAATCTAAAACCTGAAAAAAAAGTCAATTTGAATCACAAAAAGGCCTCTGAAAACACCCAGAAACACATGAAAAAAACCCCACAAATTCCAGAAGTAACAACACTAGAAAACTAGTTGAAAAATAAAGCTGCCACCCCTCCTTGCTGTGCGCTCAAGGAAAAGGGAGACCACAGCTTCATCCCAAAAATCCAAATTCTTCCTGCTGTCTCTCCCTATTACTTCACTTTCCTTCCCCAGTCATGGTCATCATGTGCAGCCAAATTCTTTTAATTAATCCAATTAGCTAATAGCCTCTAATAGGCTCCAACAGCCCTCCCCCTTTTGCTCCAGGAGCAGAGGCTGCACTGGCAGCTGAAGGTGTAGAGAAGGGGAAGGACAAAAGTGGTACCTACAGGAGGTGGGAGAGGAGGAATTTGTCCCCAAGAACCCAAAAAGTTTCCTGCGAAGTCTCAGGAAAGAGCTTGGCAAACACACAGAGACTTTTAAGCATAACGTGTCCTGGTTTGCTGGAAATAATATCTAAGGATAAGCAGGAAAAATGAAAAGCTGATTTCAGTGTCACTTGTAGCACATCATGCACAGAGGTTCCCTGTTCCTGTTTTATCTCAATGGCCTATTCTGCTCTGATTTCTGTTTTCTGAGCTGGTTTTTCTGTTTTTCTGAGCTGAGTTTTAGGTTCCAAGGTCTTTAGCCTGTGATTTTTGCCTGCATTTCAACCCAGACAAAAAAGCTGATTTCACTGGGAAAGGAAAGCAAAACCAGGCAAGGTGCTAGAGCACAAAAAAGTTCCTGGTCAGGTTTATGTTGGAGTTTACACATTTCTTCTTCAAAGATGATGTAGGGGTAGGCTGGGGGAAGACCTGATTGTCTCCAGAGCAGGGAGAGCTCAGCTCCTGCTGCTCCAGCCAGGCTCGGCTGCCCCACAGAGGGCTGTGAGCACAAGCACAGCCCTGAACCCCCCATAACCAGTGAATAACCCGCAGAAAGACTGTTCTGGTCAGGAACATTAATGCTTAAACACCAAACGTTTGTGTCCAAAAAGGAGGCAGAGGAGTCCTGAAGCTTTATTCAAATAAAGGCAGAGGCCATGGGGCATTCCCCTGGGGTGTCTCAAATTGTTAGAGGACACAACCTCCTTTTTATCCAAATTTCCTGGCTGCATTTCCCTCTCTCTTTCCCCATTGGCTGAGATACATGAGAGGTACAGATTTCCTAAATCACCTAAGACAGACCCCTTCTAATGTATACCCCCCTCCTTTTTATTTTCCTAAGGAATTTCTGGTTCCTCCCATTGCTTCTTTCACCTCTCAGCATCCAGCTTGACCCACAGTTTGTAAAGACAGATCTCCCTCATTCCTTTAATGGATCAGTGGAATCTTTCCCATCGTTTCTTTCACCTCAGTACCTGGTTTTATTCACCAGACCCCCAGTTTGTTTGAACAGACAGATCTCTCTCATTCCCTCCATTCTGGGTGCTGGGGAAGGCACAAGGGGCCATGGCTTGGCTGTGCCCCTGTCCCCTGCCCCGCCAGGCTCCAGCCCTGCCCTCCCCCTGCGTGTGGGTGCCAGGGCTGTGACAGCAGTGCTGAGCAGTCCCACGTCACTGCTGCTGCCAAACTTAGCCCTGGCCCTGGAGGGGTCTGCCCAAATAGCTGCTGTTTGCTCCTGTGAGCATGGCATGCCTCACTGCAGACAGCTTCCAGCCCTTTGGGGAGAGGGCAGGGATGATTCATCCTGAGGAGCAGGGAAGGAAGGGGACGGTGTCAGCCCCGGCTCTCAGTGCTCCTCAGAAGATGTTTTACAGCACTGTCGAAGAAAAGCTGCTGTGCCTCTTCCAGAGTGGAACAGAAGGGGGATTGAGGGGCTGGATTAACCGGAACACTCCAATATTTTGTCATTCACCACTGCTAGCAAGGAATTGTTGACTATTCTTAGGCTTCTCTTCTTGTTTAATTGGAATACCACAAGGACTCCCTAATTCTAAAAGCCATGGATCTCATCACAGTGTGGAAGGAGCCTCTCCAACAGCTGATAGCAGCATCCTGGGAGAAACAGGAGCCTGGCTGTGCCTTCTGGCACAGAGTAAAACAGCACAGAAGCACCCAGGAGTGGCAGTCAGAGAGGAGTGGAAAGGTTTTGTCAAAATCCATAGCATGCTTTTTATTATTAGAGCCAGGCTTGGGTAGTCAAGACGAGAAAGAGTCTTTAAGAAAAGAATTTCATTTCCTGTGTTGCAGGCTGCTGTATAAGAGGGTGCCTCAGGCGCAAGAGCATGAGTGTGTTGTGTATTTAAAGCAAGAATTTCTCCCTGTATGTAGGCCAGCGATATAAGAAAGGATCATAGAAAAATTTGGGTTGGAAGGGACCTTAAAACTCACCCAGCTCCACCTCTGCCATGGGCAGGACACCTTCGACTGTCCCAGGGGCTCCAAGCCCCAGTGTCCAAGCTGGCCTTGGGCACTGCCAGGGAGCCAGGGGCAGCCACAGCTGTTCTGGGAATTCCAGCCCAGGCAGGAATTCCTAATTCCCCAAACTCCCATCTATGCCTACCCTCTGGCACTGGGAGCCATTCCCTGTGTCCTGTCCCTCCATCCTTGTCCCCAGTCCCTCTCCAGCTCTCCTGGAGCCCCTTCAGGCCCTGGCAGGGCTCTGAGCTCTCCCTGGAGCCTTCTCCTCTCAGGTGAGCACCCCCAGCTCTCCCAGCCTGGCTCCAGAGCAGAGGGGTCCATCCCTCTCATCACATTTGTGGCCTCCTTTTGACCTATTCCAACAGCTCCCCATCCTTTTGATGCTGGAGGCCCCAGGGCTGAACACTCCAGGCACCCAGCAGAGCACAAAAGATAAAATCACAGCCCTGGCTGGGAGTGAGGCTGTGGCTGGGAGGTTATTTAACTTCCCTTCCGCAATTCCTCTCCCTGTGGCATCTCCCTTCAGCCTCTGGCTGGGCAGGGAACTGGAGGCACTGGGGGCTCGGCTCAGGCCCAGGTTTTTTTTGTTTTGATCCCCAGCAGCTCCTGAAGCCATTCCCTGCATGGCTCTGACTGTGCCAGTGACACAGGGGGCACAGCAAACCAGCCAGGAGTGCAAGGGAACGGCCAGCAGCAGGGAAGTGCTGGCTGGTCAGCAATTATAGTTATAGTTATAGTTATAGTTATAGTTATAGTTATAGTTATAGTTATAGTTATAGTTATATCTATATTTAATATTTAAATTTTAGAGCCCCAGCTGCTCTGGGAATTCCAACCCAGCCAGGAATTCCTAATTCCCAATATCCCATCCAGCCCTGCCCTCTGGCACTGGGAGCCATTCCCTGTGTCCTGTCCCTCCATCCTTGTCCCCAGTCCCTCTCCAGCTCTCCTGGAGCCCCTTCAGGCCCTGGCAGGGCTCTGAGCTCTCCCTGGAGCCTTCTCCTCTCAGGTGAGCACCCCCAGCTCTCCCAGCCTGGCTCCAGAGCAGAGGGGTCCATCCCTCTCATCACATTTGTGGCCTCCTTTTGACCTATTCCAACAGCTCCCCATCCTTTTGATGCTGGAGGCCCCAGGGCTGAACACTCCAGGCACCCAGCAGAGCACAAAAACATAAAATCACAGCCCTGGCTGGGAGTGAGGCTGTGGCTGGGAGGTTATTTAACTTCCCTTCTGCAATTCCTCTCCCTGTGGCGTCTCCCTTCAGCCTCTGGCTGGGCAGGGAACTGGAGGCACTGGGGGCTCGGCTCAGGCCCAGGTTTTTTTTGTTTTGATCCCCAGCAGCTCCTGAAGCCATTCCCTGCATGGCTCTGACTGTGCCAGTGACACAGGGGGCACAGCAAACCAGCCAGGAGTGCAAGGGAACGGCCAGCAGCAGGGAAGTGCTGGCTGGTCAGCAATTATAGTTATAGTTATAGTTATAGTTATAGTTATAGTTATAGTTATAGTTATAGTTACAGTTATATCTATATTTAATATTTAAATTTATAATTGATAATTTACATTGTAATTTTTTACTATTTTAAACATTTCTAAAATATTTAAATTTTTTTTTCTATTTAAATTTATATTTCATTTTATCATTTATATGTATAATCTTTATAATTACTTTTGCTTTATATTTATATCTATATGTATTTATATCTACATTTTATATAGATATTTAGATATAAATCGCTATAGATATGTTTATATAGTAAGATTTATTAATATAATATAATATAATATAATATAATATAATATAATATAATATAATATAATATAATTAATATATTATATATGGCTGAGAAAAACCGCAGTTCCCTGGGGTCTATATCTATATTTATTTTTATCTATATTTTATATAGAAATTTAGCTATTTATATATCTCTATATAAATAGATATATCTATTTATATCTAAAGATAGATATCTAGTTATACCTAAATACATATATATCAAATATAGATATAAATAAATATGGATATAGACCCCAGGGAACTTCAGTTTTGCTCAGCCACAGATTTCCTGCATGACCTCAAACAAGTTGCTGAACCTCCTCTTGTTTCTCAGTTCCACACTTCCCATCCCAGGGGACATTTGTTTGCTCTGCCAGGGCAGCTGGGATTATTTAATTCATTAGGGGAGTGTCATGTCAAGTACATCGATATAAATTAAAATACACAGAATGGGGTTTGCCCATTTCCTTTAATTTTTGAGAACAAAGTCAGTAAATGAAATCTTGTGCCCTTCAAAACCAAACATAATCTTTCTTTGTGCAAAATGTTACATAAACCATAGTGGTTGTTCATTTTTATTGTATTATTTTTAATAATTCTGCAAATATTTCAGAAAAGGGCAGTTGGCTCCTACTGCATTAAAAAATCATCACCACAGAGCTGGGTTTTTTACATCTCCCCTCATATAATTTCAAAAAAATCCCCAACCACAATTAGGAAATTTACCCTCCCACTTCCCTCCCCACAAAAAGAAAAAAAAATATTTTTTTTAATCAATAAAGTGTTAAACAAATCAGCAATCAGCACACAGAGCAGAGCTCAGCAGTAAGACGGGGGATGCTTTAGAGCACAGGTGAAATGTTCATAGCAGCACGGGAGCAGCTCCTGGGCACAGCACAGCCTTCCTGCAGGCCTGGGGCCAGGACCACGGGACTCACACAAAGCACAGGGAGCCCTTTTTGTCCTACAGCAGCGTTTATCCCCATCCCAGTGATGCTTTAGGGTTTTAGCTTTTCTATTTTTCAATTCCTGTGCTGCATTAATGCATAATCTAAACTCCATACAGAGTGCTGGGTACTGTCTCCACATTTTGGGCAGACACAACAATTCCTCTCCAGGCCTGGAACTCAAGGACACCTCACTGCCTCAGGCCCCAAAAAGGAAAACCTAAAGTGAGCTGGGAGAGCAAACTGGGGTAAATGACTTCATTACCTGCAGCTGGAATTGGAGCATTAACCCATTAACTGATAATTGTGTGAAAACCTCGTGCCCATCGCCCACCTTGGGTGCAGCCTCTGGAGGCTGTGGCTGCCCAAGCTGTGCCTGCTGAAGGCTTTAATAAATCCCCACTTTATTCCCTTAACCTTGCCTGGCCTCTGCTCTGGGGGCCCCTCCAAAGCATCAGTTTCCTGCCCCATCTGGGGTGCCAAAACCACCAAGACATCACCTCAGCCCGTGTGGGGTCACTTTGTGCCCATGGATGGCCCCAGGAGCAGGGGCTGCACCTCTTGGCACTTCCTCAGAATCCTGACTGCCGAGGGAATGACTCTGAAATCCAGGCCAAGCACAACCTAAAGGTTCTCAGGAGTCCCAAAATCCAGACCCAGCACAACCTAAAGGTTCTCAGGAGTTCTGAAACCACGGCTAAGCACAGCCTAAAGGTTCTCAGGAGTCCCAAAATCCAGACCCAGGACAAACTAAAGATTCTCAGGAGTTCTGAAACCATGGCTAAGCACAGCCTAAAGGTTCTCAGGAGTCTGAAATCCAGGCCAAATACAACCTAAAGATTCTCAGGAGTCCCAAAATCCAGGTCCAGGACAAACTAAAGATTCTCAAGAGTCCTGAAACCAAGGCCCAGCACAACCTAAAGGTTCTCAGGAGTCCTGAAATCCAGGCCCAGCACAACCTAAGGTGCATCTCCCTTCAGTGATCAGAAAATATCTTCACATTCTCCATGCGAGGGACCATAACCCACCCCAAGGCCCACGTGCAGCTCTGGGGCCTTGGTTCTGCAGCCTGGGTGGTTGGGGAGAAAGCCAAGGAAGGGAGACTGGGGTCACAAATATTCCTGGCTTGTTGGGACTTCCAAAACTGAGAATTCCTAGATTTTGGAGTGTTGATGTCAATTCAGTTTCTTCACTGTATATAAATCAATCTGTGGTTTCAATTCTGGGAACATTCCTCTCCCAGTTTTCCCATGGGACTGAGTTTTGGCTCCCTCTGAGGGAGGCACAAAATGATGGTTTTGTGCCTTCCTAAATCCAGGTTTCTTCCAAATGTTCTGCCCCAGGCACCTCACAATGGAGACATGAAAACGGGACTTACAGGATCTGAAGTCCTCTGCTAGGCTTCCACCTTGCCACATACAAAATAAACCCCTACAAATAAGATAAAGTAAAAATTAAATGACTCTATTAGATTTAATGAAGTGACTCGAGACAAAGCAGTTCCATAAAAATGCTTTTTTAAAGAAGTAACAGCAAGAGCTCAGAGAAGTGCTGACTGCAGGTACAGTTCTAGCCAATATTAAGATATATTTAGTGATTTCTAGGAAAATATTTCCTTGGGAGAAGGTCAGGAGCCATTTCTGTTGCTTACAACTCCAGGTGCTGTTTCTGAGCTCCAGTGGGTTGGAGTTGCAGAGAAGGCAGCAGGTTTTATGACATTTCTTCTGGGCTGTCTCTTGTCTCTGCTCCTGAATCCTGTGCAGTGCAGGATGCTGTTCCTCCACAGGTTTCTCACACAACCATCAAATAAAAAAAAACAGGCCAAGAAAAAAAATGTCCAGAACAAATAACAGTGCTTGGAGTATGATCAGGTAAAAAAACCCACATCCTAAGACAGAGTGTAGGAGTTTCCATACTGGGCCATCTGCACACCTCCTGGAACAACCATCCAGCAGCTGGATCCACGTACAAAACCAGCTTTAAACCCAGGATTTTAACCCTAACCAGTCCAGAGCAAGGCCTGACTGAGAAAGCCAGCACTGCTCCCTTTGTGCCAGCGAGGGGTCACAAGAGCCCTGTGAGAATCCCCTCCCTGCACCACCCAAAAATGACCTCCTGGGGCTCCTGCACGGATAAAGGACATCACCCCAACCTTCTGCTAAAGAAATCCCTGCTCTGACTTCAGACTCCATCCCATCCAGGGCAGAGGAATCTGTGCCTGATCTGAGGGGACCTGGGAAGGGCCCTGAAGAGGAATCAGAACCCCCTGAATTGCAAGGATCATCCAGGCCAGCTCCTGGCCCTGCAAAGAACACCCCAAACCCCACCCTGTGCCAGCAGAGGAGCTGTGTAGGGATCCACACTGGCACTGTAGGATTCTGGATTCCTTTGGAAGGGAATGAGTTGTACAGACAGAGAGCCCTAAACCTGGCCCTAAACCTGCTCTTTTCCCTTCAGGACATCTCCAGCTCAGTGAAATAACTTTGATCTCCTGCTGGACAAGCACACACAAACTCAGGTCAGTCCAGGGAGCGGGAAGTGCTGGCCAAAATTCAGGAGCAGCCACCCACGGAGGAAAATGGAAAGGTTTGGGAGCACATCCTGACAGAGACCAGGAACTTACAGCAGCAAAATTCAGAGCCCTTCAGAACCAGCCTCTATCCAATCTCCAGGAAAACTGCGGCTCAGGATGGGCCCATTCCACATTTCCAGCCCTGCTGAAGCCAGTGGAGGGTGGAGGGAAGGAGGTGGGAGCAGCTGAGGTGCTGTTGGCATCACCAAACTCACCCTGAAAGGAGATTTCTTCCCAAGCAAACCACAGGACAGGCTGGTCCCCTTTATATACACACATGGACAGCTGAAATGGGCTGAAATGCTTACAGGTTAGAAGGTCTATACAACATTACACCTGCCACAAATCAAAGTAGAAAAGTTTTACAGCACATTATACAGGTCCCTCTAAAGTCTAAAAAAAAAACCAAAAAACATTGACTGGAATCACCATATTACAAGAAGTCATCACTAACAGACCATATAATACTATTTCTTTTTCTTTTACAGAATCATTACAGATAGAGTAATTTAAAAAAATCACTTTTTAAACAAGTATACAATTTTCACTTTAAAATTAACTGGTTAATAAAATTCTGTGCAAAACAAGCCAGCCTCTATAATTAAGTGAATTTATTTATTTCTTTATACAAAAAAAATAAAACAAGAAAAAAAAGTTCTTTCAGAAATGTGTCTCCTTTTCTGTGATGGTGGAAATGGCGCCATCTCCTTTCAGTTTGGCATCGCAGTCATTTATTGCTGCAATGTAGGCTCCTCCTCCGAGCTTGCCCCGCATTTTCAGGTCTGAGCTAGGTGTAATCAGCTTCCTGAATTTCTAGAAAATTGGAGAAATTGGAAATCATTACGTTTTTCTTGGCCACAGACACACCTCTCTTTAACAGATCCATTATAAAAGGCTTTACTCCTGCACGTCTGCCTCTCATTTATTTCCCTGTTTGGGCACACCCTCAGACCTGCAGGCTGCACAATTCTGGGTAAATCCTTCCAGACCAAAGAAGGCAAAGCTCAAACCAAAGCGAATTTTTATGCTGATTTAATCATCCCTTTTCATGAAGACTCTCAGCACTCTGTCTGTTCTACAGGTGCATTTTGTTTCTCATTTTATCATCAATGATGTCCGCTGGAAAAAGCAAATAAACCAGAGACAGCCAAGGTGTGTTGAGCTGTGATAAAGCAAAATCTACTTTCTCTTTTCTAGCAATGACATCCACAGCAAGGCTGCTGCTCACAGCAGGAAGTTGGCTCCTCAAGAAGCTCCCAGCTGTGATTCAAAGAATCTCTTGTCATCCTGGCAGGGAAAAGATAACAACCTGTCTGCAGTGCTGCAGCTCCAGCAAACTCTGCTCACCTGCAGGACAGCTGGGGCTGGTGCACTGAGAAAATATTTAATGTTTAGATTTGTGCAGACTTCCTTTTTTAACTCTCTGAGACAATGGACAATCCACTTTTAGTTTATATACCCAGCAAGGATTTCCTAGGCAGTCTCCAGGCTGTGTTTAATCAGCTGAACAGAGTCTTTGCAATATGGACAAATTGAGGCTTTTCTGCAATGTTGGAATCCCAAATGGCTGAAAAAGGTTTGTGTTTTTGTTTCTTCCACTATTGCTTCCTTCACTGCCTTTCTCTGGAGCTCCCACAGAAACAAGCAATCTTCCAAGCCTAAATTTGATAATATAAGCCCAGCCTAGACCTGGGCTAACCTGAAACCAAATGTCAGAAAATTCCACTGAATCTCTTTATTTGCTTGAGTTTCTCATTTAGAGAACTGAAATTAGGAAAACTGCCCAGAAAATGGGAATGTGGGCAACCCAGCTCCTGGAGAAAATCCTGGCAACACAATGAAAATTATGGAAAAAGGGAATGGCTGGTACAAACCTTGAGGGATTTGGGTGATGTTACAGACATTTTAAGCTGCAAATTGTGCTGGAACAGAGCACCTTCAATTGGTTAATTTACCACTGGCAGCAAAAAACCCCACAGGAATTCAGAACAAAGCAGGGAAAGTTCAGAATTCTCTTTCCAGCAGCGGCTGAGAACCCTAAAGCAGGGAAGAGGGATGTGGCACTGCTGTTGTGGTGAAAGGACGCTGGTGAGGAGTCCCACCCCCTTCCCAGCTCTTTTTCCAGCATCACTGCACTGCAGCTCTCTCTCACCTCCATGAAGGTGCCTTCTGTCTTCCAGAGCTTGATGCAGATCCACAGCGGGATGCAGACCATGGAGGACAGTGCCATCATCCAGCCGATGCCGTAGCCCCAGTCAGGGTAGATGTACACATTGTTGTACTTCAGGGGCTTGTATTTCACCAGGAAAAAGATGAAGATTCCCTGAAATGAGCAGAGATATTTTCAGAGGTATTTGGGCAAGCTCTGTGTGTATAACAAAGATGTGGTTGAGTGTTTAGGCCAGGCCAGGCTCCCTGAGGAGGGAGAGCAGAGGGAAGCTCTTCACTCAGAGCAAAAAACCCACCAGCAGCATCTTCTTTTCTGTACAGCTTAAATAACACATCTCAGAGGCTCCTGCAGAAACGAGCAACCTTTCAAGTTTAATCCTATTTACCTCTTGATGACAATAAACCCTGCACTTTGATGGCAAACAGCACCTGGGCAGGAAAGATTAAGTTTTGCTACAGTGAACCAGCTGTGATTAAATAATATGAGCTGAGTTCTCTCCAACTTGTCAGGATGAAAAATGAAAGCCAAAATTTTTGAAGTTGCTTTAATCCACTGAGTGTATCTGCAGTTCCAATGCTTTCATCCTGCCAAAACCCCTAAAAAATCTCTCTAAATTTCTAATCAAGCAGCTTGGACCATTTCAGTGTATGAAATAGAGAAAAGCTACCATGTAATTTTCTCCAAAGTGGTGGAACGAGTGTATAAGAGCCAATGGTATAGAGGTCATTTCAAATTTGGTGCAAATGGGTCAGAAATTTTCCTAAGTTTGCAAATGGGAGCCTGGATCTCGAGATACCCCAGCTGCTGTGGTTTGCAGTTGCCATCACTGGAGTGTTACACAGCTGGAAGGGGTTTTGGCACCTCATCCTCAATTTTAAGGGCAATCAGATCATGCTGCTTTTGGAACTTTGTCCCTGTGATGTTGCTACAGCTCTGCAGAGCTGGCACCAGCTTCCTTCCCCTCCTTCATGCCTGTGGGATGGGCTTTTGGCCTCTCCTACTACTTTTAAAAGTACAAAATGTCTTGTCTCCTTTGGAAAATGTCCACTCCCCCCAAAGAGAGAGGAGAAGGAGGAGAAAGCAGCAAAGGACCCAGCACAAGTCTGGAGGAGCTCAGGCTGTGTATTGGCACACAAAGTGCACCAACTACAAGGAAAAACATCTCTCTTGTTCTGGCAAATGTTCATTTAGGGCTCTGGCATTATTTTTGTTCCTATGATTGTACATACTAAGATTTTTCACAGAATATTTAACAATTGTACTGATCCTACAGTGTTTTTTATTTGAAATACATGCTACAAATCAATAGGCATTTCTCTCAAATATTAGCAGCAGCAAAAATAGAAAAAACAGGTACTGAACCCCCTCTTTATATCTAAAACAAGTGTTTTGGACATTCTGTACTTACTGCACAAATACCTGGAGTTAGGACCATCCAGCACCACTTAATCAACGACACAGGTTTGTACCCAATCATGTCTTCAATGTTCTCATAAAAGCGATTGCTGCCTGCCCAAAACCAAAGGAAAAGCAGATGTAGAGTACACATGGAAGGGGTTGTCCAGGTCAGGATTTAAAGCAGTAAAAGACAGACAGGGGAAGGATGAAGCTGCTCCTCTTTCCCTGGAAAATTCCTCCCTGCCATCTGCCCTGTGCTCATGGTGGGGTTGATCTACAATTCCTGCTGCTATGAAACTTCTGGTGCTATAAAACTTTTATTTCATACAGATCATTTTATCTCCTATCAGAGAGGGAGATTTCATTAGTGCAGCACAAGCTGTCACAAAAATATGAACATTTCATGTAGTCCTACTCTCCTTTTTCCTCCACACCTTGAGTTTTGCTTTCCTTCAAAGCAAGTACAAACCTAATATATTCTGCTTAGTTAGTTTATTCTCTTTGTTGTGGGATGAGGCTGTAAACAACCCAAGTCAAAGTGTATCTATTTTTTATATAAATATATTTAGATGCTATGTTTAGATGCTACAAGCTCATGTGTGAACCCAAGGATAGCTGGGCACAGGTGACCTGCAGTTCTATGGCTCTTTACAAAGTGAAATTATCCATAGTGTGCATCTTTGTGGAGAAAAAGGCATTTATGACTTTTTTGGGGCATGACTATGGGGAAGATCCCATTCCATAAAGGCAAAAGTTTCTCACTTTGCTTTTATGCAAACAGAAAGCTTTGATAAGAAAAACAGAGCAATTTTCATCACTCACCATACACCCAGCCTATGCAGACACACTCAAATATGGCCACAAAGAGCAGGCACATCCCACTGGCTGCATAGGAGTCAAAGAGCTGGAAGACATACATCCCACCCTGGAAAAGAAATTAGGAAAGGGGGAAAAAAATTGGGTTGGCACCAGTGGGAATATTTCATAGCAAACTCTTAATTACACTGTCGAGCTGTTGGCTCCCTGGCAAGCTTCCTACTGAAGTTGGTTCCTTCTTGAACAAAGAATATTAATTTCTTGGATTTTTTTTTTTAATTTTCCGCACTTTTTTAAGGGGGATAAATTTGGAGTGGAAAGAAGTAAATTTGATTTTTTTCCAAAAATACTCTCCTTCCTCCCTGCTTTTGCCTCTGTTTTTTATCACATCAAGCTGTGGATATTCCCAGGTGGTTCTGACCTCCAGATCCTGGTTCTGTGTCTGTGTTATTAATATGTAAAATAATTAATTAAAATGTGGGGAAAGAAGGTAAAATCTGTAGCTACCAAAATCCCTCTCTGATGGTGTAGGGACTAGAAAATGAGTGAAGTGACCTAAAAAGTGTGAATGCAGCTCACAGACTTGAAGCCACATAACTGAAACAAGCCTTTATTATTTGTCACAAAGAGAAAGAAATAAGAATCATCCAATCAATAACATTATGGTTAAAATAATTAAAATTATATGGATAATATTACACTGCTTTATATGTGAGATACTTAATTGTTTATCACATCTGTATTATTAATATTGAAATAATGAGGAGGAGGAGTTCACAAGAGAGCATTTCAATGAAAAGGAATTCTAAGGAAGGAAAGAAGGGCTTGAGATGAACTCCTCAGTTGGAATGTAATGGTTTTTGGGGAGCTCATGTGACCCAGTACATCTCAGACAACTTTCTGCAGATGGAAGAGAATCCTAAAAATAGGAAGAAAATGAAATTTCTGCTGCAAAGTCATCATGGTGAGGCTCAGCAAATGCCTGAGCAAAATGCAAATTTAGAAATCAACTGACTAAGACAATACAAGGTGAGGAGAACAAAACCCCTGCATGGATATTCCTGCAGTGTGGAGAACTTGCTTCCCTTTTACTCTTCAAGTTTATATTTCTGTTAGTCTATATATCTTAATATGTCTCAGTGCTCTGCTCAACACATGCCCATGGAAGGGTTATTCCAAGATTTCCCATTTTGCACAGCAAAGATGATTTATTTCACTAAGAATAAGAATGATTTACAGGTAAATATAAAGTCAATAAGTATATAAAATTTCTTTTCATTGTCTTATTCCACACAGATCATCATATCTCTTATTAGAGATGGAGATTAGATTAGTGTAATTAAATATTAATGTTCCAAATTCCAGATTATTCTAAGTTGGAAGGGACATAAAATTTCTGCTCAGAGATTGGCTGCACTGATTGACATGGCTGATGATCTGGAAACCAAAAATGGTTTAATTTTCTCTTTTCACTTAATCTTGATTCTTCTTTCCATTCAAAATGTGGTTGTTCCTGCCCAGGGTAAGCAAGCAGAGACCATGATCAGTGTGTCAATCAGCTGCACTGATTGACATGGCCGGGGGATATGGAAACCAAAGATGGTTTGATTTTCTCGTTTCACTTTATTTTCTTTTTTGTTCTTTCCATTCAAAATGTAGTTGTTCCTACCCAGGGTAAGCAAGCAGAGACCATGATCAGTGTGTCAATCAGCTGTACTGATTGATACGGCTGGGTGATCTGGAAACCAAAGATGGTTTGATTTTCTCTTTTCACTTTACTTAATTTTCTTTATTGTTCTTTCCATCCAAAATGTGGTTGTACCTACCCAGGGTAAGCAAGCAGAGACCATGATCAGTGTGTGTGGCTGGCTGGTGCAAAGCAGATGGAATTTCCTTGGCTGGGCTGTGTATTTTTGATTAAAACATCTCCTGAGCTCAGCTGATAAAACAAGGCCACTTTTCCCATTTCAGTTGTTACACAGGAACTGAGAACAGTCTCTCAAGTATTTTGTTGCCACATCCCTGACAGGGAAATGTGTCTGTGGCAAAGGTTCTTGTGCTTTATCTGTGGTGGTTATAACCACAAGTTGTTTCTCTCTGAGCAGTATGGGAAAAGCAGTGCATCCCCAATGGTGGGGAGGAAGTGATGCATCTGACTCCATTGACATCAGAAGGCTAATTAATTACTTTATTATACCATATTATTCTATATTATATTACATTACATTACACTACATCTAAACTGAATCTGCACAAGCACCCAACTCAACTCAGCTGCCCAGAATCTTGTGACTGTATGCTGACCAACAGTCTGGACACGTGCTTGGCCCTGATAGCCAAGGAAACAAAACCCCATCACTTGGGATAAACAATCTCCATACTGCATTCTGCTTTGGCACAACACGGGCACAGCAAATGGGATAAGAATTGTTTTGATCATTCTTTTCTCCGCTTCTCTCAGGTTCAGAGTGTGAATCCCACAGAGCAGGGCAGCTCTCACCTCAGTTAACATGATGAGGCCGAGGAAGTAGGACACGACGGAGAGGCCGAGGATGAGCAGCTCCCTCCTGTAGCCCCTGCGGAACACCTTGGGGTACATGTCCACCACGGCTGTCACAATGCTTTCCACACACACAAACTGCAACAAATGACAGCAAAGATCCAGTCAAATCTGTCTCCTCTGCTGCTGGCATTGGGATTTGCTACCTAACACTTTAAATATCCTCCTGTGTTTTCATCACTGAGGGCGGGTGATCCCTGGGGATGCTCCATAAGCAGAAGCTTAAACTGAGAGGAACATCTCCCAGTGAAAAGTTCCAAAGTTATGGATTTCCACCAAATACAAACAGTTGGATTCTCTAATCACAGAATCCACAAGGCTGGAAGAGACCTTAAAGACCACTGAGTCCAACCTGTTCCCTGACGACACCTCAACTAAACCCTGGCACCCAGTGCCACATCCAGGCTTTGTTAAACACACCCAGGGATGGTGACTGCACCACCTCCCCGGGCAGCCATTCCAGAACTTTATCACTCTGTAAAAAACTTTTTCCTGATGTCCAACCTACATTTCCCTTGGCACAGTTTGAGGCTGTGTCCTCTGGTTCTGTCAGTGCTGCCTGGAGAGGGAGCCCAGCCCCAGCTGAGCACAGGCACCTTTCAGGAGCTGTGGAGTGATAAGGTCACCCCTGAGCCTCCTTTTCTCCAGGGTAAACACCCCCAGCTCCCTCAGTCGTTCCTCACAGTGTTTGTGTTCCCAATCCCTCTCCAGCCTCATTGCCCCCTCTGGATGTGCTCAAGTGTCTCATCTTATCTCTAATATTATCCCAGACTGCATTTGTCCTGTAGCAGGTGGATAAATGAAAATTAAACCTTGCAAATGTGGCTTGAATGAGAATTAAATAATGTCCAAACCCTTCATGGGGTCATGTTACTCCAGGCACTTTTGTCAATTTTGCCATGCATCCTCCAACCTGCAAAAGGAGCAGCAGTGTTTGGGGGAAGTTCTCTCCATTTTCCAGAAGAGAGAAGTTCCCCAGAGCTGTGGAGTGCCCAAGCCAGGTACCTCTAACAAAGGAGGGCAGGAACACGTTCAGTATCTTTAAACAAAAAAAGCAAAAGGCCTGAGCTTTTGACTCAGGGCTCTGGAGCAAGGTTTCAAAATAGGCCCCAAATTAATGCCCCAGAATAGACACTGGAATAGTCAAGAGCAGAATCCAGGAACTGCTCACTTAAAAAAAAAAAAAAAAAAAAGACTTTTAAGAACCTGTTAGATCATTAAAAAGAGCAGTTATTAAAACATTAAATTTAAGAATTTAAGGATTGGAAATGTCATGCAGAATAAGCACTGCTGAGCTCTAGAATCATAAGCTTTCTGCACCCAGTCATGCCAAAGGCTGAGCTGAATGCTAAAAATCCCAGGCACTTCACGTTTCTCTCCAAGCAGCTTTTGTAATTTTTGCAGTTACACAGAGACTACGACTTCTGTGCTGCCCCTTTGCTGCAGGGTATGACTACACATTCCTTGCTATGGTATCTTGCAGTAAAAATACACCATAGAAAATTACATTATCCCTATCTGATATTCAGCTTCCAAATTCATTGCCAAGTGCTTTAAGAACAGGCTGGTATTTTATTGAAGCGTGAATTTTAATCAGCCCTGTTGAAGTTCAGACTGATTTCCATGTTAATAATGAAAGCTGGAGTCAGGCTGAACCAGCCTTTGCAGTGAATCATGAAGGAATAGCCAGCATCACAACTAAGATTTAAAATAGCAAAGAATCAAGTTAGGGTTCAGTCTTGATTTCCACCTGTTGGGAGACTAAAAGATCATTGCAATGGGGTTTGTTTCATACCTGACTGTCCAAGCCCAGGAAGATGAGCATCATGAAGAACAGAGCTGCCCACAGAGGAGACAGAGGCATCATGGTGACAGCTTTAGGGTAAGCAATGAATGCAAGCCCTGGTCCTGGAAAGGAGTAAAGAAATGAAAAGTTTATACTTGTGTGGGAGATTGAGATGGAGTTCAGCTCCTCCAGAGCAGCCTGAGATGTGGGAGTACAGCATTGCTGACACTAAAAGTGTGGCTCTGGCTGAGCAGGGCTCTCAGCATCACTTTTCAGACTGTTTTATCTGGACACAGCCATTTTGTCACTTCTCCTCTTCCTGCTCCCTTCCCCATCCCCTGTGCAAGCTGAGAGAGTGAACAGCAGTGAGGATGCCCAGCTGCTGCTCAGGGTCAGCCCACCACAACCTGAGCCTTCTGCAGATAAGAGGAACTAAACCCAAGACTGAACTCCTTGACAAACTCTACATCTCTCACAGTCTAAACAACTGGTGATGAGGCTTATCAGAAATGGCACAACCCTGCCTGCATCCTGGCCAAAGGATGCTCAGCTTCTCTTCAGACATCCCAGTGCTTTCTGTTCCCCTTTTTTGTGTGGATGTGCAGCTCTACAGACATCCCTGAATAAATCATAGCGTGTGCTCCTGTGATTGCCTTATGTAACTTAGGAACATATCCTGGAGTCTTTATTTAGGAATATATCTTCATTTCTCTCCTAACCTGGTGCAAGGCAAAGGTTGTTTCCCATCCTGCTTTCTGTTTTGTGGTGCTGCTGCAGTGTGACATGGGCTACATATTTAGAGAAATCTCCAAAATAGAACATTTTTGTAACAACACTAATTACTTCTCAGAGCTGCTAAGATACCTTCTCACCTTGCTCATGTTTTTCTGTTTTTCATGTTGTTTTTTTTTATTCATCAGCTGCATTTTATGAAGCCAGCCAGCTTTCAATGCAGGGGCACAAAAGCCCTCTCCCAGCCACTAAAGGAGAACTCTGCTCCTGCTGCAGTAACTTCAGTGCAGATCTGTCACACTCTGCTGCTTCTTCGTTTAAAGCAGCATTTATAAGCTCCTATAATGAAGTGCAAGCCAGTTGTATGGAATTTAGGAAAAGATAAATATTTTCCATGAGATCATCAGTGAAACCCTGCTTGTTTTGCAGTTTTTCTGGGATTAACTCCATGACAGTAATTCTTCCTCCTCAACAGCTCAGCATTACATTGTTTTGGGGTGGTTTTTTTGGGGTTTTTTTGGGGGGGTGTGCAGCTTCCTGTTCTTTTTCTTCTGCTTGTGGATGTTACAGCCACAAAGGTGTGGAGTAACTTCCACTGGCTTCCCAGCTCCAAAGGTGGTTGTGGATGGTTAATTTTTCATAAATCAGGGCCTGTGTCCCAGTCTTATTTCTCACTTTAACAGCTGCAGCTTTTCTTCTTTAATATCCTTTTAATATTTTTTTTTTCCAGAAGGAATAAATATTTGTGGATTTCAGTCAGTCTCATTGAAAGAAGGTGGAATGCAGATGAGGATTAACACTCACAACTGAGTTTAGCTCTGCTAAACAACATTCTGGATGCTCAGCTGGAGTAAGTTTGTGTAACAGGGACCCCTTGAATTCATGAATTTGATTCTGTGTACAGCAACATTCATCTTTTTCCCACACAAATGTATGGCCACAAAAATAGTTCAGAACTCTTCCTGCAGCAGTTATTCCATTGAGTCATCTCATCCTCAGGCCATGGCACAGACTGTGAACTCTGGCCTCACCCTCTGGGCATTTCTTGTTAACTCAGAAATCTGCTTTTGGAACTCACCTGATTCTGCAACTTCTGCAATGGGCACGCCTTGTTCATAAGCCATAAATCCAAGAACTGAAAAGATAGCAAAACCAGCAACAAAGCTTGTGCCACTGTTCAAGCAGCAGAGCATGATGCAGTCTCTGAAAATATAAATAAAAAACACTGCAGTTGATCTCCAGAGCTGGGGTTTCTTCCATCCGCTGAGCCAGAGGACTGACAGAACCCTGGGCTGCAGGAATGGAAAGCAAGTTGTTCATTAACAGTGAGGTCCCAACTCAGATTATTCCTGAGAGCAACCAGGAATTAGCAGGTGCAGGAGGACACCACCAGAATATCCTTGCTTGTGTTTTAACTGCTGGAGTTGACTTATTGCAAGTCACTTACTGTTTTCCAGTAAAATCTTTAAAAAACATGTAAAACTATGTCAAACATGTAATAATTGTTAAAAACAATTTCTCCATAATAATTACACTAATAGATTCCAGAGCGTGTGAACTCATTAATAAACTATAAAATGGTAATGTTTGTTTGCTGGGAAAAAAACACCCTGTGGTCAGGGATAGCTCATTCTATCCTTGTTAAAAAACATTGGCAAAATATATGCATGCAAAATACAGCTGCAGTTTGGTTTCTAGACGTATTTAAGAGGCTGTGGGAATGAAAAGCACTGCACATTAGCTGGAAGCGTGTGCATGCCTAAAAAGGTGTCTAAAAAGAGGCAAAGGCAGTGCAGGGACAGAGACGTCTCAGAAGAACACATCCCACACTTCAAACCATGACAAGGACAAGGCCAAGGTGAAGGAGGATTTCTTTGCCCAGGCTGGAAACGTCACAAGAGTAAATCACTTTAAAGAAAAGGAAGATCCTCTTGCAGAAGGGTGTGATTTCCCCCAGAGGCCAGGGAAATATTGCTGTCCCTGCTGCTCTGACAGCTCTCCAGGCGTGACAGATGATTGATGCTGACAGTCACTCCTTGGAGACTGTTTGCAGAGACAGCTGTGTGCTCAAGAAAGTAACAATCTAACCTGGATGTCTGAGGTAAATGAGGGTTCTAACCCACCAAAACACAAGGCAAGCCTGGAGCTGAGTCAAGCCCATCCTTCAATCTGCTTTATCCCCCTCCCACTGCAGCTCTGAAGCAAAGTTTTGTGCAAGTTATCAATAAGGAGAAAGGACCCTGTAAAACCCAGCAGATTCCTAATTCACAGCTTCAATAATTCAGTAAAGGATCATATCTTTGTCACAGATTTGCTGTTGAGAATCAGAGACAATTCCTACTTCAAAGTCCTGGCAATTATTCCCTCCAAATTTCTCTGCTGATGTCCCTGCTTTGCTGTTTGTCTCATTTAGTATTTTTATCCTGCAACATCTCATCAGTTTTTGGAGCTCAAAGTGAGGTGAGCAGTTCCAGCATCTTGTTCCTTCTCTGAAGAGCCCTGCAGTGTTTCCCAGATCTGCCCAAAGCTCTTCTGGGACTCACCTGGGACTCACCTGAGCACCAGGCACACACATTTCCCTGGCAGGGAGCACCTGGACATTCCTGAGCTGCAAAGCCAAGGACCAGCTCAGCCTCTGGGCCATGGGAGGCTTTGGCTCCCTCTCATCACCTCAGCTACACTTAATTTTAACTATTATTTTTGGAAGGTTTTATGTTTTCACAACAATTTCAGAGTAAAAGTAATCTCTGTGGATAACACCTACAAATTGCAAAAATGTGCCCAGCAATGAGAAAAAAATGAATATTCCCATTTGTACTGGAGACTCAGACATGGACAAGTGCGGCGATGTTCACACTTCTTTCATGTCAGGACTCTCTCTAACACTGTTCATTTGCAGTGAAATACTTGCTGAAAATACAATTCTAAACTTTATCCATTTGCTTTCCATATGAAATTCTCCCCTAGTTATGCCCAGCCAGGCCAGTTCTACACTTTGGATGTTTTAAAGCAAAACAGCAATCCAAAATAAAGGACTGAGGAGCACAGAGGCCGTTGTGCTTAGCAAAGATACAAAAAAAATGAAAAATCAGCCCCTTCATGACCTTCTCAGTGAAATTCAGTTCTGAAGAGCTCTGGAGGGACTCTCACCCCACCTCTCTCACCTCAGGAACTGGTGAGTTCAACACCGAGAAATTGAAACTGAGTGTGATGAAACCTTGTTGATAAGAGAGGCCAGAAAGATAAATTCTATAATCCTCTGGGGGAAAAAGAGAGCTCCTGCTCTGGGGGGATGCAGCCAGATGATGACCCCACCGGGCATGGGCTGTTTTCTTCAGATAAGATTTGGTTTAGATAATTCCCTGCTTCAAATGCTGTCTGAACAAGGTATTTCCTTCTGAGGAATGCTGTGGCACAGGGTATTTGAGAGCTGCTGGTTCCTGAGTGGGAGATAAAGGCTGAAGCCCCTGGCAGTGATGCCTCAGGTTTTAGCTTTTATGCAGCATCCCAGGTGAGTGGGGGGGAAACTGGAATGCCATGGGAGGACATCGTTGTTGGAGTGACACCCTGAGACTCTTCCCCACAGTCCTGTAGTTTCTTCTGATTCTGTATGTTAATGACCTCAGTGACATCATCCCTGTTCTCCTCCCCAGTTCTGGGAAGTTCGCTGCTTCTGATTTCCCCATTGCCTTACCTTTGTACACTCCTCCCCTGTACCCCTGTTGGATGTTTCCCCCCAACCTCACCTTCATTACACCTCAGGCTGTGACACCCCATCCACTCCAGACTGTTTATAACCCCTGGATCCTGCCCTGTTTGAGGCCCTTCTGTCTCTGAATCCTTTCAGTGTGTTTGTTATTAAACTGCCATTGGAAATTCATCCAAAGAGTCTCTCCTGCCTTTCTCTGTTGGCCTGTATTTATCAGCTGGCTGTGTAAGTGTCTGGTGCCTGCCTGAGCTATCCACCTTCTCCAGAGAAAGGCCCTCTTGGGAGGGTGGCTGTCTCAGCATCATCTGCTGTGTGGTTACACTTTTATATTTCCAGATTCTGTGCTGCTTTAGTGTGTGGGTCTGAGCTTCACATCAGGGGATGGTGAGCTCTGTGCACAGAGCAGGGAGACAAAACAATTCCTGCTCCAGCTGGGCACCAAGGACAAATGATCCAAATCTCAGCCCCAAGAGCACAAACCCCGTGGGCTGCAGAGAGAAAAACAAGCAGGATGGGACTGCAGGGGCTGCAGCTGGAACTGGACACTGAACTGCAATGTGCACATGGAGCAGAGCTGAGCCCAGGGAGAGACCCCGGCAGCGCTCGTGCATTTTGGGACCATTTGGGTTCATCCTGGGGGCAGCCCTGGCTGGGCTCTTGTGCTGCCCAAGGGGCATCCATGGAGGAGATCCTTCTAATAAATCCCTGCTTCATTCTGTGACTCCATCCAGCCTCTGTTCCAGGGCAGCCTTCTCAAGGCATCAACCCCTTAAAGTGGGGCAGAGCCCAGCTGGACAATCCCACAGAACAAGAGCATCCCAGGGATCTCCTGTCTCAGGAAACTCTGGCAAACCACAGCACCGTGGTACAAATTACCTGCAGGATAAGTACACATTTCTCCTAGGAAATGGGAAAAAGGGGATTTTCAACCCCCACAGCCAGTGAGGTTCCTGTTCATTTCAGATAACACCACCCCAGCTGAATGGCTTCATCCCAGGGAGGCAGTCACAGACTGAACACAGCTCCTCTGGGGAGCCTCATAAAAATATAACCTCCAGTTTTCCTTCCCTTGCCTTTGTAGGAGTTCTACCAACCCCTCAGTTCCTGGTTTTTATCCCACAGGCAGAAGTACCCTGTAGTTCAGGTATTTTTTTCTGCTATGGGAAGAAAAACCAGAAGGGGGATCTGAATCCATTGATTGTGAAACCAATGAGTTTTAAAACAAAAATGCTCAGGAGCCATGGGAAGGGCAACATGAATTTCTCATGTGCACCCTTGGCAGGAGGACATCAGAGCCTGACTGAAGCCCAGACTGATTTCAAGTGAAAGGAAAACTTCAAATTTTTATGAAATCTTCACATTCTTCCAAACTAAACTCCTGCCAATCACCTGAATAATTCAAGATGTGCATCACTTCTCCTCTTCCTGCCAGACAGGCAGGACATTTCTGCAAATTCATCCTGCCTTCCTTAAGGAGCCTCTCTGAGCCCACAGAGCCCCTGGCATCCCTCCAGTCCCTTCCTTGATTTTATGGATTCCTCAAGACCCAGTTGAGAAATTCCCATCTCTCTTTTCCTCCTGCACTAGAAACTTGACAAAGGACAAATCTTCAGGTCTTAAAAGTTTTGTCCATGTGTGTAATCACTCCTTTATCTCCTGTTCCCTGCAGTAACAGGGAAACTGACCCTGGACTTGTACCTGGGAATGGATTTGGGATTCTGAGCTGGATAAAAGTCAGAGGAAATATCAGTACACCTGTCTGTGATCCCTGTGGGGAAACACTGTCAGGGTTTCACCTTCTCACAGGAATCACTTGGGATCCAAACTCTGGGGCATCCAGGGAGGAGCAGTTTTTATGTTTTTCAATGAAAGATATGTAAGGATGGTAAAAATTTATTTCCCATTCAAAGACATGAAGTGACTTTTGCAATCCATTTACTACATTAATGAATTAAATTAGGTTTAAATCTTTAAATTCTTTAAATTAAAAGCTTTAAATTCACAAGGCCCATGTGCAGTTCTGACTTTCCCATTTCCCACTGAAATACCTCTTGCCATTATTTTCTTCTGCAATTTTCCCTTAGAAAAGGGAAGTAAATGGAGTAAAAAAGAGCAGAAAACATTGATGTTACAATCAGACTGTGGGATTTTCAGGAGCAAAAAACCTCAGCTTGATTTTATTAATTTAAAGTGCTGGTTAGAATACAAAATTGTGGTTCTCACATCAGAGTTATGTTTATGTCTTGCTCTGCCCAGCTTGGGCACGTTCTGCTCTTCCCTGCTGTCCTACCCCCTCCCTCAGACTCGTTAAAATCACATATCAGGACACATTAACATCTATTTCCCAGCTGGGAAATTTGGGAAATGTTTTGTGAGGGGAATTGTGGAGCTTGGATGGAGTAAAAGGTGTTTGGCTGCAGCATCCTGCTCTGGAGCTTCAGAGCAGAGTTTTTACCAGCTGAGCCCCAGGGTCAGGGGGAAGGAAGGAAAATTCTTAAATACAAATTCCTGCTTTTTGTAAAAAAAAGAAAAAGAAACCTCAGGAAAAGCCTTTTGAGAGGGGAATTGTGGAGCTTGGATGTTTGACTGCTGTAAAACACTGTAAAAGGTGTTTGACTGCAGCATCCTGCTCTGGAGCTTCAGAGCAGAGTTTTTACCAGCTGAGCCCCAGGGTCAGGGGGAAGGAAGGAAAATTCTTAAATACAAATTCCTGCTTTTTGTAAAAAAAAGAAAAAGAAACCTCAGGAAAAGCATTCCTGCACTCCTTGAGGCACTGACAGTTTCTAGCTGGGATACAGCTGGAAAGCATATAAATAAAACTGAGTAAGAGAGGAGAGGAGTGGTGCTTTTGCTAAAGCTTGTGCTAATTAGGGAAAAGGTTCATTAGCAGCAGCTCTAGAGGTTGTAGAGGACTCACACCACCTTCTGCAGCAAAACATTTTGTCTTGCTAAGACATGGAAAGAAGGAGCATTTCCTAAAACTGCCCCCTGAGGTCTCCAAGTAAAACTGTAATTTAGAATTTGAGTAAATTTGGGGGGTTGGGGGTGGTTTGTTTAGGATGTGTGTTATTTCCTTTACAGAAAAATGAAATACTAATTCTCAGTCTGGAGATCTTAATGGAGTCACTACAACCAAACTGTCTTTGTAGGAATTTCAGGAGAACTAATTCAATAACCATGAGTTCCAGAAGAAAAGATTAGTGCTCATATTGCTGCCCATGCCAGTAACATGGAACAGGGATTTTGTGCAAATCAGTCCTTTGGGCATTGACTCAGGAGAGATGAAAACCTCCTGAAGTCATTGACAATTCCCTCATTGGGAATACAGAGATAAGCCATGAAATGCTCCCCATTCCCTCTGGGTTAGGGACTGCAAACTTCCCAAAAAATGGGGAAAAGTGGCAGTCAGAGCATAGACCAAACTGAGGTGATTTTTAAAGACAATTTCTGGTAGTACTTTTCAAAAAAACAGCTAAAGTAATGCATACACATTCAATGATACCTGTCTGAAATCCTGCATTTTTACATGAAATTTCCATCTCTGTGTGTGCTGAGGGGTTGTGGAAGGCTCAGGTTTGACCAAAAGGAATGAAAACACCAAATTCTGGATCAGAATTCCTCTGGAGCAGTTCCAAGAAACATTACAGATCTCTGTCCTACAAAACCACGTGTGTGTGCTTATGGTTATCCATGGAAAAAGGGGATGGGAAGTGATTCCAAATGTCACCCCAAGAGCAGAATTCCAGCCTGGAGGGCGTTACCTGTAGCAGTTGTTGTTGTAGTTGTTGTAACTCCCCAGGGCTGTCAGGCACCCCAAGCAGATGGCGTAGGAGAAAAAGATCTGTGTGCCAGCATCCACCCACACCTGGAGACAGAGAGCAGGGAGAGCTTCAGAGAGCAGCCAGGAGACATCACCCTCCTGCCAAATACGGGCTGCAAACCTGCACAGATGGCTCTGCGGGTTAGGAGGGTCTGGCAAAGCTTTTACAAATCATAACCTTAAAAAAAATCATGTGCTGAGAGGGAAATTCCCCTCCCCATCCCAGCTGGTCTTTACAGGCTCAGCCTAAAGTGAGACAGAATTCCTAGAATGAAAAGGGAGACAGAATTTCTATTTCTAGAATGGAAAGAGAGACAGAATTCCTAGAGAAGAACCTCACCTATTGCATTCATTAATTGCTTTTAGACAGTTTTAGTAATTGCAGCCTAAATAGAATCACCTGCATTTATCTCACTCCCGTTGGACAGTTATTTATTCAAATTTAAAAATATGGTGTGGATAAATGCTCTAAAGACAAAATGTGCTATTCATAGATAATACATAAATTAAGCTGGGGAAAGAAGGGATAACTTATCCAGGGAAAGGATATTTTCAGCAAAATTTAATGGATCCAACAGGCACAAAGTTACAGTTCTGGTCACTGTACAATCAACAAATAAAAGTCCTGTAGAGCTTAATGAGTCAGTAGCTTTGTAATGCCATTTTGGGAACATTTGTATCCTGAAGTGATGCAAACAATTTTAAATCAGAGAAAAGGAAGCGTGAGTTGACACAGTGAGATTCTTCTCCTCAGAGCAGCCTCAGAACAATAATGAGCAGGTTCATTTTACTTTAAAAGTATTGCAACAAAGCCATTTATTTCACTTGACCACTGGAGCTGAAGGTACCCTTTGAAGTCCTGGATATGGAGATATGGAGAACCCAAACCCACAGAGCTGCCATCCAATAAAATCCTGTTCCTATTTTCCTGGGATAAATTATCTCTTTAAGTCTTTTGTTAAAGCAGAACAACCAAAACACCAAACCCTGGGTGATGATCAGAGGCAGTGGCTGTGCAGCCATTCCCTGCTGAAATTGGAGCCAGGGAAGAGGGAGCACAGCAATGATTTCAGTACTAATAACAGCCATCAAATCCTCCTAAACACACAAAGGGGATGTGTTTGTTTTACAGCTGATCAAGTGAGACCTTGCTCTCTGGAGCTGTTGAGTGTTTCTGTTTAGAAATAACATTAAGATCACATTTGATTTACATCAGAGGCTTAAAGGGTTTCGTTGCTGTCACCCTGAATAAGACACAGCTGGTTACATCCCAGAGCTTCACCAGGAAAAGCTGCACACAGAGAGGCTTTTGACAGACAGGCTCTTTAACAAGACTGGAAGCTCCCAAAAAGCTGTGAGGAGCATGGGTCAGCTGAAAATGCTCCTGAAAATGTCTGCTGGGGCCCAGACAAAAGCTGGGAAACTGGATCAGCACAGGGATCCTTCCCTTCCCTCCCTGCCCTCCCACAGCTGCAGGGCAGGGCACTGGGAGGAGCAGCAGCCCTTGTGCTGGCACAGCCCCACAGGGGTCATTGTCCCTGCTGGACCTGGGGCCAAAGCAGAGCTGTGCTGGAAGGGAGCAGCTCCAGAGCTGCTGGGGCACAGGAGCAGAGAGCACGTCCCTCTGGACCCCCTGTGCCAGACAGAACAGCAGATCAAACTCTGGCATCGCTCTCTGAGCATCACTCATCACAAGGGATGCTGTGTCCTTCTAAGGAAACAAAGAATGTCACATCCCACAGAGAGTCAGCCTAAAAAGTGGCAAACGCTCTGAGAAACCTCTTCTGCAAGGAAACAGTCACATATTCTCAAAAACTGGAATCAGACTGAAGAGAGGTTTTGTTGCACTCTATGACATCAGTCTAGAAATTACCTCAGAACTTAGGGCTGATGTTTAAATAGGAATAGAGAAGAAATTTTATTTGCTGAATGGAATAATACAATCTGTATAGCTTCTTTTGGGTGGTATGCTCAGAGAACAAGTGACATTTAATCCATTCAGGTTTCTAAAATGGCAAGAAGTGATCAGCAAAGTGGCAAAGAGGAGCATAAATTTAGAAACCACAGGTAAATTTTCTGTGGCTGAAAAACCCAAGAGCAGGAGTAACCCTGGTGTAAACTGCCAGATACACCAACACTTTCAAGCCCTGAAGGTGACATTTCAGATCAGTTCTCCACCTCCTTCCCCAGCAGCCAGGGGCCATCTGACATTTAGCCTCAGACTGCAGCGCTCAGTTCATGGCAGGAGGAGTTGGGGAGGTCTCAAATTGTTCATTAGTCTGATTGTTCATTAGTCTGTGTCACCCCAGTCTGCTCATTCCCAAAGGACACCTCAGGGGAAGTTTTTGTCATTCCAGCTTGATGGGCTCTTGTAGACACCAATCCCAAATCCAGGTGCCATCCAGGTGCCACCCACCCGGCTCATGGTCACAAAACTGTTTTGGGATATTTCTGGGAGTGCTGAGTCTGCCTTAAATCAGAAGTTGTTCCCCTTTCCATGCAGAGCAATGGCATTCTGAAGGGCAGGGACACAGAGGAGGAGCTGGGACCAGAGAGGCAGCAGCTGGGACCAAAGAGGACATTTGTCTGAAAGGTGACACAGCTCTGTACTCCTCTGCCATGAGGAAAGGACCTGAGAACACCAGAGAACACCCTGTGGGTGCTTCATGAACTTTGGGCCCTGAATACCCTTAGGTCAGTGATAATAAATTCAATTTAGCACTCACAAACTTGGGATTGGAACTGTTTTCTAGTTTCTATCAGCTCCTACCTTAAAGAATGGAAATAGACTTTTTTAGCTTTATTCATCTCATATTAAAAGTTTCCATGCTGAAACAAGACTAAAATTAAAGCTCAAAAACTTTGATAACTAACCCTAATATTTGAAAAATCTCAACTTCAAAGGACAGAACCTTACAAAACAATAAACAGGAGCATTTTCTACTAAAAATGGAAAGTGCTGCTCTGCAACATCCAGCTCTCAAGTCTGGCAACGCCTCCTTTTAAGTCTGTCGGGGTAACCTCAATTTGGCCTTCTTGTGGCAGCTCTAGGACACAATCTCCATTTCCATGGGTGTTTTCTCTGCCCAGGGAGATGAATTGAGCTGGCCAAACACAGGATGCTGCTGTCTGGAGGATGCCCTGCCTCCTTTGTAGCTCATGCAATGAAAGCAGGATAAGGAAGAAAGAAGGGGGATGTGCTGTAGTGCAGACAACAGAGCCCTGCTCTGGGGAATTAGGATCTTTTCATGTCCCTGCCATAAAGATTCTATGGGATGTTATGTCCATAAATCACTTCAAGCAACCTTTTCTCACATGCTCCTTGACTTGGCTGTCCCCCAATGGGTGTCCAAAGCAAAGGAGAAAGTTACTGCTGCAGATAAAGTGAATTAAAGTCACTTTTTGAACAACTAAAAAACCCCACAGTTCAACAAACCAACTTCAAATGAAAAATCCCCAGAAGAGTGACAGCCCCTCGTTGTAGTCCCAGTATAAATGTCTTTCTGTCAGTAAGATGGGGTCATGCCACAACACTGAAAATAAAATAAATGAGGTGTCTGAAGCACACAGCCAGTACAGAAATAAGTCACTTTGCAAGGCTGAGCCAGTTTTTTTTGTGATGATGAAGCCTTGTACAGTGAATTTAGAAGGCCAAGCAAGGGCTGAGAGGGATAAAACAAAATATTGCATAACTGTCCTGAGAAGAGTTCAGTGCCTGAGCAAAGCAGAGACTTCAGGGACAACCTGGGATGTGTTGATGCTGATTATTTCCATCAGGTATGGAATAAAAAGCAATTCATGGAATTGTTGTTTCTTTTTGGAAAAAAAACCCAAAAATCATGGAATAAAAAGCAATTCCTTTAGGTGGAATAAAAAAAACAATTAATGAAATTGTTGTTTCTTTTGGAAAAAAACAAAATCATGGAATAAAAACCAATTCCTTCAGGTGCTCACCTGAAGGAATATCTCAGATTCCAGGGGTTTCTCTAACTTTGTACTTTCCCTTTGCTTTCTGTGTTCTCTGGATATATTTTGAACAGTGAGGATGTTATAAAGTCTTTCTGTGCTTGCAGGAAGCATCTCCCAGGACACTCTGACTTTAATGGGCATTTCCTCCATGACAAACAGCTGAATAACTCAACAATTTTTTGTAGTTGTGTAAAAAAAAAATTCAGTGCCTGAGCAAAGCAGAGACTTCAGGGACAACCTGGGATGTGTTGATGCTGATTATTTCCATCAGGTATGGAATTAAAAGCAATTCATGGAATTGTTGTTTCCCAAAAATCATGGAACAAAAAGCAATTCCTTTAGGTGGAATAAAAAAAACAATTAATGAAATTGTTGTTTCTTTTGGAAAAAAACAAAATCATGGAATAAAAACCAATTCCTTCAGGTCCTCACCTGAAGGAATATCTCAGATTCCAGGGGTTTCTCTAACTTTGTACTTTCCCTTTGCTTTCTGTGTTCTCTGGATATATTTTGAACAGTGAAGATGTTATAAAGTCTTTCTGTGCTTGCAGGAAGCATCTCCCAGGACACTCTGACTTTAATGGGCATTTCCTCCATGACAAACAGCTGAATAACTCAACAATTTTTTGTAGTTGTGTAAAAAAAAAATTGTGTAAAATTGTTCCACGTCTGGGCAACATAGGAAAATCAGGCAGCTCTTTTCAGTCTGATCCTCCCAAAAGATAGGCAGGGCTTTTTTAAAAATGAAAATATATTCTGTTGTCACCTGAGAAGGTTCATTTTACAGCCCAGGGGCTGATGTGCAGCTTCTGTCGTGTGGGTAAAGCAGCAGCACACACATCCCCCCTTCTCTTCTGGCAGCATTCTGACCCTGAGAAGGTTCATTTTACAGCCCAGGGGCTGATGTGCAGCTTCTGTCATGTGGGTAAACCAGCACACACATCCCCCCTTCTCTTCTGGCAGCATTCTGAATTCCATCTCACAGGTTTGTGTGCAATTCCATTTCACAGATCCCCGTGACACTGCCCAGGTGACAGTCTGGGGTTCCAGTGTCACGCTGAGCTGAGGGAGCTGCCACATCCAAGGGTCTCCATGTGAACAGGAACAAGAGCACCAGGAGGGTTCTCACAGTAAATAAAATCAATATATTGGTTTTCTGTCAGTCCCTGGCCTTTCCTACAGCCCGCACAGCTCTGTTTGCTCCCTTGAGAATTCCTGTCAAAATCAAAGGCATTAACTTCACATTGAAGCCCAAGCACTGGCTGGGATCTGCATAAATATCCACTTTTTTCTTTTTCCCCATCATTCTTTACAGTGAGGTTCAACACCACAGCTGAAAGCATCCTTAATTCCAGAGTTAAGTGACAATCCCATCATGAAGCACTGCCTGAGAATATGGGAGAGCTCACAGAACAGTTAAAAGCTCTGCTTGCTCTTTAAAACATGATGTTCCAAATGTTGACAGTCATTTATTTCCCATTTTGTTATCAGAGAACAAGCAATCACTCCAGGTTTTCTTTTAATTTAAATTATTCATTACTTTTTGATGAACCTCAGCAGTGTTTGTATTTTAAAAAGCAGTCTGCCTTCAGTTTCAAATGAGAATTTCAAAAATAAAGCCGTGGCTGTCAGGAGATAATAAATGAAATTTCAAGGTTAGGGCAATAGAATAACTGCAGAATTTTATCACAAATGCCTGAATAAAACAACCTGTTGCCAGATAGGTTTAGAACAGGTTTAGGTTTTATGACAGGACTGCAAAAAACCATCAAAATGTGAAGTCTGGACCTTGAGGTAACATCTGCACTTAAAGAGTGACCCCAGCAGATATGGGCCAATTAGCAACGGGTTTAATTAAGAGCACTAACAGAAGCTTTTGGAGAATCAAAGCACTTCAAAAGTACCTGCCAGAGCTCTCCCTAGCAAAGGCTTCCTTCCTCTCCTGTGGAATGAGGTGGGAGAGGTTCAGCTCCAAGCACTGCTGGAAGAGCTCAGAATAATTTCTGACATAAACTATAGGAAACCCCCAAAAGAAATGCTTAAAAAAATAGGATTAAAAAATGCAGTTTCTTATAGCTTTGGGAAGAAGGCAAAGTCCCAATTCCACCCTGTGCTTCCATCTGCAGCATCCTGGGAAGCTCTTTCCCATCAGTGGGTCCCTGAAGCTGCTTTCAGTGCCCAGCTGGAGGAGCTGGGGAATTGCTGTTTGCACCCCACAGGAAACAGGGGCTGCTTGTGCTGTGAACCTCCCCAGAAATTCAGGGTTCACTCACACAGAGAAACAGTTCCACCAGGGTGTTCTGACCTGGCTGAAGTTGCCCACACAGCAAGTTTAATATTTGCTATTTACAGCACTCCTTTTTCCCGTATTACATCCAATAAAGGACAGTTTTATCCCCAAGCTGAACTTTTGGTGACACCAGCGAACTAAGAATCATTCTGCTGTAATGTGCAATGAAAAGAACCATTCCCTCATTTGCATTTTATTACACTCCTCTGCTACAAGGCCCATCTTTATGTATATATAGAAATATATTTCCAGGAATAATACTAAAATAGATAGCAGTGGAGGACTGAGAATTTTACCTCTGTTCTTATTCCAATAAAGTGATTTTTTTTTCTGGCTTTTTCATTGTAAAGAACATCCAACCACATCACAGCCTCCACTGTTGGGCCTGGTGTGGCAGCAGGGGGGAGAGAGGGAGCTGCACACTCTGGGAGGGAGGCAACAGATCTACAAGATCTACACCTGGCTGCTTCCTTTAACACTTCCCATGTTCCTCAAGGTGAAAAATGTTCTATATTCCCATGACACCCCCGGGAAGGCAGGCAAAGATGCAGTTTGGGTGTTTTCAGTGCAGGGTGCTTTGTGAAAGGGATGGAGCAGAGGCTGAGCAGGAAGGTGCAGCACCTTTGCATTCTGCACAAAGAACAAAGCACAATTCACTGCCAGCAACCCAAATCCCTGTGCAAAGGCAGGAAAATAAAACCAACCAGTTTGCATTTACTCTCCAGTCACTCTCCTGCAATCAAGAGAATTTTTTTCTTAAATAGCAGCAAACAGAAATCAGCTGAGTGTCTGGGCTGTGCAGCTGCCAAAATACAGAACACAGAGGTCAAGGTTCTGTTCTATTCACAAAACAACCCAAACACTTGGGGGATGCAGACGTTCAGAGGGAATAAATCCATTCCTTGCAGGCATCCTGCTGCTCCCTGACTAGCAGCACACTGATTATATCTCATTCCTATCAATCCTGCAGGCAAAATCAAACAGGGAAGAAAAAACTTTATTATCTTCATTTTCCCACATTGTCAACACAGTTGTTGTACCTGTATAGTTTATCATATTTGACTAAAAAGTAGTCAAATATGAAAATTTATTTGACTATGAAATAGTCTTGGTATATGTTCAATTAAAAAAAATACTACAAATCTTCTGAACAGAGTTAATTTAAGAGACATTTTGTGTTTAAAAATCAGACAAAAGAAGTTATTCCATGAAATTAAACCAGTTAATCTCTGGGGTCCCAATGAAAACCTTTTTGCTGAGTATGAAAATACAGTTTTCCAATTAGAACTAAAATCTTGAAACACCCAGTCAGTAAAACAGACTGTTATAATACAATTGCAAAGCAGAATATTACTTTAGCTACAGACACAGGTTAAAGCCCTGAGAATTTTTAGAATGCTCTTCACAGTAAACGACTCTGAATGACGCTGCCTCAACAAACACAATCTCTGATACCACTTACTTCTGATATATTTATTTTCCACTAAATATAGGCCTTTAAAAGACACCTTTCAACATCTTTTATCCTCTCTGCATTTATTGAACCTCTGCTAGGAGTGTGAATGTAGAAAAATGAGGATATAAACCAGACTATCCACTGAAGATGTGCCTCGGGCTGCTTGAAGTGGCAGCACTGTGACAGCCATCGATGTCGAAGTGTTTGGTGTGATGTTGGCCAAGTGAAGCTCAGCTCCTCCAGGCTCCTCCAGATGGCAAGAACAGCACAAAAATATCCCTCAGTTATCTCCAAGCAGCCTCAGCTCCAAGGAGTTGTGGCTGAGGGCAAAGCTGGGGTGCCTGGCTGAAGAAAGTAAGGGAAAAAAACCCCGCTGGATCCAAGCAGCCTGGCACCAACCACGTTACCTAAAATAAATTCAGCTCTTTAGCCCCTGCCAATGCCTTCTTAGAGGAAAAAAAAATTAATTTATCTCTCCCAGCTCAGTGGGAAATGCCATTAAGTGGGGAACGAAACCCAAACAAAATATGAGCTGTGCATTGTGGGGAAGCAGCAACAGAAATGGTGAGTTTTGGATGCAGGAGTGAGTTTGTGGCTGAAGTTTACTACCCAGGGCTTTCTAAACAACGCAGCTTCTGAAAGCAGAGCCTTCATTAGAGCAGGAAAACAGCACTTAAACGGCCAGGCAGAAAATGGCTGAATTAAGCCCTTTTTCCCTCTCTTTAATGGTAGTGATTCTCAAAAGATTCAAAGTAGGTTAGGGGAAGAATAAAACAGCTATGTTTCTAGTGTCTACCTGACAACAGCTTTTGTAGGGGTGAATAATTACATGAAAATCACTTCCTTTCCACCTCTCTTTGGGGTTTCTGTGGGTTGCTAGGCAGTCTCTCTGCTACCTTCTGCTAATGTCACTTCCAGAGGGCTGAATACAGTAAATTCATTGGGAGAGTGGAAACTCGGGAGAAGAAGGACCTAAATACTCGGAGTTTTGTTTATTCATTGCTGCCTTTGGAGGCCAGCACTATAGCTGGGATCACTTTACAGGTATTGAAATGCTAATTTCCCAGGGAGTTTGCCAGCCAAGTACCACCCAGTTAAAATGGGACAGGACCTTCCTCCATACTGGAGCCACACCAGTTGCATGTTCCTGTGGCAGCATCCAAGTGCTGGAGCAAAGCAGGCTTTGAGGATCCTTCAGGGACTCACAGGAGCAATTCTTTTCCTTCCTCTCATTGCTTTTCATGAGTAAAATATTCCTACACTCCTCAATCCAAAGTTTAGGGGTGTCTTGGTTGTCTTGGTGTGATTCCAGGAGGAGAAACCACAAGGTGCAGTTGTACTTCCCTGAGTAAATCATGAAGGTGTTCATCACTGAAGGGGTATCAGGGACAGCTAAATGTGATACAGGGCCTCCATCATCAGAAGGCATGAAAAGATACTTTATTATCAGAAATTTACAGGTCTTATAGAAACTTATAGAAATGGTGGACTTAAGACTTGATTGGCTTTTAGGAATTTTCTCTCCCATTGTTGGTGAACTATGAATAGTACACTTTAGAGAACCATATCTATAAACAATGATTACAGAAAAAGAGATAATAATTGTTACAGAAAGGGAGATAATAATTGTTAGAATTCTTTTGTCCCAGTTTCTTACAGCTTCCCAGGATTTTCCTCGGAGAACTAGGTCTCTCTCTGTTCAGGGGATATGTAATTACTACAGATGTTCACAGAGAGAAGGGGGAAGAAAATCCTGGAACAGATTCCCAGAGCAGCTGTGGCTGCCCCTGGATCCCTGGAAGTGCCCAAGGAGTGGCTGGATGGAGTTTTGGAGCATCCTGGGACAGTGGAAAGTGTCCTGCCCACAAACAGGGGGTGGCACTGGATGATCTGTAAGATCCTTTCCAACCCAAACCACTCTGTGATTGCCCCTAGGTTAAAATAAGAAATAAACTTTATCCAAAGATCCCTCTCCAGTGCAGAGAGCTGGCTGAGCAAAGAGGGGCTGGAATCTCCCTCCAGAGAGCAGGGATGAGTGCCTGTGGGAAGGGCAGCAGCCAAAGCCAGAGCAGGGTCCTGAGGGGTCTGAAAGTGCCTTTGATTTCCAGTTTCACTCTCCTGAGCCTGGGATTCTCTTTGATTCATTTTCATCCTCAAAGTTACCTCACTCAGCCTGGCACAACAGGAGACAGGGAAATCCAGAGGCTTTGAATTCGCTTCCCTGTCAGCATTTTCTCAGGGCAGGATTCAAATCCCTTGAAATATGTATCAGCTTTTGTTTAATTTAGTCTGGAGCATGTGGAAGGAGATACCTGGCAGTATAAAGTACACTGAATATTCCAGAGATGTTATTAATATAAAATCATTTATATCCTTATGATAACATGATTTTTTGGGGGGGAAAGCAGTATCTGGAACAATTTTGTGTCTGAATGAAAGGAAACAAAAATTGTCTTCAATGGCTTGATAGCTTGACTTTGGGAAATGGGCAAGTTGGAATCATTTGTAGTATTGATATTTAATTACAATATCTCCTTTTAAAAGAGGCCAAGTATCATTAAATCCCAATACCTCTTGGCAGCAGCACCTTTTTCTTCACTTCTTCATTTCTCTTAAGTGCAGAAGTTCAGGGCAGGAGGATGCTTTGTGTTATTGTTCTGGGGTGTTTTGGGTATGGAAAACCATCTCTCCCTCTGGGAAGGTAAAATCCCTGACTGCTGAGCATGCCCATTGCCCAGTTTTCTGGGGAGCCCTCTCACCTTAAAAGCTTCAAAAGTTCTGCCTTCTCCTACACTTTCACTATATAAAGCTTCAGGCATTTGGAAATAAAAGAATTTTTTTTCATTCTATGTATGATATGGAAAAAGCATATTGCCTTTTTTATCTTTTCATATTTCATATATTTCCATGTGTATTTCATATATTTTCAGTCCCAGAGACACCAGATTTTACCAGGTCTTTTAGGCAGCCTGTTAATGTCATTTCCTATAAATGATAAATAAAGATGCTCAATTTTTTAAAATAAATGCAGGAAGTGCAGTCAACTAATTTTTAAAATGAGGCTGTTGATTAGAGTTCCACTTTACTGAAAAAATACCAACAAGTGCTCTCAGGATGAGAGATCTGACAGCTCCCACATCCACCAGAATGCACTCACAGGGCTTTCAAAATATTTACACTTAATTCAGCTGAGGCATTGATGGGAGAGGTGACCCTGAGTAATTTCTGCTCTGAATCCAAACCAAGATGGTTTTAAGGTGTTTTTTATTCGGATATTCTATTTGTGTTACATTTACCAGAAAGCAGGGCTCTGGGGTGGGTTTGGTTTTTAGGTTTTCAGGGGGATGGAGGAGATTAGCAAAGGCAGTGGAGCTCCACCTCCTCTCACCAAGATGATCACTTCAAAATATCCAATTTTTATTACAAATCTGCTCAATTGTAATACCCCAGTGACAAAACCCCTTCTCCAGTGGCTTTTTTATTAACTCCTCTTACTCTCTTTGGTTTTTTCACCACCCTTGAAGCCTGAGGAACACTGGAGATGCCAAACACAGCATCCAGCCCTGATATTTGAAGTATTTGCAAAGGGGAAATGTTTTGGTTGTGATCATTATTCACAGACATCATTCAGTAATGAAGAGGAAGCTGAAATTGGGTTATATAACATCAGGTGAAATATTATTTAATCTAACTTATTTAAAAAAATTCTCAAGGATTCCTTTTAAGCCACCTGAAGAATACTTATCTATAAACTGAACTCCTAACAAAGGATCTAAAAAACCTGTTCAAAACAGAAGAAAATACAGTTACAAAAGCTGAGGATAGTTTGATCTTAAATTCTTCCTTTTCTTGAAAGCAGCCTAAGCCTTGTATAAATATGTGACACCAAAAGATCCTCCCAGAGTGGGTTCAGTTTCTGTTGGGAAAACAGAACTGCTGCCTGTAGAACAAAGCCTTTGCACCACCACAGAAGGTCACACATCAAAAGCATTGTTTTTTCCCCAAAACTCTGCACTTCCCTCCTTCAGAGGAGCCTGTTTTCTCTGTTTCTTATATGAGGAATAAAAGCCACTCCACTGAGGTTTTCCTGCTCTTCAGGAATCCCCAGGGATTTTCAGTGAGCCCTAAAGATCCCAGACCACTTCAAGTTCTGAAGGTTCTACTCAAGCTCCATATTTCACCTGTTTCTATAATTCATCACATGCAAATGTATCTGTGTGAGGTAAACTTATATTTAACAAGGTGCAGTTTTAAAAAAATAGAGAAAAGGGTGACAGAAAATAAAGAATCTGCTGCCTCACTACTGAATGCTTGAAAATTTTGCATTTTTTCATTTCAAATAGGTGAAGCTTCTGCCATGTTAGGGCACAAAATTCAAAGGAAATTTTCCCATCAATTTCCAGGAGCCTGGATTTTACCTTGCAATATTTTGGAGAATGAGAATTCATGAAAACAAGAAATGCAACTAAAAGTCCGATTTATCAGCTTATTTTGCTTGCAGAAATATTTTTTAAGCTAATTAAATATGTGAAGAGTTAATATATAAATATATTCTACTGCTCCAATGCAGCATTTGGCAAATGATGGGCTTAAGGACACAATATGCAGAGTAAAAATTAAAAAACCAAAACTAATCCCCTACATTATAAAGACCTTAAAATTGAGCTGGGTTGGAGTAATCAAATGTATGCTATAAATACTCATCTCAATAAAAAAAAAAAACCAGCCTGCAGGAACATATTTTAATTTTCTAAGCAGTAAATCAGAGTTTGTCTCACCTAAGTTTAACTGTGTTCATTAGAGCTTTGTTCCCTCAGAAATCCCTTAGAGGACAAAACAGCCAAAGGAATCCTGAAGGTGGCAGTGGGGTATTAGGCCAGTTGGAGAAAATAGGGAAAAATAAACTTATCCAGAGTCTGTCCCATTGGATAAACTGTCCCAAAGACAGAGAAGTTCATTGTTAAGATCCCTGCATGACTTTAGGTCGCCCGAGTTAACTGTGACTTCGGGTATGCAACAAACACCTCATAACTCCTGATCAAAACAATTTTCTTCAACTAGACAGTTTTGTCAAGGGATAGCTGAGAGTGGTTTGGTTTTGTATACCAATTGCACAGGATTTTTCCCCCCGGGTTGCATCCTGCAGTGAGCTCTAACAACTCTGCTTAATTCCTCGAATGAGGATGAGACAGGCACCAGCAATCCAGGGTGAGACCAGCCCTGGTGGAAACAGCTCTCCTGAAATGTGCCCTTGATGCCTTGAGAAGGCTGCCCTAGAACAGAGAGAAGGCACAGCTAAAGAATAAAACAGGGATTGATTAAATCTGCCAATGGATCCACCTTGGGCCACACAAGAGCCCAGCCAGGGCTGCACCCAGGATGAACCCAAATGGTCCCAAAATGCACGAGCGCTCCCGGGGTCTCTCCCTGGGCTCAGCTCTGCTCCATGTGCACATTGCAGTTCAGTGTCCAGTTCCAGCTGCAGCCCCTGCAGTCCCATCCTGCTTGTTTTTCTCTCTCCAGCCCACGGGGTTTGTGCTCTTGGGGCTGAGATTTGGATCATTTGTCCTTGGTGCCCAGCTGGAGCAGGAATTGTTTTGTCTCCCTGCTCTGTGCACAGAGCTCACCATCCCCTGATGTGAAGCTCAGACCCACACACTAAAGCAGCACAGAATGTGAAAATTATAAAAGCTAAAACCTGAGGCATCACCTTTCATGGTTTTACATTTTTTTTCTTGTTTGTTCTCGCATTTTCTACAGCAGCAGCTGCAGCACTAAAGGCTGTCTGGGGCAGTAAAACTCCATTCCCACTTTCTCAGATCAGATCAAATCCCTCCTCAGTAGTTCCTCATAGGGAGCTGGGGGTGTTTACCCTGGAGAAAAGGAGACTCAGGGGTGACCTTATCGCTCCACATCTCCTGAAAGGTGCCTGTGATCAGCTGGGGCTGGGCTCTTTCTCCAGCAGCACTGACAGAACCAGAGGACAGAGCCTCAAGTTGTGCCAAGGGAAATACAGGTTGGATATTAGGAAAAAGTTTTTCACAGAAAGACTGATAAAGTTCTGGAATGGCTGCCTGGGGAGGTGGTGGAGTCACCATCCCTGGGTGTATTTAACAAAGCCTGGATGTGGCACTGGGTGCCAGGGTTTAGTTGAGGTGTTGGGGCTGGGTTGGAGTAGATGATCTTTAAGGTCTCTTCCAGCCTGGTCATTCTGTGATTTCTCCATGTTGGGGAAGATGTCATTGATGCTGAGTTACGTTTTTCCTGCCTGCAGTTTCTGCTCACACACCTCTGCTGTCAGAGCCTGCAGCCAGCAGGTGATGGTGAGGAAATCTCTGTCTCCTGCCTCCATGGAAAGCAGAGGAGCCCTCCCCAGAGCACAGCTCCCAACTCCAGCTGCCACCAAAAGCAACCCAAGCCCAAAGGCAAACAGAGCTGGATTTGGCAGTGTGGCCCTGCCCAGAGGGCAAGAACAGACTTCCATTCTCAGCTACCTTGGCACAGTGCCCTGGGTGGGCACCTCCACGCTGGAGCCTGGCCAGCTGCTGGAATGGTGCCACTGGCAGCTGCATTCCGAAAAAGAAAAAAACCAATGGAGCTTCTATAGCACTACCAGTGCAGAATTCACCTCACTCTCTCTGCACAGCCTGCACCTTCTGTGCCTTCTATACTTGACATTGGAACCAGCACAGAAGCTGGTAAAGCTTAGAAACTGCAAACAAAAAAAGATAAACTCCCCCCAAGAGAGATTATTGTTCCTAAAGGGTTCTTTAAGTGGTCAGCAACCACATGGTTGAAGGTGAAGGAAGCCTGGGTTTATATTCAAAAACACTTCGGAAAAAAATCTGTCACTAAAAGCTCTTTAGAGACTTGAGCAATTGTGGTTTAAGAAAGTCACTGCTGGAAAAATCTCTGGGGAACAACCTCCTGGAAGGTCCCAGGGGTCTGGCTGACCATGAGCCAGCAGTGTGCCCTGGAGCAAAGGCCAGCACCTCCTGGGCTGAGGATGAGGAGGAGTTACCAGCACCCTGAGGGAGGTGGGTGATCCCTTTCCTCTGCCAAACACCACAAATTCAGTGCTGGGATCCCAGTTCATGAGAAACAGGGTCTTCCTGGAGCCCAGTGACAAATGTGGTTGAGGAACTGCTGCATCTTGAAAAACATGAAAGGTTTGAGAGGCTGAGAGACCTGGGACTGCACAGGTTAGAGGAGAGAACGCGGGATTCTTGAGTACAAATAAATGTGTATAAATAAATGCCTGGGAGGGAGTAAAGGACAGGGAATCAGTGCCTTCTCAGAGGCACAAACTGAAACAGAGCAAATCCCATTTAAATTTAAGAGAAACTTGTGAAGAGTGTAGTAAAACCCTGGAACAAGGTGCCCAGAGAGAGCTTGTGGAGAGTGACCACCCTTGGAGAGCTCAGAACCTGACTGCACTTTGGTGGGGTTTGCAGTGCTGGGTTTAGGGTTGGACTGGAGGGTTTTAAAAGTCTTTTCCAACCCAAGTGATCCTGGGGTTGTTCTGGTTGAGCCTGTTTTGGGGGGTTCTATTCAAACAGGAATTTTCTGACCTGCTGCCATTTGCTTCAGTTTAATTTACACTTCATTTTACAGCAGGGACACAGAGACTGCCCCAGCAGGGTGGACTCCCCAGGACAGCGAACCTTCCAATAAAAGCTGCACAGAAACCAGCCAGAAGCCCAAGCTGAATCTGGACTCTTGTGTTTAACAGTTCACAATTGGCCCATCTGTAATTAATTGAATTAATTGATACTTTCAGCCTCCCACATCCTCCAGCAGGGAGTTCCACCATTTAGTCATTCATTGTGTGAAAAAGCACATTCTTTTGTATTTTTCTAAACCCACTACATCTCCATTTTTATAGACTTTTGCCAAAGCCAAGGCAGGGCTCCAGGAGGACCTCCTGAGTTCCTGGCTGAGTGCCACCCAAACAGGGAATGGTGCCTTGGCTGTGGAATCAGGAGGGCTGAGCTCCATTTCCAGGTTTGACAGTGTGTAAAAGCTTTTTTTATTTTTTCTTTTTTTCTTTTTTTTTTTTGCCTTTTCACAGAAAAAAAAACCACCAGTGACTGTTTGGTGTATAGTGTCCTACACTGCTATTTAATGAGCATCATGAATAAATACAGATCTCTGCACAGCCACTTCAAATACTCAATTTTCTACAATACCACCAAAATTGTAGCCTGGCTTCCAGTTATTATCCACTAAGTAACTCTATTATAATTTGATTTATTTTAAAAACCCAATTTATTACCTAAAGACCAAAAGGAAAAAAAGGGAAACTGTTTTTAATTTAACAGAAATGTGAAAATTCCTCAACTAAACCCAGTGCTTAATAAACCCATTAAAAAGGCCAAGTGACAACTTCTGACCCACCATTGTGTCACACAAAGAAAAACTTAATTGAAGGCAGCATTGATTTCCTGCTGCCCACAGATCAGTCTAAATATTGCCCTTCATAAACAGAATAAAAACTGAGTGCTTAGGCAGAATAAATACTAAAGACACAATTAAAAGTTAATTTATCTTTTGTAAAGTAACCTCAAAACAGAGAAATGAAATCTGGGGCAACACATTGCTTCAAATACTGGTAGTGACAATATGGGTCAACAATCCAAAAGGACAGACAAGGAAGTATTTTATTTTATTCTAATTTAATGCCATTCCAGTCACTCAGCCTTCCTCAAAGCTACTGATGTGGATAATCCCATGCTAACTCAGCAAAAATTGGCCCAGAAATCTATGAAAATCCATAAAGCTAACCTAGAGCATTAACCACTTTATTAAAACATCCTTTTTCATTTGAGAGCCATCATTTTCTGTTCAATAAGATTTAATAGAATGGAAAGGATTGAAATTACTGTCAAGACACAGAAATAAAACTGTTTTTTTACTTTTGCTATCAATACCAGCAAAAGTAGCAAAACTAGCAAAGGTGAAACTAGTTTTGGCCTTTTCACAGAAAAAAACCACCAGTGACTGTTGGGTGTATACTGCTATTTAATGAGCATCACAAATAAATACAAATCTCTGAACAGCCACTTCAAATACTCAATTTTCTGAACTTTTGTGAACTGTTTTTTCACCTTTGCTAGAGATACTAGCAAAAGTAGCAAAACTAGCAAAAGTGAAACTAGTTTCACTTGCTAGTTTCACTTTTGCAAGGGATACTCATTAGCTATAAATACACAAAAAATGTGTTCAGCCAGTGCAGAGGTCACGCACTGTCCTTTTTTCATTGTTGCCAAAAGCAGATATTTGGGGAAAGATTAGAGCAACAAATCCCAATTTGAATCTGGGCAGTTAAAATGTATCCCAATTGAAATGGCTGGAGCACAGTGCTGTGGGAATGCTCCCCAAAGGGGGATTCTTCTTCCATTGTCCCCACAGGATGCCTGGCAATCCCAGCACCTCCCCTGCCCTGCCACACCCTGCCTGGGGGTCACAACGGGTCAAGGACACCTCGAGGAGCAGCCAGAGATGGAAACCAATAAATGTCTGCAAACACCACTTGTGGGTGGGTGGATGTGTCCCCTCTGAGCACAGCAAACCCAAATGAGTTCCACCACCACATCTCCCTCAGTCAGAACAATCCCAGGGAGCAAAAGCAGGAATCCGCCAGGGCCACCTCGCCACTAAACCCTCAGCAGATCAATTCTGTGGCAGCACAAGCAGGGAATTGGTTCAGAATCCATTGCAGTGACCTCCTCCAAAATGTAGGTCACAAAACCCTATAAATTTATTTACTGCAGCCTCAAAACTCCATAGTCACTAACATGTGATGTTCACATTCTCTGAACAGAGAGAGACATGATTGTCTCCCCCAGGATTTTTCCTGGAGAAGCACAGAGAGAAGAAGAGAAAACAATGCTTATCTCTATTCACTGCTCCTGTTTTTTGGCACATGTGGAATGTGTTATGGGGATTGTTTACCCAAAGTGATTTGGGTCTGGGACACCAGTGAAGGTTCTTTTGATTCCTTGGCCAGTTGGGTCAAAGCTGCGCCGTGGCTGTCTCAGACAGCAACAGGTTTTTCTTTAGGATTCTTCAGTATTCTTTAGTACAGTATCTCTTTAGAATGTAATTTAGTACAGTATTACTGTAATATAGTATAGCTTAATAAAGCATTTGTTCAGCCTTCTGAATCATGGAGTCAGAGCACATTATTGGGGTCATCCTGAATCGATACAACACACACACTCTGCTTTTTTTTTTTCTTTTTCCTGTAGCCTCACCCCCAAATTCCACCAATGAAAGTACTGAGCAAGCAACAGTCATTAATTTGTCATTATACAAAATCCTAGAATAAGTAAATTAAGCTTTAGATTCATCTCTCTCTATACTGCCAGCTCTTAAGGTGAGAATTCCACAAGCACAGCTATGGAAGGTGTGGGACCACAATCCCCAGGAAGGAATTTGGGGTGGCACCTGAGGAGAACCTCAGACTGTGTGACTGAATGAGCAGGAGCCCAGCTCTGGGACTGCCAGGGCAGAGATGATAACTCAGGGTGGCCTAGCTGCCTCTGCCTCAGAGTTAATTGCTGGTGAATGGTGGCTGGAATTTGCTTGGAACCAAACCAAGAGCTTGGCACCCACCCAGGGTTATGTGCCAAGAATCTCTAAGATTACTCCAGCAAGCTCAGAGCAACAATTTGTCCAACCAATCTCTGATTTTAAGAACTAATTTCTTTTTAAAGGGGCATTTGGGATTTGTGGTTTCTCTCAGTTACAAGGCACTGAGAGTTCCCCTGACAATTTAGGGAATTTAAGGAGCTACTGACAGCAGCCAGGCAGAAAAATCAGAATAAGCTCCCCAAGTAGGGGGAGCTTATTCTGATTTTTATAAATAAATACAGGGAGGGATCAAAAAAGACAAAGCAATAAAGCAAATTTGGTTTAGACCTTCAGGCACAAGCTTGTGTTCCCTGCCCTGTGACAGATTTGTCTGGGTGAAGTTAATTAAGAAAACAAACAAAGCACTGCTGATGTCTGGGCTTGTTTTAAAGGCTTATCTGAAGTGTTCAAAGAGTGGTTTAGGGGTGGTTCCACCCCAAAACCATCCCTGGTGTGGTGCCTGTCCCTCAGAATCACTCCTTGCATGTTCCTCCTCCATGGGAGGGACCTTTGGCTTCTCTCTGGTCCCTCCAGCCTTCAGCATTCCCTACACAGAGTGGAAAAAGACAAAAAGGAACCATGGGTTGGTTAATTCTTTCCCTATCTCGCTTGCTGCCAGCTCATTTAGTGTTGCCTTCTTCAGCTCTGTGTTTTGGAAATATGCACTCATCCCTTACTTTTCCTTGCATATACATGACCATGGAACTGAAGTAAAAATTTAAGCCAGACATAAAATTAAACAAACATACAAACAAAAACCCAAACAGACAAAAAACAAATCAACCATCCAAACAAACAAACCCCAAAAAATCCAAAGCAGAAACAAAACAAAAAAAACACAAAAAAACCAAACCAAACCAAACCAAAAAAAACCCCACAAACCAAACCAACAAACAAAAAAACAACAAAAAACCACCACCCCAAAACAAACCCAAACAAAAAAAACCACCCCAAAACAAGAAACTACCTAAACTACTTTAAACAATTTAACAATCTTCAGGTAAGTGAAGTACTAGAAATACAAAAATACATTTATCAGCAATATACCTGTACTGAAAATCACTGTCTGCTCAGTGTCAAAATGCACAAGAAAGTCAATTAAGCCCTGTGTTATTTAATTTCTGCCTGATTCACTCAAGCTGAGGCATCTCTGCTCTGGCTCTTGGGCATTCCAAGGGCTCCACAGGACCAGGGCAAAGAGGAATTTCTGGGATTGATGATTTATAGAACTAAACCACACTTTTCCCTCGCCTGTTCAATCCAAGGACCATGAGCCATCTCACCTACTTTGTTGCCAAGATCAAATTACCAAGCAGACAATTTAAATTTGGAATCCCTCCTCCTCTGGCACATTTCCTGCCTTCATAACCAGTAACTCACTGAGGGCTGCTTCTCCCCAGCAGATTTTTTGGTGCTGCCATCATCTCCCACCTCTGTTGTGCTCCCCTTCATGGCTGGATAAACAAATTCCCTGAGCCCCCCGGGCTGGGAAAGTACCAGGAGCTTTTTGTGAGCATCACCCAGAGCGCCCATGTTGCTTTATTATTTTACACAGAGGGATTTAGAGCATTTTAAAAGCCTGAGTTGTTTTTGGAGTGGCAGGAGCTGTGTACCCAAGTGGTGAATTTTAGTAAACAAGCCACTCAGCATTCACTGGAATTCTGCTGTGAGCCTGGGCTTTTTTCAAGAGAGCTGGGCAGTGGAAAACCTTGCATTTATGCCACAGAGCTGGCAGAAACATAAAGTAAAACTGAGATCAAGACAAGAATGTGCTAGGATAAAAAATACCTTTTAGAAAACATATTTAGGAACCTACTTCTTGATATTTGGCCTACTAAATGTACAGACATTGATCAAATGGTTAATTTTGCAGAAAAATGAACCTTCAATTTAATTTTATTTGCACATTTGTGTGAAACATAAAAGCATTTGGCCAAAAACTGGAAGGTGATTTGAGAAGCCAAATGTTGTTGCTCCATTTTTTAAATTAAGCATTTGCTTTTTAATTCCTAAACAAGATTTTGTTTCAAAATGTAGTAATAAGTAAAAATAGAGAATTGAAATGTTTAAAATAAAAATATTTTTTAAAGTAGTCTGATCTGTGTGAAATGTTTTCTGTTTGTTCTGCTAAAATATCAGTGTGCAAACAGAACTTGAATGCAGAATCACCAAGAACCAAATCCCATTTCCCATTTTAGGGGTTCAGCTGCAATTTTTTATTCAAGTATTCTTTGGAATTGACCACAAACAAGTGAGAAATCAGTGAACCCTGACCCCAAATTGCAGCAATATCTGCAGTTTTCCCGCCAAATTTGTAGCACATTTTCTCAATGCATTTCATTCCCTCTCTGCTTGTGGCACCCAAACATTTTCTTCTCTTTTCCTTATTTACAGACCTAAATTGCAGCAGCACTGTGGTGTTTGCCCTGGTGGGACAAAGCCCATTTTATTGTTTTGCTTATTTCTGTTTCCCAGTGGCATCAAAAGCTGTTCCTGCAGCCAGGATTCTGGGGAGAATTCTGGGAAAACTCAGTTGCTTGAGCCTCAGTTTTAAAGCAGCTGCCTATAAAAATCCATATGGGAAAATCTGTTTCCATTTGGAAATTGAGATGTGCACACAGCTAAGGAAAGTTTTCCTTAAAATATCTATGATCTTTATAGGAATTCCTGTATTACAAAGTTTTCAGATATTTAATGTTAACACATGAAAATTTATCTCTTTAAAGACTCATCTCAGAGGAGAGAACATGAAGACATGTAATGCACCACAGCAAGATGGGAAATTAGGAAGATGTTGATTCCCTGTCCTGTCATTTACCCTCACAGGCAGCTTTGGTGATTTCACATCAGTGTGAATATGTGGGTGTGTGTTTTGTCAAGCAGAAGGGAGAAACAACTCTGCAATGGGAGGTAAAGAATAAAATTGGGACAACAATCCAACAAATATTTCAGCAGCCTAAGACAACCCTACACCAACACAGTGGAGTTCCTTTATCCATAAGGAGGGAAGAGGCAGCAATGCAGTAAATCCCGTATTTAAGCAGAAATGTCCCACAAAGTGTTTGGGGGTGCACACTCTGCTTTTCAGCACATGTTTGCCCAGCCCTTTTTTGTTGGCTTATTTTGAGAGTCCAGCTGTTACTCCATTTCTAGGGTGGAAATAAAAAGAGTTTCAGAAATGCCAGGGGGATTAGAAAGCATTTTTTTGTACAGGTCTTGAAAGAATAATCTTTAGGAGCACTCAACTTTCTAAAGCGCAAATTCCAGATTTTCTGCAAGCAGCACGTCATTCCACCAGTGTAGTAATCTTATCTTTTCCTTTTTTCTAGCATTCCTCTGGAATAATGGGATTAAGAATCCTACTAGTAATTCTTAAAATAGCTCTGTATTTCCAGTGCCTCTATTTATATGGTATCATAAACCCACTTGCATCACAGAAATAACATGGAATATTCATTTCTTCACTTATTGACCCCCCTGCCCCATTGTGTACAAGCTCTCTTGTTATTATTTCCTCATTAATATCCATCTGTCACTTAGCATTTTATTTTAACAATTCTGAATTTCATCTGAAATATGAACTTTTAACAACAGCTTTTCTTTGCTAGAGGACTGGACTTCTAAAGTAGCTGAGAGAGTGAAGTAATTGACGTTATTTGTAATCCTTTAAATGTTCCAATTTATGCAAAAAAGGCTCTCTAAGTTTCTCTTGTATTTCTTTTCAGGCTCCACCATGAAAGCAGTGGGAAGTCTGGCTGTCATGCCCATACTCTGAGTTAATGTGTGGATCCTGTCTCCCTCCAGTGGCAACTGCACCAGCCATAAAATCTCATATTAAAGTGCAATTAAAGCTTCTCTGACACTCAGATGATGCCTCCCCACTGCCAAGGTTGCTAAGGGGTTGCAGGGACAGCTGGAGGAGATTCCATGTGGCCCAGAAATCCCAGAGAAATCCCAAAATGAGCTCATTCTTCCAACAAGTCTCTTCCCACTGCCCAAACCTGCTCAGCTTGCTGCTGCTTGAGCAGCAAGAACAAGAAACACAGGAAGAAGCCATGGGCAGAAGGAGGAAAATCATTTGTTCAGGGGCTGAAATAACACCCCAGAGCTATAACTGGAGTTCAGAAAGCACATTTGCCATATAAAATTAACAGTCACAACATGATGCTGGTGAATAAACCAGAGTTGTCTGGTGAGCCATGAAAAGGTGACTTATATGCACTGACACACCCCAAAAGGTTGTGTATGGAATTTAGACTGAGCCTTTCCCACAGAATATTGAAATTTACCCCAAACCTTTCCCCTTAAATGCACAAAAAACTCTTGCACTTAAACATTCCCAAAACATTTGCACAATATAAAACCCAATGTGGCGAGCAAACACTCCAGGCACCACAGAGTTATTTTCTGCCCCAGGTGAAGCCCCTGGGTGTCTCCATCCCATCCTTTTGGGATTCCTGCACAGATTCCTGCAGAAAATGGGATGCAGATGCCTTGGAGCAGGGAAAATACAATGTGCTCCCAGGTTGGCCCTTCATTTGGGGAAATTCATTCCCTTGATTTGGGGGAAATGGGGAATCCATCCCAGGAGGGATTTCTGCCCTTGCTCAACACCTCTGCCCTTTCACTGCATTTGGGATTTGTAGCTCTCACTGCTCTTTAAAGCCACATAAAGTGCAAAATCTGCAGGACATATTAAATGAAGTAGTTCCTCACTGGGGAGGTTATAAACTGCATTGTAGGAAAAATATCTCTAAGCATCACACTGGGCTGTATCCTTGAATTTCATTCTTTACAATTTCAAACCTCAGTAACTTGTAATGATGGTGCAAACAGCAGACCTGGAGAAGAATTCATTCTTTTCCCAGTTTAAATTTGAAAATTTAAGGTTTAAATTTGGGTGGGGGATTCCTACCTAAGAGCAACACAAGAACCTCACCTCCAGCAGCAAGGCTTTCTCCTTGCACTGAGAGAACACTTTGAAATTTAGATTATTGCTTGTTCAAAGGTCCAGGTAAAGGGGGAGTTGCAGTTATACAGATAATGAATTTGGCTGAGGATTTTCATCCTTGCAACCTTTGTATGGATTTCTGACTTTCACTCATTTTAATTTACTGCAACTCACACCTGGTTCAGACTGTGAATACCTGCTGAGGGAAACAATCCAGAGAATGGCAAGAAAGTGGGAGGAAAAAGAGTAAATTCCACCCCCTTAGCAGAACTGCACAAGTGGGAGAGGAGCTGGACATCTTCCTCCTCGCATTGCTACTATTTTTTTCCCAGTTAATTTACTTATTTTTTTAATTGCTGCCCAAACTCTTATAAAAGCCAAAAATGCAGTAAATCACTGAAGGGTTTACTCCCTTATTGGTGCCAAAATTCAGGATGTTTGACCTGTCTCTGAAGCATTTTCCCAAGCACTATCCTTAAAAACTCACCAACCAGGATATTGAAGATATCCTAGTGGAGCAGTTTTTCTGCAAGATTTTCCCTTTGGGAATAATGGAATTATTAAGGTTGGAAAAGACCTCTAAGGTTGTTACCTGTCGTATTTAAAAAAATATATTTAAAAGCATCCAAAAATTCTCCAGCAATCAGAGATAATTTCATTGCCAACATCTGAAAATCCCTAAAAGGTTTCCATTGTAAGGATCAGCAGGTTTAAACGTAAGATTGGTCTGAAATCACTGCTCAGCAACCTGGATTTTCTGAGCATGAAAACACCCAAAAAAATGAAATCCAAATTTCTTTTACAACCTTTTTTGTTTTGGTTTGGTTTTTTGAGAAAGCAGAGCCCTAACATTATGAATGAGCAGCATTTTGCTCCACTCTCAGAGGCAGAAAAGAGGATTTTCCTCTGCCTTGCAAAAAGGCTTCACTGGCCTCGAGGTGGCGATAGGATTGTGGATTCCAGGGCTGCAAATCCTCAGATTGAGTCCATCTGCCTCACTTCTTCTTCCTACAGCAACTCAGCCCTCAAAAATCTTGAAATAAAAAGTCAAGGGAAGAAACATTCTTAAATGCTTTTGCAGTTGGGGTTTTCAGATCAGGATTTAAGGAAATATTGCCTCCACACTGATCCAGTATTCCCAAATTTCTCTCACCTGTATGTATATTATAATTAGACTGATTAGAAAAATAATTCTTTGTAGTTTTGGTGAGCAGCACCTTTTTAAAATAATATTGTTATTTATGTGTTGAAACAGATTAATATCATGTTAAGGAGGGGAAAAACACAAATTGAGTCCATCTGCCTCACTTCTTCCTAGAGCAACTCAGCCCTCAAAAATCTTGAAATAAAAAGTCAAGGGAAGAAACATTCTTAAATGCTTTTGCAGTTGGGGTTTTCAGATCAGGATTTAAGGAAATATTGCCTCCACACTGATCCAGTATTCCCAAATTTCTCTCACCTGTATGTATATTATAATTAGACTGATTAGAAAAATAATTCTTTGTAGTTTTGGTGAGCAGCACCTTTTTAAAATAATATTGTTATTTATGTGTTGAAACAGATTAATATCATGTTAAGGAGGGGAAAAACACCACAATAAACTCATGCTAATACAAAAATTAAGGAAATGTAATGGAAAATTACAATTTCCAGAAGGAAAATAAACAATGTGCATTTATTTTAGAGTGACTTTCTATCAGAAAAAAAAAGTGTTTTCTCTGAAAGATATGTACTAAACTTCTCTTTTTCTCTACAACTAAACATGTAAACAGCCTCAATGCCACAGAGGAAAGAGCATTTTTTGTTCCAGAGGGCAATGTAAGGAAGAGAGGGATCTCAGCAGTACAAAATCTACCCAGAGTAAGTAGGTTTTCAGGTTAAACTGATGCTCATTGCTGTGCACTCATGTTTTGGTACTCATTTTCAAGAAGGAAAATCCAGAGGGCTTCAAGCCAGCCAGCCAAGTCTCAATGCCAAAGAACCTGATGGGCAAAGTCCTTCTGGAAACCATGTTTCAGTTGTCACCTGCCCATCCCAGCTGCCTAAAAAGGGAATTCTGGCTGAGCTACCAAAGAATTGCAGAAATATTTCTGCCACCACAAATTGTATTGCAATTTTTTCCCCACTGCAATTAAAGACCTGAGAAACCTAAAACCAATTTACCTGTCATGGCTCTGATTTTCCTGTACCTGATTAATTTGGCTTCATTCCTCAAGCTCAACATTCACATGAGAGTTTATCAGAGGTGAGCTACAACCTGTATTCTTCCCACAGAGAAATGGAAATTTCTCCAAGATTTTGGAAATCTGCTGTTCAGTGCAATTGTGGCTGTGTTGAGAGATGCTCTCAGGAATATGTTCATTAAAACAATTCACAACTTTAAAACTAAAACAACCCAGAAACTTGGCCAATTTTTAGTATACAAACATACAATAAAAAAGAAAGCTTTATTCTTATTTTCCTCCCCTTTTTAACAACCCACTGTTACAGCAGGGGTTAAATTGATGTGATTTTCCATACAATTATCCATACTTGTACTTCCTGACCTATCAAACTGCTATGTCTGCCCCTCCCTAAACTTCTTCCAGGCACCAATGTTTGCAAAATCCTCTTACAAAGACCCGAATATTTTGCCCAGAACGGCTCAGTGAGCAGCACACACAATCACCTTAAATCTGTCCAGGGACAAGCAGAACCCTATTCTGAGTCAGGCTTGCACACAAACCCCATAACAATCCCATTAACTTGCTGCAGCACTGCTTTTGTGTGAGTTATAACTCAGCAAAGATCCCTCATTTCAGCTATAAACAGCACCTGTATCTCCCAGATTAGGGCAGAGGGATCTATTTCAAGCCAATTTGAGCATGAAGATTATTGAGACCTTTTCGTTGATGAAGGAAAACACTTCTGAGGTTTAAACAGAGCTCCAGACTGTTGCAGCTTCCACTGGTGCAACACAAAGTGATTGGAATGAGCTGTGCACATGACAAAAAATGGCATTTTCAGAGCGAGAGGATTGGGTCTGCTGGAGAGATAGAATATAAAAATGAAATGGAGACCAAAGCCCTTGGAAGCTGAGGGGAGCTGCAAAGATGAATAGCTGCTCACAAAGCTTTAACCCACCATGGAATGCAAATGGCACAAAGACAAAAGAGTCCAGAACTTCAAACTGAAGTGAGCCTTGAAGAGAATTTTCATTTATTTAATCCCTTGTAAACATAGCTGGCTGTGGGGCTCAAATACCTCTCTTTTCATGCAGACCCAGCACCCTCCCTGAAATATTATTGAAACAGGCCTGCAGCTGAAGAGGAAAACAAATTCTGCTGGTCCACATGATCTATGCTTTGGCATTAGGGAGTAAATCCCTGAAATGAGTAAACATGGAAACTGGAAGCATGAATCTCCAGGTAGTTTCAGTTGTGCTCCTTGGCAAAAAGCTCCAGAACCAATTGGCAAGAGGTTTATGGAGTGGGGGAGGATCCCCTGATTTCTGTGGGTTTGAACATTGAATTCTGCATTTCCATAAAATGGAGAACGGCTTTAAATCCATTTTATTACAATTAAAAGTTGCACTAAAGCTGAAAAAAAGCTATTTTTAAAGTAAAACTAGTTGTGCCAAATCCTACTTTTAAGTCTGAAGAACAAAGCTTCCTCTATTTCTTGAGAAGGGACTAAAGATTGCAGCCATTAGTCTGAAAGCTTTCTTCAAGTATTGAATTTATTATTCTCAACAACCTATTTGAATTTTGGTGGAATGACAGTTTTTTCCAGCACAAAAATAATTCTCTAAGACCAATGAATACTACAGTTCAGTTACCTGCCTTGGTATTCGCCATCTCTGTTATGGCACATTTTTTTCTACTAAAAGGTGTTTAAAATCCAACTGAAGAACAAGAACTTGTCAATGAAAATCTTCCTGAGCCTGAGGAGGAACTGGCTCCTTAAAGCATTCCCAAAAGGAATTCCAGCCCCACGTGTGAGGGACAAACAGACACACCCCTCGTGTCTCCAGCCCTCAGTGCTTCTCAGGCTTTTCCCACCAACGTGGGCTTTGCAAACTGTCATGGCAACAGGAGTTTCTTTACAAGTGGCACAGGACAGTAAATAAGCATATAAACCCTCCCTGGAGTGGCAATCATGTCCCTTAATCTGGCAATAATGTCCCTTAAGCTGGCGTGCCCTCCCTCAAAGACAAACACGAGCAAGGGTGTCAGTGGCACGTGGGAAATCCACAGGCAGGGCAAAATCCTGTTAAGAGCCTCCAGAAAAGAACTGGGCAAGGGAGGGAAGCAGCTCTTGAACAGCAGCACAGACCCCTGCTCACAGAGAGAGCTCAGCTCTGCTGGGAGGAAAGGCTGGCACTGCTGGGGTTGTTCACCTGCACAGGAGAAGCTTTGGGGTGACTGAATTGTGACCTTGCAGGGCCTGGAGGGACTGCAGGGAAGATGGAGAGGGACTCGTTACAAGGAATTCCTGCCTGGGAGGGAGGAGAGGCCCTGGCACAGGGTGTCCAGAGAAGCTGTGGCTGCCCCACCCTTGGAAGTGTCTAAGGTCAGGTTGTGATGCCTCAAGTTTACCTTTTCTATTTTTCAGACCACAGCATCAGGGCACTGCTGGGGAAGGGAGGGGCACCTGCAGCTCCAGCCCCACACCCAGGGGTGAAACACCAGCTCAAACCAGGCAGAACAAAGCAGACCCACCCCTGTGCTCAATAAACACAGCACACAATTCCCTGTCTGGATAAAAGGGGCTGGGGCACCTGGGGCTCAGCTGGACCCTGGCTGGACTGCTGGATTCACTGCAGGCTGGGAGTGCTAAAAATATCTGGGAGTGTGCCAGAGAATCCTGCCCTTCCCTCTGTGCCAGGGCTCCTTTCTCTGCTGACCTGGGGCCACCTCTGCTGCAGGTGCAGCTGGAATTCTGCAGCCAGCACCGACCCCACTCCCACAGCCCTTCCACTTCCCATCCCTGCTGACACACAGAACAAACATTGTCAGCTCCAAAAGATGCCACATGATCAAATTTTCATCTGAAATTTTCAGTCTTTTAAAAGAATCTTTTTCTTTCTGTTTTTTTGTTTGTTTGTTTGTTTGTTTGTTTTGCCTCTTTAGGTTTTTTAATTGAGTTTTATTTTTCTTTTTGTTTTTTTGGGTTTGTTTTGGTTTGGTTTTGGGGTTTTTTCTGTAGAAATATTACTTGTTTAAAGCAAACATTACAGATATTTCAGATGCCCCAAGGAAATTACCTGAAGGAGCCCCTCTATTGTCTTTTATTTAGTTTCATTTTATTTTTTATTTAAATAAAATACATGTTTAAAGTAAGCAGAGATTTTAAAAAATTATGCTGACACAACTTCAGTAAGCAGATTAAAAAAATCATTTTGACAAATATTCCCAAATTCCTTTCTGTCTCTTCTCAGGATGCATTTAATAATGTAATAGCCTCAGGAGAAACACTGTGTAATGTCTTTTACAGTGCCACAGCAGATCAGTAAAATGCTGTCTGCAGCCTGTCAGGTTCTATAGGGATTGTGTCACTTTCCCCCTTCAATATTATACAAATGATGGACAGTAACTGTTCTATTGTAATCCTCTGTCACTGGAAATTTTAAAAAAACCCAAACCAAAACCCATTATTTAATCCATTATTTCCATGTTCTACTTTAAATTAGAAACAGCAAAACAGGAAGATATCCTGGTTTGAGCACCTTGTTCCTCCTTGGTTGCATATTCTGCTATAAAGACAGCAGTCATCTGAATGAATAATTTCTCTGTTAATTCTGCCTGAGATATAGATTTGGAATGAGCAAAGAACCAAAAAATGGTGAAATTCCAGTTAAATTTGTTGCCACTGAACTGGTGGCAGCACTCTTGTCCCTCAGGGGCAGAAGCACCAACTGCAACTGGCTCTGAAAATCTGCATTTATCAACCAAAATACTTTCCAATTTAAAACCTGATCTGTTCCAACACACAGCATGGCTTTACAGCCCCATCCCCAATTCCACATCTCCAGTGAGGAACTGGGTGACTTTCACTTATTGAGTTCTTTGCCAGCTATTTTTTCCTCCTCGTTTTAAATCAAAAGTTGCATTTAACAGAGGGCAGTCAGCAGACACATCCATGTGATGGCACTGAAGGCCTTGCACCTGAATATCTGCAATATTTCCTTGCATTTCCTTCCTTCTGTGCACTGCTGTGCAGCACATCCACTGCTTCCTGCACGTCCCACGTGCCTGGAACGTTCTACCTGAGCAAACCCTGGGATCTGGCAGAGGCAGATTCCTCCCCAGGTTGTGTTGGGAGCATTTCTTCCCTTACCTCCATCAAGGCATAGCCAATACCATTCATCTCTGCAGCCAAGAGAGGCCAGGCAAAGGGGGTTGGATTAAGCTCTTTTCTGACCCAGAGATGGGACAGCTGAGAGGTGTTTTAAAAGCTTTTATTCCATTTTCAGTCTCATGAGAAGGGTGAGACAATACAGATGTTATAATTCACACCATCACAATCAGAAGCTATTTCTTAATTACAATATACTGTGTTTCTTGGCTATCAGCTTTTTACTACACTGTGCTGTAAATGCCTTAAAGCAAATAATCTAAAGCTACCCCTCGTGGCTCCCACTACAATGCATCTTTCATAATTCTATTTCTCCAATGTATCCAGTCTTATTTGCAAGGCCATCCTTTGAAACTTGTTTCTAGTTCCATTTCTCTCTCCACAATATCTGTCCTGTTCCATGGCATTTCTAAGTCAGCATTTCTTATCTCAAAGTTTGCATACAGATATACAGTGTGAGCCTTCTGCCAGGCTGTGAGAATTCTTCACAAATTTATTCCCACAAAGGGATCTGTGCAATCTCCCAGCAGTCACCTGAGTTCAGACTTCCAACCCAAGGCACCTCTGCAGTTTTTCCCAGCCAGAAGGGCACAGAGCTGTGCAGCCAAGGTCCTACCTGTGGGTCGGAGAGCCGGGAGATGTCGGGGTAAAGGTAGAACTTGATGCCCTCGGAAGCGCCGGGCAACGTCACCCCCCGGATCAGGAGGATCATCAGCATGATGTAGGGGAACGTGGCTGTTACATACACAACCTGGGGGAGGAAACAAACAGCAGAAAAGCATTCTGTGAATTCTGTGTATTCTGTGAATTCTGTGAATTCTGTGAATTCTGTCAGTTTACTTCCAGCAGCAGCAAAACCACCTTCTTTTCACATCTGCTGGAGGAAAAGTGCCTTGGCTGCCTTTGTGCAGGTGGTTTTTGTCCTCCAACCATATTCCCTTCTAAACTCCTCAGGGCCAGGGGGAGAAGTCAGCAATTTTTATAGAGACTGGGGAGTCCTCTGTAAGTGTATTATTCCCAAACATATGCTAACAAGTAATTAATTACATATGTTATAACAATACAAGCAATGGATTCTCAGCCACCCCAGAATTGCTAAAGTGATTTCCCTTCAGACTGCTCTGCCTGCATGTCTGGGTTTCAGGAATAAGCATTTCATCAAGCCCAAAGGTTAAATTCTATCCATATCTCCTTGGGATTTGATAGAGAGCCCTTATCTTACAAACAGCCTTCAGGCAAAATGTCTGAGGTGCTGAACCTCAGCAATTGCTGTTTTCATAGACATGGGTACGGCTTTTTGGGTTTATTTCTTTCACAGAAATCAGGGTTGTTTTTTTTTCTCTGCATGGGCAGCAACAGGAAAGCTGCAAGAAGTCACATTTTCCAAAGGAAAAATGTAGCAGAATTGGTCCTGTTTCACAATCTCAAAACTGAGAGCAGCACATGGCTTCTCAAACTCAATATAAATTCCATGCCATTGTCAATGTTTTCTTTATGTGACAACCACCTCTCTATAAATTTAACTCTCTATAGTTTCCTGTGGCCATTTCTACCTGTCTTACTCATACACCTGCCTTGCACCAGTCAAAATTAGTTAAGCTGCTCAATGGAAAAAAATTTATTTGGTGAAAAATGCAACCTCAAAAAAATATGTGTTTTAAACAGAGTCCAGTATCTGTCTCCTATGTAAATGAAAGGGAAACATCAAAGAATGACCTGTGAAAGGACTCTCAGACACATTTTTGTAATTAATGAACTGAAATTGGATTTTCAGACTCTTTCACCCCAAACATTAAATGATCTCATGTGCCTCATTCCTCAGAAATGGAGGAACTTGACTTTCCCAGGAAATGGAGAGCACCTTTTTATTCCTATAGGTCCCAAAAGCTTGAATTGATGAATTCCTAGGTCAGTTCAATGCAAAATGGGAGGTTTTATCCCAGTGCTTACATTTGTTGGCTATTAGTGGAAATGCAAACTGCTATGACTGGCTGAGTTTGAACAGACCTTGTCTCTCCACATTTGGGTTTCAAATAAAAAAGGACCAGCAGCTAATGAGAATTAAAAAATAAACACATGGGATGGACACGGTCCTGCTCTGAGCTTTAAATTAGGTGGAAAGGATGGAGTGGCCAGCTAATGGTTTTCATTTATTTAGTTCTTTGCCAGCTATTTTTTCCTCCTCGTTTTAAATCAAAAGTTGCATTTAACAGAGGGCAGTCAGCAGACACATCCGTGTGATGGCACTGAAGGCCTTGCACCTGTAATAGTTGTAATATCAATAATATTTCCTTGTGTTTCCTTCCAATCTTTTTTTCCTTGCAATCTGCAATATTTCCTTGCATTTCCTTCCTTCTGTGCACTGCTGTGCAGCACATCCACTGCTTCCTGCACATCCCATGTGCAATCCCCCAGCAGCCAGGGCTGCAGCCACAACCTCTAACCAATTTTTGGGCCATCAGGACAGCTCTGCCTCAGCTCTAGAGGAATTAGGGCTCTCCCTGCTCTCTGGTTGCCATGCAAAAAGGGGACAAAAGTAAAGCACCACTGGCTCAGTATTTCTGGCAATAAATGCCAATACAGGCATCCAGAAGCACAATGGAAGGGACACCAAGGAAGCAGGAGTGGGAAAGGTGGAAAGATCCCCTCTTCCCGAGCCCACTGACACTGCTGGTAATCGATCACACAACCCCTGAGGGTGAAAAGCTCCAGCTTCTCTTTGACTTCAGCACGTGAGTGCACTGTGCTGGCAGAGAGCCACTAATTTTCTTTTTTTTCCCCCTCCCCAGGAGCTCCTGGGGTGAGGCAGGATGGGGAATTTAGGAATCAGTGCCACTATTAGCATCATCATCACATCTATCAAAATTAGTTCAGCTGCTGAATGGAAAAAAGTCATTTGGTGAAAAATACAACCTCAAAAAAATGTATTTTAAACTGAGGAGTCCACTATCTGTCTCCTATGCAAATGAAAGGGATACATCAAAGAATGACCTGTGGAAGGATTCTCAGACATAGTTTTGTAATTAATGAACTGAAATTGGATTTTCAGACTATTTAACCCCAAACATGAAATGATCTCATATGCCTCATCAGGTACCCTCAGAAATGGAGGAACTCCTTACTTAGCAGGTGAGTGCACTGTGCTGGGATAGAGCCATTAATTCCCATTTTCTCCCCCTTCCCAGGAGCTCCTGAGGTGAGGCAGGATGGGGAATTTAGGAATCAGTGCCACTATTAGCATCATCATCACATCTGTGGGGCATTAAAAGTTTCCTGAATTGTTTTCTTTTCTTTCAACACATCGAACCTCTCTGAATATCAATGTGAACACAACTGTTTCTAATTACACCACATCCTGTTTTAATTGACTTTAATTGCTTGGTATGTTAATTTGCATCCCAATGCTCAAAATGCTTTTTTTAAACCCTTGTCAGAGCCATGCCAATGTTTAAGCAGTTGGAAAAAAAATAAAAATTTCTGGCAGGCGAGTTTTTGCACCAAGTTCTCCTCTCACAATGTGCTTGAAAGAAAAATTTACAATGATATTTAGACATACAAGTAGGTGGAAATGCACTCAACAATTCTGAACTATCCTTGGGTGCTTAACTGAAGGTACACTGGAACCAAAGATCCTTAAAATAGATATTTTATTGATTGCCATGAGCTTTAAGTATCAAAGAATATGAAATAAGTTGAGTAGCAAGTAGTGGAAATTTAAATACCAGAATCTTAAAAAGGTTTAGATGCCACTCAAGGTTAATATGTAGATACCTGGGTACCTATGAAATGATTGCATGAGTGAGGCACCATAAAGATTTTGAGAACTGAGCTAGATTTCAGTTTTGTCTTTTCATACCTAAATATCTCAACAGCACAGATATGTGCCTGTGTTCCAGTTTGTCCCCTGGGAGTGCTGAACTTCTTGTCCTAAACGGAAAGGTGTTTTTGTGAACCCTCCAGGCAGATCATGCTGCAGGGTGAGGGGATCTGGCTTTTGAGGGTAAGTAGGAGAAATTTGGGATAACCTGAGTAAGGAGGAAGGTTTCCATGCAGTGAACTGAGCCCCAAGCCATGGAGATCTCCAAGCCCCAGATCAGATTTCTTTGGCCAGAGCTCCCACAGAGCACACCAGCCTGAGCTGCACACACTTCCTCACAGCAGCATGAAGCTGTGAACCTTCCTCCTTTGCTTGGCTCTTGCTAAGGACACACAGCCAGGATTCCTGATATAAATATCACTTGGAGGCCAGGAAGGTGATGGAATTCTCCCCTGCAAGCTGCAATCTTCAAGCTTGTTTGCACTATAAGGAACTGTAAGTGCTTTATAAATGGGATTAAATTTATCTGGGTGCTTCAGGAGATTCCTGGCTTGCTAAGTCCTGTCCCCTAAAATCCTCTATTGCTCCACTGGGCTGTAAACATCAGGAATATCAAAGCAGGAATTGCCAGAGATTGCCAGAACTCACTATTTAAATGTTTATGGAAAATCAGACCTGCCCCCTGGCCCTGCTCATCCTTATTTTTCACAGAGTGTTTTAATGCTGGTGTAATTTAACTTTATTTATTTATTTGAAACCATGAGCATGGAGAACCGGAGAGAAACACAACTGTGCCCACACTGCACTACACTCCTGTATGGAGAAACTGCTCAAGAACCAAAATTTCACCCAGTGATGCGAGAAGGAAAAGAGTAATTTTTATCCAGAGGAAAAAATTGGTACAAATATAGAAATATAATTATCATACCCCTGCCTGACAGCTCTGCTCTCTTTGTACCCACACCCAGGAATCACCAATTTGAGCAGGGTTTCCATCAAAAGTTTTCAAATTGTCCCACAAGCCACAGTCAAACCAGACTTGGCTTCACAGATATTTGCCAGTTTCACAACTTCTGACTTCCTAGATGGTACCAGCAGATGATAAACAAGATAAATAATTTTCTTTTTCAGCTGCCATGGGATACTGTGAAATATTCCATGCAGCACTGTTGGGAAAAAAGGCTTTTGTTCATCTGACTCTACACCATCTACAGAGCTGCAGGTGACAACTGAAAAGGGAGATTTTCCACATTAACTGGATTTACAAGTAAAATGGTATAAATGTATAAAGGAGTGACAGCTGATTCACAAGGTTTTAAAAGCATGTCAAAAGGGAGAAAACATTCGAGGTCCACCTACATTTTAAAGGTAAAATTTCATATGGAGAGAAAGAAACACAACCAAAATCCCAAGAGAACAGCAGGTAAGTGGATTTGTTTAAGTGGAATGAGGGGAGGGGTTAGAATCTGCACAATGGATGATTTTTCTGTTTTCTCTGTGTGTTTCATGGATTTATTCAGCATCATCTTCTGTTTGTCATCTTTGTTTATCCACAGAGGAAATCTTGCACCAGATTAATTCTGGAAAACCAACCTTAACCAGATTGCCTATGAACTGCAGGATTCCTTCTAAATTACCACTGAATCATGTGTGAGTGAAGGAATAAATTCAAACCCCAACAGCTAACAAAATTTAGTGAGATTTGGAGACTGAGAAATAAGTATCCAAAAGGAATGAAAATTCAATGAGATGAGCCAGAAAAGAGGGGCCAGGAGAGGACACTGGCTGAAGGGATGGGAGAGGCTGTGATCACAGGAAGCAAAAGGTTCCACATGAAATAAGAACTGCAGAAAGGAATAATTCCAGCACCACCTCACACTGAGGTCATTGCCTGGGACACAGAAAAATCCCTACCTGGCAGAGCTGTGCAAGTCCCAGGTTTTTTTCCACACAGTGGTGAAGGCAATAAATAAATTAATGAAAGTCTGAGCCCCACTGGAATGGTTTCCTTCACAAGTCAATGAAAACTTCACTCCAAAATTCATTGAGTCAATAAAAAAACCAACCCCAAAACCAAACCAAAATGTTCTGTTTAATTTTGGTTTGTAATTCTTTTAACTGAATGGGCAGAAGGGAGTTCTCTCTTCAATGAAAAATGCTTTAACAAGCCCAAGTTTTTATTTAAAAGCCTTAATCCCAAGTTAAAAATGGGTGTAAAAACCTATTTTCCATATATTTTGCAGCATGAATTTTTCTTTACATTGAGTCTGACTTTATACACCTTTCAGCACTTCCCAAATTCCATTTCAAATATTCTGTGTTCACCAAACTGCCTGCCTGTGGTCCAAAGCTCCAAAAGAAAGAGAAGCCATGGTGGAAGGCTGAATCCAAAGTGCTCTATTAGAATCCCAGGCATGCAGCTAAAATTGGAAAACAATGAGACAGCACCAAGGGCAGACAATATCCATGCACAGCAGCAGCTCATTTTCCCAGCTGAATGGAGTGAACAATTCACTCCCATGATGAGCTCCCTTCTCCCCATTAATATTCCTCAAGCAGCAGCAAGTTTTCTAAATATGTGTCATTTCCCAGCTCCTTCCAACAGCTGGGTTTGCTTCCAGCTTGCCCAGGAGAATTAAAATCAAGATCTGTCTTCTTTCTGGTAAAATTGCTCTTCAGGCTTGGTAGTTCTTTTGATGAGGTCTACAGACCTCCTACTTAATAAGAAAAAATATCAGTGTACTGTCTAGAGCTAATGTAAAGATAGAGTTCCTTGTATTTGGGTAAAAATTCTCTTATTACCAGATCCTGCCCCAAAATATTCATTTGTAAGACTACCAAGAACAGAATTTGCAGACATATCCAAAAATCCCAGTCATGGATACCAGGACACAAAAAAGTACCCATAGAAAATGTAGAAACAGTGAATTTTATCCCATTATTGGAATAATTTATGTGAGTGCCTTCATTTAAATACCATAATAAATTGAATTTTAAATAAATAAATAGTAATGGCAAATAAGTTTATTCATAATAAATTATTAAGAATAAATAAATAAAGGCAAATTAAGAAAACCAGATTAATTCTTGATATATGCACAGCTTAATAATGACCCAATCAGTGACAAATGATGCGCCAACAGCTTCAAAAAAAGGGGAAATGATCATAAATAATGGGCTGGATCCTAAAAAAATGACTTTAAGTCACAGTTCCTTTTATTTCAAGGATTAATTCCAGCCAGAATAGGCCTTGGTCAAGTTCTTAGTACCAAATTCCCAGTAAAATTTACACATTGTACAAATCAGTTCAGATTGTGGCGACTGCTCTAAAGTGTTTTTAAATGTTCACAAGTGAATCCACACTAAAAAGGACCAACCTGAACTAAAAACTGAGCAACTGTTGAAAATGTTTCATTCACGTTATTACATTTTTGCTGTCATTAAATGCCAGAAAGAAAAGCATTTATCTATTACATAGATCAATAGCTATAGTAAATACAACCCAGGAGCTCAGTGCCTCCTCCCAATGCTTCCTCAGCCTCCACATTTATATTTTCCACACTCAACATTAATCCTCCCCTCCCCAATGTTCTCAGAGGAGTCAGGGTGGTGAAAAAGTGAAGGCTGCAACAACCCTCAACACCAACAGTCCCAAAAATGTGCTCTCCATTTGTTGGGAAGTGTGTTCCTCACGGTGTGAACGTGCTGTTACCACACTGCTCTCACAAAAATCCCAACAGTTGTAAACACTGCGTGCCCAAAATAGCTCTGGGAAGCAGGGGAAGGGCCGGGCTGGAATTCTCAAGGCAGAAAACCTTGAGCAAAACCAGCACCACCATTTGGCAAGCAGACACAGCTCTCCCAGTGGAAATACAAAAGCAGAATCCCAATGCTAAAATCATGGTGTTATTGTCCCTGGAATATCTTTCTCTAAAAGCAGTGGATGTTTTGGGTTTTGTGGGTTTTTTACCAAGAAAAGACAATTGAATGAAGTTTATTATTTTATCTCCACCATTATTGGTGCTGATAACCCAGTGAAATAACAGCATCTTATAACTATAATTTGATTTTTTTTTTTAACATGCAGGGGCACAAAGAGGAAGAGCTGCCCTCTGGTTGTGAGGAAGGTCTGTGGTGGAATTCTCAAGCAAAACCAGCACTACAAATTGGCAAGGAGACACAACTCTCAGTGGAAATACAAAAGCAGAATCCTGATGCTAAAATTCTGGTGTTATTTTCCCTGGCACCTGAAATGTCTTTGTTGGAGGTTATTTCTTTAAAAGCAGTGCATGTTTTGGGGTTGGAGGGGTTTTTACCCAGAAAAAAAATCTTGATTGAACTTTATTATTTTATCTCCACCATTAATGGTACTGATAAACCAGTGAAATATCAGCATCCTATAACTGTAGTTTGATTTTTTTATTTAACATTCTGGGGCACAAAGAGAAAGAGCTTCCCTCTGGTTGTGGAGAAGGTCTGTGCTGGAATTTCTCAAAGGCAGAAAGTTGCAGAAAACCTTGAGCAAAATGAGCACCACAATTTGGCAAGCAGCCACAGCTCTCCCAGTGGAAATACAAAAGCAGAATCCCAATGCTAAAATCATGGTGTTATTGTCCCTGGCACCTGGAATATCTTTGCTGGAGGCTTTTCTTTAAAAGCAGCAGATGTTTTGGCTTTTGTGGGGTTTTTACCCAGAAAAAAATGTTTGATTGAAATTTATTATTTTAGCTCTTGACTGAAGTTTATTATTTTATCTCCACCACCAATGGTGCTGATAAACCAGTGAAATAACAGCATCCTGTAACTATGACATGATTTTTTTGGTGTAACATTCAAGGGTACAAAGAGGAAGAGCTGCCCGCTGGTTGTGGGCAGGGAGAGGAAGAGTGATGGGGAGGAAGCAAATTTCAGCATCTTGGCTGAGCTCATCACTGCAAGCAGAGTGTTTATGTAGAGCTCCCATCAAGGAGGGAATTTGCAGAGCCACAAATATCTCAGAATTAAAGACTTCTATTTAATCAAGTAAAAGTCAACTTTAAAAATCAATCAGGAAGAATTTTAAATATAAATTAGGACTAATTAATCAACTGAGGGTTGGGGTTTTTTTCCATTTTGTAAAGGTGTTTAAAATCTACAAGCTTTTATAAAACAAAGCTGTTCCTTACCAGAACTTTCTAGGATTTTCAGAGCTCTCAATGCCACCTAGTTTACCTTCACAGACAAACCTGAGACTATGAGTTACTCATACACCCAGAGGTTTGCATTTTACTTTATAAAATATGTGATGACTATTCCTCATAGTACCCCCAATTCTGTGAAAATAATTCAGAATTATCCCACAGCAGCACCTGAATTTCCAGTTGTGTAATTGATCTCAAACTGGCAGAAAAAGGGGTTCAACAAGGCATTACAAGAATTGGAATTTTTACTTATTCTAGACAGACCTTCCATTTCTCACTCCTCACCCATCCTAAAAATGTTTAACCTTCAAGCAGACAGAGATGCAAAGGTCAGGGCTGGGCAGGAGGTGATTTTTCCTGTCACTCCAAAATGCGTAAGATCTTAAATGTGTGTTGGAATAGACTCAAAATTTTTGGCCAACTCCTTCTCCTGGTTCAGGGTTTGTTCACCCTCTGACTTTTCCTGCAGAATATGAAACTGGGTTACCTGGAGGAGTATTGTCCTCATGGAATTATTATGGATTATATATATATATATATATATATATATATAAAATATATTATATATTTTTATATTATATCATGGATTCTCTTTTAGTGTCAGTGAATCAATGTTTTCTAGTAAAATCAGGATTTACCAGAGCATTCCTTATCATCTCCACCTTAGATTCCTGCTTGATTTTCCTCACTTGTCATTAAAAAAACCCCTCAAACAAACAAAAACAACAACACCAAAACACACTCCTAAATGAACAACAGCACTGAGGTTAAAAAAAAAAGCTGGATGAAGTTTGAGAAATGCAATGACTAAAGGATTATAGGGGAGGTTTTCCAGCCAGAAAAAGGTAAAAAAGCTGCCCTCAAAATGTAAAAAGTGCCAGCTGGAAAAGATGAATGTGTCAGCCAGACTCTGCTGTCACCCAATCAATTCATAACATTTCAAATAATTGCAAATATTAAAAATGCAGAACATTAATTCAGTGGTAGTAAGAATTTTCCCTAGAATTTTGCACCAAAACTAATCGTATGTGAGACTTTTTTGCAAATTATCCTCTCAATCCTCCAAGCACTGCAGCAGGTTTGGTGGTGGCCATCTCTAAATCTAGCAGTCACTGCTGCAGTTTTCTGGGCACCACAGCACTATTTAATCTTGTGCAGTAAATGCTGGGGAAAAAGAAAAGATTTGTAAACTGGCAGGCAAAGATATTCTATAGCACAGGCACACCTTTTTGTCTTTTGATGGATTTTGCAATCATGAAGCTGAAGGAAGAGGGTCAGACTCCCCAGGAGGGGCAGTGGAGAGGCAGCTGTGATTTGTGCTCTGGGATGGGGTCAGGAGCCAGGGAAAGGCTGGAGCTGGGCTAGAGAGGGTCAGGGTGGAGATCAGGGAAAGGTTCTGCCCCAGAGGGTGCTGGCACTGCCCAGGTAATGGGCACATCCCGAGGTTGCCAGAGCTCCAGGAGAGTTTGGACACCACTTCTAGAGATGCCCAGGGTGGGATTGCTGGGGTGTCTGTAGGGCCAAGAGCGGGACTGGATGATCCCTGTGGGTCTCTCATAACTCAGGATATTCCCTGAATCCATGAACTGTCCTGTCCTTTCCAACCAAAGCATAAAACCCATATCTGGCAGACCTTCATCTTTCCCTAGATGACACATCTGTTAAACAGACAGGCCCTGCCTTGGAATGGTTTATTTCTTTGTAATGATTATAGGGCCATAGAAATTTAGTATAATTCAGGTTGTGAATTATAGGTAGGGCATGTGAATGGCTTAGAGAGCATTTCACAGCACAAATCAGGAGGAAAAGATCAGGTGGCTCAAGGACTGGCTGAATTTTGAGTATCTAAAAATAAGAAAACTCCATAACCTCTCTGGGAAACCTGTCCAGCATCTGAGCATCCCAAGAGTGAAAAAGTGATTCTGTGATTCTATTGGGAGACCAGGACTTTTTTAGGAGAATAAAGAGCTCCCATTTCTTTGGCAAAAGGTGTGTTTGTGTGCCCCCAGCATGACAGCCCATTCCTGTCAGCTACTGAGCAACACGAGCTCTTATCTCCATGGTGACAGCTGAGAGATGGATGCACCATGGAGCATTTGCAACACTACTTGTGCATTAAGTATAATAACAAAAGTACAATAAATAGTCTCACCACTCAGACTAACAAGCATCCTTATCATCCTGACCCTGATTCTCCACATTTCCCTTCCCTGTGGCTACTCCACCCCCCTAATGCAGTTAGTCACACCTTGACTGAGGTTTATTGCTCTCTAACTTCCCCTCTGAGCAGCCTCTCAGTGTAGCTGCTAAATCACCTCAAGGCTGGCTTGTAGGACACCAATCTGACACTGCTGCAATTAATTTGTGGGTTTGGGAAGAAAAGGTGACGTGATGCATAGAAAAATGAGAGGGATCACACGATAAAACCCTTGGGCTGAAGACAGGGGGCTGAGGAGTACGTGACTGCCACAGACTGATTTTCTCTCTCAGGGAAATGCTTTGATCTCTCAGCTCTCCCTCCAAGCCCTCAGCTCAGCAGAGATCCCGAGGGGCTGCCTGGGGATGTAAAGGGGCTCTCTCCCTGGGGAGCACAGACCTCTCCCTGTGCTCATCCCACACTGAGATTCCACCCTTAGCAAGGCACTTCAGGGACAAGGGACACACAAACCCAAGGCACAAAAATCCTCACTGACCTCGAGCACTGCAGTTTTTCCAAACACATTTCACACCCACAGGAAAGAACCCAGAATTTTTTTACTGCCCTTAATTAAGAGCAATGCCTTACACTTTCTACAACACCGCTAATTGTCCAAAGTGTCTACTTTCCACGACACAATCCATCTTACACAGGATGTTTTGAGTTTCTTCCTTTCTTTTTTGGAGCACACAGGTTTTTTCCAGCAGCAGGAGTGAATAGCAGGTGCACAGCAGCCAGCTCCCTCCTGGAGATGTGTTTTAGTTACCAGCCCAGCACCAGCAGCTGCTTGAAGCTGCCTTTGTTGCTCATGAGGCAATTTATTTCATTTCATTAAGCTTTGCCATTCGTGGGAGTGAGTTTGGATGCGAGCCACAGGAGCTGACACTGGGGTGGGATACAGGGCTCGAGTTTGTAAATCTCACAAGAACAGCCTTGTAAACAAAACTTGTACTACAAAGACATCTTCACACTGGAGATAAAGGCAGAAATGTGGACTTTGCTGGCTGCAGAGAGCAGAGCCTGCCTTCCCACTGGCAGGAATTTGGTTTAATATAGCCTTGGCATAGAGGGTATGGGAATGGATACCTAAAATTGCAGTTAGGGAGCCAGTCTTAAAGCTGGACAGATTAGCAGGAGCTGAAGACAAACGACCTGTGTGAGAATAGGGAGTTGTGGCTATTCTGTTTCATGGGAAGAAATATGAAATTGGAGCAGCATTAGGAAAGTCAGAGCTATAAATGTTTGTGTAACCCATCTTAGGGACCCTGTGTGCTCCTGCAGAAGAAAAGGTACAAATACTATTCCAAATACACAAAGCAAGACTGAAGAAAAGCAATATTTATTGCAATTTCTGTGCAGAAATTCTGTGCACACATAGAGACCAGGACATGGCAACCACAGAGTTTTGGGAAAGGCAGCTTTGGAAACCCCCCAGTTGTAAATCCCAGCCTGCAGCAGTGCCCTGCACCTGAAGGAATAATATTTTAACCCTGACACGTGCATCAACAATGATAATAACCTAGAAATATTCTATTTTGGCTCCTGTTGGATGCTCTGCTGCAGGGAATTGTTTGGTTTTTTATTGTTCAATCAATTGTTAATTGATTACAGGGAAGGGGGGGAAGAGGATGGGTCAGGAAGGGCAGGTTCTGAACCGTTTATTCATGGTTCACTCTGAATAAATGACTGCAACTGTCACATTCCTAAAGCCTCTTTGATGGGTCAGTGTAATTTTGATAATGAGCTAAAAGTTCCTGGTAGCCTCAATGGCAAAAGGAACCTGAATTTGTCATCTTGAGCCAATCAGTGCATTTTCCCCACAGGGATTGCTGTGCTCATCTGTGCCATGGGGCTTTCCCTTTCATTTTGCAGCACCTTGCCCTGCATTGCCACAGCAAATATCCCACCCTCTGCTCCTCCCTGCCCCTTCTGCTTTCCAATACTTTAAATTCACAGACCAGGTTATTTCTCTGCCCAAAACCTCTCCCACCTGCATGTCCCTTGAAACACTTTTTACTCTTTTCAGCTGTGCACCAGGGCTTAGATCCGCCCTAAATATTCATATAAAAGTGGATTTCCCCACTAAGGTGCAGCTGGGAAGGACTGAAATCATAAAACCACGATTTTGATTGAAGTTTCCTATATATGAAACCATTCCCAGCTATCAAACAGGTCAGGAAAAGCACCAAGAAGCACAAAAATCAATTTTTTTCTAACAAACCCAAGGTGTCCTTAAATGCTCAGAGCAGGGGAGAGTGGAGAAAAACTCAGTTTAGAAACCTCAGAGAGAGGAGGCGGAGAGCAGGAACTCTGCATGCATCTCATGAATGTTCTACTTTCCCCCTTTGAATACAGACATCAGCCTTGGCCACGGTCAAAGCCTCACCATGAAGGGCCATTCTTTGCAGTTACTTCAGCCTGGAACAAAAGACACTTCAGGAGATACAATCCTTGCTGCCCAGTTCCTTTTCCTGAGCTCTTACAATGGGCCCTAGTTCTTTCTCTTTTTTTCTTTTTTTTTTTCCCTCCACACATCTTTCTCTTATTTTTTTTTTCTGTCCTTTTGCTCCTTCTTTCTGCCTCATTGAATCCATTAAGGCCTTTAGATGTCCTGCTATTGAGAAATAAATTTTCTTTGGGACTAGTGACTGAGTCTTAACTGCTGGCAAGCAAGGCTTAACTCCTGAGGGGAGGGAAAAAGATGGGTGAAATATAGAAAAACCATCTCTGAGTTTGGGCTCTTCAAGCACACTGCATACCTAGCAGTGTCTTGCTCCTCAAGGAAAAGGAATAACCTAATCCCAGGAATTTTCCCACTTCTCTCATGCATTAATCGTGACACACTGAGCTCTCTTTCTGCTTGAATTTCCCAGCAGATGAATATATTCTCTTATTTTAGGGCCACATGCCAGTGATTTTTGCACAAGTGGAAATGACAAGGCCCCAGAAGAGGCTCTGCAATGAGAAAGGTCCTCAATAAACACAGAATTACCCCATGTCAGAAATACAAGCACTGTTCAGACCTATTTTTTTATTTAAATCATTTTTCAATGTTTTCCATCACAGAATTGTTAGCCCAGCTCCGTAAGTGTAGATCTAGTGCCTGTGCATGCAGAAACAGAAATCCAGACCTCACTTGATCTTCTTCCTCAGCTTATATCCCAGAAGTAGCAAAAGACATATCAGCTCCCCTTATTAGGGTTTTTTCTGCTTTGTGACTCAGGGACTGGGACAACTATAGAAATTCTGTGACTTTTTCTGGCTGCTGTTACAGCCTTGCTGCAAATCTTTGTGCAGAATAGATAGGCTCAAGCCTTACAGAGAGGTAACCAACTAAATCCAACCAGCTTTAAGCTTTAAAAAATGCTGTTCTTTGGAGAAACCATTGAAACTTACTGCTTTGTATTTCAAATTCTTTGTTTTAGGCAGGGAATAGATCACATTTGGAAAGAACAGATATAGGGCTGAGTTATTTGGTTCTGCTCATTGCATTGTATAATTTTATTATCAAATTATTATTAATAACAATAAGATTGAACATAATTATGGGGCACATGGAGTGGTAGATTATTTCAAAGCCACCAAAGTCCAGTTCAAACCGACAGAGCTGAAATTCACTTCAGAACCAGGACAAAAAAACCTTGGGGGGAAAAAAAACAACCCTTCAGAGTTCTGAGGGTGACAAACAATTCACAAAATATAAAGAAATATGAGCTGGAAGTGTGCGAAGGGATGAAAAAATAACTTATTATGTCTGGATAATGAAGTTTTCTGGGGAGTGCATCCATGAACAATCCCCTGCTCCCCTCCAGGTGGAGGAGGGAGCAGAACTGTAAAAACAGAGCTAAAGGGGAATATTCGGAGCTCACTCAGCCAGCAGGGCCTGGAAGCTCCTGTTTTGCATTTTAAATTGTTCACAAAAATTCTGGGCATTTTCCTCAACAGCAAAATGAAAAATAAATTATAACCAAAAGTTAACTACAGCTGCAGCTTTATTTTATATATTTAATTTAGTAGTGCACAGTGTAGAGCTTAATTTGTTGGAATAAACTCCCAACAGGTCAGGTGTCTATTTTATATTGAATTATTCAGAACTGCAGTCTGGGACAGGTGATCCTCAAAAGCACCATAAAATGAAAAAAAAAACAACCAAAAAATAGGGCTCTCTACCTTTAGTTACACCTTCTTAAAATGTGAGTGTGAATTAAGGATTTTTTAGTAAATTTCCTTGGCCACCTCAATTATTGCTTACAAATGGTCCAGCTTGCAGTGACTGTTTCCTGCCCATCACAGATTAACAATAATGTCAAAACCCCTTTAGGACATTTTTCTGTTGTTGTTAATAGGATTCTGTGTCAAGGTGTCCCAGCAAACAGGCTGTACCTGTTCTCTTTCATCTCTGTTTTTTTGACAGCTATAATTAGCACAGACTTCCAAAATTTCCCTGACACTTCCCTGGCCCTCAGTGCCCCCAGCTCAGCAGATCAAAGTGCTCCATGGCATTAATTATCAAGTGAGGAGCATTGCAAAGGACAGCAGCTGTGCAGCCAGAAAATGAATTTTGGGGAATCACAGAATAATTAAGGCTGGAAAAGACCAACCCTTAACCCAGCTCTGCAAAGCCACCACTGTCCCCAAGTGCCACATCCATGTGTCCTTTGAATGCTGCCAAGGATGGTGATTAAACCACTGCCCTGGGAGCTTCTTCCTGTGTCTCATCACCATTTTAGGGAATAAATTTTTCCCAATATCCAACCCAAACCTGCTGCCACCCGAGGCCATTTCCTCTCACCCTGTCCCTTGTTCCCTGGGGGCAGAGCCCGACTGCACCTGGCTGTATCCTCCTGCCAGATCACTTTAGAGAGCACTAAGGTCCTCCTTGAGCCTCCTTTTCTCCAGGCTGGACATCCCCAGATCCCTCAGGAATTCAACTTAAACCCCTCAGACTGATCAGAGTTTGAAATGCACTCAGCAGCCTCTGCAGGACTCTGGTCTAAGTTTTGTATGTAAAGGTTAAATTAAATGCTCAAAGCAGGAGATATCTGGGGCTATGGAATCTAACTAATTTTCCTAAATGGAACTTTTAAAGAATATTACAGGTGAAGGCAATGAGCACAACCACAGGGAAAAGAGAAAAAAATCAATAGCAAAAGAGTAAAAGAAGAAATGATGCCTTCATTTGCACATACTCAACCCCAAATCCTGCTTCTTGTGGTACCTGCGGCAGCAGAGTTGTTCCTTTGAGAAAATAAAAAAAGTTCTCTGCTTTGCTCTGGTGTTTGTTTTCCAGTGTAGTTGTGGTAGAAAGTGGAACACTTTAATGAATAGTGAAGGTGACAAGGACAGTATCAAAGCCCCTTGTCCTTTTATGTTTATACTCAACAGCTGCACCACCCAGAAATCTGCCAGGTCATTTCTCAGGTTTCACAATGATGAGCTGCAAACTGAGCAGCGTCCTTCTAGAGCTGCAGTGGACACCCAGTGATAAATCAGGTGAGAAGTCATAAAGGAGATCATGTGCAACCATGAATCTGCTATTTTTTTGACTCACAGGAGTATTTAATCCAGCATCTTAGCTCGTGCACCACCCAGAAATCTGCCAGGTCATTCCTCAGGGTTTACACCACCCAGAAATCTGCCAGGTCATTCCTCAGGGTTTACACCACCCAGAAATCTGCCAGGTCATTTCTCAGGTTTCACAATGATGAGCTGCAAACTGAGCAGCGTCCTTCTAGAGCTGCAGTGGACACCCAGTGATAAATCAGGTGAGAAGTCATAAAGGAGATCATGTGCAACCATGAATCTGCTATTTTTTTGACTCACAGGAGTATTTAATCCAGCATCTTAGCTCGTGTTTGTGTAGAGAGAGGAGCCACATCAGAGCTTTTGCTCATGGGGCACAGCAAAACCTCCCAGCAGAGCTCTCTGGTCTGTGGGTAACAGAGCATCTGCAGGGTGGAAAGGGGTAAAAAGTGTCTGACAGAGCCCAAATATTATCTAAGGCTTGATGAGATAATGCAAGACATTTGCAAATTTGACTATGACCTGAAAAGTCAAGCAGATTTATTTCTGAGCAATATCCAAGGCCTTTGGCTCTGGGTTTACAACATCCCTGCTCCCAGCTCTCACTACCACCCTCTGCATTTACCAGCCTCTGCTCCTGGGGCAGCTCTAAAATATAAAATATTGAGAGGCAGCTTAAATCCAACACCTTCTAACATCAGCAGGAAGTGGAAATTCAGGGAACTGAGCACAATGAGAAGGGAAAGATGAAAATATTCAGAAGTCAGAATCAGACAGAATAATATTCCCTGATTATGGTATGTAGAGGAGTTCCAGAAAATGTTGAAGAATGGATTCCTGTGAGATTTTTCTCTGTTGCAGCTGGTTCTGCACAATGAGAAGGATTTCTCATCACTTATTAACCAGTAACTAGTGCAGAAGTAAAAAATCACTGAGCAAGAATTATTTGAGTTCAGCTCTGGCAAAAGAATATTTGCATGATGTCAACAAGAACCTGTTCAAAAAGGCCCAGAATATATGAGAATTGGCTCAGTGTTCATACAATCAGTGTGATATTCTAATATTCTGTAAAGTCCTGGAGGGAGAATATTCTTTTAACACTTCACATCAGGAAATGTTGCCTTGGTGTTGAGTCATAGCATGACAAAACCTCATCCCCAGTTTAATTAATGTGCTGTGGGTGGGGTAAAATGTTCTGATATCAATAAATTAAAATGTGTGCAAAGGCTGTGGGGGTTTTAATACTTTTGATTCAACTTCTGCTCATCTACAACATAAAATCCTGAAGCACCTCAGCGCTGATTAGCTCTCATTCCACCTCAAGTGGTCCAGGCAGGAAAGCTAGATTATTTTTTAACTTGAGTCTATTAATTTAGATTATTAATACAGAAGTCTTTTCAAATCAGTAATTGGAGACTTTCAAACCCATACTCCATAGTGGCACAGATGATACAAAAAACAAGCTTTGATTTGAGCTGGATAACAGAAAGGTAACAAGGCAATAAAAAAGAAATATTTTTTTACAAAATTAAATATTGTAATGAAGCAGCATGCAGGGAATAATTGATTAATGGAGGGAAATCAAGCTTTGGAAGAGGTTTTCCCAAGACAAGAGCAATCCCTGCCCTTGGAGGTTTTTAAGATGCAGCCAAACACCAAGACAACAGTTCCAAGGTCAGTGCTGGACCTTCTTTGACCACAAAATTTCACCAGAGACGTTCCAAGATCCCTCCCAACTTTTACATTTTTATAACTCCAAGTCCCTGATGGGGTTTCAGACCAGGGATATCAGCACAGGACAGGGATGTGTTGATGCACCCAAAAATTAACCAAGGGGAGGAAAGAAAACTTAAATTGTTTTCCTGTAACTTTGAGTGCAGCAGGCTCCTCCCTTCAAAAGGAATGGGGCAGAGAGACCTGAGCTCAGTGCAATGCTTTGTTTGCAAAAATTCTCATGAAAATAAAAAATAAAAAGGAAAATATTAGGGTTACTGCCTTCAGCAAGTAATTTAGGAAAAATACATTGGCAGCTGCTGGTGTTGCTCTTTCAAAGTTTAAAGCATGAGGACATTTAGTTAAATTAATAAATGGATAATCAAGATCCATAAAATAACAGGTTCTCTTCTACTTGAAGATTTCATTAATGAACCAGGAAGATCAAAAAATTAGGGGGACTCAGCAGCTCTGTGTACAATATAGAAAAACTCAGAATTGTCATAACCAGAAATCAAAAGTATTTTGTAAAAATCAGATACTGAACCAAACCTAATGATCAGAGACTGGAATGATAATTTAAATGTTAAAAAAATAACCTTCTTCAGTCTTCTAGATAGTTCTTACCTCATCTTAGGAAATATTTGACCTCAGCTACTGAAAACTCTTCTCCATGAAATGAAGATCAGATATTATCCAGCAAGTTTCAAAATACACATCAAATTATAATAACTGCATTGGTGTATTTTTCTCCTTCTGATTTTGAGTTTCTCATTGAAGGGTCCTGCATTTTCTATATGTGCAACACTTAAAATGTGAAAGCTGGCACACAAATACCTTCAGATTTAAGACTGGATAATTCAGGGCAAGAAAAGCTTGAATAATTAAGGACAAGAACTCTGAAAGGGCACAAATCTATTTCACCTGAAAGCTGCCAGAATCACCTGGATTTATTCTGCTATTTCACATCTGTTGGAAGGGGAAATGGAAATGCTTTGTGAGAAAGTGATGAATTTCAAGAACAGTAATGAAAAACTTTGGAACATCCTGTTAACAGTGTAATAGGCACTTCCTCTGGAGTTAAACTTTATGTTAGTCTTAATATATTTAATATCCTGAAATATTAAATATTCATGATCTGTGGTAGTGCTGGTTGGAGAATGATGGGGTTATTTTATAACAGCTTTTAAGGCTCAGATTCTTTTTCCACCATGCATTAGGAATGCAGAGTAAAAAAGAGGAAAAGGGTGAACCAACCTCCTGAATATTTCACAAAGCACAAGTGTGTGGGGAGGACACACCTTCTCCATCTCACCTCTGTCTCCCCTGGCCTCTTTCTCTCCACTATCCTGTCCCACAGACACCTCCCCTTGAAAAAGTTTCAAAGGTGATAAAACTTTAAGAAGTTTTCGCTTTGAATAAATGTATTTTGTCATTGAGATTGTTCAATCCAATTAAAGTATGTCATAAATTTAACAGACTGTTATACTGTTATAATAAAAACCCCAGAAGTCAATTTTAAATGTTTCCGGGAAATGAGCATATAATAAATTTAATTTAGTGGAAAGGCTTATGAATGAGCTTAAATATGAATTTTAGAAATGGCATTAGATTTGAAATGGAAACTTCAGCTGAGAAATCTGCTACATCATTTATATTTCAGCACATTTAATCCATTTACAGCATCCCCAGCACCTGAGTGCTGCCCTTGTTTTTAAGCTGGGAAGTTTGCTGCTCTGGGAAGGCAATGCCATGGCCCAGATTTCCAGAGATTAGGCTGGAAAAAGTGGCAAGTGGAAGAATATTGAATAAACAATGCATTAAAAAATTAAAAACAGTAAATATATTCCCAGGGGAAAAACCTTTACTGCAGAAACAGAGGTGGAAAATGGAATTTTCTCAGTATTGGCTAGGACACATCCTGCGAGCCATGGACCCCTGGAAAGGCAGGTTCATGGGTACCACAGGGTCTCCTGAGAAATGTGGGAATTTACCAGCCTTGAGGAATTCCTCAGCATTCTGGAAAAAAAAAAACAGCTGCTCGTGGCAAACTGATTTAAATGGTGCAAGTATTCCATGAGTCTGCCTCTTACACAGCCCTGGTCTAAATGTTTTCAGCTTGAGACCTATGAAGCTGAATATTGGGTATGAATTCCCTTCTCCGTGCACTTTTGTTGCAAGACTAGAAGTTATTTGTGCCTGTTGAAAAGTTTATTATCCCATTTCTCATGCTCAAGACAGGCTGTTATTTTCCAGGCTGACCTCATCAGAGAGGTGTTTATCAAAATCACAATGAAATAAAATCAATTTATTCCACCTACCTAAAGCTGAGGGTTTAGCCAAGCCATCAGAAAAAGAAACAAAAAAAAAGGGTCAGACAGGTTATCCACTTTCAAAGCACAAGATCTGGTTCTGGGGAAATGGCATAAACTGAAAGAATGGAAGAACAATAAAATCCTGGATGTAAACTCCAGAAATGTAAAATAAATCCTTTCCAAAGTCTCTTCAGCCCCTTCTGAGCCCAGGCTTGCTCCCACTGCTCTGTCTGTGGGTGCATCAGGCCCAGCCTCGCATGCGTGCGCACACGTGCAGCCACAGAGCTTTTCCCTGCACCCCTGGGGCAGGTTAAACCATGCTAGAATACATTTTCATCCTCAGACATTCCCTCTGATGGAGAGAAAAACCCAGTTTTGCTCAGTTTCATTTCTTCCCCTCCAGCTGCAGCCCCTCAGAAACTCCAAAGTGCTTGTGCACCTCCCTGAGCCCACGTCAAAGGCGTGAGGACATTTATCTTGTCATTCCCTTGGATCACTTTGGCTTCTCCAGATTCCTCTCTTTAGGATTTTTCCCCTCCCTCTAAACTATTCATTCTCATCCTGATGCCTCAAGTTTAGCTTTTACCTGCTTTATTCTTTAGCTCTCTCTGGTCTCTAGAGCAGCCTCCCCAAGGCATCAATCCCCACCCCTGACAGTTTCTCAGCAGTGATGTCCCTGCAGTGATGAAGGTGGGGCTGCAGCAATCTCTGTGTGTGTGTGGAAATTCCTGCATGGGAAATGCAGCAGCAGGTGGAGCAGCACAGTTGGCAAACACACCCAGAATCAGCAACTGGGAACAGCCAAAATGTTCATAGCATCAAGGATGTATGTAGTTGACAGAGCTGAAAAATTCCACTCTGGCACTTTCTAAATTTCAAAAATCCATTAAATTTGAAATATTTCATTTATAACAGAGGTCACTAAAACAGAAACAACAAAAAAAACCACAAACCAAAAACCCCAACCACAACCCAAACTACGTAAGAAACAATTGAAAATTAAATGTTTCAATGCATCAATTTTATTCCTGGTTTCCTTTATTTCCAGCATGAGAAACCAGCACTTTTTTTAGATCTTCCTTCCAGATCTCTGGCTCTTTTCCTCTCTCAGTACAGTTGATTATTCATAAATTCTACTTAGAGCTGTGGCTTACACCACTCCAGGGACAGCTTCTCCCTCACCCCATGGCTCCCTCTTCCTGCTCCGAGGATTAAGTGGAATTCACTCAAAAAGTGCTAAATATTTTTATTTTTCCCCATAATATGCCCATCTTGGTCCCTCTCTGAGTGCTTTCATTATTTCTGCTCTTGGAGTTCAATCTGTATTTTTAAATTCTCTTTTTATGTGCATCAAAACTCTCAGTGACTCTCTTGTGGGACTGAGAGCTTTGACTCCTGACAGTTTGGAGCCAAATCCAAATTTTGTAGAATTTGTGCACAGAAATCAACCCAACCTGGTTTCTTTCCAGTAAAGCCATTGCTAAATTAACAAAAATAAAACAAAACCACCCAGCCTCACCTACAGAATTTGTGCACAGAAATCAACACAACCTGGTTGCTTTCCAGTAAAACTCATTGCTAAATTAACAAAAATAAAACAAAACCACCCAGCCTCACCTAAGAGAATTAGAGAAAAAGTAAATAATGAAGCCAAAAGGACCAAAAAACACAAACAACTCTTACTTACAATCAATTACAGTTCCTTACACATGTGAAATTCTCCTGTTTTGATGGAAATAAATATTTCAGGCTCACCTTTCCAGTGGATTTGGTCCCTTTCCAGATGCAGAAATAGCAAATAGTCCAAGCAGCCAGGAGGCACAGGGCGAGCTCCCAGCGCAGGTTCCCAATGTGCTCAATCCCATCGGAAATTGCCAGCACCCTTCGTCTTCCATGGGGAAAAAGAGGGGGAAAAATTACAATATTGAGCTAAAAAAATTTTAATATTGAGCTAAAACAGCACTACATGGGAAATACTGGGATAAAAGTGAATTCATTGCAAAAAAAAAAGATGATAACAGCAAAGAAAACAACATTGCATATGGAATACTGGGATAAAAGTGACTTAATTACAAAAAAAAATTGTAATATTGTGCTAAAACAGTGCAACATGTTAAATACTGGGATAAAACTGAATTAATTACAAAAAAATTACAATATTGAGCTAAAACAGCACTACATATGAAATACTGGGATAAAACTGAATTAATTACAAAAATTAAAAGATTATAATATTGAAGAAAATGAACTTACATACAAAAAACCAGGATAAATTTGAATTAATTACGAAAAAATTACAATATTGAGCTAAAACAGCACTACATATGAAATACTGGGATAAAACTGAAGTAATTACAAAAAAAAAAAAAAGATGATGATATTGAAGAAAGGCAGCATTACTTGTGAAACAATGAGTAAAACCAGAATTAATTGGATTCAAGGACTCCTCTTTACTCACTACTGAGAATATCCCATGCTACAGTAGAAAGGAAGAAAAAAGATAAAAGCAGAATATTCCCAGTATTTTGTATCTGGGTATAAATGAACAAATGTTTCACTTTTTCAGGTCAGTGACAAAATTTTAATTTTAGAACAACTTTTCCCTAAAGTCAAAGAAAAAGAAATTATTTCAATTAGTTACCAACACATATGAGCTAAAAATAAAACACTTCCTAAATAAATGTATTTTTTTCAATTTGATTCATTTTCCTGAAAACAATTTCTAACCTGTATTTTTATGCGTTAACCTTAAATTTCATTAATTTCCTTTTGTAATAGGAACAGTGACATTAAAATATTTCTTTTCAAAACCTCAACATTTTGAAGCAGCTTAAAGCAACAAATGCACACAAAGACATTCACATAAAGGTTTTCTAACACTCAACCTGAAATAAACTATCCTGAGAAGAGATTTCTTTTAAATCTGTATTTCAAGTTAATAAATAAATTAAAACATAAATTATAAATGAATAAATTTAAAGTTATAAGTTACTAAATAAGTAAATACAAATGACAAAATCATAAAGTTAAAGTCATAAGTTAATAAATATAAATTACAAATTATTACAACCTCAGACTTGCACTCCTCTCCCTCCACAATGTGAGTGAAAACAAATTAATTGATTTTCACTGCTTTCAATTGATTATATAATTAATGTCTACAGAGGTATACACAGTTTACAATTACAATTTAGTAGGAACGTTAAGCATTAAATTCAAACCAAGCAAACCACAGTTAAATATATAAAAGAATTCTTCCTTTTGTATTGGGTTCAGTTATTGTCTGAGTCAATAAATGTAGGGATATAAAGTCTGATCCTGTAACTGCAGCCAAGAAAATATAACAGTTAGATGATATAGAATATTTATATAATGTTCTATATATGAAATATATGAAAATATAATATTTATTTATATGATACATAAATATTTAAATGAAATAAAATGAAATTTAAAAATGGAAAAAAGGAGGAATCTGCTCTGTCTCTGCCGTCACCCTCAGCAGGTGAGCATGAAGGGAAATTCCTGGAGTGCTGGAATGGGAGGCTGGAGATGCCCCGAGGGAAAATGGAAATATTGAAGCAGCACCTGGGCAGGTTCCACACCTCCAGAGCTGCAGCTGCTGCTCCTGATGGAGGCAGCCACTCCTAAAATGTGGGGTTAAAATTTCCTCTTTAACTGGGGAGTGACAGAATTAGCAGGGTAAACAAAAATCACAATTAAACCCCAAAATCACAGAATTTGTCTCCATATTTCCCAATAAATAATGACAGATCTTCCCAGTCAAAAATAAAGGGGCAGGAAGTCAACACAAACTTTTGGAGTATTATTTACTTAAGTGTAAAATTGCTGCCACCTCATCCACATCTCCTCCCCATCCAGGAATTGGTTTTATTCTTCAAATCTTTATTCTTTAAATATTTATTCTTCAAATATTTATTCTTCAAATCTTTATTCTTTAAATATTTATTCTTCAAATATTTAATCTTCGAATCTTTATTTTTCAAATCTACACCAGCTAATGTAGGAGAGAAGTGATCCAGCTCTGATCCAGCTGAGAGAACCCTCAGTTAGCCAAGACCTGCAAAGTGCCTGAAGTTCTGTCTTCAAAATGCACCCAAATGAAGAGAAGTGGCTTTTAATGAAGGGTTATTTTAATCAAGAAGAGGAAGGACATAATTGATACCTGCACACAACATTACTGAGACATAATTACACAGAGAAGTGATGAAATACATCGTTAAAATTCAAGTTCTTCTGAGCTGTTTGACAGATGAACGTGGAATTTTATCTAGGATGAGGTCCACCCTCCTTACAAATTCTCATCTACACCCAAATGAAGTCCTTGCATTCTTAGATCACTTTGAAGAGGAATTAATTGCAAAGAACCAGGATGAAAATTGGCATAATATGATAAGAAAAGGAATAAATAATATAGGGCAATAAATAATGAAAGGCCTTTTAAAGCAGTACATTTTTAAGATTAAATCTGAGACAAAATATTTATGGTTGGGCCACAATAATAGTGAAATGGAAACCTTTTTCATTTAGCTATATTTTCACTGTGAACTGATAATAAAAAATCCTTATGTTTTAATCAACCCAGATTTTTTATGGCTATTTGGATTTATTTTTGCACATGTGAACTTAAACATGAGTAAGGCTCCTTTTCCACAATGGATGTGCAAGTCACTTCAATGCCTACACTGTTGTTTCCTATCCACAAAACAACTTCATAAATAAGTGTTCTCTCTCTCTCATGACTGAAATATTTCACCCATCAAAAGATGCCTTTGCCTTAAAAACATCATTTTTAATGAAGGCTTGAGGTGAAGATTTTTAAAAGCAACCAATTCCTAGGAGCAGAAAGAGCTCAGAGTTTTCTGGATGCTCTGAAGTCCCAGAGAACAGAGACACCTCCTGCACCCACGCAGGACTCTTGGCCTGGTACTTTTATAAAGTGTCACAATAGCAAATTAATGGGCTCACCACAATTAATTATCCCTGCGGGTCCTATTGAAAACCGACGCGTGGTGCCAATCAAGGGGAACTATCAGCACCATAATGAGGATTTAATTACCCTGAAATGCTGTCAATCGCTTTGGATTTCCTTTGTTCCAGCAGAACAAAGGGTTGGTGTTTCCCTTAGAAAGGGAGCAGCAACAAGTCCAGAAGTGATAATTAATCTGTAACATAAAATGTATGCAAAGAATGGATGCAAGGAGGGGAAAGTCCTGCCCAGAGGCCAGCAGGGAAATCCCTGACAGCTCTCCCTGAGCCAAACCTAAATTCTGCTGCTGGAATCATCTGAGCAGCAGTAGTGGATAAAGTTTTGATAGGAGGGAGCAATCAGAATATGAAATTCTTCTCTCAAAGCCTCAGTTCAGTCATATCTACCCCTATTCTTTTATTATTCGACTGAAATAATAGGAAAAGGGGAAGCATTTGAAAATATATTATTTCCCCCTGTGTCTGAAATGTGAGGTTGATATTCAGGGGTCAAATCAGAGCTCTGCTCCACAGCAGTGCAGCTTCTACATAAAACCTGCTATAAATCACTGAAAACAGCAACAAAAAAAAGTTCTGTAGCTTCTTCCAGTCCTTTCTCCTCTTCTGTTACCTGCAAGAGACCTGCACTGCTCAGTTCTCCTCAACTCTTCATGCACAGAACACAGAAACAAGTAGTAAAATCAGCCCTCCATGTGCTTCCCTCTGATTTGAAGGAGCAAACATTTGAAAAGTTCTGTAGTGAAATCTATAGCTCAGCTGCTTTGAATCATACTTGGGTGAAAAGAAAGAAATAATCTTGTTCTCAACTCTTCATGCACAGAACATAGAAACAAGCAGTAAAATCAGCCCTCCATGTGCTCCCCTCTGATTTGAAGAAGCAAACATTTGAAAAGTTCTGTAGTGAATCTATAGCTCAGCTGCTTTGAATCATACTTGGGTGAAAAGAAAGAAATAATTTTAGCCTAATAGACTATTTTTTTTAATTTAAGACTTGTTAAAGCTGAGCATCTTTAAGACCATCTTAAATCAAATGAGAAATAACAGATATTTCATTGCAATGTCTTGACTCTTTCTCACTAGAATTCACTGCTGCCACTTCTTTATTTGAAGAGATGATTATCAACAACATTCCTTAACAGATAAAACCCCAAGAACCTGGGAGACCACAGCAGTACAACTGCAGGTAACCATCTGACTTACTCCAGAACATCAAATCCCTGCTTGGTACAAGCCAGTTTAAGCAGAATTTGCTGGCAACAACTTCAGGCTGTGTGAAACATTGCTGTGAGAAAGATTTCTCCTGCACTGAAGACACAAATCATTAATTACTATGTGAAATGAAACTTTGCTGTGAGAAAGATTTCTCCTGCACTGAAGACACAAATCATTAATTACTGTTGGATCTCATAGAAAACAGAAATTGATGAGAGTTTGAAAGTATTTATTGTAGGTATTGAGCTTGTTTTGCTGTTGTAGCAGTTTGAGGGGGGTGTTGTTTTGTTGTGTAAAAATACTCAGCACTTCAGCTCCTTGAACCCACCCAGAGCCTGGGAGACAAGCCAGGGATTGGTGGCACTTGAGCTTGGGCAGAATATTGAGGGAAACACACTGGGGGGAGTTGGGAATCAAAGGTTAATTCAAACCAGGGCAAGGTTTTAATTCTGTAGTAGCAAAGTATTAATTCTCCACAGCATATCTTGTTGAGTAGAATATTAAACCCCAGCCAGAGTGGATTTGGGGTGTCTTACACTGTGCTTGAAGGCTTCATTGCCTCTGATCACACACATTTAAATTGGCTAAATGTTAGTGAAGATTCTTACATTTCTTCCTGTAAATAACACAGAATAAGAGTGGCAAAAGTTCCAGGAATCTAATGAATAAAAGATAAATTGGGCACATCTCCAAAGGGGGGCTGTCAGAAATGCTGAGGTCTGGTCACAAGGGTCTGTGCAGTTGGGCTGAACAAAATCATGACAAAATTACTACAGTGCAGATTCATTCTACTTAGAGTAACAAATATTGTAAGCCTGCCTTAAATCTCACTTGAATCTAAATATAAATGTGGATTAAAAAGGAAATAAAAATGGATAGTCAGGAACTATCTAAATAGTTAGAATTATAGAACTAGTAGAACTACATAAAGAAATATTTCAGCACATTTTCAGCACACATAAAATAATAAACCCAGGAATAAATTAGACCTCATACAAGGACCTGGTGCTCTCCACATCCAGGGACACCCCATTGCCAAGGGTTACCTCGGTTCCCTCAATCTAAATCACTGCACGTGCAAAATTTACACAAAATTTACACAGATAAAATCCCACTGGGAGATGATTTCAACATTAGATACCTGCTGAAAATGGGACGAATTTGTTTGAGAAAGTACTCAAACCCATTTAAATTTGGTGCCTCAGTGCATGGGAGAGGAAGAAGGGCTCCTCTCTTGTTGGAATTGCTGGAGAGGGGAAGGTTATAACTGAACAGCAACCTTTCCACCCAATTTGAAAACAAACCTTCTAAAACCTTACACACTATTTCTTGGCTATGGGAACACTGGATTTTCCTGGGAATGAGTGTCTTCAATAAAACTGGAGGAGCTGGAATAGGATCTTGAATAGGAAGAGGATTAACAGCTGCCAATAGTGTTGAAAGGAATGTTCTGGGGTACTTCTTGAGTTATTTCATGATTTGGAAAGCTGAAGAACAGCTCCAATCTATTTGAGGAAGGTTCATGTTCCCACTTTCATTTGGAGCAGCTTCCAGGCCACTTGGCTTTAAAAAACCCAGCAGCAAACAGCACCCAAACAGAGGAGCCCCTGGAGGTGCCTTGTCCATGGGGATGTGCCCAGCCAGGAGCTCAGGGGCAAAGCTCCCTCCTACCCTGGGCTGGGCTCTGCCCCCAGAGCATCCTGAGGGCATAAAAACAACAAAATCATGCAGTGCCCCTGTACAGAGCCCTTTTTATTTTATATTTTGGTGCACTTTTATCCCTGCAGTTGTCAAACCCAGCCCATATTTACCTCATGAACCTCTCCACTGAGCTCCTTGTTCCAAAATCATAACACACCTGAGGGCCAGTGCTGTACAGATTTCTCACCAGTTTAGGGGAAAAGGATTAAAATCTTTTAGACACCCTTTATTCCTGTGTGAAAGTAAATTTAAGTTTCTACCTAAATATATTTCCTTAACTCACATCTTTCTTTCTCTCATTGCGCTTTATGCAATTAATATTCATTTATTTCTGTGAAAATGTATTGCTTTGAATAGTTCATACCCAAATACATTCAGGTATCCTGCAAATACATTTACAAATATGTGCAAATACAGAGTTTCTGACTCAGAAACTTGAGCAGATATTTGTGAATTCTGAAAATTCAGTATTCCAATTCCAAGCACCAGAATCTTCTGTGGATCTTGAAGTGCCAGGAGTTTTCCCATGCCCAAATACCTGTCAGGAAGGTGGAACATTTCCCTGTAGCTGTCTAATCTGAGCTAATTGCTGTCTAATTTGGGAGAGGCAGATCCGTGCATCCAGACTGCAGAACTCCAAGGTGGAAAAGAAATAGCTGAGAAGGAACAAGTTGTTTTGAAAGAACCAGAGAACACAAGGTATTCAAGATTTGAGATATTCTCCACTGCCTTATCTATTTAGATGACAAGTTTGGAAAATGATACTGATAAATTTAAAAAATCTATGCTGAATGCTAAATATAAAACTGTGAAACCAAAAGGCTGGCAGCTTACTTTGTGAAATTCTTGGATTTTTTTAACTTAAGATAAACATGTTTTATATAGATCAAGGTAAAAAAATTATCCTTCCATAAAGGAATCTAAGAAGAGCATTTTTTTATTCTTCAGTGAATTCATTACTGGATTTCATATACTGGTTTGCAAGATTTCTCTTCTCTGGTGTGGTTTGTTATCTTTTGACACTGAAAATGTAAAGAATGGTGCAATCTTGTCTTAGAGAGCAGGTATAGAATATGTCCTGGAAATATCAAAGCTGGGAAACATTTTTCAGATTTAACACCTAAATCCTCTTCTGTGCATTACAGGACTGTAAAAGATAACTGTCAAATTAGAGAAGTTTTGAGTTTCATTGCATAAACAAAAAGCAATAGTTAGAAGGTCACATATCTCTGGTGAGGGGCTTGAGCAAAAATGTGTGGGAGAGCTCTCCCTTTTCCAGGAGGAGAACAGATATTTGAGCAGTGATTACCTTTATGAGTTTTAGTCCCAGAGTAGCAAGGAATTACAAAATGGTTTGGGTTGGAAGGGACCTCAAAAATCACCAAGTTCCACCCCCTGCCATGGCAGGGACACCTTCCACTGTCCCAGGCTGCTCCAAGCCCTGTCCAGCCTGGCCTTGGGCACTGCCAGGGATCCAGGGGCAGCCACAGCTGCTCTGGGCACCCTGTGCCAGGGCCTGCCCACCCTCACAGGGAACAATTCCGAAGGAACCTTAAACCTCATCCAGTTACCAAGTTCCACCCCCTGCCATGGCTCCCACTGTTCCAGGCTGCTCCAAGCCCTATCCAGCCTGGCCTTGGGCACTGCCAGGGATCCAGGGGCAGCCACAGCTGCTCTGGGCACCCTGTGCCAGGGCCTGCCCACCCTCACAGGGAAAAATTCCTTCCCAATATCCCATCTAGTCCTAATCTCTGTCAGTCTGAAGCTATTCCCACTTTTCCTTGTCCTTTTCCCACGTGCTCTTGTCCACAGTCTTGTTGGATGTCTTGTTTCTAGTTTCATTTCTCTCTCAACAATATCTATCCTATTCTATAACATTTCTAAATCAACATTTATTTTCTCAAAGTTTACATACAAATACACACTATATAAACCTTCTATCAAATTTTTAAAAATGTCTACAGATCCATTTCCCACATCTCTCCATCTTTCCTGCAGCCCCTCCAGGGCCTGCAAGGCCACAATTGTCACCCCAAAGCTTCTCCTGTGCAGGTGAGCAATCCCAGCTGTGCCAGCCTTTCCTCCCAGCAGAGCTGCTCCATCCTCTGCTCATCCTGGAGCCTCCTCTGGTGCCTCCAGCAGCTCCAGGTCCCTCCTGTGCTGGCCCAGGGCTGGACACTGCTCCTGCACTACACAGAGCACACGCTGAATTCAGCAGGACACCACTCAGGCTGCAGGAAATTAGTTCTGACCTTATTTCCACACAAATCCAACAATCTGGATTAGCAGGGGAGCAGGAGGAGCAGACACACTGGGCACTGCTTGGCCCTGCTCTGTCTCACTGCCCTGAGGAGCTCGGTGATGTGATGATGACATGGGCAAGAGTGGCACGGTGACAGCATTAACACCCTACAGAGAGCAAATATCTGACAGAGATCATGCCTTAAAAAGAAATTATTCCTCTCAGACTTTGTATTCCCCTCCTCTAGAGTCTAATATTTGGGAAACTAAACACAGGCTGGTTGTGCCAGGTGTTTTCCCTGGGCAGTGTTGTGGTAACCACTGAAACACCTCCAGAACAAACACAGCTACAACTGCAAAGTTAAATCCCAGTGGATTTTTGGCACATTTAGTCACTCAAAGTGTTTAAAATAGAGAGAGAATCTGGATACCAAATTGTCCCTGCAAGTCAACATGAGGTGACACTTTGGCTTTTCTGGAATATCCAGAATAAGAGTTACAGGTTCTGTGTAGTGTCCAAACCTCTCTTTTGAGGGTTTCATGGAAACTCTAAAACAGGAAATATACCCACAGGTTTCTAAAAGACCTAAAAATGGTCCTTGACAGATATTGTTGGATACCCACGTACTCCCCAGCCATCAGTGCTCAAGGATTAGAAAGAAGGAGTTCAGCTTTTAGAAGACAATCCATGGGTTACAGATTGAGAGAAATTTACTGGAAATTCTTTAAAGTGTAAGACTTCATTTCTGGAAATCCACTGAATTCCATACTTGGCTTGTTTCTCAAGGCAGCAGACAGACAATTCCCTATGGTCACGTTAGCAAAAATCCCTCAGCTACATCATTACTCTGAAATATTTACTTCTTCCAGCAGATCCAGTGTGAATGACACACAAGAGAATGAATCCTTCCTGGCTGAGCCACATTTGCTGCTATCCAGCCTAGCTCCTTCTCCTTAAATTCCTGCCAGGGTTGAACGTTGTTCCATTCATTACCCATTTGTACACACCTCCAATTAAAAAGTGAAATTAGGCTTTCCTCTGCAGAATTTTCTCTGAAATTTCTACTACATCTTGCAAAACATGAAAAGAATGACACATTTCTTGTGGCAACCCCTGGATCATTAAGGTCAGTACAGGCTGACTGCATAAATAACAATATCATGTATAATAGTGTGTATATATATATATTACAATAATGTATCATTATATTATTTTTTTCAATTTACATGTGTGTAACTCTCTGTGTAATGCTCACACTGAGACAGTGAGGGATAAACACAGAACATCCCATTCCTGACCTATTTTCCTTACCCCTCTTTCACTGAAGTCATGGCAACTTCTCCTTAACCAGCCCCAAGGGTTTAATCCTGTTAAATCACTTTTTGTGCTGTTCCACTCACCTCTGCTGTACAGTCTCTTTTCTCAATATATCCAATGACTCCTTCAGGCTTTTTTTTTTGGTAATTTTCCCTCTTCTCCACTCTGAAGAAGTCATCCAGCAACAAAAATCTCCCTTTTCATTCACCTTGAGTGGTGTAAATTAGCTCAGCACACAGCACCAGCTGTGAACTGAAAGCACCCCGAAGAAATCAAGTCAAGCTGATGCCTCTCAGAATTTGTGTGGAGCCTTTTAGAAAACCTGTACAGTTGTACTCAGCTTTTCACTATTAATTAAATGTTCATCAAATGAGAACTACTGAGCACAAAATATTGAGAACTACTGCATGATCTTTTAAAACAGACATTCACAGTGAGTTTTTGGCTACAAATTCATGTAACAAATGATAAGCTCTTATCTCTTCCTCACAGAACAGGCCAAAAGAAAACCATTACCTGACTGGCAAAAAAATTTTAAAAATTGAAAAAATTCCTCTGTTAACATATTTCATATCTCTCTGGCCTTAAACCCCAGTCACAAAAAAAAAAAAAAAAAAAAAAAAAAAAAACCCTAGGATGTGAAAAGGAGTGGGGGCACAATAAATAAAAAATAACTTACAGCCCAAAAAGGAAAAAAAGAAAGCTGCAAATGGACAGGAGTTATTTTGAGAGGTCTCAATGCTTTGTCCACATTTGCAGCTCCTGGGTCTTCATAAAATATCACTCTGCTGTAGCTCTCACAAATGACAGATTATGAATTAAATCCAGATTCATTCCACTGGATCAATTTTTCACATATGAACTCAAACCCATGGACATCAGCTATGGAATAATGAAAGAAGAGCTGCTGAAGGGATTTGGGAGATTTCAGTGATTCCTTTGCACCAGAGGACAGCAGTGCCCATAGTGCTGTTTCAAGGCCTGCACTGATTGGTGTCCTGGAGCCTTTCCAGGAATTCCAGGGCAATATTTAATGAGCTTCCTCAGGAAGTCCTCCTGACACAACAAAGAAATTTTGCTGACATATAAGAATATAGTGAAAAACAATTAAATAATTTTTTTAAAAAGTTATTTTGTTTCTTCCAACCTGGGCTCATTATAATTTTTGCACAGTAAAAATACATCTCCTTTGAGCATTTAATTTGATTTAAAATCCCAAGCAACCACCCTTTCTGTTAACATCCTGAATCCACAAAGCCATAATTGGGAAATATGCTTAAAAAGTGTCTAAACATTTAATTTTTCTTATGATGATATTTTTTCAAGAGCGAAAAGTAGACAAAGTCTTGATGAATTGCATGGAAATCTGTCCTTTACATAGTATCCATGCTGAGATAGCCAAAAACCAGAGGAATGTGATTCCTGTTAAATTATGTTTTCAGTCACTTGTGCATCTCCAAAATCCCTCTCAGCAAAGCCCTTCCCATTCCCAATTCCAAGACAGGGAATAAATGTACTGGAAACATTTCTGTACAGTTGAAAATAAAAGTCTCTTCTTTACTTGGGTATTTGAGGGATTGCAGGGGTATGAAAAATGTGCCTTGGAAGAGTTCCATGTGATTTGTTGGCACTTCCAGTCTTGCACATCTCCTTCCTGTGGTCAACCAGTAAAAAAAATAATTCCTGCAGTGGGCAACTTTGTCAAACATAGATGGGACTTTCCAGCTTGTCCTGTGGGTGCTGCTGGAGGGGACTAACTGGTTTCAGCCAGCAAATGGCACCAGAAGTATCCTACTTGCAGTTTTTCAAATTTAAAAGTTTATCTAGACAGTTCCTAATTTCAGTTTTCCAGATATAAGTTTGTGTAGACACTTCCTACTTTCACTTTTCTGGAATTAAAAGTTTGTGTAGATACTTCCTACTTCCAGTTTTGCAAATGTCAAAGTTTGTATAGATACTTCCTAATTGCAGTCTTCCAGATTTCTAAGTATGTGTAGACACTTCCTATTGTCAGTTTTCTGGAAGATTTTAAAGTTTGTGTAGATATTTGTAGGATGTTGTACATAACAACTTAGAAAAAAGGGAATGAGCTGGTTTTGTAATTACGTAAAACTAGGTATAGCTAAAGGGAGACCTTTCAATGAAAGAGTTTTAATAAAAATAATTTTTAAAAATAAATTAAAATTAAATTTAATTATTTTTAATAGTTAATTAAAAAAAAAAACACATTAAAAATCCCCCATAAAAAACCCAGGAAACCAACAAGTTATGAGACCAATGAACCCCTGGCAAAGGCAGAAGAAACACTCCTGGTTATTTTGGCTCGTGCTGCTCCTGGCTGGTTTGGCCAAGCCCATCATGGCACCCCTGAGGTTTTGCTGGTTTAGACCTTTCACTTTATATTAATTTCACCCCTTCAAGCAAAATGTGCTTCTTTCATGTCATTCTTTCCCTACACCACATTAAAAATCCCCCACAAAAAACCCAGCAAACCAACAAGTTATGAGACCAATGAACCCCTGGCAAAGGCAGAAGAAACACTCCTGGTTATTTTGGCTCGTGCTGCTCCTGGCTGGTTTGGCCAAGCCCATCATGGCACCCCTGAGGTTTTGCTGGTTTAGACCTTTCACTTTATATTAATTTCACCCCTTCAAGCAAAATGTGCTTCTTTCATGTCATTCTTTCCCTACAACAGCAAAAATTGCATATATAGATGTGTAAGTCTGGACACACATTCCTATCTTAACCCCAATAATGAAAATGCCCTTATTGGTTAAAAATAAAACAGACTGACCATTTTTCAGCAAAATTGGATATCTAAGCCAGCAGCTTCTAAAGATCACAATTTTAAGCTCCTCATTCAGGTTCTGTGCATGTTTACCTACCATTAGTAGCAATAATAGCATTTTTAGAACTTTAACAGTTGCGCAGTTAAGGGATATTTTAAGTAGCTCACGTATTACCTTTGCTACAAAAATTTAATTTCTGGTTTTGACACCACTGCAAGCCAAAACTTGGCTGTACTTTAACACAGAAAATGCTACAAATTCCCAGAGCAGTACAAAGTCAGGAGAATTTGCAAACTTGAAGGTCATTTTTTTATCATCCATAGTGAAAGTGTTATGTACAACAGGAAATATAAAAATCAAAAACCATGGAAGCTCATCCCCCTGGCTTAGGGTCCAGCTCTCAATATAGGAAAAACTGGCAGCATTTTGCTACCCATCCCATTTGCTTTTTTCAGCTGAAGTCAGGCAAAGTCAGTGATCTCGAGGCAAACCCAGATGGAGAGCTCACGAAGAAAAGCTCCAAAGAAAAAGCAATTTTCACACGGCCCCTTATGAGCTGGGCAGCAAGAGGAGGGTCTGGCACTGTTGAGTGTCCTACAAGACACCCACAAAGGGGCTGGTTCGGGGTGGTGCTGGGTCCCCTGGGCACTGAGCAGGCTCAGCTCACCCCTGACTTTTCAGTGTGCTGGGGATTAACCACAATGTGACTCCTGCACTCGTTTGTAGCCTGAATGAAACAGGAAAAAACCTCTTTTTTGACTTTGCAGGAAAGGGTTTGTGCCTTTTCCTTTTTGCTGAGAACAGTCCCTTTTCTTTTAGCCCAGACAAAACCAATGTTTTTTCTCACTAGGCTTTACTTGGAAAGGCTGGGGATGTGTCACCCCCTCCAGAGAGTGACAGGCCAACAACCAGAGCTCCTTGAACAGAGCACCAAGTTGTTGCTACACAGCCAATAAAAAACCATTGAGGTGGAATCAGCCACAAAGCTGTGGCTCCTCTTTCTGTCCAGCTCCCTTCCCAGGCACTGGAAAGCTCCAATTCCTGCCCGTGGGGACAGACTGGAGCAGCAGCCAAAAGGGCACAGGGGCATGGCTGCAGCCCCCACACCTGCCAGGCAATTTCCTCTCCTAGGAAAGCAGAAAAATGATGGAGCAGAGCATCTTCCCCTCTGTTTGCCAGGCTGCAAATGCACCCTCACCCACAGCCACAGTGCTTTTTCATATCCTGCTTTAATTTAGCAGTAATTAGCAGCTACCAGTATTAACTATTCAAATTTTGGACACCAAAAATTCTATGTGCCACACCTTGGAAGTGTGATTATTACTTCTTCTTAGAAAATCCTCAACCAAACTACACAATTGGGGTGAGGCCATAGATGGGAGAAAACAGGTCAAGTCTCTGAATGCTGGCATGAGAATGAAGGGAAAAGTAGAAATTCTTGTCTGTCCCTTGGAACACAGCAATAGTGAGTTTGAAGAATAAAAAATGAATTTTTATCAGTTCAGCTGCTTCCCTGTACACACAGAATTTGGAACTTCTCAAGGCTGCAGCTTGCAAGGCCTTCTTGAGTAAGAAATCCTTTAATCCCCTCATTTTGATCAGTTGTCAGTGGTGTCTGCTCTCTCAGATGAAGCCTTAAAACACTGACAGAAATAGATATTTCTAAGCAGGAAAAAAAGAAAAGAGTTTCCAAACTCTGGTTTTGCTGCACCTTCAGCAGGATCAGCCCATTTCCACTGTGTAGCTGCAGGGAAGTGGTCATCTATTACAGTCTCACAAAAATGTTTAAAGTTTGGAAGTTTAATGAGGTTCTTTAGAGTGTACCAGGAGGAAAACAGCACCTAGGACCTGCTGCAGGATTTCTCTCTGAATCCTTTCTTGGTTTGTTTTAACAAAGAAACAGTCTGTGCAAGACAAAAATTAAACTTTCACCCTCTGTGTGAGGCAGTTACCAAAGCAGGGAGAGAAGATGAATTCTCAGAGGTCAGACTATTGCTGCTGAGGGAGCAGCATCCTCTGGGCACACCTGAGGAAGGAGAGCTGGAAAAGCTTCATGGCACTGCCAGGTATCCTCTGCCACCTCTCCTCATGGCTCAGTCCCTGCCTGACTTCAGCCACAGCTTTAGGACTTGCCAAGGCTGCAGAAGCAGCAAAAACTACAAATATTCCAGCAGTGAGGCTGGAGTTTGGGAATGCAATCCTCAAGCCAACCGAGGGTTTGGATTTACGTCCAGTCATGAGTAAATAAGGGCTGAGCCTTACAGCCTAGCTGGTGGAAAAGACTTAGCAGCACCAGGTAAAAGGAAAAAAAAATCCTTTCCAAAGCCAGAAATAAAGATGGTTTGGGCCTGGTGTATTAATTTACACACTTAAATCCAAATCCAACTTATCCCCCTACTCCCAACCTCTGCTGGCACTTTGAGAATGTAAATCCTGTGTGAAACAACAACCTGAACCTGCCCAGCATGAGGAGCTCTCAGACTGGGAGCACTGGGCTGGAGAGCAGCACAGAGCACTGCAAAGCCACTGAGGAATGACTGAGTCTCTTCTTGTTAGGCTGGGTTTAGTTAAAACCCTCTGAAGATGGTGTAATTACTGTAAAAGGCTGTGGCAGTGGGACATGGTTGTGAAAGGAGAGCTGCAGCATCAGCCTGACACTTGACAAATGCAGGGCTGATTTTCACATGTAAACAAGCTCACTCACAAAAAGCAAACAGGATCACTGCACAACAATTACCACTCTAATCCACAGATTAAATCAACAGACAAAAAGAAAAAAACACCACCAAAAAATCCCTACAAAACCGCATTTTTATCCCCCACAGCCAACCCTTCACACAATAAATTGGCTTTATGTGGCCACAACTCAGAGGAGTTTCAGTGGCAGCCTTGGCATTGCAGGGAGCAAAGTGTGAAGGTTCTGAATGGTTCATCTGAAGAAACCTGGAGCCTCCCCCTTTCCCTGCTCCAGCAACTCTCCTTTTTACTGTTTGTTTCAGTACAATAAGTTTACAATGAGTTTATGGCTCCTGGCAGCAGAATTTACAAAATCATAAAGCAGCATCATGAGAACACCATCTCTAGCTGAGGGAAATAACATTGCTGATAACACTTATCTCCACACAGAGTAACTCTTCTAGTAATATTCACTTTGTATGAACTGCTCTGTGATCTGCTCTTTACACAGAAAGACCCTGCTGTGCTTTTATGTCTGATATTTAAGACATAATTTAATTATAATCTTAATTCAAATTAGTTATTTCAAGGGAAAAATCAATCCTGATTTTTAATAAAGCTCATTCTTCCACTATGAAACTAGATTTTCATGGGGTTTTTTTTTCAATTTTGAAGCCATGCAACATCATAACTACTTAAATTTCAAACAGGGCAAACACTTTCCTTAGCAGGAAGAGAGTACATTTATTTCCTGTGTGCAAAACTATGCAACTCCAGTTTTACTTGGACAGAGAAAGTAGAAAAGTTTAATATCTTAACTTATTTTGGCCAGCAAACTGTTAGTGTTACAAAAAGTTTGTCTGTGACACAATAAAGACAGACATTCCAAATAAATAACAGATTATTTAATTTAACTTTTTTTTTAGTGTTTGTGATTTTAAAAGATTTGGAATGTGTATTTTCAACTTTTTATTGACAAACTGTAAAACTAGCTGGAGAAAAGGGTAAAGCTGATTGATTCTCCTTTCTAGTTTCATCATTTATTCCTGATTTAGCCAAAATTGGGCAGGGAAATATGCCCCGAAAAGGAAGAAATTAAAACTCACTAAAACTTGATTGCAAACAGAGCTAGAGAATCTTGTTTAGCTTCATTTTCAGAGATCTCTGAGAAGGGACATCCTTAAAATGGATTTGTTTGTGCTTCAAAATAACACTGACCCAGGAATTCAGGCACTCCAGAGATGAGCACTAACACAAAACCCACAAAACCACAGAAATCTGAGAGTGTAAAACCATAGGAATATGAGAGTATAAAACTTGCTCTGTGCCCTCCATAGAACTGAACTCAACCTTTCCTACTTCTCTGGATAACTGGAGTTACCATCAGTGGCAGAGATGGGAATATTGTTGAAAAATCATATAAATGCAGAGGGTAAATTGGCTAATACTTGAGAAAATGTATTGTTCATTTATTCCACTGATGTTAAGACTTAATTCTCGTTATCCCAAAGAACCATAATTTATTTTAGCAAAAATCTGGTAAAGTTGCATGGATTAAGTGATACGACCTGAGAAACTCTTGTTTATTCTGAAATATTATCTGTGGTAGATATATTTTGATTTAAGATGTTATGTGTTCAGATTATTGAAAATTTTAACAGAAAATAAAATTTCAGTTTTACCCAGAGAGTGCATATGTCTCTCATATTAATCAGGTTTAATTTAGTTGGGGGAGGTATTTTATTTTTAAATAAAACAGCATTATTTGCTGAAATAACTCATGAAATGTAAGCTTACTGATGTAGCAAGAAAAAAAGATTCAGGCAGACAATAGCATGTCCTAAGATTGAAGGAAATTAAGTCACTGTAGAGTTCTCCCTTCAAGGAGTTTTAATTCCTGGTTCTTTAAAGTGTAGCTGTTGCTGTCCTAAACACAAAACCGCCTCAGAATAAGGCTTTGTATTAAAAATAAAATTAATAGTTCCTCAAGAAATTGTAGTAACCCAGAATTGTGTAATAAGCTTTGAATTGTGAAATCACTCAGAATTCAAAGTAACATTTCATTTCTCTGATTGGCTTAACACACACTACACCCTACAAGGAACAAATGGGAGGCTACACTGCACTGATTAAATATTTATAGTCAGAAAAAAATATGTCACCACAAAAGCAGATCATCCTCTGCAAACATCTGATTTTCTTCCCTTAGTCTAACAAGAAATCAGACTCAGGGGGACAGGAGAGAGTTAAACTCTGCTGTTATTCTAGCTGAATAACTAACACTTACACAGTTCTTTAAAAAATAATGAGATCCAGAAGCCAGAGTATTAGTTAGCTGAACAAGGATGAGGATGTAGCTCTCAAACTCCTAAGGGAAGAAACATTTGGGAAAAAAAAAAAAAAAGAAGAAAAAAAAGGAATATTATAAATCATCTTCTTTCTTTCACCTTTTCCTCCTCATTAGTATGGGTTGGAGGCTCTTTCCTCCAGCAGCAGGAGCCAAGCTCCCGAGCAAGTGGCACATTTTGTTCTATGTCCTTTCAGGATATGGAATTCCTTTCCTTGTATCCTCTTAAAAAAGAGTTAAAAACTCTCATTCTGACCATGGCTGGATAAGAAAATTTCCAGCTGAACTCACACCCCTAAGTGCTCTAGGGTTACAAGGTCTAAATGGTCAAATCATTGCAAGGTAATGAATAGTCCAGTCTGATCAAATAGAAAGTTTTTGTGCACTTACTCCCAAAATTCCATCACTGGAGAAGTGGCATTTTGTAAAGAGACTTGACTGCAGTTGCTCATGTTGAGTTTTTGAAATTCCACACAGTTTTCTAGAAAAGAACAAAAAAAAAAAGGAGTTTGCTATGTTGACATGCAAGTACAGTTCTTGTTCATGTCCTACTTTGTGCACCTGGGAAAGCCCCCACTCCACACCACATTTTCTGCCAGGGATTAAAGGGTTTTTAGGGGCACTAAGGGGGCACAGCTGCTACTTCTGCAACACCAGGTTATGATAACCCAGAGAAACATCCATGAGAACTCTGCTACAACACTTCCCAGAGGCACAGGGCCAAAAAATCACCTCAGGCAGACAAAAGAAACATTGAGGCAATGGATTGGGAATTACAATTACAACGTGCTCCTATCCAGCTGCTGCTTCAGTGGTTTATGGCTACAAAGGGAACACGGCCAGTCATAAACTCCCACTTTTTCCTGGTAAAGAAAGTGGGTATTTCCTCTGGCTTATCACTGCTATTATTATTATTATCACTATTATTATTCTCTCTAACACAAAGGCCAAAGCAGCTCAGCACTGTGGAGCATTTGAGCAGTGATAACACTGGCCAAGCTCCTTGGCAGGGCTGCCAAAATTGATACCAATGTCTTCCACATATACTGGGCCCAAAATGACCTCCCTAAGATTTCAGAAGCTAAGATTTCAGGCAGCTTTAGGTGTGCTCAAAGAACACCAAAAATGGCCAGTTAGTGAAAACTGTGAAAGACAACATGGTGGGTACTTGGTTTGAAATTGGACTGCACATAAGGGATAAATGCAAAATTTCAGGAACAAGGACAGAGGGATGATCCTCCCCATGGATGTTTGGGATCTAGAGACTCAGTAGGCAGAGAATGACAGCTATAAATATCAATGAGAGGACAGATGCAGAGCCCTACCCTGCAAACCCTCCTGAATACATACCTCATCCTTCGTGCAGGAGGCTACTTTACATGCAGCAAGGATTATTTATGAGACTACATTTCCAGAAGTAGCTTGATGAACATTATCCCTCAACATCTGGCATTTAAAAGAGCAATTCCAAAGATCCACATTTTATACTTTTCTCTCTCCATTCAAACTCCTCCTGACTTCATTAGAGTGAAAGAGCAAGATTGCAACCTGTCATCAGGTCATTCTCTGCTGCAGAATTCACTCACTGTGTTCAGGGAGAATAGATATGATTGCAAATGAGAGTCTTGGGATTTAGCCAGGAGATCTTACAGAATTAACAAATCCATAGTCTTTTTCTGCTGACATTATATTCTAGAGGAGTAAATGCTTTACAATGACCTAACCCAAAAAGGTCCAAGGCAGTTTCACTCCAGGTTTCCTTTTTTTTTTTTGCTGTAGTGGGATGAGATTGGCCCACTTGCACAGATTTTGCTACACCAACAGCTTTGTTCAGGACATTCCAATGCAATAATCAATCACCTGGGAGGATTTTTATAGTGGTAATCTCTGCTGGGGTCATACCTGTATTCCATTCATGGCCACAGGAAGCCCAGGGAAGCTCTGTAGTAAAGCAGTTGAACAAATAGAAGATAGCCCATGCTAAAATGATGATGTAATATACATTTAGGTGTGCCTCTATAACTTGGGTAGCATAGCCAATGCCTGGAGGAGCAAAGCAAAACGTGAGAAACTAAAGAAAACTTCTGCTTTTTAGGCTGTATTTAATTTAAAAACAAAAGCTTACTTTTAAGTATATCTTAACTTTAATTTTGATACAATTTATTTAATTTTACTTCAAATGTAATGCTTTATTTTGCCGTAGAACACAGAACTGTTACCTTCAAAGAGAGGGCAAACTTTCCTCCAGCATGTGATGCCTCCTTCGCTTGTAAACTGTCCCAAGGCCGTCTCCAAGAAAAAGACTGGTATTCCACAGCAAATAAAAAAGACCACGTAGGGGATGAGGAAAGCACCTGGGGGTGGATATTGAGGGGGTGTTGGTTAGAATGAACAGGGCTCCTCAGTAGCACAGTGAGGATTTTTCCATTAAAGGAAGGATCAGCTGGGAGCCATCAGTACAGTGCAGGAAGGGTTTACTCCTGCCCCAAATATCCAACATTAACCTGTAAAGCAGGGCCATGGACTAAAACTGATCAGATCAAAATTCCTCAGCCTAAAGTCGGCTCAGGAGTCTCTCAAACACAGAGAAGATCACAGCCTTGCTCAGCTCAAAGTTCTGCTCTGCCCAGCACCACCCTCCTTGCTTTTCTCAGGGGTGACAAAGTGTTACAGATACTAAAGTTGAGAAATCCTTTTCATATTATTTATACAATAAGGATTGTGAAAAGGGGATGAGGAAACAAACTTCAATACTACTCACAAGGTCAGAAAAGCAGGGCCTGGCCTTATCAGCCAGAAATATTGATGCGAAATTTTAGGAAGATAACAAAGCATCAGCGTTTTGGTTGGATGCTGACAGTAAACTCCAGCACAGGTAGTGAACCACAGCAAACCCAAACATGAAATTTTAGGAAGATAACAAAACATCAGCATTTGGTTGGATGCTGACAGTAAACTCCAGCACAGGTAGTGAACCACAGCAAACCCAAACACAGCACAGCCACACCCTGCAATAGCTACTGTGCTTCAGTCACCCTGATTAGAAAGCTGAGACAACTACATCCACCTTCTCTGAGTTTCTCTCATCTCATCATCAGGAGTCTCTTCCTTCAGCCAGGGAATTTCCTTAGAGATGAATCCCAGGTGCCTCTCAAGAAATCCATAGGGATTCCATAAAGAATGAAATACTTGCATGGCTCCTCTGGATAATTTACTGGCCAGCATCTTCATACACACTATCACAGTGAGTTTAGCAATGCAGCTTGTGGAAATCCAAAGGACCAGCTTGGACTGTTTTTCCAAGAGGCATACATCAGGAACATTAGAAAACATCAGGATTCCCACCAAAACATCATATTCCAAGAAACACCTCATTCTAAACACACAAAGAAATTAATTCTCTTCAAAACCTGAACATCCTCAGCCTAAACTTACACATGATTATTCCTACACTCCCTGTTATGACTTGGAGTAAGTGCCAGAGAGGTCACACCTCACAAGTTCCAAACTACAGCTTCTAGATTTGTTCTGTAAAAAGCAATTTATTTCACAACTAGCTCAGATATTTACCACTATCTTTCCCTAGCACACGCCAAGGAGTTGGATACATCAAATTTAAGCACTAAAAACAAACTCTGGTCTAATTCCAGCAGGGGGTTACACAAGCTCACAGACTGAGCCTTCATTGACTAAAACTGGTCAATGGCAAATGTCCCATGGTGCCAGGACACGAGCAATTAAATCACACCCACTTATTCCGTTCTTAAAGAGTGCAGTGGTGATCAAATATGATATTTAAGTAATTACTTTTTCTTCAAATCACCCAAAACAATGATTAAAATTCTGTCTACCTCATGTTACAGTCTTTAAAATGATAACATCAGCTTTTGACAAGCTGGCACACACCTACAAATGGGCACCTAAAGCTGCAGGAACCAAAAAATTACACACCAAAAATATATTCCTGTCATTTCCTCTGCCAAAAGTTCTCTGGGAACACTCTGACCATCAACAAGAAAGGGTTGTGTATATGATGTGCAGCATGTTAGTATTCAGGATCTGGTAGCAGCATTCTCTAAAGAGCTGAATTCTTTGTTAACTACGTTTGGCCAAAATACAGAGACATAAAGAAAGGAACTTCCAACAATAAACACAACTGCACAGCAGGATTTGTCTTGTAGAAACAGCACACAAAACAGGCTAAAAACCATCCCTGAGTTCAGATAAGGAGGGACAAGGAATAGAAATTTGGCACAGCAAACAAACCCATCAAGAAGCAGATCAGTGCTTATCAGCCCTGAACATCCTATTTTTCTTCCAGCCTCTGTGTTTACACTGCCACTGACTCAGGCCTTAAGTGGGAAGAACGTTGAACCCAGTCCACCACAGAATTCTAAACTGAGTTTGTAATTTACTTTCTTGCTGCCCAAGTCCCAGCTGATGTGCTTATTCTCAACTGTCATTTATCTTATACAGTTTATACTTGGCTATAACCAATACATGCCACATGTTATACTCTGTAGAAGTTGAGGCTGCTCTTTTCTCTCTCAAATAACATTCATATGTTATGTTTATTAGGGCTTGTTGCTCTCTTTGAGTAAGCTGTAGTTTTGCATCTTCCCCTACCTTGCTCTAGGAATTGGGGAAGTACTGAGGGGGAAAAAAAAGAACATTGAGGTAAAAAAATTTCATGCAACAAAGAAAATAAATTTAGTCTTTGTGGCATTATTAGAAAAAAAAAATTCATCCTCTCCAAAGTAAACTGCTGTGACAAATGAAGTGCTGCCTTCTTTTCTGTGTCAGGCAAACTTAGTTAAGTATGCCTGGGTGTGTATTCACATGCAGAAGACAGAGTGTACTACTATAACTGAATGCTGGCTTCTCCTGCATGAAAAATGCTCCTGAAAAAAATATGTCAATTTACTAACGCAGCAGCAACTTGTAAAAATAAACCACACAGTGTTTGGAGAGAAGGAAAGAGAAACACAACGATTTTTCTGAGTTGTCAGATGTTAATGCTTCTCTGTCTGCACATGCACTGAAATCCTGAACACGTCTCTCTTACTAGTGCAATAAATCACAGCAAAGCACTCTTAACTGTTTAATTCCCGTGTTAATTCTCTTGTAAAGCCACACATGATTCCATCTTACCTCCTCCATTCTTGTAGCAAAGATATGGGAATCTCCAGACGTTTCCCAGCCCAATAATCTCCCCTGCCACAGAAAGCACAAATTCAACCTTATTGTTCCAGTGACCTCTTTCATGAACTTTCTTATCATTGCTGTGGACGAGGTTGGTACTTGAGGCTTCTGGGTCCAAAGCATCTTCTGGCTTGCCATTAATTATAGGAATAGTCTTTTCAGCTGTCATGACTTTTCAGCCTGGTGGAGAACAAAAGAAAAACACACAGGTGCGTTAAGACACTTGCTGGCACTGTTCTTCAACGACTGAAATCTCCCAGGGTGGCACTGCCTTCTTGTTACCTATGGAAATCTGCGGGTGAAAATGAGGGAGGCAACTCCACAAGGCTGGGAAAGTTGTAAGGCAGAGAAAGAGGAAAAGAAAGGGGTGGGGGGAAGAGAGAAGGTTCTGTGCAAGGCAAGGAGTAATTCCAAGCCGTGACAGGCAACTTGCTAGCGGAGAGGGAAGCCTTTCAAAAATCCCTCCCCAGGCAAGGATGGCAGCCTGCCTGCCCTACCAGCGGCCAGGGATGTGCCGCACCTCCCGGGCGCGCACCTGAGCGCCGGGGCTGTGCAGCAGGGCCGGGATGGCTGTGGCCTGCCCGCAGCAGCGGGGCTCCGGCGTTACTCACCCAGGGCTCTGCCCGTGCTGCGCCGGGGACAGGGGCCGGGCTGCGCTCAGCGCTGCCTGCGGGCGATGCTGCGGCTCCGGCAGCGCGGGCAGGGCACGGCGGCCCGGGGAGGAGGCGTTCGGGATCCCCGGCAGCCGGGAAGCCTCGTCCTGCCCTGCCGCTGCTGGCGGCCCGGCGTGGGTTGTAGGATGCTCCCCGCGCTCTGGAGCCGGGATTTGCAAATGCTCAGCCCTCCCCGGAGCGATGGTTTAACACCCGCCTCCCCCCTCCGCCCACCTCAGGCTGTCCCGCCAGCTCCCCCTCCTTCTCTTCCTCCTCCTCCTCCTTCTCCTTCAGCATCACCAGCGAGCATCACAAGGCGAGCGGAGCATCCCCGGCTGCGCTCCCCGCCCGCGGGCAGGGCCAGCCCGGCGGGTTGGCAGCCGCGTTCCCATCCCCATCCCCAGGCAGTCCCATCCCTGCTCCGCAGCCCTCAGGCGGGGATGGAGCTGCGGGCAGGGCCAGCCCGGCAGGTTGGCAGCCACATTCCCATCCCCGGCAGTCCCAGCCCTTCTTCTCAGCCCTCAGACGGGGATGGAGCTGCGGGCAGGGCCAGCCCCTCAGGCTGGCAGCCGTGTTCCCATCCCGGCAGTCCCAGCCCTGCTCCGCAGCCCTCAGGCGGGGATGGAGCCGCGGGCCCAGCCCCACACCTGCCGCGCTCGGGGGCTGGCGCGGGCCCCGCAAGTTAAAAAAAGGAACCCGCCGGGAACAGATGACACAAACTTCAGCTGGAAAGGGCGGCGGGGAGAGCCGGGGGACAGACGGGATGAAAAAATAAACGGAGGGGGAACATTTGGGAAGCGAGGAAACAATGTGGGCGCTTTCGAGTTCCACCAGGGAAATGCAGAAGCAAGCAGCCCATGTGGGCATTGCTAGCTGGGCTTGGCTTAAAATTCAAGCTGTAAGAGGCAAGAAGAGTGAAAAAATTATTACAAATGCTTTTGTTTCAGATTGAATCAAATATTTCTAATAGATTTTTTTTTAATCTAACCCTCTCATTTTAAATTTTTTTTTGTAGGTCAGTCATTTTCACCCTGTTTCCAAAGCCAAATGAAATACCTCTTCTTTCTTCATCTCTGCAGCTTCTCCTGGCAAATGGCAGCACCCAAGTCAGGTTCTTGCTTCAAATCTCCCTCAGCTCCACACTCTGCTGCAGTTATGATCAGCAAGGCTTTGCTCTGCAACTCCAGGGGATGCACCTTGGAACTCAGAGCTCCTAAATCCAGGATTCTGCTGGAAATGTCCCAAGGACAGTCAGATCTTGTTCCGTGTGAATCCTGTCCCTCTCACCCCCCAGCTCCAGGGGCTTTTCCCACTGCCTGGCCACCTGTTAGCAGTGCTCATGGAAGTCAATGGAAAGCTGCCCATGGATAGATTTTAACTTAACTTGAGCTGACTTTGTACCCTGCTTGTACATTACACACTGGAGCTTCTGCTGTGGTTAAAGATTTCAGGATTTTGCATTTCAGTGATGCCTGTCACAAGAGTGGGTGCTGGGGCCTCACCCTGTCAGCTCTCTGTCACATCAACCCTTGCACCTAACAGGTGCAGGATGAGCCTCTCCCTTTTCTTCTTGATGCCAGCATTTAGAGTTCCAGTCAAACCTATCTTGGGAAAGGAGATCTGCCAGTGGGAAAGCTGAAAAAATGCAAAATTCTTATTTTATTTTTTTAAGCATCCTTACCACAGATATTACCAGAGCTAGTTTTCATTTTGGGTGCTGTATTTGTGGCTTTGTTTTCAATGCAGCTGTTATTCATTAATTGAGGATGGAATAGATCAATTTTTCCCAAGCTGACTTTGCGCAAACTAAACTCAACTTGGAGGGCGTATTTGTTGGTTTATTTTTACCTCCTTCTTAATCTTGTTTTCAGCAGGGATCAAAACAGACCCTGTTTTTCTGTCTCCCAGCCAGGCCTAGCAGGCTCAACAGGATACACTTAAACATCAAAGCTGACAGTGAATTCTCATTTTATTCCTGAGAGTAATTCTAAAAACAGAGGGAAGCTGAGGGACAGTAAACATTTGATGATTCAATACAGAAGAGAAACCAACCTTCATCAAATTGATGATCCCAAACTGAAGAGCCTACTGCAAGGGACAGTCTGCAGACAGATGCTGAAGGTGTTTACTTGCTGATTTGTTCAGTATTTGAAATGATTAATTCCTATTGTCAAATGTTTTATCCACTGCTGTATTCCTGCACCAATTCCCATTCAGTCTCCTCCCAACTGAAGTGTTTACGGAAGCAATTGCTGGTTGCTAATCCTTGTGAGCACTTCCCAGTGTCTGCAACAAAAAATGACACATTTTAGAGCAGGTTGAGAACCTTTTTTTTAAATTCTGATGGAGCCTTTGCTGTTGCAATGAGGGAAATTCCCTGGATTACAGGCCAGGTATCAGTTCATGCTCTCACTGTGTCTCTGGTGCTCCTCATCAGGAATTCCTGCCTGTTCCTCTCAGCCTGTTGGGAGACCCTGCACAAGTTCCTGGCCATGCCTTTCAGACCCCACATTAAAATGATGTGCCCTAAAAAGCAATTCAAATTCTGCATTATTCAGGTTTATGTCCACACTCCCAAGGAGTCCTTTACAACTCTGTGCAGAAAGTACGGGGGTGGGGGTGGAAATCAGATGTTTCTGCTCACCAGAGAATGATGCTGTGAAGTACCAAATGTTCCAAGGCTACATTTATTTAGATTTATAAACTAAAATTAATCAAGAGAAGTCATTCATACCTAGAGTAACTTGGGAAAACAACCTCCAAGAAAAATCCACATGTCCACAGGAGTCTGCCAGGCTGCCAAAATTAATGTCAGCTAAAGTCATGTGATATAGCTTTGGAAATTTAAAACTGGGGCTTGGCTCATTTCTTCCCCTTATTGTAACTCTGAATTTCTGTGTTGTTTCTGCAATAGAAAATCCTGTGACAATATAACTGGGGGGAACAGCAATCCTCTCCAGATTTAAAACCTTCAATTTAGATTTGCTGTAAGCAAAATCTGCACAAGCCTTCTATAAAGATTTCATAAAGCTGGACTCTTTGTGGGAAATAGCTACACAAAAGCAAAGAAATACAATCAGAATTTCAGCAGTGATAATAATCTGACAATATTTTGGATCAAAAGCCTAAAATCACAAAGCCATTTGTGAACAAGACCAACACATTTAGCTGTTTTATTAGAGGTTGACTTCAATCAAAAATAGGCTGATTTGTGCCTAATCAGTTTTCTGTAATGGGAAAAAAATATTTCTTTGTTGTAGATAATTTTAAGTAAAGCAAAACCTGATTGTTTGGCTTGTGTTTAGAAAGGCTGAACCTCTATCATTGTAGATATCTCTCCATCCAATTTATTGCCTCACAATGGGTGAGATGCTGAGTTTTGGGTTAAGGAGAGCTGCAAAAATCTCTTTTCCATCTATTGATGTTGCCCTTCCCTTGTCAGTCTGAGACTTGTATTTTGTTACCTGCATTTTATCTTCTACCCCCTCCTCTAGACAGGAGTGGGTGAGAATATTCTAAACAGGGAATTTCTGCTGCCGACTAATGCTGATCCCCTGGAAAAGGTGGCACAAATTGGGGTTTCCTTGAGTTAATTCATCCATTCCCACTGTGCTTTAGGGACACACCTTTCTGCTAATGGGTAATGGTATCCTGAGTTTTTTAAAATTCATTTTATACACAGACAACCCTTGAGAGAACCTCCAGTCCTGGCTTATCCACAGCTTCCAAGAGTTAGCAAACACCCATCCTAGTGAACTGAAATCTAGAAAATAGGAAATAAATGACAGCACTAAATGAGAATACACTTTTGAAAGGTTTTAATTTGATTTACAAGTGAGACTAAATAAAAGAAATACCAAAGAGACCTGAGAAGAACTCAATACATAACACCACAACTGCCTGTGGTCAATCATTGCTCCAGATCAGAAGCTGAATTTGCACTCTTCAGGCAGATACAGATGTTATCAGCATGCCCAGCTCATAGGAACTGGGAGCTGCTCCAGCCTGGAAAAGGAATGAACTCTGAGGAGAGTTTGTGCTCAGCTCCTCTGGATATATTTTCAACTCTATTAAAATATTTTGTGTTATTAAAGGCACTCAGTGAACAATGTCAGAATTTAATTCAGGTTACAGAAGCTCTCTGCAGGTTCATGAAATCTTTTATTTTATCCCAGCCACTCTTTGTAAAGCAGGGTAAGGGGTTGCTTTGTGCACTGGATGCTCCAGGTCAGTATGGGAAGATTGTCAGGAATTAAATTTCAAGGAATTGAATAACTGTCACTACTCTGGTAGGAAGAAGCATCTCCCCACACCCTTAGGTAGAGGTCCAGTGTCCTTTGTTTCTGCAGGCAGCCCACTGAGCCAGGCTTTGGGTTAATCCTGGAATTTCACAAAACAAACTTGCCTTTGGGTTGGGTCTGTAGCACAGTAATTAAAAAATTAAATTCCAGCCTGTAGATGAAGATGATAATTCCATGTTATGAAGTGTCATGCTCAGCAGTAAAAAATGGGACCAAGAGGGAGAGAGGACCGTAATTGAGTGATGGCATTTTTCTTCCCAAATATCCCATGGATGAAGTGCTGCCCTCCTGGAAATGGCTGAACATCCACCTGCTGATGGGAAATAGGGAATCCATTCTTTGGATTTGCTTGCACGTACTGCTTTGCTTTACATGTTAAACTCTGCCATCTCAGCCCCTGGGCTTTCGCATCCCATGAGTTTTCCCACTTTTCCCTCTCTGATTCTCTACCCTGCCAATATGGGAACCTGTGCAATATTCAGGTTCAGTGAGGGGTGGCAGCAACACTGCACACTCTGCCAAGTGCTGCTTTAAAACACTTAACATCAAAAGCAAGTTAGCATTAGAAACACAATGATGGGTGTGAATGAGGGAGTGGTTTGGTTCTGTGTCAGACCTGAAATAGGAAAAAAGCTCCAAAAGACAGGTCAACCCAGAATGAAGATAATTCATTTTTCTTCCTAGTGCAAAAATCATAAGAATTATATATAACCCCCTAAAATTTCAATTTAATCACGTTTTACTTTTGAACTAGACTGCAACAGCAATATATTGCTTCAAAAATTAAAAAGAGGTCCCATATTTTCAGAACATTTCCTTTATTGAAGTCTTTTTGGCTGAAGTTGCATGTCAGTGAAGCAAAGTAATTGCCTGGAAAATATTGATTAGCTCTTGTCAAACACCCCTCTGCTATTCAGTATTTCCATTTCAGCACTGTCAGCATTCCTGCACTGGCACAGGAGTTTAACTGTGTGTGTTAAGTTCTCTAAAGCAGCCCCAGTGCAGTCCCACAGACACTGAGCCCCTGCAAGGGCTCTGCCACATAAATTACATGTGACAACTTGGACTAACTCAGCAAACAATCCTGTCCTGAGCTGTCTGCTGGCACATTGCTAATTAACAATTAATTGCCTGCCACAAGACTCCTGCAGAGCAGATGATGTGATACTGCAGGTGTTTCAGCCAACTTGTGTGTCTCTGCAAAGTGCCCAAAGATTTCTTTAAATGATTTGCTTTTTGTAATGGTATTTTTAATCAAATACATATATTCCTTTTGTTGTTTTTTTTTAAAAATATGTTGCAGTATTTTATTGAAATTCCTGTTACCAAAATACTTTCTTTACAGCTGTGAATCATCAGTTGTTTGTTGACACCTGTAGGTTTATAACCTGAAAATTGGGTCAAAATAGAACTTAGCTGGCAGATCAGGAAAATTGATTATTGTGAAACCCCACCCAATTATGTCCAGCAAAAACAACATCTCTGCTTCAAGAGCCAAAAGAGAAAATACAGTTAAATTTTATTACATCCACTTACTAAAAATGCATGGACTTCTTTGTCTTCCCCCAGCTAAAAGAGGAATATTTTCTTGTAGGCTAATCCACTGGGAAGGCAAATGGAGAAGACATAAAGATTATCCAGAATTTCATCTCTGCTGGACAATAATTATTCCCAATGACTCATTAAAGGTGAACAAAAACTCAGTGAGAGAAGAATCCTCCAGCAAGAAGCAAACCTCACATTTAGGTGCACAAAGCTGGACCTGGAGGAACAAAGAGCAGCAGGGAGATCCTGACTTTGCTGGCACAGATTCCAGGAGCCTGACAAAGGCTGTGGAGGGAGGGCAGCAGGAGATGTGGGAATTGCTGTTGCACTCCTCTGGAAATGGATGAACAATTCAGGCACAGAGGAAAAACAGGGAAATTTCCATCAGTGGGAAAAGCCTTCCTGGAAATTTCAGATTTAGGTTCTTCCCCCAGAGGGTGCTGGTCACTGCCCAGGCTCCCCAGCGAATGGGCACATTCCCAAGGCTGCCAGAGCCCAAGGAGTGTTTGGACAGCAGTCCCAGGGATGCCCAGGGTGGGATTGTTGGGGTGTCTGTGCAGGGCCAGGAGCTGGACGGGATGATCCTTGTGGGTCCCTTCCAACTTGGGATATTCTATGGCTATTTTTATGTTTCAGGGTATTTCTGACCATTCCTACTCCCTCTCATCTCAGCTCCTTTCCTACCCACAAGAAAACTGAAACTGATCCTACAGGGTTTGACTATGTTGTAAAGAAAAGCTTAAAATACACTTGTCTCCATTTTTTTTCCAAATGTCTGGCACTGAGGAGAATCATCACTCTCCCAGAAACACAGAGCCTAATCCATGTAAAACCGAATTCAGGAGAGGAGAAGGAATTTTACTGGAGGTCATTTTATGCATAACTTCTGCCTATTTTTGATTCCCTCAGCACCCTGATGTTTGTAGGGTGAGTTATAGGTAATAAATCAGGAGACATTCCATGTTACCTGAGACATGGAGTTCTGGCTTCACAACAGCAGGAAAAAGAAGTTGGGCTTGTTTCTTTTTGTATTCTGTAATAAGGAAGGCAGTAGTAGAAATAATCAGTTGAGATTCTGTGCTCCCACCATGTTTTAATTTAAGCACAATATCTGGTGAATGGAATTCCCAAAGCAGCACCTATTTCTTAAACTTTCTCTAAAATTAACTTGCAATTTTCTCTTTATAGGAAAAATTTCCTATGCTGAGAAAAGTTAGGCATCAAATTTTTTCTAAAAAATCAATTTTTTTAGAAGTTTAACTTTCTCTGAGCATTGTTCTAGCCATCATTTCTTCATTTCTAGAAGTGTGTGGTTAACTAAAACAGGAAGAACACAAAGATCTCTTTATTCAATGTAACTTTTACTTGTCCCACTGGGAAATGAAGACTTGGCTGATGGAGTCAAGGCAAACAAGTCTCCCCTAAAACGTCAGAGCATGAGTGACAGTGACACATCCCCAAATATCACTTCTTTACCAGCCCTGGTGTCACAACTATACAATTTTTGGGAGCATCATTCTGTGTTTTACAGTCAACTTCTCCACCTGCTCCTGAGATTAAATATCATTTGAGAATAGAAAAATTGCACCCAGAAGAGGAAAACTTCCTCTGCAAAGGTCTCCATAATCACAGCCTTTTAGCTTTTTACAGGCTACAGAACATTCTGCAAATAAACACAATAAACTTTTCCACCACTGCATCATTTACAAAACTCTTAGCATATTCAGCCTGAAATTAATTTCTAAAGATACCTTGCAGATTTGGAGCTTAAAGGTCAAATTTTCAGGGGTTGAATTACTGAGGTGGCCTTTGCTGACGAGGGGTTCTTGGTTCATTGTTTGCAGTTCAAAAGGGGTTTGTGCACCATGGACATTGATTGTTTTGATGATTAAAGTAGCTGAGACTGAGGAGATATGGCTTTATATCTGTAAGTGCTTTTATCTTTCCAGAAAGTGAGATTCCTCAGTTCATTACTGAATTTACAGACAGAATAAAAAGCTGTAATCCACACAGAAATAAAGGTTTTAAGTCAGGCAAGGTTTTCTTCTGAGGTTTGTTTTTAAACCAACCAGGGAGGGTGTGGAGCAACCAGCCCTTAGTGCAATTAATTTCAGGTCCTTGTTAGTCATGATAAGAAAGTATTACATTTCAGATGATAAGAAAGCATTACATTGCAGCTGCTTGTGTTACATGGATTTTTGATTCTAACTTGATTCTTATTTAAATCTCTTTAAGCTTATTAAGAGTTCCCTAGTTCAGCCCTGGGTTTTACAAGAGCCTTGAGCAAGGAGCAGAGCAAAGTGTCCCTCTCCTGCCTTTGGACACACAAGGATGGTTCAGCTGCTTCTAAAAGGCAGAGCTTACAGGTGAGAGACCTGAGTTCATACAGAGACAGCAGCTGCTCTGGAAACTTTCTCCTGTGCTGTTGTACACTCAGAGAAATAACAATTCATGTTCATTTGCTGCACGGCAAATAAATCTGCAACAGATTGCGCTTGTTAAACGTGGGTTTTGTGAGCTGTAACACAAATCCTTAGCTACCAAATATTTCTATACTCTGCAATGTTTCTGCATGCTGGGGTTTGTGCACTGAGCTTTCGGCAGGGCTGTGGCTGTGTCACAGCACCCTGACCCATGGAAGGCAGTGCCATCCCTCAGCAGGAGGACACACAGTGAATTTTGTGTTCATTCATGAGGGGCAATCATGGAACCATGGAATATCCTGAGCTGGAAGGGACCCCCAGGGATCAGAGAACATCCTGAGTCGGAAGGGACCAACAGGGATCAGAGAACATCCTGAGCTGGAAGGGGCCAACAGGGACCACTGGGTCCAACCCCTGCACAGACCCCCCCAACAATCCCACCTTGGCATCCCTGGCAGTGCTGTCCAAACTCTCCTGGAGCTCTGGCAGCTTTGGGAATGTCACCACTCCCTGGGGAGAGTCCAGCACCTTTCCTTCCCTGATCTCCACCCTAAACCTGCCCTGGCACAGCTCCAACCCCTAAAACCCTTTGTTCACACTTTATACCCTTGTGCATACAGAATTTTTTAAGCACAGGGGCTCTCCATGATTTCTTGAATGGTTTCAGTGTCCCTTTGCTAACAGCATCCTGAAGTCCTGAGTCTCCTTTTCTATTTGCAAATCAGAATCCTGGCCAGACACAGAAAACAACCCATCTATGAGTCCATTTGATTAAAACAAAATTTGGCTGCTGCCTAATGGCTTGCTCAGGAAGCATTTGGGTTGCATTAAAATGAAGAGGCCAAAGCAAGTTCCTGAGCTGCATTCAAAATCCAGTGTTAAAGGTCAAAATACTAGAGTGAATGACACCTAATGTGTGGAACAGCTTTCAGCAACTCTTTTTGCCACCTTCAACATTCAGCACTCTATTCTTAGCTGAAGCAGATGTAAGTTATGGTCTCCTATTAAAACAAATGAGATATTCAAGAAAACTTCTCTGAGGAAACTGGAGTAGTTAAATACAATAAACTTAAGACACATTTGAGTTCTGTAATAAATCTTATTTTCCCATAAGTAGTTTAATCTTAATGAAGATTGTTGCTTTACAAGATATTGTTCTAACATAGATGTTGTTATTACCCTTTGTCAGGTGCACTAAAATATCTGAAAATCTGCCCAAATTACCATTTCAACTCTACAAACATCATCCTATTCCAATTCTAGGCTGAAAATAAATTCTCACTCTGCATCTACAACTGTGAAGAATCTAAAATAATTCATAGTACAAAACATATATTGCAAAATCTGGGAAAAAAGTATTTAAGTTTTCCATGTTACAATTCCTAATTTAGATTTTTTAGAAGAAGTAAATGCATCTTTCACCTATGTTTGTTTTAAAAAGGGTTGTATTATAGTGTATGTTGCTTACAGTTCGTTTCTTCACATCTTCTTCCTATGTTTGCAGGCTTTAAGGTTATTTTAAAATGCCTTTTCCCAAATGATTCCTCATCAGTTGCTCCTTACCCTGTGATACCACCCTGCAAACCCTTTACAGCAGGGCCTTACCCCAGTGGAAGGATTTCCACACAATTAGAGCAAGTTAATGTTCTTGCTTTCTTTAAGGACTTGGGGGTGGAGTGTTTTAAAAGCAGCTCCTGGTAAAATTCCCTTTGAATAACAATAATGGGCTTTTCTTTCTCATTGGTGCATCCCTAAAGTATGGAAAAATGAGTTCTTGCAAACTCCAGCCCAGTCCTGAATATGACACTGAAAACTAAATAGCAAAAGTTGGACATTTTAAAATATTCCTAAAATTTTGTAGAGTATTTCCATCCCTGTTATTGAAGTCAAGCCTTATTTTCCTGGGATTTTCTACAGCAGGACATCAAAACACTTGCACACCTAAAACTGTCCTGACAAATTAAGGCTTATTTTTCTTCTGCTTCAAATTAATTTTTTCTCAAAGCTTTTGATTTTTTTTAAAGTGATAATTTCCAAGATTTCTCAATTCACTGTTTTGAACTAAAGGGTTTCAATGGAATAGTCCAGGTGGATTGCCCTGTCAGCTTTTTATCTTTATTTCTCTTAATGCTTGATCATGCCCCACTAAAACAATTTTTATTATTGGTTTGCAAGGCAGAATTACCAGAATGTAATCAGATACAGCATTTCCATTAACTGAAACATGTCTCTGGGCCATAAAGAGCTCTCTGTGGTTTTACAACATTATTTTATTATTTAAGATATTTAATGTTATGTATTGTATTATTTAATGCATAATTTAATATTTTGATATATTAATTAATTTTATTAAGCATATTACTTAGCATGATAATAACTTTGCTTATAAATATAAACCATACCTATTTTATAGGCCATTTTAATCTAGCATTAAAATTTTTAAATTATTGTTCAAGTTGCATCTTGCATTAGTTCCTTCACTCTAGATTACCTTAAAATGTAATCACTAATATAAAAAAATATTAAAAAATCCTCCATTTAGACATGATTAATGACCTAAAGTTTCCTGCCCATGGCAGCGGGTGAGAACAAGGTGATTTCTAAGGTCCTTACCAAGTCAAACCATTCTGGAATTCTCTGAAAAGGTGCCTCCCATTCCCACTGTCCATTTAAGTAGTATGGACTGATTTTCTAAATCATCTTCCAAATCAGACTGTGTTTGCTCCATCTGTGGATGAAACAGGTAACTATTAATATAGAATATTTCTGATTTTCTATATTGCCTCATGCTGTTTCTACAGGTGCTTTCTAAAGACTGTAAAAATGGCATAAACAGCAAAAATTCCTTGCTAAGAAATGGACTACCTCCATTTATTTCTGTCATTAACTTGGGAGCACCGTGCCTAATTGCTGCAAGGAGGGATTCACAGAGCTGAACACAATCTTGGCACTTCAAAAAGAAACGGAGCCAGGCTTGCCTGTTTTCCTGAGCAGCTCTGAACTCTGCCCAGATGTGCTGTGACCCAATCATCTCCTGAGGAGATCCCTGCAAACAGAACATTCTGGGTCACCAGCAGCTCACCCACTGCAGGGGCTGGAGCTGTTCTCACAGCACTGCCTGGATGCTGGCAGATAGACTGATTTAAAAACCTCACCTAGGTAGAAATAGGTGATAGAAATGTAGATGCAGAATTCTTAATTCATCAGGGAAGACGTACAACAATAGGTTTGTGAGAGAGGCAGCAGCAAGGAGGAGAGAGAATTCCCACAAGAATTTTTTATCCGGGTGAACCATGAGTACCCCAATATTACATCAAGGAGGAAAGAATTCCCACAGGAATTTTTCATTTGGGTGAACCATGAGAGTCCAACACTAAATCAAGGAGGAAAGAATTCCCATAGGAATTTCTTATCTAGGTGAGCCATGAGTGCCCCAACATTACATCAAGGAGGAGAGAAAAATCACCCAGGAATTTTTAATCTAGGTGAACTATGAGTGCCCCAACATTACATCAAGGAGGAGAGAAAAATGCCCCAGGAATTTTTCATCTGGGTGAACCATGAGTGGCCCAACATTACATCAAGGAGGAGAGAAAAATGCCCCAGGAATTTTTCATCTGGATGAACCACGAGTGGCCCAACGTTATATCAAGGAGGAGAGAAAAATCTCCTGCTTGATTCCTCCCTGATGTTTTATCAGTGTGAACCATGAGTGCCCCGGTGTTACATCCCTGTTTTATTAAGCTTGGTTCAATCTCCCACTGACTCTAGGAACAGCTTAGAAAAATCTTTGTATGACTACTCCCCCAAAGGCTTGAGATCTATGATTTATGGCTGAATCTTCATGGCATGAGTTCTTTTTGAAAGAAAAGCCTGCTGTTGTCACCTTGCCCTGTGTTGGCAGAACAGAAAGGTACTGGGGTTTTTTAAGTGTGTGATCTGCAGCAGTGAATTTGAGCTCTCAGCTGTAAAAGCTGCTCTTGTCTCTCTGAAACCTGCTTGCTGCAGCTCTGACAGGTATCCCAGATGCTGGAGATGCACAGATTGCCCTGAACTTGCAGCTATTGAAGGAGAAACCTTTCCAAGGAGCAGCTTTCCTCCACCCCCTCCCACCCTCCAGTGGGCTCTTTATTATTACAAAATGGGTTTCTCAGCAGGAGCTGCTCGACAACAAAATGGGCCCTTGGCTCAGCCACCCGATGTTGTCAGAGCTGAATATCTGCCTGGAACAGGACTTGATATTCCTTAAAATCAGTTCATTAACTGTTTGACCTTTTCTACTTCCTAGGAAGATAAAAGTATCAATGCAAAGCCAAAGCACAGCCCCGGACCACCTAGGACGCTGTGACATGGTTTATAAGCAGGGACGTGGGTGAGAGCAGAGCCCGGGCTGCCCAGGGAGGGCAGGGCTCCAGTGAAACTGCTAAAAGTCATTAACATTCTCCAGGACTGTGCTGGGAGCCTCAGTGCCTCGGAAATGCCCTGGCTGCTGAGCCAGGGCACAGGCAGTCCCTGCGCCCAGACATCCCCCGTGCTGGAGTGCCCAGCTGCCAGGCTGCCCCTGGGCTTATCACTTCTACAAGTGAACAAAATGACTGGAAAGCAGCAAGAATTCTGCTCGTGCTCCAATAATGCACATTTCATTGCTGCTGCTTAGTTTAACTAAAACTAAACTAAGCAACTGCAAATCTGTGGTGTCATTAACTACAGTGCAATTATGTCAATAATTATGTTCATAACAAAATAATTCAGAGCATTTTCACATCCAATGACATCACTCATATATGAACAAAAAAGTACAAAAAATTCTTTTCACCTTGAATGCTTTCTTGGATTATTTTCCAAGGGTTTTTCATGCAGACCATCATGAATTTGTCAAAGACTTGAGCAACCAGATGACTGTGTGGCCTTGTTCTCTACAAATCCCATCTTTCCTCTGCCTGCTCATTAGCAGAATTCCCTAAAACATCAGCAACTGCAGCCTCAGGCCTCCAAGGTCTAGGCCATGCTTAGCTTTAAGCATTTAAGAATTCCAAATAGCAACATCTCTTAACAACCAAAATGCAAAATTCTGTTTTTACATGATGATTACGCACAGACATGACCAGTCCTGGCCACCCACAGACAAGAAATCCTCCTTTAGCCTCTGGAACCACTCTGCTAAAACAAACAGAAAATGAGTTTTTACTCATTTTGGCAAATCTGTGTCATTTTGATCTCATTTCAAGTTGAGGAAGAGATTATTTTCATCTTGTATAAAGCCTGAATGATTAAACATTTACACAGTTCCAGAAAGACTTCAGAATAACTCCTTCCAGCAAAACCAAGTGTCAATTCAAATGACAATTGAGAGGATCCTGGGGTTAAAAATGACAATTGAAAGGTTCCTGGAGTTAAAAATTGTTTGGATACAAATATTAGGATTGTAATAGATGCTGATCTACCAGACTCTTGTAGCCTAAAGTCATTGATCTACCTATGACAAATTTGTGTTGTAAAAATACCATTAAGAAAAAAAAGGATTTTTTTTTTAAAATCCACAATGTTATTGATTTCAAATGCTATTATACAGAGAGGAGTTAGGAACTGGGGTCTGGACTTTACCTTGTGAAATGAATTTGAGAAGAGGCCATGTGGCTAAAGCAGGAGTCTCCTAAAGCACTTTCATCTCTAATGCAAGGGGAGTTCTGCAGCACAGAACACCAACTGTGGGGTGCTACAATACCAATACAATAAATTATCAATACAATAAATGATCAATACAATATCAGCCAACAAAATCATGAGATTCCGCCTGCACTTAAAAATAATTAGAGAGATCCTAACTCCACTCCTGGATTTGGTATATAAAAATTCCAAAACCAAATTTAAACTAAATTCAAAGGAAGAACAGCCAGGAATTAGGCAGCACTGTCAAACCTGTGAGTCTTGGTGGCATCCCTGGGTTTCATTGCAAAGGGAGGGGTCAGAGCAGGTGATCAAACTGGTTCCCCTGAATTAATTCAGTGGTTTAAATCAGGTGTGATGGCCTGACCCCAGCTGGCAGATATATATTGCTGTATTACCATGATAAACTCCATTTGCATGCCAAAGAAATCATCTGTTTCTTCACAAATTTTCCTCTACTCCCAGAAAATGTATTTTTATGAACAGATTCAAACTGACTTCATGATATTGTGGTTTGTGGGTAAAAAAATACAGCTATTCTACCTCTAGAAGACTGAAATATATTCTTTCCATCAGAAGAGGAAACAGGCAGAACAAAGTTACTTCTCAAGCAGAAAATTGCTAGATAAAAAATGCCAAGCAAAGCCAACACTCCAAACATGATATGTATATCAAGCATTGCTCATAAATATCACCTGATGGAAGGATAGGGATTCATATCCTCTACTAATTTTGCCTATTTATCTTTCAGCAGAAGCATCTTGTTTTCATTTGCTCTGGAAAACAAAAAGGTTGAAGTTGTTATATTAAAAATATGTTAATTCTTATGTAGAATTAATATAAGAATAAAGTATATTAGAATAAAAGCAGTCACAGCCAGAGCAAGTGAATGTTTTTATTGCCCCACACAGCAGACTGAGCAGTCAGTGCTTTGGAGCCCCTTTTTCTACATTGAAAAAGGATATTCCTGCTCTGTCATGGGGGGTTTGCCCACTAAAGGGGCAAACCCAGCAGTAACTCTCAATAAAAATAAAGAAATATATAGACAATTACAATGTGACAGAATCAGTTAGCTTGATCCTTCAGAAAATGGCAGCTTTGCCTGGCCAATTCAAGGAGAAAAAAAGGATTTTGTTTTCTATAATCTTTGGAACATGTTGAGTGCTAATCCTGCCATGCTGAGCAGGACTTGGGGGATATTTCTCTCTAAATCCACACATTTGCTGTTATACCCTCAGCCTTTTTATTGTATATTTGAGTAGCTTGCTGGGGTTTATAAGTAATTATTCCCTGGCTCAAACTCTATCAAGCTCAGTTCTCCATAGGACAATAAGGGACTATTTTTGGTACATAAAAATAATTTGGTCTGTTCATAATTTCATTGCATTGCCCATTTATCTCCTTACATCAAAGTCGAGATGATTCGGGACTGTTGCAATTGGTTTAATTATTTTGGTGATAGTCTTCTGCAGCACAACTATTTGATATCCACAGGAATCTAAGAATACATGCAGATTTTTAAAATATGTAATATATTTTTAATATATACCAAAAATATCAATGTGTGGATAAAACAGCTTAAAGAACAAATGGAATTTCCTTCTTTTGCCTTTTTTAAACATGATTGAATGCAACAGTTGTTCAGTGAGGATTCACTGGGCTTTGTGGCTACTAGAACATAGATTTTCTACACACTTGGTGGAGAAATTACAGCAAAATAAACTGCTTAGAAAAGTTTAGCTGAGGTCTATTAAAGGCAGTTAAGTTTTGCTGATAAATACCTCATGAAAGATAAAGACCCTTGGTTTTCTAGAACAGATTTCAGTCTAGATGTGCACACAAACTGCAGGAGAGATTTTTAATAATTCATCTGTAATTTCACACCCCTGCAGAAATATTTCTAAATGCTGTTGCTGTCCACAAAGAAAAATGTTATCACCACCCTCATAATGTTCTTTGCAGGTTATAATTTTCCTTGCAGCCAATAAATAATGCCTGTAATAAGCAGTAGGTGATGGGAAGGCAAAGAGAGTTTTATTTGCATTTATTTATAGCATAATTTAGACAATGGTTAGAGCAAATTAGGAAAGGATAACTTGGTAAGGCAGCACCATATCACAGATAAACATTTTGGGGAGAAAGGATGTAGGAAATCATGTTCAATTAAAAAAAAAAAACAACACTAAATGTGGTGTCAGTGCTGAGCTTCAACGAGTTAAAACACTCCACTATTGATTGCTTTGGAAATCCATCATATTCCACTGCAGTAGCAGCAGAAAATCTGTGGGTGGAGGTGCAATATCAACTGTGATAAAAGAGAATAGCCACCACAAAAATCACAGGAGATTAGAAACCAAAGCCTGGCCAAATGTTTGCACAATGGAGGAGCCTCATTTCACCTCTTTTGAGCATCTATATGTTGCTCTAAAATATTCAGCACATTATGATTTCACCTGCAGCTTTTGCTGTGAATCTCAAACAATCCTGACCTCAATCTGGGTTTGAGCGAGCAGCTTTCATGTTCTGTATTTTAATTGCCTCTAAAAAAATGAAAATTTGTTTTAGTTTTCCTGACTAAAAAGAGCTTCTTCCTCCTTTGCTTTTTCTCTGAAGCTGCTGGTGCTCATTTAAGAGTCCACTGTTACAATAACAACATACAATCTTTTTCAGATTTCATTAACAGGGTTTTAGTCTGGATGTGAGCATTTTGTTTAATTATTCTAAAAGTTGTTTTCCTTGTGCCCAGGGAAGAGCAGGGCTGGTTTGTGGAAATTACTCTGTGGTCATAGTCAGTGTGCAGACCAAGGTTCTCAGAATTTATCTGATATTTCTTTTTCAGTTTTCTTCTGCAGAAATATTTGGAAATTAGTTATGTCATTACAGAGATATATTCATCTTTTCCTTGTGGTTCAGTTGTGTCTTTGTGCACCAGCACCCCAAACAAAAGGGATTCTCCAAAAGTAAAAATAAAGGGTAAAGATCATTGTGGAACTAGAAATTAACACTTTTTAAATATAGACTGTGAAGGAAATGCTACATTTCATATGAATCTTCTCTGGAAGAGCAAAGCAGTGTGAAGCAATTTGAAAAACAGTTTAATTGGACAGGAGAAAATTGGACAGGAGAAAAGTCACAACAAAAGTTACCCACATTATGGAAAAACCCACACTTGGTGGCCTTATGGGAAAGATACACGTATGTAGCACAAAAGAGATATCTTCCAATGTTCTGTGTGGAATAATCTGATCTTTGAATGTGGAAAACATGGAAATCAAGAGCTGCAGCCTTACCAAAAATTTAAAAATTAGGACTCAACAGAGAAACACAAAAGTTTGTGAGAGGATACATTCACTATGAGAAGTGAATTATTGCTTAGCCTTGGTACACATGACCAGACTGTAGAAACATTCAATCCCAGTGAATCAATTAAGCTTTGTTACTTCTCCATAATTTAAAAAATATGTGTGTGGAAACTTGTATTACCACAATCCAAAGAGAGTGTCTGGAAAGCACACACAAAATTACTTAAATGTTAAAAAAAAAAGTAGTAGCATTGTTCATAACGTCCATAATTTTTTGTTTCAAGTCTGGTCAACAGTTTTTTTTACAGACATGAGACTCATGAAGTAATCTATATTACATGCACTCAAAAACCAATTGAGTCACAGAGTTCAAAAATACCTGTTACAAACAGAAATACCTTGAAGGAAATGGCCGAGAGTTAAAAAAAAGTTATTCCTTGTCGAGAAGTTAGAGAACTATTCTTTATATTTTTTTCTTCCCATGTCATTCTCCTTTTTCAAAAGGAGCAATGGAGTAGCTTTACAGTGATCTAGTGCAGTCTGCTACTGTGTTCTTGAGTTAGGTCTTGGAAAAGGACTGCTAGCTACCTGATGGGGTTATTTTTAGGAGCTGAATACATCACCAAAGTCTGTTCTGCATTCCCAGAGCCGGGCCCAGGTGTCACACGGAGACTGGATGCATTCCTGAAGCCTGTGGGCAGGGATCCAACGGTGACGGTGCAGATCAGGCTGACACGGAGCAGGAGGGCTGCAGTGCTCACTGAAAAATTGCTCCAGGCAGCCAGAAAACATGCCAGAGAAAGGAGAAGGTTGGAATGGCTTCCTTTGTGTTCATCCCTGTACTTCTTAGCGAGAAAGGAGGAATGGGAACACATTACTAGGAGTTTAACCTCTGGGATAAGAGCAGAGAAGCTCCATGGGGTTGATTAGAGGAACAGAAGCTCACACACACTTTGTCCTCTGAGCAGGATGAGTGGTGCTCATCCTGAGGGCAGCCAGCATCACTGAAAAGCATTAAAATAATTTTAAAAATGAACTTGTGGGGCCTTGCGCTCATGTTACAGTTCAGGCACTCACAATAGTGCCCAGAGAACAAGTGTTGATTCCTGAGAAGAAAACAACATCAAGGACAACAGAAACGCCTTCAAGTGCTGCCCCCAGGACACCAGCAAGTGTTGATTCCTGAGAACAACATCAAGGACAACAGAAACGCCTTCAAGTGCTGCCCCCAGGACACCAGCTGTGCCACAGTGTCCTGAGTGGGGAGGGATGCACAAGGGTCATCCAGTCCAAGCCCTGGCCCTGCACAGACCCCCAACAATCCCACCCAAGCGCTGTCCAAAGGCTCCTGCAGCTCTGGCATCCTGGGGGCCGTGCCCATTCCCTGGGGAATGCCAGCCCCAGCACCCTCTGGGGAAGAACCTTTTGCTGATATCCAACCTGAACCTCTCCTGACCCAATTTCAGGTCATTCCAAATCCCTGGTCACCACAGAGCGATCAGTGGCTGCTCCTCCTCTTCCACTCAGGAGGAAGCTGTAGATCCCTCGTCCCCTCCAGATGAACTGCCCGAGTGCCCTCAGGCGCTGCTCACACAGCTTCCCCTCACGGCCCTCCGCCATCTTTGTGTCCCTCCTTTGGATAGTCTCTAATAGTTTAATATTCTTTTTTTATATTTTGGCACCCTAAACTTCACAGAGTACTCAAGGTGAGGCTGCCCCAATGAGACATGTAGGGGTCAGAAAATTAACTTAGAGGAGAGCAGTACAATGCCCTCCCTGGCCCAGCCGGCTGTGCTGGGCCTGGTGCCCTCAGGACACTGATGTCCCCCTGGCTTCCAGGACATGGTGCTAGAGCCTCAAGAGAAATATTTGCACCTCAACCCCCATCCAAAGCACTGACTTGTACTCACAGTTCTCATCGGGGACCTTTGCTGAGTCACCTCTCTCCCTCATCCTTGGTTCAGGTGTCAGTCCTGTCACGAGCAAAGCCTTTTCCTTCCATTGGAAGCTCCCAGGATGAAGGCTTTGCTCCAGACACACACTGGGTTTTGGGGAGGAATCTTCTCTCTCCAGCACAAGGTCAGCCTGTCCCAGAGGGTGGGAGACCCTACAAGCATCCATCCAGTGTCACTCTCTTCAAAAGGCAAACTGGAAGGGTATCAAAGCAGAATCATTCATGGCAAGATGAAAGGAAGTCTAATTTAGTATAAAATGTTGCTATTTGACAATAGTTAATTAATCTCAGCACTAATGAATGTGAAGATAAATTGTTTGACTGTCAGTTCTGTCCACAACACTGGTAGTCTTCGATGAGATGCTGTGGAATTGCCTCTTTATGGAAAGGATCCTGATAGAACAGGTGGTGTGAATTTGTGAAGAAATGATTCACACCAAACATTATATTAATTGCTGTAACCACATAAACAGGATTAGTACAGGGGTAGAGGCACAATACCATTCCAGATCACAGCTTGATCCTTGAAATTCAAGTATCTTCAGTACAAATATGTGAATAAAGAACAAAATTACAGGTTACCTTTGTATCCTCCATTACACAAAACCACACTAACAATTTTTGGCCACATACTCACAATTAACAAGAATTAAAGTTTTGTTTATATAGTGAATTTCATTGTGGATGATATATTTTAAATTTTTTCAGGCAACAAGTACTAAAAAGTACTTTTCCTCTTAATGAACTGGGCAGCAGAGCTTTCCAAACTCAAAAATAGGCTGTAGCTCTATTACTTTCTAGCATTTGCTCTTCCATTTGTTTTCAAGAAATTTATAAAAACACACTGGTTTAGCTTTTATACCCCAGAGTTTGTTTGAATGCAGTAAATTGGTTTAAAACCACTGTGGTGGTGATTGACTCCTGTCAATCACACGAGCACAGGCAGCACTGCAGGATGAGAGAGGAGCCAATCTCCAGAGGGCAGGAGCTGAGATGGTCAGGATTAGCAGACTGAAGGGTTTTCTGCTGTTTCCCCGATTTTAGCATTGCAAACCCCCTGAAACAGATGAAATATTTGCCCTTGGAAGCAAAGCAGAGTAACTAATGAGGTGTTAACGAGGCAGTAAAAGCAGGAAGGTAAATTGCAGACCCATTTAAGAAGCCAAGCTACACACAAGGGCAGTGCCATTCCATCCCTAGAGCTACCAAAGAGTAACAGGCAAGATGTTCAACCAAAAATCCTTTTCTGACTGTGCTCCAAATTAGGGTGGTGTGTGCTACAGAAACACTTCCTCTGCTCACCTCTGGCTCCAGGTCACTTGCTCACCCAGCACAGCATTAAAAATAAACCAAAATTAAAGAGAACAACCAAACCACTGCATTTCCAAATCCCTGTGGTTTTTGTTAAGTGGATATTTAAATCTCAGTTAATGACCTATTGATCAGGAAGCCTTGCTGGACAGGGTTATCTCCCAATTTATAACTCAGAAATGAAGGCCAAACCACTTGTCAGAGGTCCTGTGCATGACTGAGTGATCAGAGTATCTCAAATTCTAAAAATGTTGTGGAGAACAAAAGATTTCTCGCTCACAGAAAGATAGGCAGCCCTTGGCAGTCCTCACCATCATTTATGGCAGCAGTAGAATCCCAGCAACCATGCTTAGAAAACCACGTGCTGAATTTAGTGAGAAGTTCCAGCATTATTTCAAACTACTATGAAAATGGAAGGGTTCATCCGCCTCATTCGCACATGCAGTGGAACCACAGTGCGTCTCCCTAGAAAAGGCTGATTTTACCTGAACTTTAGAAACATAAAACACTCAAAGTAATCTCCACCCTCCCTCTGATGTTTTTCATGGGGTACCAGCTTAGGAGATTCAGCATTTTCAGTTCTTGGGCTGGGGAGGGGAGGCCCATTTTTATCTAGTCAGACCAGGATCCCTGTTTGGTTTGGATGAATTACATAATGACTATAATCAGAATCTGGGGATGGTTCATAGACAAGAAAACACAGGCAAAAGCTTTTGTGCAGCAGTAAGTGCTGGTAATTAAGTATCACCCATTCTTCCCTTTATTTGGTGGAACTACACACAGAATATCAATTAAAATTCCCAAAGTTACCACCATGGAATTCAGCCCTCCCCCTTCAACCAAGGTGACCTAATTTGACTCTTCTCAGTTTTACTTTAATCTCCACAGTGCAACCAAATCTATCCAGCAAATGGGGCAGGATATCTGTTCACACAGGAACATGTATGAAATCCAAACTCATGCCAGGTGTTCACATTTGTCTCATTGTAGCAGGGTTAGGAAGGAGTTTCCTTACACAACTCATAAAAGTTTTTGCTGATGAAAATAAAGGTGTCTGAGGAGCTGCTTGACAAATGTGAACTGACAGGGGCTTTTGGAAAACATTGTTCAGGTATTTGGTTTAAAGAGCAGAAAGGGAAAGTTGCATTATGCTGAAAGTTTGCCTGGAAAATCCTCATCTCGGGTCTCTGGGAATGAGAGGAGACTTCTCCTATTGAGGCAATGCTTCCTCAGTCCCAAATCCCTGCTCCATTTGCTGGGAGTGGGCTTGGGAAGGAAAGGTTTTCCTTGTGCCCACTCTGCAGGTACAGGTATTTATTTGTGGCAAAGTTTTCTCTTGGCTCCTTGAGTTCTTCTCACCTCAGACACTTCCCTGGGCACAGCTGGGCAGGAACTGCTCCCTAGGGCTGTGTGAGCCTGAGAAAAGAGAGACACAACCCCCAACCTCAGCTTTTATGCCCTCCTCACATTTAGGTTTTAAGCACAAGTGTTGTGGATTAAGGAAACAAGGAGCTGTCCCTGTGCTCCCACCCGATGGTCCCCTCTGGTGCTCCATTTTCAGGTGTCTGATTGCAATTACACCAATTAACCTCAGGAAAAGATGAAGGCTTGCTGGCCTTGGTGGAATATTTTTCTGAAGCCCCAGTGTAAAGGTGTGACTTTGGCAGTCTCTTATATTTGATGCATCCCTCTATGTTCTCAGAATTTACCAGCTTTGTAGCAAAGGAGTTTTGAGCTCTAGGACACGTAAATGATGGATCATGGATGGAAAAAACCTTTTAAAAAAAAGCTTCTCATTGCAACCTTTTTTTTTTTTTTTTTTTGCTGTAGTCTTTGGTAAATATAACCTGTGTATTAAATACATAAATGTAACCCATTGCCATTAAATATAAACCCATTAGATATATAAATGTAACTCATGCCCTGGCTGTTCCTCCAACACTCTCCTTTTATCCAAAAGATGCCTTGAAGAACATGTGGAGGGGAGGTTTCCCAAACCCCTTCTGGTCCTGGCTGCTGTTCCTAGCTAGTTTTCCATGCCATTTCCAGCCTGTTGGTTGAGGAACAGACCATGAGCAGCCCTGTTCCAGGAAAGCAGAAAGTCCAGAGCATCCAGGAAACATGGGATAGAGAACTGGGCAGGAACAGGGCAGTGGGGCTCATTCCTGATGGTGGCACTTGTTTCACCAGCTGAGAAAGGCAGAAGTCTAAACTGGGAATAGAAAAGGGACAGTTATCCAAATTTTTATCACCAAAACCCAAACCTGTTTGCTGCTGAAGTTGTCAGTCTGTAGCAGGGGTGTGCAGTCACCAGGGGAAGTGTATTTAACACAAATCCATTGAGCTGAAAGCAAAGCTGGTTTGGCTTGGTTTTTTTTCTGTTTGGTTAGGGTTTGTTTGGTTGGGGTTTTCTTGGTTGGTTTGGGTTTGAAGCTCCTAGAGGAGCGCATCTGTTCCAGCACAGGAACAGGCTCCCTCTGGTGGCTCATTTCCATAAATGACTTTTTTTCCCAAAAAAGTCGTTCCGTGCAGTCCAACCAATTGGAGTTGGCTGGGTGAGGTGGAACCTGTTTGGGAGCACGTAGGTTCAGGAAGCTCGAAGGTTTTTTGTAAAGCACTGAACAATTAATTCTTTTATTATGACTAAAGACTTGGGGATTGTACAGGCTCTTTGTTGTTGCTATGCAGGCTGTGAAAGCATAGAGAAGTCTTCATTTATAAAAAATAAAAGCCTTTTAAAACAAGTACATTAACTGTGAAACAGTGTAATTTTATTTAATAATGCTTAAAATTTCTGATTATTAATTCCACACCTGCTTTATTTGAAAAATTATATCCTTGCCATTACTTCAAAGTCGATATTTGCTACTTTTTGGAGGTACAGAAATAGAATGAGGCTTAGAATAGAAGTCTGAAAGACTTTAGAAGAAACAAACCAAAAGCACACTTGGAAGAGCTGATATTGGACATGTACATGTCTTTTAGCTCAACAAGTTGAAAGAAAAAGAAAAAGAAAGAAAGAAAGAAAGAAAGAAAGAAAGAAAGAAAGAAAGAAAGAAAGAAAGAAAGAAAGAAAGAGAAAGAAAGAAAGAAAGAAAGAAAGAAAGAAAGAAAGAAAGAAAGAAAGAAAGAAAGAAAGAAAGAAAGAAAAAGAAAGAAAGAAAGAAAACCACATCCCACCTTAAAAATGAAAACCCAAAGGCCCTGTGATTGTATAATCAACATCACTGCACAGCTTCCAGCACTTGCACTCTGCTATTCAGCCTTGATCCCATGTGGTCCTACCCAAGATCTACCAGATTTTGACTGAAGTAGTTAAAATT